>NC_136059.1:1341091817-1342291817 GCF_964261635.1 Lissotriton helveticus
CGTTGTGTGCCCTCCTGAAGCTTTAGGGCATTTGTGAGAAAACTGTTGGCGCGGCAGCCCTTGCCGCGGGGATTGAGCACCACTTTCGACGGCGGTTGCAAAGGCTGTGATTCGGAACCCTTCCTGATCACGAAGCACGGCGTTTTCCTGCACAAAGAAAACTCACCTGTAAATATGACCTCATCCTACTAAGGAATTCACTGGTTTGAATGTGACTTTGAACACTGCGCCTACTAAAGGAAATTACTAATTCACCATTATGGACTACCTGTCCCAAGATTCTTTGAGGCCGAGATTGGCCACGCCTACTAAAGGCATTACACTGAATAAATTAATTGAAATGGTGAAGTTTTGCAGCGTATCACTGTCAGCCCAAGAAGAAGAGGCGGAATGCCTCGAAACGCGTCGGCTTCATTTGAAATTGTGGGGAGTAACAGGCGAGTTGCACGAGGCCAACACTATAGAGAATGCCGTTGTGTGCCCTCCTGAAGCTTTAGGGCATTTGTGAGAAAACTGTTGGCGCGGCAGCCCTTGCCGCGGGGATTGAGCACCACTTTCGACGGCGGTTGCAAAGGCTGTGATTCGGAACCCTTCCTGATCACGAAGCACGGCGTTTTCCTGCACAAAGAAAACTCACCTGTAAATATGACCTCATCCTACTAAGGAATTCACTGGTTTGAATGTGACTTTGAACACTGCGCCTACTAAAGGAAATTACTAATTCACCATTATGGACTACCTGTCCCAAGATTCTTTGAGGCCGAGATTGGCCACGCCTACTAAAGGCATTACACTGAATAAATTAATTGAAATGGTGAAGTTTTGCAGCGTATCACTGTCAGCCCAAGAAGAAGAGGCGGAATGCCTCGAAACGCGTCGGCTTCATTTGAAATTGTGGGGAGTAACAGGCGAGTTGCACGAGGCCAACACTATAGAGAATGCCGTTGTGTGCCCTCCTGAAGCTTTAGGGCATTTGTGAGAAATATATATATATATATATATATATATATATATGTATATATATATATATATATATTCACTTAAAAAACATAGGTTTCAGGCCTTATATAGTTAGGAATTAGCATTTAAAAAACCATTGAAATTGCTCCTATATAGTTAGTTGTACTAACTATATTTCACGCACCCGCAATCCACTGCTGATGATGTCACATATTACATCATTCATGACATGTCAGTGACATCACTGATGACATCACTGATGACATCTCAAATGACATCACTGATGACATCACTGATGACATCTCATTTGACATCACTGATGACATCACTGATGACATCAACCAGTGACTGTGTGTTTCTGTAAAGTTTAAATATGTTTTACATATTGAAGAATGAGTGGATGTATAAGTGTCTGGATGAAAGATTTAGTAGGTGCTTGACTGACTGTATGAGTGAGTGATTAAATGTGTCTTACTAAATGTATGGGTTAGTGACTAAACTGTCTGAATGTGTGCATCAGTATGTCTGTTGTTGTGTAAGCTGCTGCATGTGTTGATCAGTAGCTATATGAGTGGCTATATGGGTTATTGATTGGTTGCCCAATTATTTGAATGGGAGACTGAGTGTGTGTGTGTGTGGGTGGGTGGCTGGGAGGTGTGTGACTCTGTGCATAGATGTGTGAGCAGTTGATTCACTAGGTGTATGAGTTCAAGAGTGCATGTGGAAACAGCTATATGGGCGGTTGACTGTGTGCATGGGTGTGTTGGTGAGTGAATGGATATCTCAGTGCTACATGTGCAAGTAAGTACATATGTAAAACACAGTGCATGTGAGAGTTGGCCTATATAAATGACTATACATGAGAGCCAGGGAATGTGCGAGTGGCTATATGGATCATTGTGTACTTGTATCAGTGATTGTATAAGAGAGTAAGTATGTGTTATTATATGTTTGAATAAGTAAGGTGTTGTATGTATAACTGTATAGTTGAGGAAATGGAAGTGTGATTGATTCTTTGCATGACTGACTAGGTGTGTGAGTAACTCCATGGATGAGTGGCAGTGTGTGAGTGTCTGTATAGGTGTATGAGTGCATATGATAGTGTTGTATTGATGAGTGACTGTATGTATGAGTGATTCTATGGGTGAATGAGTGAATGTGTGTGTAGACCTAGGAATCAGTGAGTGCGTATGTAGTAACTGGTATTGGTGTGTCAATGGTTTCAAGAATGGTAGTCTGTATTTAACACTGGGTGTATCAAAGGTTATATTAGAGTGTGAGGAGGTGCATCGTATTATCACATGAATGATATCATCAGTGATGTCATCAGTGATGTCACTGACCATGTCATGAATGATGTAATATGTGACATCATCAGCAGTGGATTGCGGGTGCGCGAAATATAGTTAGTACAACTAACTATATAGGAGCAATTTCAATGGTTTTTTAAATGCTAATTCCTAACTATATAAGTCATGAAACCTATGGTTTTTTAAGTGAATTTGCAAGGTTTTTTAAATGCTAATTCCTAACTATACAAGGCTTGAAACCTATGGTTTTTCAGTGAATTTGCAAGGTTTTTTAAATGCTAATTCCTAACTATATCAGGCGTGAAACCTATATTTTTTTTCAATGAATTTCAAAGGTTTTGTAAATGCTAATTCTATTAGCGGATAACATTTATATATGTTAATATCCTTCTGGGACCACCTGAGCAGCCATCTTGTTTCTCAGGAGAAGTGAGGCACAAGAGAACACAAAACAAGAGTGAAAAACGCGAAAAGGGGGCAGGGTTGAGAACCCCTAGCCCTTCTCAGGGGGTCCCAGGGGTACGGTGCGCATACCCCGCGATTCTTTTGTTTTTTTTGCCCTTGGTGGTCCTTTTGGGACCCCCTGAGAAGGGCTAGAGGGTTGGGGGGTCTCTACCCTGCCCCCTTTTCGTGTTTTCCACTCTTGTTTTGGGCTCTCTTGTGCCTCAGTTCTCCTGAAAAACAAGATGGTGGCCAACACTTCCTGGTTTGGACAGTTTGGAATGTTGACAGTCGACTGCCAGCCAATCAGAAACTCGCTCGCGCACGTAAGGGTACGCGCGCATACGGTACGCGTACCGTACGCGTACGGTGAGCGCATATATATATATATAATTTGATCAAATTCAATTTTCTCAACAACTACTGGAGGGATTTTCACCAAATATAGAAAAGGCACTACTGCATACCTGTCCCTACCATTTTGCCAAGTTTGGTGTAATTCCATTCAGCCGTTCGGGCTGTAGCCGTGTCTAAAGGTCCCTATGGAAATTAACATGGGGAAAACACGTTTTGGGACCCCCCTTTCGGCCCCCGCTTGACAAATCCCCCTGAAACTTTCAGGGAAGGAGCGGAGCTGGCCAAAATTCTGGAAAATTACACACAGATTCCTCAATCGGCGCCAAAGTTATTCCCAATAGAATGTTTAGCGCATATAGATATATAATTTGCTCAAATTCATTTTCTCAACAACTACTGGAGGGATTTTCACCAAATATAGAAAAGGCACTACTGCATACCTGTCCCTACCATTTTGCCAAGTTTGGTGTAATTCCGTTCAGCCGTTCGGGCTGTAGCCGTGTCTAAATGTCCCATAGAAAATGCCATTTGAAAAATTTCAAATTCAATTTTCTCAAGAACTACTGGAGGGATTTACACCAAACATACAGAAGGCACTGCTGCATACCAGTCCCTACCATTTTGCCAAATCTGGTATAATTCCGTTCAGCCGTTCGAGCTGTAGCCTTGTCAGAATGTCCCTATGGAAATTAACATGGGGAAAACACGTTTTGGGACCACCCTTTTTTCTCGGCCCCCGCTTGACGAATTCCCCCGAAACTTTCAGGGAAAGAGCGGAGCGAGGCAATTTTAAGGAAAATTACAGGCAGATCCCTCAATCAGCACCAAAGTTATTCCCAATAGAATGTTCGGAATTTCCTATGGTAACTAGGTCCTAACTATATATACCTACTGGCGACCGCCAGTAGGATATGGATATATATATATATATATATATATATATATATATATATATACACATATACACATATATACATATATATACATATATATACATATATATATATACACATATATATACATATATATATATACACATATATATACACATATACATATATACATATATATACATATATACATATACATACATATATACATATACATACATATATACATACATATATACATATATACATATATATATATAGGGTCCAAAGGACATAAAGAACAAGTTACTTACCTTCGGTAACAATGTATCTAGTAGAGACATATATTTGTTGTAGATTTCTTACCTTAGAATTCTGGATCTGGAGATTTTCTCTTAAGCAGTACCCCTGCATTTCCTTAGGTGGTGTTGGTTGGCTCCGCATCCCTTGTTGGCATTGTGGATGCCAGGATGACGTTGCAGGACCTACATAGATGCCGCCCATGCGTGCTGGCGTCAATTCTTAACATGACTTTCCATGCCAGAAGCCCAGTGCAATGAAAGACACTGACCACTGGTGCGTCAAAACTAGGGCCCTGTAAGGGAGTCCCTAACTCTAGAAATCAGTTTGCAGAGTGGGGAGGATGAGTGGGGTGGTAAGGAATCTACATCTAATATATGTCTCTACCAGATACATCGTTAGCGAAGGTAAGTAACGTGTTCATCTGATAGAGACTATTAGTTGGAGATTCCTTACCTTCGAATAGATACCCCAGCAATATCATCCCCAGAGGAGGGTCTGTGAACCAAGATCATACTAGGAAGGCCTGGAGGACCAAACGGGCAAAGTACCCGTCCCTCACGACTTGGCTGCCCAGGCAGTAGCATCTGGTAAACGTGTGCAAGTCTGTTGAAGTTGCTGCCTGACAGATTTCAAGGTGGGGACTCCACGTGCTAACACCGTGGTTGCCCCCGTTGCTCTGGTGGAATGAGAACGCAACCCCACAGGAGGGTCCTTCTTCACCAAAGCATAGCATATTTTGATGCAAAGGACAACCCATCTGGAGTGGGTTCGCCTTTTAACAGCCCGACCTTTCTTGGCACCCACATAGCTAATGAAGAGTTGATCATCCACCCAGAATATTTTGTGCGATCGAGATAAAACGTCAAAGCACCCTTTGAGTTAACAATAGGAGATTTGAATAAAGAGGGCTGATCTGGCAGTCAAAGAAAAGAAGAGATAGCTGCAAGATATTCTTTAAAAGTTCCCAAGGCATATGCCTGCTATGTCAAAGATAGACTGTACAAAAGGACCTCGGAAAGAGGAGCAAAAAGGGGGCACACAGCCCTTACTGTGAACCATGCCAAAAATGTGTTCAGTCTACAGGTGTATACAATTTTAGTGGGAGGACGTCTTTTGCCAAGATATCTTAGACTTCGGGCGGAAGGTCGAAAGCTATCAGCTACCGCTGATCAATCTCCATGCAAGGAGGTGGAGAATGCACAGGTTCTGGTGAAGAACCCTCCCATGCTCCCTGCTGCTGCAACAGATGATCTTCCCGAAGGAGCAGTCTGGTTGGAGGATTGATGGCCATGCTCAGAAGGTCGAGGTACCAGACTCTTTGTGCCCAATCTGGAGCTACAGAAATAACTGGAGACTGTCATGCTTGATTATCTTGAGCATTCTGGGCAGAAGTGGTACAGGCGGAAAGGTGTACAGGAGGCCAAAGTTCCACTTGCGACGAAAAGCGTCGCAGAGCGAGAGCGCTTTGGAAACTCCTAAATGCAATACTGCTGACATTGCATGTTCTCTTCTGAGGCCAACAGATTTAACTAAGGTTCTACCCACGGCTGGAAGAGACCTTGTGCCACCTCCGGGTGGAGTCGCCACTCATGATCTACGAGGCATCGACGGCTGAGTTAATCCGCCCTGGCGTTTTGGGAGCTCCCCAGGTGTTGAACCACCAGGATTATGTCCTGATGTTCCAACCATGTCCAGAGGCTGGGACATCAAGACATAACCTCTTGACCAAGGGTCCATGACCCTAGCTTGCCTTGCTTGTTGCAGTACCACATGGCGAAGGTGTTGCCAGAGAACACCTGCAACACTTTCCCCTTGAGAGAGGGAAGGAATGCAGTCTGATAGCCCGGAGCTCCAAAAGGTTGATATAGAGACTGGACTCCGGCGGAGACCAGACACCTATGATCTCCGCCTCTCTCAGGTGGCCGCACCCATCCCAGAAGTGACGCATCTGTGTCACCACTGTTAGATCTGGTTGGGGAAGGGAGAGGGATCTGCCGCTGACCCAATCTTGGTTCATTAGCCACCACTGCAGTTAGAACACAGTTCCCTTTAAGATCTGGACGTAGTCGGAAATATTCCCCTGATGCTGCACCCACTGAAACTTCAGGTTCCACTGCAGAGCCTGCATATGCCATCAGTATCATAGCCCAAATATCCTGGACTCACTGCTCGGCAGGATAGGCCCAAAACTGCACTATGCCGAGAACCGCCTCGATAAAAGGAAGCGTCTGAGAGGGAGTCAGGTGTGACTTCGGCACGCTGATAAAGAACCCCAGCGAATGCAGGAGGTCCGCCGTAGTCTAGAGGTGGGAGACAACAGCTTTGGGTGAGTCCACCTTTAAAAGCCAGTCATCATGACCTGGAAGACTGGAAACCCTGATCTGCGCAGATGAGTTGCGACCACCGCCATCACCTTTGCGAACACCTGAGGGGCACTGGTAAGGTCAAAAGGGAGCCAAGTGAACTGAAAATGCTTGTGGCCCACAATGAAATTAAGGTAACGTCTGTGGGCTGGCAGGATGGGGATATGAAAATAAGCGTCCTGCAAGTCCAACGCCACCACCCAGTCTCCTAGAGCGAGTGCAGACAGAACTTGGGCTAGGGTGGGCATTTTAAACTTTTGAGTGCATGGAGGTCTAGGACAGGACACAGGCCTTTGTCCATTCTGGGTTCCAAAAAGTAGAGGGAATAACAACCACAACCTACTTCTGGCACAGGGAACATATTTATATCTCCCTTGGCCAAGAGAGTCGATACTTCCTGGCAGAGAAGTGCCAAATGATCCTCTGAAACGCAGGTAGTCTCTAAGTGGAGGGAGTAGCCCCTTCAGACTATTTGCAGAACCCATCGGTCTGACCTGATGGATTGCCAGTAGAGGAAGTGATGCCGGATCCTGCCTCCGACTGGCTGGTGATGGGTCTGGAATGTTTGGAGGCGGTGGCAGGGGGGGAAAGGGTGGACTTGCCTGCCCGCTGGGTCCCTGATACAAGAGGACTCTGGTTCCCATGTCCGCGGCCATGCAGAGGAAGGACAGCTTGCATGACTCCGTGGCTAGACTGGATCGGACAAGGCTGGGAGTCCCTTCCATAGCCACGAAAGTGTTTAGGGGCAGGCTGAGGCACATGAGAGGTTGCCGCAAGGACTTAATATCTGGCCGTAGCGCAAGAATCCTTGGAAGCGCTCAAGCGCGGAGTCTGCCTTGTCGCCAAAAAGGCGAGTGCCATTAAAGGGCATGTCCATTAAAGAAGACTGGACATCCCCAAGAAGCTAAAAACTTCTCAACCAGGTGCAGTGTCTAACAGCTACCGGTAATCATTCTACCCAGGTAGTCAGTGGTATCCAGTCCACAACATATGGGGAATTTGGCTGCATCTCTCCCATCTGTAACTGTTTTAGAGAGAACGGCCCGGGCCTCCTCCGGGCACTGAGGCAGCACCTGCACAACAGTATCCAAGTGGAATGGGGTTTTCACCAACAGCAATGCCAAACTGGAGGAAGAGAATATCTTCTTCCTAAGGGGGTCCAGCTACTTGGATTCCCTATCTAGGGGAGCAAAAGGGAATGCACATTTTGATGATGAGGCTTAGACTACTAAGCTCTCAGGGGAGGGGTATTGGGGCAGGAATGCTGGGTAGCCTGGAGTGGGTGATGGCAGTAGGTAATCGTCCTATCCACAGGAGCCCCTGTGCTGGACTTGGACCAAGTGCCCAGAAGGACGTCCACGAGGGCTTCATTGAGTGGCAAAAGGGGCCCAGAAGAGGCCTCTGGCGTTTATTCCTGACTGCCATCATTGGGAGCTTGAGGCCGGGAACCCAGGCTGCCCTCCTCACCACCACAGGATAGAAAGCTTCCTCCTCCGTTGACACAGTAGGGGAAAAAAAGCAAGCCAGTGTCAGGGGACGTGTGGAGACCACTGGCATCACCCAGGTCCATTTGCCAGCCCGCTTCCTCAAGCTGGTCAGTTAAAGGGTCCTGTGGCCCCTCCCAATGCTCTTCCCCACCTTCTGGCCCAAGAGGAACCACAGGAATAAATGCAGGAACAAAAGTCTCTTCGCACATCTCTTCGCACGTCGGAACCAACGTTGTTCCAGCTCAGTGTCCACTTCAGGGATGAAGATGTGACCTCGATCCACAGGGACCATCTGGAGCCGGGGCCGGAGCTGCTGGCGTCAAAGTCCCGACTGACTCTGCAGCCCGAAGGCGCGGTAGCGGATCCAGGCTGCCCAAATATGAGGTACAGGGATTCATAACAATTTTTAATTTGGCAGGAGAAGCTCTGGCTCCCAGAAATGTAAGGAGGCGGGGAGCCATCTCAGAAATAGGCACCAGAGACTGAGCTTTCAAAAAACGATGCATGGGATTCTGCATCGGGTCGGCCGACCAATGGGGAGAAGTCAAGAACACTTGTTCTTCTTCGACTTCTTGTTTTTTCCTGATTTACCCAAGACCTCCCCGACAACTTCGAGTGCGAGGAGTGTGGGCTCTGTCACGGTTCGAGACCTTCCCCTCTAACAAGAATGGGAGCAATGCGGAGCTGAGCGCTGGAACTCCAGCAGCTATTGGGACCGACCCCGCAAACCTTTTGGGTTCATGACCTGACACACTGAGCACAACTTCGGGTCATGGTCACGCTCCAGACACCAAAGGCACAGGAGATGTGGATCTGTCACAGGCAGGTGTGGCAAGACTGAACACGGTACGACGTTGGGACATCCCTCGACGCACCAGGAGTTCAAAAATGCAAAAAAGAAGTTAACAGAAGTCGAAAAAGACTAGCCAAAAATAGCTAAGGGGTAGCTCTCTCTGGATCTGCGCTTAGGCTGGCATGGAAAAAGAAGGAACTGAAGTCAGCGCGCATGGGCGGCGTCTATGTAGGTCCCGCAACGTCATCCCGAAGCCCACGATGCAGAGCCAACCGACGCCTAACGACAAGAAAAAATCTCTGGATCCAGACTGACGCCTGCAGGAAAGTCTAAAGTAAGGAATCACCAACTAACAGTCTTGATCAGATTAACTTTCTTCCATTAAGGCATTTGTTATTTCATTTTTACTTCTGCTATAGTTCTTCAGCACCACATTTATAATGCATGATTACTGCTAACAAACTATTTATGCTCCAAAAATAAAACATGACCATAGAGTTTCGATGTTGTGGTTGATATATATTTCATTACATTTTTGTATGAAATAATCACATATCATCCTAATTTTTATTTGGGAATTCTGAAGTACCCATTCATATTGGAATAACTCCAAAATACAACAAATCAAAATTGCAGTGCCCTCGTATTGTTGTTAAATGTAAAACGTAGCATGTTCCTAGATGAACAGCACAGAGAGACTGTATGACATGGCTCATTGAGGTGACAGTGCATGTATATGTTCTAAACAAACTACAACATTGTCTATGCAAGCTTCTCACTCACTTAATGAGATCCACAGTTTCAGCAAACATGGTGTAGGCCGACTTTGGTGCTGTCGTGTCTGGCTCCATTGTAGACCCACACTCGATGAAGGAGAGGGCAGCATCTAAGTAGTTAAATGCTTTTCCAACCTTGTCAGACTGTTGAAAAGATAAAAGTACAGCATTAAGCAACTCAAACCGCTCAACAATTTAATGTGCAAAGCTTTCAAAGGGGTTACTTCTACGCAAGCGCGGTTGAGGAAACCAAATATGTAAAAATAACATACTGCATTTGTCCAGTTAATAAAAACAATATACCTCAAAATCAACATGCCTAAGTAAACAAATCTACAAATGTACATGTCACCAGGTCAAACTGAAAATTGCAATGACAAAATGCTAAATAATTTTTTTTAAGTGGGTTAGCAAAATATGCTTTATATGGTAGAGGAGAGTAGAGATCAGCATGGCAGTGGAAAGCAAGGATTCTGGGAGACTTCATCCCAAACCTATCAATAGGTCGAAAGAGGCAGAATAGGGAATCAGTAGGCCCACCTTTTCATAGTGAAGCTGCTTATTCCCATTAGACGGTGTTACTTGTCCTCATGTTGTGCCCCTAGGGATAGTGTTTGGTGCCAAACTGTAAAGAGAAAGGCTAGCATAACTAAATCTGATGACTGTGGCTATTCCATTGGAATGGGGATGTGTGCAGATGAGGGAGATTTGATCAGGCTCACCACAATCTCAACAAACTGTTAACTTACCTGTAGGAGTAGTTTTGCAGCTCAAAGACTTTCTAGATTCATATCGCATTATTCTGGTATCTAAAGGGTGGATCAAAAACCTGTCTTTTTCTCCTCTCTGCAGATGCTGATTGAGACATTAGACATGAAGGCAGGTTTTGCCCCTTTCTTTCCGATGGAGCACACCTGTGATTTTTTCCCCAAGCATCACACCAGCTGCAGTGTGGCACCTTTGTACTGACTGAACTATCAACTTTATGTTTGCATTAGCCACTGGTGATCCCTTAGTGGCCTGGGTAAATGAGACAAAGAACTGGTTGGTCACCCTTATTGATTTTGCTTCTTTCATGTAGTACACTGATAGCCATCCGGACGAGGCAGTCAGCGCGAGCAGTGTGCGCTCTGCTTGCCACTTAGGCAGTTGGATGAACTCCAGGAGGTCTACTACCTAGTTTACATAGAAGTGTGACATCACCTTTAGTAGGAGTTGGGGATTATTTCTCATTACTTCACTATCCTTGTGTACTTGGATGTACGGTTCTGCACTGTTAGTGCCAGCAGTTTGCTAACCCTGTGCAGCGATGTTCCAACTATCAGAAATGCCAGTTTTAAGGAGAGAAATTAAGTCGTGCGCTATGCGTGGGATCAAAGGGTTGCTTCATCTGTTGTGTTAGACCCAGGTTACGTTTTCATATGTGTTTGGGCGCTGCTCTTATTGGTGCTAGGCTTTTAGCCCCTTCCAGGAAAGTTTTGACTACCAGCATTTGGAAGAAACTTCTTATGACACCTCTTGTGTACCTTCAGCATTGAGTAGCAGAGCCCACTTTCCAGTAAGTGTGTGGTATATTTTAGGACTATGGCGTCCTCTGTCTTAGTCTGTGTCTTGTGGTCTGAGCACCCTTTTCTCAATCTAGTCGATTTTTAGGAGTAATATCTCTGTTCCATTAGCCTTCTTGCTTCTTTGAGAACCTTCATGGTTCTGTTGGGCAGCATGAGGTGTCCAAACCCTATGTCTTCAGGGGCCATGCTGCCAACTTGAGTGTTTTGGGTTCCTGGTGGAACACTTCGCCTTGTTGCATGGCTAGAATGTCCTGACATGTTGACAGCGGCATCACAATTCCCTGCATAATCTGCACTAGGTCGGAGAACCATGCTTGTCGGCCCAATATTGGCAAGGATAGGATGAGGGTCATGATAGCTTGTTTACACCTGTCTGCCTCAAGAGGGATCAGAGGAATCAATAGAAAGGTGGTTGCAAATCTCCCAGACCATTCTATTTATAAGGAATTCTTCAGCGGCTTTGGTACGTGGTCCTGTTGCCAACAGACCATGTACAGCATTCCCCACCTCCTGAAGACCTGGCATAATAGCTTTGCATTTACTTCCTGTTCATGCCTGCTTACTCTGTCTGCTTCTGGGATTTCCACTCCTGGTAGATGGACTGTCACTAGTGGTATGTTCCTCTGCAGGGCCCATGTCCATATCTCCTGTCCTTGGGTGAATAGCATGAGTGATCTTCACCCCTAATTTGTTGACGGAGAACATTATTGTAGTGTTATCCGTTTGTATTGATCTTGCCCCTTAGCTGTGAATGGAAGGCTTTAACCCCTACCATGCTTATGACGAGCTCAGCTCATCATGAGGCACAGTCGAGCTGTGCTCATGACGGGCTCAGCTCGTCATAACTGCTGCGGCCCTCCCACGTGCGGCGAATTCCCCGACTGTGCGGCGTTCCAAAGGAGTGGGCGGAGTCATGACGAGTCCAGCTCGTCATGAGCACAGCTCCACTATGCAGCATGATGAGCTGGACTCGTCATGAGTACCTCCCCCCCGCACTGCAGGGGAATTAGCCCCGCGTGGAAGGGGTTAAGGGCTAGATACACGTCTTGAGCTGTAGGATGTTTATATGTTTCCATGGTGTCCCATGGACTCCATAAGCCCCTGATGTTTAGTCTGGTCATGTGTACTTCCCACTCCATGTGGGATGCATCTGTCATGATGGTGACCTTGGGAACGGGTTGTCTGAAAGATCTGCCTATTGTGATGTTCTCCCTGTTCCACCATTGTATTTCCTTGTGCAATCTCTCAGTTACAATCACTAAATCTTCCCAACTCCCTGTTGCATGTGACAAGTGTCTCTGCAGCCATTACTGGCCAAGTCTCTTGTGAAGCCGGGCATTTGGTATGAGTGGTATGCACACCCTCATGTCCATTACCTTCCCCACTGTACTCACAGCCACAGCTAGCCCCTTCCGGGACAGGCAAACATCTTGTGCTAATGCTTGGACCCTTTTCTCTATGGGGAAGGCTTTCTCCTGTCTCGAGCCTAGACTGGCTCCTAGGAAGATGTTTTCCCTTTCTAGTACTGTGTATAAGCTTTCCTGGTTGATGAAGAAGCCTCCTCCCCCTTCTGATATTAGTCTCAAAGTGCATCTTCTTCTTTTCGACACCGAGTAATGTTTCCTCTGTGTTGTTGACCATCTGTGTCTCTTTTTCAGTGCCTAAGCGCCTCCCTCACAGGACAACTTCTTCCTCCCATGCCTACAGTCCCCTTTCAGGGCTGAGGCAGAGGGTTTACCTCCTGCAGTATTCTTTTGTTTGGATCGCAGGGGTTCTCTGGGCCTTTGTTTTGGTTCCCCTGTCTTCGAGATCAAAGTGGGCCTTTTGATTTTGGAGTCTGACCCCTTCGGCTCCGTGCCCGATTTCCCCTCATACCTTCTGTCTCCAGATTTTGGGCATCTTTCAACGATTGCTTTTTCTTTGCCTTTCCACTCTTGACCCTAATGTCTCAGCGTCAGAATCTTGCAGCTGGGCCGTTACTGCATCATCCTCATTGTCTCCTCTGCTTAAAGAGTCTGTTTCTGGGCCTGTGCCATGGAGCCGTCTCCCAGCTCTGCTTTTCTCTTGCTCTGAGCGATTTAGGTTGGAACTCTGCACAGGCATTGCATCCCTCTGGCGTTAGCCTTTTTCAGACACAAATTGCATACTTGATGGCTGTCATTTTGTGCAAACTTGTGGTGACACTTAGGGCTGAACCTCAATGCCATGTTCCATGCCCTACTAGCATTCTTCAGCTATGCAGTCGAGTGATCTCATGGTCTGTTAGGGTTGAAAACCCCAATATCTTCGGTATAAAACAGGTGACCTTCTTCAGCGACCTTCGCTGTTCTTCTTTGTTCAACGTTGTTTCTTCAGTAGTTCTATGATTTTTCTCAAAAAAACACTTTCTCTTGTCCGGTCTGTCCAGGAGCTCCATCACTGAATCCAGATCCAATGGTAGAAAAAAGGATTTGAAGTTGGCAACCACACAATGGTGCTTCCTGGGTGTACGTATGACATCATAAGGGAGAGACAGCACCAAAAGAGAGATGAAGACACACTAAAAAAAAAGACAATTTTAGCCCCAACCACTAGGTAGTGGAAAAATGCACAGCATGTTAATCCAGTAAAATTGTATTTTTCTAGCACATTCGCCTCTTTCTCGGTCCCAGGAACACAATCCTACATAATAATTCAGTAAACAGGACGATGGGCTTCCACTTGCAGCCATATTCATCTTTATTCAAACCAGTCTCCAATAAAGAGGATTCCAGCCATTTCATTTAATTGACTAATGGAAAATTAAAAATATTTCCAATTGCCTCATGGCTATCTAGAAGTCAGGAAGCTTTCAGTAATAACCTACAAAGTGTGCATCACTCAATTCAGATGCAGCTATCCCTTATGGTTTTATGGCATCTGTGCATTAGGGATCCATTCCACTTGATTAACCTAAAGTTTAGAGGAATGCGGCACTCAGTGTGAATCTTAGGAGGTTCTCTTATCTTACACAGTGCTTAAAGCAAAGAAGCAAGTGAATGGAGCAAGCTAGGTCTTGTAATTAAGTGCTCTAACAGTTTCTCCGGAATTTGCTAGAGACCTGGCATACCAATTGTTTTAAAGAACAAATCAAGGATGAGTTCTAGCTTAGCTTCAAATCTGAGATGGTGCCAACCAGGGACAATAAAATGGGGTCCAAGTGGACTGTGTCGAAGGCCACAACCAAGTCCTAAAGAACTAGGGCTCCAACACCACCTGTATCCAACAATGTGTGAAGCTCACCCAAGGCAATTACTAATACTGATCTTGTGAAGTAATATGTCCAAAAGTCACAGGCTTAATATGAAACAGGGCTATTCTGCTTCAGCAGATACATTTGTAGCATGAAGCACTTTGCTATTAAAGTACGATATTATTCAAAAGTGTGATATATGCTCTTGTGCAGCAAAAGACTATGTTTTTGCATGATTTACAATCCAATACAATTGTTTTGAGGGTAGAATAAATTGAAGACCAATCTGAGTCAAGTCTTACATGTTACAGAACATACAATCTTTGTATGAATGTCTTGTGGGTCAGAGCACCATATGCACTGAAGTAGCCTCACAACTATGTACCAAATTATACGTCCATATGGACATAACAAATATAAAAGCCCAACAAAAACAGTAATGTATAGTCTCACCAAGAAATGTGATATCAGCATAAACAACAGCCTAAACAAAAATTGCAAAGAAGCACTGCAGAAAGAGGTGAGGTATCTACTTGACAAACCATTGAAATATATTAAACATCAGTCAACTAGTCTAACCTTCACGATTTTGGTTGCAAATATTCAGGTAAAGCAACAAAAACGCACTAACTATCAACCTTTGCTGTATCAGTTGATCAGCTTACCATAACATCTGCTTTGTGCTTCAGCTTTTTGGCCTCCTTTAGATAATGCTCTGCTGGATATAACCTAGAGAAGGATAAAAATGATAGGAGGAGAAAGAGATGCATCAGTCGCTTTTGCTACAACTACACCTCCATTTGTCCGGTTATACAAAAAAAATTGTTGCAACTACACATGCATTAACAATATTCTTTAAAAAAGAAAAAAGAACCCTTACTTTTCATCAAACTTAAGCTGAGGTCTCATTGGCTTGGAGTTACCATTTGGCAAAGAAGGCACTGGGAAAGGATTTGTGTTACGCTCTACAGATCCCTGAAAATCAGCATCAAAAGGAGTTCAGTCAAAATATCTTCTGTAAACAAAATTAAACTGACCCAGGTATTACAATTCAGTGTATTTACCATTAAAATTATATTTTGTAATAAATAAACTAATAAACAATACCAAATAGTGATAGTATATCTTTCTTTTCAACAACGGTTCATGATAAGCAGAAAACATGGCAGGCATTTTGTAGCAGTGTTTATGGGACGTTAACAAAATAAGAAAATAATTCTCAGAAGCACATTGTAGAGCAAATGCATGCACAACTATTAAGCTTATTTGCGCTTACATTTTCTATTATCTGGCTATATTTATATATTTGTACCTTTAGAGAGGTATTGATTCATTTACATTTTGCTTGTTCTCCTTGACCTAAAGATCTGCTTTTTTTAGTCTGAGTACAGATTAAGAACCCCTAATTCATATGGCATTGGAGTTACACTTCTATAAATTAAGAATTCACCACAGACATTAAAGGCATTGTGAACAAGCTTTTGACTTGAAAGAAGTTGTGGGAAAACACAAATATGAACATGTACACAGCTATCATGGAATTAGCACATAGCAAAGGTACTGGTTTTCATTTTCTTCAGCAACAGCTAGGCACCTCACTATTGAATATTAGAAATTGTTTTACCCAACAAACAGGTTACAGATATAGAATGTGGCGTGGTTTGCCTCCGTCTAGTTTGGCAACATACCACAAACAAGTGGCTTCCTCTCAAGGAAATCCCCTACAGCCAACCAGTTGTGAAAAGCAGAGATGAATTTTTGGCAGTTTATCCATCCTTCTTCCACAAGTAAATCGAGTAGCGATCCCCAGAATCTGATGGACTTCAATTAAGTAAAGCAACTGCAAAACAGTCTTTCTTACAATCGACCAACTCATACATTAAGATATCATGAGCTGAATTAAAAAAAAAATTTCAGGGACGACAAAGGTACTAAATTTGAAATATTAGTATCTCTCCAATGGGTCTTACAACAAGCCTAAATTGCCATCAGTTATAATCCTATCTGTACTAGTTTCAGATTCCTGCTATTTAAAACCACCATAAGAATGATCATACCATAGAATTGCATCTTGAATAATCTACTAGTTTTCACTTGCACATCACAAACTGTCCACTTGCTTAACCCCAACACACCCAATTCTGAAAGGCTGGCAACCAGTCATATTTCAAGTTTAGCTACATAAGCCCCATTTCCCAATATCCTTCAAACCTCAGCATATTGAGCCTGATGCCCATTGCTTAAAAGTATGCCACAATGTACACGCTGTTTTTAAAAACATATTACATAGTGGGAAATGACTTGCATCATAGTAACTTTGATAGCACCAGAAAACGAGTAGAATATATAGATGGATAACTGGGAGTAACAGCAGCGTTTTTACGGAGGTGAAAAACATCCTGGTTATAACAATTTACCTAATTTTAATTTTATGTTCTGCATAGCTCCCAAATCATCAGCAGAATAGTAATCAGAAACTCTTTGTAACATGGTGTGTCTTCCCTGTCCCAAAAGTAAAATCAAAAAAATAATTGGTCTCCAGCCACCCATTCATGTTCTATTTTCCCTACTTCTCTTCTCTACATCATAGAAGAGAGTTAGAACTGAGCTGACAAGCTCTGAGAGAGACATGTCAGAGTAGCCTGGAATTCTGGGATCACTTTTAGGCAAAATTTGGGTCAAGATAAAATTAAACATCTTGCGCACTAGACAACCCTTGGCAAAGTGGCATAAAAAAGGCAATTGACTACCTGGGATTGAGCTCCTATTAGGCTTAAAAAAAAATTAAAAGGTTACGGAAATGGCATTTAACAAAGACCTTTACATAAAGGGACAAGAAATCCCCAGAGGTTTGTATCATATACCTACCAATTCGGCTTCTACAGCCATACTTATATTCTATATAGTGGAAGGTTAAATTGTAATTCATAGCAGGAGATGTCACTTTTGTGATTATGTAAGATAATCAATTGCCCTTGCTCTCTGGTGTTGTCCAGTGGTTTTGTCCAACTGCTGGCACCAATATCTAGCTCCATCGCTGGAAAGTAATACTTCAGACATGTTAAAGTACGATCCAGGCTGCTTTTAGAGGCAGAGATGCTTAATTAATGGAGCGTGTGGTCAAATACTTGAGAGCTGTAAAGAGCAATGTACTGAAACTAAGTAGCGATCATACAAACTCAAGACCTCCTTTTAAGTCCTGCGACTAATATTCATGTCATTTTTTGCATGGAGGCACAGGACTGGGGATCATGCACTCTACTCAATTGATCGGTTTTAACCACTTAATAACCGCATAATTTTAAGAATGTGTTCCAGTCCTGTGATAAGCCTACATTTTATTTTCTGTTCTGAGGACCAGGAATGTTATCATTCATCCTGTGAGTCTGTGGTGCCTTTTGATATCAGCATGGTTTTAACAAACCTCAATAAAACTGAATTACTGGGGGCGTGGCTAACCGTCATGGTCGAGCGGATGTAATCAGTCTCGGCTCCGTTCTTCACTGCACAAAATCACTGCTTTCAGGCATGCAAAAGACCCCAGAGTAGCTGAAATCTGAGGGGCTTACCAGTGGGCACACCGAGGACGATCTGGGAGCTGGCCCTACTTTTGCGATTGACTGGCAAAGCTGGAGAACAGCAGACGGAAGGCGCGGCACCAGAGGTGTCATGACGCCAGCGGAGAAGTGTAACTAGCACCAACACAGGCGTAACGTCCCAGAGAGCGCCTGGGTCCAGTCACGGACTATCAAGATCGAGGCAGCCTAGGAGTGAAGGTCAGTCCTGCCACATCTGCTTAGCGGAGCTTGAAAGATACCACAACCGTATCTGCCTGACTTCAAGATGGCGCCATCCATGAGGCACTCCTAAAGCTCCCAACATCTGCCGGTCAGAGATCAGGAGGCTAGGGGAGAGGCAAAGCAGCTAACAAGATAACAGCCTGGGGAGCTCTATAATCTACATCTGCGGAACTTTGACTCATGATAGCTGAATAAATGACATATTTCTACCTGGACCGCTTGAGGAAGTGAAGTGATGGCCCCTCTACACAGGGAAAGAAGGGCTGTTTAAGGTACTAACCCCCTGGCTGTGTAGACACATGAATGAGGCTGTTTTGATCCCAGAGTCCCCTGGTAGACATGGGGGATCAAATTCTGGTTTGTTTGCTAGGGAGCTGGTTAATTTCCCCAATATTGACCCGCTACCTACCGCCCCTCACAGATGGCTGCTACTTGGTGCCAAGAGGCTGGGCTTCGAGTGGGGCAGTCACTCAGTCTGGCCTATATCTATAAGCATGGTACTGCCTTGATTAGTGAGTCTCTGAGGGGCGAAGGGGGGAATATTGGAAAATACACCCATGGACTACCCAGTAGCGGCCACTGCACTTCGGCTGTCCTACCAAGTGAGACGCCATTGGCGTTAGGGGAGACTTCCAGTTACTACAGACCCACGTCTTTTGGGAAGGTCTTTGGGTGATATCTTTAAATAATTTGAGGTGGGTCAGCTGATCTACACCTGGGTTATATAGCCGAGGGAGCTTAAACTGTTTCTATGCCACTGAAGAAGTCACAATCGAACAGGGTTACTAGCTATCTCTTCCAGCCAATGGGGACCACTCAGGCAAGTACAGAAGGCAACATGGCCCTGACCAAAGATGACCTACTGGCTTCACTTCGAGAGTTTAAAAAAGAACTACAGGAGGAGCTTTAGGCTGATCTCATCTTGTCACTTGACACTCTGAGAAGTGACATTAATGCCCATCTGACCTCTCTTCAGGCTGATGTGGATTCCGTAGGAGAAAGAACTGTAGACCTTGAGACAAAGCATCTCGAATTTTAACAGCGGCCTACTCCACTAGAATCAGATGTAGACCAGCAGCGATCCCGTTTCAATGGAGCGATACTTGAATGAGAAGATTTAGAAAATCACTCCAGGCGAGACAACATACTAATAAGAGATCTGGGGGAAGCAGAAGAGGGGCCGGACCTCGAGGCCTTTGTCGTTGGCATGTTCTTGTCCATCTTGGGGGATCAACGTCCTGAGGTGAGACTGGAGCGGGTCCATAGATTGGGACCGCAGAGACCAGGAGATGTTCTAGCACAGCTACACTCTCAAGGTGAAGGAAAAGATTCTCCTTGATGCTCGCAAACAGGAAACAATAACGTATCAGGGTGCTTCGTGCTCATTATTCCAAGATGTTGCTCCTGCTACCCTGGCCTGTCGGATGTGGCTTAAGCCAGTCACTGATCTTCTTCGGGAAAGTCATATCAGATACAGATAGACACACCCCTTTGGCCTCTCCTTCGAATTCCGGAATAAATCATACCATTTCACAGAGTTAGAAGGAGCTGCGGAATTGTGAAGGATAGATATCTACACATCACAGGACGAGACAGCTGCACGGAAAACCAACAGTGGATTCGATCCGCTCTGGGCAGGGAGGACAATGGCAACATCAGCGCAAGAGTCGACGCACTGGGGGGCGTGGCTACGGCAGCAATGGCGAAGGACGTGCCTGGGTAGAGCTCCGTTGGGGCTCCCCTTCCCAAGCTCATATCTCCGTGCAAATAGATCCGTTGGGACCCTCACTTATTCTAGCCCTGCAGAAGCTATGCCCCAAGCTCCGCTGTGAGTTTCGGCCCGCCCGGGCCCCGCCGTCGGCTCCAAGTGTTCTCCGACGTAGGGACTGCCCGGCCAGCTGCTGCTGAGCAGGGGAGAATGACGAGGCGAGGCCGTGGCTTGGCCCCGCCCACAAGGCCGCAGGCGAAGGCGCAGCTCGAGCAGAGCGGTCCTGGTGAAAGCTGCTGACACCCTCCCTGGCTGGAAATGCGCAAGCTCATAAGGTGAGGAGGCGAGCCCTCGCTGTGGGCACTAAAGGACTGCCTGTGCACTAAAGCAACTCCGCCATACTCTCGGCGGCAAATCCTGTGTAGTGGAGTGCAGGTGAGGGCGGCCCGTCTGGGCCTGCGATGCTGCTGGTCGGTGTGAGATACCCACCCAGCCTGCCTTTGCAACTCCGGCCCCCTGTGCACCGCTGGTTGGCGCGCTGGGACGCCTGAGCCCTCCTGACGACGCTGGGACCCCCTGGTGAAAGGGACGCCCGGCTGTCAGATGGACCGCGGGCAGAGCCATCTAAGGGGACCCGGGGCTCTGCGCCACCCTTGGATTCATCGACAGCACCCCGCGGGATGGATGGCGGTGTTAGAGGTCTCCACCTGACTGCCCCAATACCAGGTATAGGGTCGGACCCCGCAGGCGCCATGGAAGGGGTTGGACACTTATTCTGCTTTCCTTTGTTGTGTTTTAACTGCGCCGTGTATCCCTGCACTTCGGATTTCTCCTGAGGCGGAAGCCGGGAGGCGCTAATCTTCTCAGGATAATATTTTAATAAGTGAAACTTGTATACCCACCGCATTACTGCCTCAATCTGCGCCGCATTCCGCCTCTTTTGCATTCACTCAGCCGATTAGGAGCTGAGCTGCAGTTGGGGATTAGGAGGCTGCCTGTGGCTTTGGCGGACATCTTGGGGGAGGCAGGCTCGCAGGTCGGCGGTCCAGGCTAGCTGGATCGCGCTGTGACGCTATAAATCAAGCGTCCTGTAGGGGCTCATGTTAGTTCTTGCACCCTCTGCATAACTCCTGAGGTGAAAGCCGGGAGCTACGAGTTGGCTATCTCTGTGATTTTTAAAACTGTATTATTGTAATTTGGACACTTATTCTGCTTTCCTTTGTTGTGTTTTAACCTGCGCCGTGTATCCCTGCACTTCGGATTTCTCCTGAGGCGGAAGCCGGGAGACGCTAATCTTCTCAGGATAATATTTTAATAAGTAAAACTTGTATACCCACCGCATTACTGCCTCAATCTGCGCCGCATTCCGCCTCTTTTGAATTCACTCAGCCGATTAGGAGCTGAGCTGCAGTTGGGGATTAGGAGGCTGCCTGTGGCTTTTGCGGACATCTTGGGGAGGCAGGCTCGCAGGTCGGTGGTCCAGGCTTGCTGGATTGCGCTGTGACGCTATATATCAAGGCGGTCATGGCTCCGCGCTGCGGACGCGAGCAGCGGACGCGCCTCCCACGCGCCAAAGGAAAGCCCGTCTGGCCCGCCCGCGCTGAGGACGTGCCAGGGGCTAGGCGGGCTGCCCCTCGCTTCTGTTTACTGGTAGGGAGCCCTCTTTATTCCTTAAACACCCTACTCTCCCTAAGGCCCCCGTCTAAATCATGTCAGCATACTTTTCTCCCTGACAAGATACATCTTGCTCACTCTTGTGGTTGTAATCATGGATACAATAGGAATACACATCCAAAAAAGTTGCTTGTGTGCACTAAAGCACCGAGGACTACTTCCTCTGTAAAAGAGGTAGGTTTCCTTATTAACTCTAGGTCTCTGTGCAAAAATAATATTGCATTCAATGATTTTGTTTCGCAAAGGAATCCCTCCTGGGTCTTTATCACTGAGACTTGGGCCTCAGAATCTTCAGGCCCTGACCTGGTCGCCGCCATTCCCCCGGGTTATGTTCTGACTAGAATGGATAGAATGGGGCGAAGAGGTGGTGGTCTAGGAATACTGCACAAGACCTCTTTCATTTGCCGGTTTGATTTTCTTTCTACCTCGTCCGATACCTTTGAGGCTTTATATTTTTCCATAAATTCCACCTCTACAGTCTCCTTCTCAGGTATCCTTTATTATAGGCCTCCGGGTTCCAGAACTTCTTTTACCCAGGACTTGATAAACCTTTTTGAACCTTTCCTGGATAGGCCTAACTTTACTCTCCTAGGCGATTTTAATTTTCACCTAGAGAAAGTTAGTTCGAGAGACACTACTTCCTTGGTGGAATCCTTAGCCGCATATGCCCTGATCCAGCTCGTGGGTGGTCCCACCCATTTAGCCGGCCACACGCTTGATGGCATTTTTTCCAATGACACCAGACTCAAGATAAGAACCCCGATTCCTCTGGCATGGTCAGACCACCTGGCAGTGCCTTTTGAGCTGAATGCTCCTCAACCCTCCCCTTCTCCCGCTGATACCAAGATATGGGAACTCAGACGAAATTTTAAGCAGATTAGTAATGAAACTCTGGCCCCTTTTGTGAACGAGCTTAGCTCTTCTTCTAATAATGACATAAATTCTGCTGCAACTGACTTGGCTAGTTCCATCTCTAGAGCCGTAGACATTCTGGCTCCCGCAAAGCAATACTACTGCCTCCATGGCTTGGTTCTCTGATCGTCTTAGAGGGCTGAGGCAGGGCTGTAGAAAACAAGAAAGGAAGTGGCATGCCCATCCTGAACCCTCTGGAAAAACACAACACAAACTTCTCCTTAAAGCATACAAGTCAGCGATAATGGAGGAGAAAAAGGCTTACTATACCAATCTGACGGCATCGCTAAAATCATCCAGAGATCTTTTTAAGATCATTGATTCTCTCTCTGCCCCTAAGACCGCGGATCCGATAGTTGAATCCCAGGAGCTCTGTGACGCTATCTCAATTTTTTTCTACACTAAAATCGCTGATATTTATAACTCTCTCGAACTCCTCAACGCAGAACTGGATGCTAGCGCTCTTCTGCCCTCCTCCCATGCACCTGTTCCTCTGGTTGTGAAGCCAGTGTTGAGTTTTCTTGATTTTCCTTTGCTCACTCTAGAAGGGATTAATCGCCTCCTTGATAACACAAAGTCAGGTTCTCCCCTGGACCCTTGTCCCTTAAAAACCTTGAAAACATGTAGGGAGGTGACTGTCCCCCCCCCTCCTTGAGGTGATGAACCGGGCTATTACAGAGGGAATTTTTCCATCCCCTTGGAAAATGGCGGTGGTTAAACCGCTTCTGAAAAAGGCTTCTTTGGACCCGGGGGTCTTGAAAAACTTTAGTCCAATTTCCCTGTTGCCGGCTCCTGCTAAAATTCTGGAGGCTCACCTAAATTGCCATCTCACCACCTTCATTGAGGACTCAAACCTCTTGGATACTTCGCAACACGGCTTTCCAAGTGAACACAGCACAGAATCCGCCCTCACAGTCGTTATTGACAACATCCGTGCTAAGTTTGACAAGGGCCATACCACTCTCTTAGTCCTTCTCGACCTCACGGCAGCCTTCGACACCCTGTCCCCCTCGGTCTTGGTTTCCAGGCTGGGGGAGATAGGGGTTGGAGGCTCGGCACTTAGTCTCCTGGCTTCCTTCCTCCATCAAAGGGAGCAGAGAGTCAAGCTGGGCGAGTTTCTGTCCCCTTCCAAGCCGGTGCAATGTGGGGTCCCTCAGGGTTCTTCTTTAAGTCCCTTATTGTTTAACATTTATGTGACCCCCCTTGCCTCAGTTGTGAGATCCTTTGGGTTTGAGGTGTTTTCATACGCTGACGATACCCAAATCTTGGTCTCCCTCACCCAATCGGTGGTCGATTCTGCCTCGAAGTTCAGATCTTGTATGGATGCAGTCTCTAAGTGGATGATCCGGAACTTTTTAAAACTCAACGGCGATAAAACGGAGATCCTGATTTTTTGAGGCAATCAGGATATCTGGTCTAGTGACTGGTGTCTGGCTTTTCTTGGGGATTGTCCTGTCCCCTCTCACTCGGCCATAAATCTGGGGGTCCTGATTGATGAGACTCTTTCTTTTGACCTTCAAGTCAGCAGAACTGTGTCCACCTGTTGTGGTATCATCAGGGTCCTCAGGAGGATTGCTGCATACCTCTCTCCAGCTGCCCGGAAACAAGCTACAGTTGCTCTAGTCTCTTCGAGACTGGACTACTGTAATGCTTTGTATGGGGGTATGAACAAGTCTTCTGTCCATCGCCTTCAGATGGTTCAGAATGCTGCGGCCAGGATCGTTCTGGATCTTCCTCGGCTTGCCTCAATATCACTGGCCCGGAAAAACCTCCACTGGCTCCCTGTCCAGTTTGGGATTTCTTTTAAACCTCTGTCTTGCTCATGGGGCTTTCTATGGCTCTGGTTCAGTAGGTCTCAGGTCCCTTCTTCAGCCCTACAGTCCTAGTAGAGTGCTGCGCTCCTCCTCCAAAAATCTTTTTCTTGTCTCGTGATTTGTAAAGGCTAGATGAGGAGGTAGAGCCTTTTCCACTCTGGCGCCTAGGCTCTGGAACTCCCTCCCTGCAGAACTGGCTGCTCAATCTTCGTCTGGGCTCTTTCGTAAACAACTAAAAACCTGGCTCTTTCTGGAGGCTTACCCGTAGTCCCTGGATCTGGTGTTGCAAGACTCTATGTTGTTTGTTTGTCTTTTTCTGTTATTGTCGGCGCCTTGATGCCCTTGGGCTAAGTTGCGCCATACAAATCCCTCATCATCATCATCATCATCTGCACGGGAGATCCAACGTCCTATGCTCAGCGCCCAGGTCTTTCCTCTGTGGAGACCTGTATAAAGAGTTGCAGAGCGGGACTGGCCACATCAGGCCACGCAGTAGCCGTCTCCAGACCTGTATGAAGAACTTCCAAAGACTCATGTGACTTGCTGAATGTCAATCCGCAAACGGCAGATAACATAGCATGAACGTAAAATGGCACACTAACGTCCACTGCATCGCAGTCTGAGGTACCGGGACTTGGGTGCAGACAGATACAGGCCTAAATGGCGTGGTTCCATGATACAGTCAATGTGGAGGACTTCTATACCAGCATGAATTTGGGCTGTGGGCAGGGCCTGGGTTGAGGGGGGACAACTTAGTTAATATATGACTCCGTTTATTATTATGTACTTGAAAGGACACATGGTTGAGCTATGTCATTATGTCAGTATTTGTAGTCCTATTATTTAGATGCTTTGCATGGTGACGGGGATCCCTCAAGCACTCATTCACACATTTGGTCGCACATTTTAGGAACGCGCGTAGTGCGCCCCCCCAGTCATTCTTTGAATGTCACCTCTGTTGAGGGTTTGGACTATTGCTAGTTGCCTTTTCGCCCTTTTGGAATTTGTTCAGCGATTTAATGGGATACAAACAAGTGTTTTCCGAAATATAATGAGTAATATGCTGCACGATAAGCAATTAGAAGGGTTGTTAGCTGCTGCCACTCATTGGTCAAGTGTGCATGCCAAGTGGCAGCTGTTTCCTCTAAATGTCAGGTCACGAACAATATGGCTCCATTTAAGATCGGGACGTGGAATGTGAGAGGCATACACACCCCGTCACGTAGATATCAAATATACTCAAACTCTAAAACGACACCACATACAAATAGCCCTACTCCAGGAGACACATTTAGCTAGGGCTGAAATAGAGCACCTGCACCGTCGGTGGCAGGGCCAGCTGTATGCAACAGGATATTCAGTCTTTGCTCAAGGCACACTTATATGGGTCAGGCCAGGGTTCCCGTTCAAACATACCGATACATTGATAGATGCTGGAGGCAGATATGTTGCAGTTAAAGGCATACTTGATGGCAGACAGATTGTCACTGCATCAATCTATGCCCCTAACATAGAACAGGCTACTTTCCTAGACGACTTATCGCATGTACTGGCACCATGGCATAACGCTCCCATGAATCTGGGGGGGGGGGGCTACAACTCTGTGCTGGATGTCTCCCTGGACTGTTCCTTTCCGCCCCTTCCGGGCACGAGCACTCATACTGCTATGAAGGCATTAAATAGCTGGGCAACGCAATGGCACCTGAGGGACGTATGGAGACATTGTAATCCTCACGATAAAGTATATTCCCACTATTCAGGGGCCCATGGGTTACATGTACGTTTGGATCGCTACATGCTTTCGGAGGAGCGCTTCCGCACGTCTCCGAGGTACACTATTTGGGCAGGACACACTCTGACCACAACCCACATGTGCTAGAGATGGAATGGGCGCATACCAGCCCGCCGATCCCTATCTGGCGAATGCAGCCTGATGTCCTGTTAGATGAGCCATTCCGTAACCTATTGGCCACTAATATTGTGCACTACTTTGAAGAGAATGTAGGGACAGCTACAACTCCACAGATAGAGTGAGATGCGTTTAAAGTGGTGGTTAGGGGTGACTGCCTGAGCGCGCAAGCAGGTATGTGCAAACAACTGGAAGCTGAACTTACAGTAATTGAGAACAAACGGCTTGAGAGAGAAGGCGAGGTGATACGGGGCTCTACAATCTCCTTGGCAAAAGAAAGGGAGGAACATTCCAGCCAGCTGGAACGACTCCGCCTTCTAAACTACGCAGCACACTCGGCGCGGACGCATCATAAGGGGGACAAACCGGGTAAGTTACTGTTGTGGTTGCTACGGCAAGAAGCTGTAACCACACCTGTGACATCTATTTCCACGATACGAGGAGACACTGTGCATACGCAGAGAGAAATACATCACGCTCTCACGGAACACTATATTGGGTTACACAAGTCGCATTTGCAGACCACGGAGACAGATATACAGGCCTTACTAGCCGATCTCATGTTACCACAACTGACGCCACGTAAACAGGAGGATCTAAGTTGTCCCATTCTGCCGGAGGAAATGAGACAACATTTTCTCCCTCTCAAATGGCAAGTCGCTGGGTCCTGATGGACTTCCAGCTGAATTCTATAAAGTGTATTCGGACACACTGACCCCGCAGCTCCAATGGGTATATGCAGCAGCAATAGAAGACTCAGCGCTTACGCCCACACAGAACGAGGAGCTGTTGGTTTCTCTTTTAAAACCTGGCAGAGATCCTGAGTCTCTCGGCTGTTACCGCCCGTTAGCACTGCTCAACACCGATTATAAGGTACTTGCTTCCATTTTGACCACGAGAATAGCCCCATTTGTGAAAACCTTAATACACCAAGATCAAAACGGATTTGTTCCAACTAGAAGTACCTCTTTAAATATACGCAGGCTGTTAAGAATCCAAAAGTATGCTTTAGCACGATGGCGGCGCTCTGGATGCCTGGTGTTGGATCTAGAGAAAGACTTCGATTCTCTCGAGTGGCCCCATCTCGCTGCAGTACTGTGCAAGTATGCATTGGAAGACAGATATTTACTAATGGTCCAGCTTCTTTATCAATTCCCAACGGTTCGAGCTCGCATGGGTGAGCTGATCTCCGATACTATACGTGTGAAACGTGGTACCAGGCAGGGCTGCCCGCTGTCTCCATTACTTTTCTCCCTCGCAATGGAACCATTAGTAGCTCTGCTCAGAGAGGGCGGTGTAGACTGAGGCCTTCCTTTGGGAGATGGGACACACGTGATCTCCCTCTATGCGGATGATCTGCTTCTATATGTCAGAGACCTGCACAACATTCCTCCAGCAATAACTGAACTTTTTCAAAATATCTAAAAAGTGTTGGGACTCAGGGTGAATTAGTCTACTCCTTCGACAAAGACGTGGCGGAAACAGACTTAACCATTAATGGGACTACCCTCACCTGGTACCCAACCACGTTCAGATATTTGGGTGTCTATATATATAGGTCTCCATCGGATATACTTGATGGCAATTTGGTGCGGGCCATCTCTTCCGTTGAAGCACAAATACAATTCTGGAAGACCCTCCCTTTGAATGTGATGAGCCGCATCGCGCTTATTAAGATGATAGTATTGCCGAGATTGCTGTTCTATTTCGCGAATCTCCCAGTATTCATTTCCAGTTAGGTTGTTTCGGGAACTGGAGGGCTTGATACGTGACCTGATTTGGAACAAAGGTGGGCCCAGAATAGCGCTGCAAAAAATGTATGCACCAATAGAAAAGGGTGGCCTGGCGGTTCTGCATCTGGAGCTTTATTTGGAAGCTCAGCTGCAGTGGGCCACAAAATGGATGAGCGGTAATAACTTGATGGACACAGCAACTATAATGCCCCCGTGGACGCAGTCCCAGCTGTAAGCCTTGTTTCATCCTCTCGTGAAACTCCCCCGCCCGCCGAAATGTGAACAACCCCAGAAGGGGTTCATTTAGTGACTAGCCTCTAAAATAATCCAATGAGGAGCATAATTTGAAGATATTTTCTGAGGTTTATGAGAAGTGTGAAACTGCTGATCAGAATTCATTTAAACATCTTGTGGCAATAACAATATAGATTTAAAGTCATCATTGGGGTAAGCATCACAAGCTGTGAAGAACACAGAAATATTACACATCTGTATCTTCCACTTCAACCACTCAAGTGTGCTGTCAAACCATAATCAAGTACTGAAGATATTTTTAACCTACAGACAAAGCAACATATACATTTCTACTGTACAGATGTACACAGAGAATACAGACAAAACAGCTGATTACAGAGTATACATTGCATGGCAAGTCAAAAGAAGATTGTTATGTGCAACACAGGTTTACAGGTAACAGATCAAAAGTTATTTACAGACTTATTGTGGTGTGAAGTAGGATTTGAAAATAAAATATGCTATTGGTTATGAAAAGATGATGGGTTGGGTCTGTCTCACTCCGTTTTATTCTACAGGGATGAGTGTTGTAAAGTCTAGGTATATGCCTATGCAATGCTGTAGGTTGCCATAAACAGGGGGACTAGATTCCAGTGCCAATGCCTTTTTGTGACAACCCATCATGGGGCTATCAGGATGAAGGTATGCTCATTCAGCAGTTGGGCACCTTTGCACTGCAATTTTCAACACTTTTTTGTTGTTGAAGTATTTAAAGAATGTTGTGTGGTATCAGTACAGAAGCAGGGTTTGCAACCAAAATCAGGCATTTTTAAGAAACCAACCAAAACGTAATTTTGTCTGTTCTTGACTCGGAGGATAGTCTTGCATGGGTATGGGCGCCAATATACTCATGACAAAAACAGCAAAAAGGGGTCATATAGATCCCCCAACAGAAGTAAGGGTCAATCTCGGCAATCAGTGATCAATGACTACTATTTGATCTGTCTAACTGTAGCCTGACCAATCAATGTACATGGAGCAGATGGCCAGAATATGAACTATCATGTGGCTACTTTGGTCCTTTTTTCTTTTGCTTTTTAGAGTAGCTCTTCGTTGGAAAACAAACTATAAAATATGTTGTAAAATGGACATTTTGGACTTTATTATTTATGGGTTTTTTCGACTGACAGGTTTTACCATGTAGGGTCACCCTTATCCATGTAGACAGGGCAGCATGTTAATCTGAACTTTGGGGGAAAAACAAAACTTGAAACATAAGTGGCAAGTTTATGAACAATACTGAATTTCTATATCAATGTGTTGCTGGATCTTTCATATGCAAATATGCACTCCGGCATTCCAAAACAAAATATACTGTCTCCAGTGATTTGCTTTGTGCTAAAGGCCATTCATTGTGCAAATCGAATTTATGAGTGACTGAAAACAAAGCTCTCCAACTACAGAAATTGAATGCCAAACTTTGTTCCAAATACGAAGCTCGAGTTTCAGTGAAGTAACATGTACTTCCTAGTTTAGGAAATCCAAGTTATCCTTTCGTTCACAAAGAAAGGAGCTTCAACGAACAGCAAGCTGCCCTGAGGTAAAACTAAAAATCATGACATCAGGTCATTCATAATAATTTCTTATGCTGGATAAAGAACAAAGCTAAACAATAGAAAAGGAAAATAGATGTGTGAAGGAGGACATACATGAAATCTACAATTAACCCATTAAAAGAGCCACAGAGGAAACCCACCCCCCTAAATAGACCCATCAAAAGGAAATTTCTTCAATCAGTTAGTTTGTTAGGTAGGAGTTTTCAATGGAAGAACGTTTGTTTTTTCGCTAATCATTTTGGTGCTGTTTGATGAATCTGCCCAAAAGTTTAAAAAAAATAAACAACCACAGCAGATCCTTCATGGAACATTTTGTGTTGATCTGTCAAATGGGGTCCAAGAAAAAAGGAGGGGTCCCAAAAGTGAGATTTCCCATGTTACATCCCATGGGAAACTTTATCTCTGGCACAGAAAAATTGGTGAGGGGAATTGCACCAAATTTCATTTACATTTTTTTTAAATGATCATTATTCAGAAAGTGTGCTTTTTGTGATTTGGTGTAAATCCTTTCAGCCTTTTTGAGAAATTAGTGTTTGCAGAAGGGTTATGGTTAGACATGAAGGGGATAAAAGGTTAGGTATATCCGATCCATCACATTTGCTTAGACTGGTCAATTTAAAGTGGACTAGTCAACCCCTATTGTTTGACCACTAAATGAACAATATGTTGTATAAGCCATTAATTGACAAAAGACATGGCCTCTGTGTCCTTAAAGTGAATAAAAAAATATAAAGGGGTCATGGTATCACACTCTAATATCCAGGGGCATATGGAGGGTCCCTTGATTGGCTGGTCACAACTTGGGCAACATGTTATGGCAGCCATTATAGGACTCCAGCACACTGAAATTCATTGTAGTAACCAGGTTTGAGTGCCACAAAAATGAGCACACAGAAAGGGTGATAACAGATTTTAGTCACAATATAAATCATGTATTTGGTAAAGTTATACTCATTTTATGAATTCTAGTGAGTTCACGGGCGATTTAACCTCGTGAAAAAGGCTGATTTTCTTAGAGGTTATGGAAAGTGCTCCAGAAGCAAAAACAAGTACACATTTTCTATAGGTTCATACTATCTTCCTCATCCATGTGCGAATAGTCTGTATTCTGAGTAAACCATGTACTTCCAACAGAAAAACCTGTTAGTTGATTCTCCAGTGTTCTACTGTGGCTTCAACAGTGTTCTAATGAATAACAAGAGAGCTAAAATCTGTATTTATGAGAAGTGTGTAGCACACCTGAACTGCTTCTTGAGGAATCAAAGACATAAATACGGATGCATTTCATATGGAAGAGACTGCAATAAAGGAACACAATTAGAGGGGTCTTTTTGTCATACAATTTTTGGTTAGTCCTCTAGGAAGCTAAAATGAAGAGACACTTTTTATGAGTTCTCAATTATCTTCCATAACCAAGTCAATAAAACAGTCTGAAATGGAGAGAGAAATATAATCCTCCAAAACCAGTAAAAGTCTGTCAGTTAACTCCCTAGTGCTCCACTGAAGCTTTACCGCATAATTCTAATGAACAACTAGAGAGGTAACATTTTGTATTTACAATAAAAGCCTGTCACACCTGAACACCATCTCGATTGAATCAAAGCTGTAAAACTGAAAGGAATTTCCTACACAGGATACTGCAAAAATAAACAAAGTTAGGAGTTTCTTTTTCTTATAGAAATTATGCTCCGAAAAGCTAATATTTTCAGAGTTTTCAAATTTCAGCATCCAAATCAGTAGAACATTCTGACATGGAGAGTGAAACATGCACTTTCAATACCAGTAGCAGTCTTTCAGTTAACTCCCTAGTTATCAACTGTGTCACTATAGAGTTCAAATGAACAACCAGCGCGCTAACATTTTATATCCAAGGAAAAAGTGAGGCATTCCTGAAAGCCATTTTGCTGGAATAGAAGCTGTTTAATTTAAAGCCTTTCCCGAGCAGCAGGCTGGAGTAAATGATCTAATGCAGGTATGAAACCAGTGGGTTTAAAATGTGAGGAGAGGTATGGGCTTTTAGCATTTAAAGGCAAAATGTATATTAAAAGGGCATAATAAGTAGTTAAAGAGAGAGATGTCTGCCTAAGTACAGCATCCCCTTTCCACATCTATTTACTCAGCGAACCCATTTTCTCAGTCGCTCAGCAGCTCCAAAAAAAAATATATAAAACACACCATTTTTTTAAATTCAAGATGATGCATTAAGGCACTGCTGTCAAATCAAATATATGTATTCTGAAAAAACATAACTTACAGTGATGTTATTGTTCGGTGTTGGAAGAAGACAAGAGCTAATAGGCAATGAGCCTATATACATTTATGTATATGCACCTATCTATATGTAAACACCTAGACATGGCGTGTCTACTAATGCCATGCCAAATATACAATACGCTTGTCTGGCACAGGGGTTGAGAAGGGGCTTAAATCACTATTAAATTAACTTAAAACTAACTGATTGCAAGTTATACCTCCTAAAGAAGACATACATTTATCAGTTTTCCCAACAATGCAGCACACTAAAATATGCATATGTTGCATACACATTAATGGTTGTGAAGGTATATAATGTCACAAATTTTTAATGATTGGGTTTTTCCACTAATAGTGCACAGTTTGAAAAATTACCCCTATTTCTAGGAAAATTAACAAATATCTGGAGTGCATACTGAACATACCAACAACTTATCATGGACAATGTGATACCTACATTGCTGCTTTTCTGAAGTCCTGAAGGTTTCCCCTCTACTTTAATCTGCTTAGAGGGTAAGGGATCCTTATGGCTGCTCTTGCTTTTGAAGGAGGAGGTGCTGCTCCTTTCTGAAGAATCGTGGCTGCAATTGGTGCTCTCACTGCTCCGTCGCTTTTGTGAAGTATTTGCTGGTTTTTGGGCATCCTGTGTTGGAGACATGGGTGCTGATATTGGGGGCTCTTTCTTCGGGCATTCAGACAACGTTTTGGATACCCTGGTGATGAGGAAGACATGCCATTTGCATTCGTTTTTATGCAACAACAATATAATAGGACTGAATTTCTGGTCTAAATAAAGGTGACCATCTGTGTCTACAAGACGTTGATTTTAATCCTAGGTACATTTTGGGGCGTTGGACACTTTCCAAACTTACCCAAATTAATAACAACCCACGCTTCTTTCGGACTATCATACTCTTGATCTTCACTGCTTCTCACTATCTGCCCATGCAATGAGACAGTGCACTACTTCTACTCAAATAACTATGTTTTTAGCTCAAACAGCACAGCATGAGCTGCTCACCTCCCGAACCGCTGAGTTCTATATGCTATTTAATAGCATTGTCAAGGGAAGGTAGGGACATCATTACCCACTTCATTCATTGCCTCTCATGAGTCGTGGCTCTTCGTCATACTCAGCCACGGCAATAACTAGCATATTACATGCTGGTCATCAGTATAGAACATATTTAAAAAACTCTGCTAAATGTAAGTTCTGGTCAAAAATGTCATTATGGAAAAAATACAAATTGAACAACAAATACACCGTTCATTAGGATTTCAGTGAAACATGAATTGAAAGTTGTCAGTTATGAGTAAACATAACTCACTCCCAAATGTACTTCTCGATGACCTCACAGGTGACATCATGTATCACATCACTCAACATTCATCATAATGCTGATTATACCCTAGAGGGCAACTCACCATTGGGAGAAGTAATTGTATCTCCCAGCTTTCTAATACCTTGGAGACTATTCAAAGATGGCTGACTGCCCAATACTTAAACACTTTAAAAACTGATTTGTTTGTTAATCTCTACAAATAAAATACATTTTCCTGTACAGTCATGGATTGATTTCTATGTAATCATGACTGCAAACGTGCTAGTGTGGATAATGCAAAATTGTTGGGATTCATCCTTGGCAGTAGTCTTAACTTACAATCTGAAATGTATTAAGTTCATACATTACCAACTTAGGATACCATGGGGTATCAGGTAGTTTGTTCCTGAGAAACACCTTAATATGTGATCTTGTTCTCGCTAGACTGGATGATGGCATCAAGACTGACGCTCTCTCCTTTAAGTCATCGCCTCTTCTTGTCGGCTCCTCTCCCTCCTGTGCTCTTGATTGTCTTTTGGAGTTAAGGCCAGTTCAGAGGGTTTAGCGCCAGCTGTGTCTTTCATCTTAGATCTGTAGGTTTGTATATGATTGTGTTTCCTCTCTTTTGGCTATGGCTTATGTGCCAGGGTACTCTGTGAGGGTCTTGAGTCAGAACAAGTAGGCTCGGTCTCAGTGCAGACCTGGTGTGTTACCTTGTGGTTATTCGTTTTTTTTTGGTTCTGTATCCTCTACTGATCTTCTCTGCCCACTCTCCTGCTCAACCTCGACCTCCTCAAAGTAGGAGCCTTCCCTTTGTACTAACTTGGTTTCTTCATCTCTGGAGAACCCAAGGTCTTTCAACAACATCTCTTAAAGTTGTCATTGCACCATTCTGTAGTATGCCAACTTTTAGGTTTTTTTTACTTTTCAAGGCATTAGGATGAAATTTGGTGCATGTGTGGCAAAAGAGGCCTGAGCACCAAAATTACAGTGGCTCCCATTAGCAAAACAGATAGCTAAAACAGTGGCCCACATTTGAAAATGAAGCCACTTTTGAACTTCTTGATACCCTCTGTATGGTTATTTTACAAGTTATGGGAGACTGCATGCATTTGTGTTGGGTGCAGGCAAGGCTTATGGTAATCTGAGGGAAATAAGCAGTAAAAAAACGGCCCACCTGGTCATAAGATAGGTACACAAACCTTTAATAAACAGCCCACACACTGATCTGTGGGCCAGTCTAATCCTGGTTGCAGCCTGATGCATTGTTATCCCTCGGCAAACAAAGAATGCACACCTCACAACTGATGCACACCTCATAGCTATCCATCTAAGAGAAATAATGGTGGCATTAGGAGCAACAACTTAAGGAAGTGTGCTCCATACCCCTCTCATTCTTCAACCGTCCGGTCAATTAAATCTCCTATTAAAACACCTAAATCTTCAGTTTTCTTTAATGCTTTCAAAATTGGTTTCTTTGAGTCTTCCTATTTTTTCAATCAACAGTCTGCTGGAAACCGTTGATGTTCTTGTTTCCTCCTCTGAGGTTTTTATCGTGCATCCGGACCCAATGACAAAAAAAAAAAAAAAATCGGAAGATTGCGACCACTCACAGCGGCTTCCAGGGCGTACATCTGACGTCATTGAAGGATAGACATTGCATTAAATGGTGGTGAACATCAATGACGTCCACAAGCAAAAACAAAAAAAGGAAAAGAAAGGAGGACTATTACGTACCCAACCACTGGATGGTGGAATAACGTACAGCAACGGAATCCAGATAATTCATCAAGCTGCAAACCTATAACTACAGGTAAGTAATCATTCACTTACTATTGATTACAATCAAAATGTCTCTGAATGTTCCAAATGAGGGAGTGGTGCATAGAAGTCCTGGAAGTGAATGTCACTCATTCACCTGTCAGAAAATGACTGAGTCATAGACTGCTCCGTTTTAAAGGATAAAGACTCATGAAGAAAAGAGTCTGCACAGCAGAAGCACTGTTCACTTGGAAGTTTCACATTTTCAGCCGAATATGGGTGCAGACGTGTGCAAGGGTCTTTGTGTAATCCAAGCCATCATAAACTGAGCTTTATATTTAGTGGAAACCCATTGCAGCATAGTACAGAGGTAATGTGGTCACATCACTTGAATTCAGACACAAAGGAACCACTGAGGAGTGAGTTACATGCATTCTGTCTAGAGAGAACCAGGTCTTAAGATTTATTTTGCAATAAACTATCAGATACCTCAGAGAGCCCTGAATTGGAAATGTTGGATCCTAATTAATTTCAGACTGTAGGTCAGATGGATGTAAATTAAGAGGATCATCAAGGATGAATCCCAGCGATTTAGCAGTATAGACTATATAGCAGGTTTACATTCCTGATACTACAGTACTCAATCCACAATTGGACAGGTGGGATGTTTTTTTGTAGATTAACAGAAATAACTTTGTAAAGTGTTTATTTTCAGGTGAATAGCTACTTTATATTTGCCTCTCGTCTTTGCACAAGCCCCTCTGAATATGTCACCTACTATACTTCCCTCTCGATCGTTGCCCCTATTCACTGCTGTCCTAGTTGTCCTTGCCTCGATCTCTGCTTTTTACTGTACCATAAGTTAGTTCCACTCAGATTTTGCCTGGCTCTTGTCTTTTACTGGCGAAACAATGAGTGCTTTAGATAAATGGATCACTTGTCTACAATGCATTATTGACAGAGTCCAGTTGTCTATTTTTGTAAGTTATACTTGTGTAATCTAAATAGTTTCATTATAAAGTGCTCTTAGGCCACATTTGTTTGAGCAACAAACTTCACAAATAGTGTAAGCTGTTAAGAAAGCCTTATTGGTTTATGTACCAGTTGGACATTGCTATATAAACAAAAAGGGGGTTGTGTTGCACCGATGGAACCCTTAATGGGTCGTATGGAACCCGAAGTAGCTAAAACATTTGAAACTTTGAGGCGTTGTGCCAGACCACTTCCTTTGAGAAGATGAAACACAAGCAATATAGGCTAGATGCACTGGCCTTGAATGTAATGTAAGATTTACATCACATTAAATGTTAACTTTGTGTCAATATTCCTCCAATCACAAACTGCTAAAAGGTGAGATGAGCACTATATCTTAAGTGACCAGGACACCAAGCACCAGATCAAAAGTCAAACAGTTCATCAATATGTACTCACTTGATCTTGCTGGATTCTTTCTGTTTAGAGGTGGAAGAAGATTTGTGTTCTCGCTCTGACTTCTCCACTTTTATTCTCTTCGTTTCAGAATTTGTCAATTCATCTTCTCCCTGTTGTTAAAGCAGTAAACATGGGCAACATCCAATCAATACACGAAGAAGAGAAAGTGTACTATTCTCCTAGAGAAAAATGTCTGAAATAGACTGTTCTCAAGATATTCTTACCCTATTTAACAGTAGACCAATGTCTTTATTACTAGACAGTAAAATAAAACTTAACACACTAAACATAGCCATGAAACCAATACATCAGTGATAAAAATGCTCCCGTACTTCCAAGTAACTTGAAACCCGAGTTTACTTATTAAAAAAATGAACAATAAGACAATTTGCAACTTACGTTTTTAAACATCAGTGTCATGAACGGCTACAGAAATACACTCATACTGCAGCACTTTGTCCTGTCAGCGGACGACTATTATACAAGCTGACCCAGAATGTTTACTAGAGCCATGGAGCTATGAAACGGTTACTCACAAAGTATATTTATCAGTTGTATGAGAAGATAGTTTAGGCAGGTTGTATAAAACATGCAAACCCAAGAATTGGTCTCTCGAGAAGCTATGCTGCCTTTTCTTCAGTGAATGCAGATGCGCGTTTTGTCGTGCCAGAGTACTCAAATATTATCGCCTCTGAGTTCCCTGCACCAGGTGCAAGCCAAATATAGCGCCATGTCTCAGTGGGTCAGATTTAATTACATTCCAACGGCAGGTGAGGCGCAAAATTAAATGCGTGTCCGGGAGCCTCCACCTCCCAGAACGAAGGCCCTAGAATGCTGAACTGCATGCAATCCTTAATTCATGGCGCTCACATTTGGGAACACACTTCTCGTATCTGGAAAAAGCCCATCGATAAACGAAAAGGAGCCATGCCTAGATTATTACCATCAACTAACAGTAAGGTGCCATCAGATCAACAGCACTTATACACTTATAGTCCACACAGGACTCGTTATAAAATATCCATCCAGCACCTAACAAGACGTCACCCAGCTCTATGAATTCTGCTAATAAATATGCTTAATATATTCAACTTCGTTATGGTCTGAATACAGATGCAGTAATTGTTAAACGTAAACATAAGAACTTCAAAACATTCAACTCACTATTTAAAGATACTAACTCACCTGGGCTCTCCTACAATAGTTGATCTCTGTAGTGTAATTTGTGTGTACGCCATTGCACTATGCCACTTGTGTCATTCCATTAGGGAGATGGAGTCTATTGCCTGCCCTGAAGGATCTGCGCTTTTGTGTGGCATCGTTTGTCAACTATATAGCATCAGAGAAGAGCTGTTCGTACATTTTTTAATATGCTGTAACCAAGGAGTTCTTTTGTTTATATGATGCATGATTTTGGGAGAGGTGGAGTGTGCTGGTGAGCAGCAAATCTTAGTCAACTATATGGCTTTGGCACATGAAGGTGCATTGTCGACAGACTAACATTCTGCTGACTGTGAAAGGAATGGCTATGTAGGAAACGTAATGCATGGTTGGACGAGAATGCTGTCCAGCTGCATAAGACGCTTTGATGCCATGTTGCGAACACATGGCTACTAGGAGGTCCATCTAACGAAGTGGAGAGATTTACATACAGAATGTATTCTGTTTCGTCTGACTGAGAACGTCTTTTGGCTTGTAGGTGCTAAATGCTATTGATAGCTGTTGCTACTGACACCGAATACAAATATTCCTAATTTTCTTGATGTTTGTGCCAAGTGACAATGGCTTATTTGTTACTAGTTTATTCAAAATACCTTTTTGAGATGTATAAAAGCATAATTACAAGAGATTTCAGGAATGTAATCATGTGATATAAATTGGAAGTGCTGGAAAATAATCGTGCAACATCATATAAAATAATTTTCTAGGTCCAAGGTGCATGTTTTGGAGGTCTGCCAGGAAAGTATTTTTTGGGGAAAAATAGATTCCAGATCAACAACTGGGCCGTGCTATTTGGAAATGAAAATAATAGATGGAAACTGGCTGCATGAAATTTAATACATTAGAGAAAGGAATGAGCGTGTCCCTTCCAAATGTTCTAGTATTTGAATTTTACAAGTTGTGCTAATATCTTGATGTGAGATAAATGTGACCCTTACATACGAATGGTTCTATTACGGTGTTTATAATATTTATCACACTAATTTTAGTGGAAAGCGTATAGCCCACACGTGTTTCGCCCTGTGGAGGCATGCAAGCCTAGGGTTTTCTAATGGCAAAAGGTTTTCAAAACTCACCTGTGTTCGTGCGTATGGATCACATTTTTCTCCCATTGAGATATTAGCACAACTTGTAAAAATCAAACAATAACACAACACTTGGGAGGACACACTCATTCATTTCTCTCAGTTAAACTTGAAAGAGGTGTAGATGGACTACCCTCATATGAGTGTACCTAGATCCTCCATTCCAAAAGCCAGAATCATAAACAACCGACATTGATTGAAAGGCCAAGAGTGTTGTCGGGCCTCGCTGTAGCACTTCTGAAATCACTTCTGAATAGCCAGTTAAAAAGGGTTGAGCACAGAATATTAGGGTGTGGGGTTGGCTGTGATCAATGTGTGTGTATTTTAATTGTTATTCGCAGTTTTCAAAGCAAGAGAAAAAAAATTGAAAGTTTAACATCACCCTCACCTTTAAAACCCCTAAACAAGAATATTTTTTTTAAACTATGTTTACTGATGTACAAAGCAATGGCACGGGGACAGAGACAAGTTCAGAGCATGACCAAGCCAGGTTTTACACAGCGTATTTTACACACATTATTCAAGCCAGGGTCATCTTTCTTTCTATTTACATTGACAGTTTGTTCTTTGAGACTTAACCTTCTAATGATATGAATCAAAACATCAACATCAGAATTCACCCACCTCGCCCAACTGCCCACCCACCTACAATCCTTCAAGTCATGCATGTAAATTGCAATTTATTGGTACTCTATGGGTGTAACCACACAAAAACAACTGAATCCCGCAGTCCCATAAGCATATCTACACAATATCATCCCTGCTTTACGTATCAAACCTTTCATGTTGCCTCTGATTTATTGATAACAATATGTAGCTATATCCAAGTGAGTCACAGGGATGTCAGAGTGGTTGAGTGTCATCTTTGGTGATGGCTTTGAATTTCTCCAGGATCAAATCTAAGGTCTTTGAGTCCTGCTCATTCTTCCCTGTGAGGTAATGTTCTTTCCGATCGACCCCAAGAGGCCACAGACCTAGTCCAGGACAGCAAAGAGGGGGCTATAGGTTGTTTCCAATGCATAGTGAAGGACCGTTTTGCTAAGAGCAGGGCGATGTCAAGAAATTTAATAGCAGACCTTTCCAGTTTGGGGCGTAGGTAGAGTCCTAATGGCACCCCATAAGGGTAATGAGGCACAAGTATGTTGGTGCCCAGTTGTTGTAGCAATTGAGAAAAGTAGGTCTGTAACCAGGGGCAAGACTACAACATATGGAGAAGGTCCCTGTCTGGAAGAGAGCACCAGGGAAACGAGGCCCTGGAGCCAGGAAGGACCCTATTATTCCGCGCCAGGATGAGGTAGGCTCTATTCAAACCATTGAACTGAATATACTTTAATCTAGCCCCTCTTGATACAATATGGAGGTACTCCAGAATCTTGGCCTATTCTGTATCATGAAAGGATCTAGCAAGATCAATTTCACAGGTGGTCCTAAGTAGTAACTGATATCTGTTGACCTGTTGTTGAAATGTTCCCGCTGTATACCCATTGAGTTGGGTAACAACAAACATCTGTTATTCAGCACCAAGATACCCATAGTGCTGAACGTGCACTTTACAATTTACATAGTGGAGTGGTGTGGCTCACTGGTTAGAGGCGGCAGACCCGTAAGCAGAGAACGGCCCGGGACCAGGGTTCAATTCCCGTCGCGGCAGGGTCGTGGACCAGGTTCAAAACGGACTCGATAATTCTCGCCTCGGTGCCTACTCTAACCAGGGAACACACTCGGCAACTCTGGGCATTAGCTTGTCTCATCTCTACAACGGCCCCCCACAGACGCCGGGGATGCCTGGTTTCACCTTGGAGATACCCAGAAAGGGACCATCTCACAGGGAAAACCAGGACGGGTTCCCCAGCGGTCTTTAGCGCCAGGATACTCCATGGAGTCGCAGTGCGCTTTACAAGTACACCCACATTTACATTTACATTTACAAATACATGTTATGTTATATAGTGTTTGGAAAACCTCGTGTGCCGGGGATATTTGAAGTTGAGTGTTGAAGAGAGTATGAAAGTAGTGCAGAATACATTCATAAGTAAGAAACTGACCAGGTGGGAGATCGCAATCTGTCACTAACTAAGGGAAGTCAATTATCTCATCATTGTGGAAGACTTCAACAGTGGGAGAGAGACCAGCTGAATGCCAGAGTCATAGATGTCCATGAGCAAGCACCCCCATGGGTAAGGACAAACCCAGTAAGGGAATGGCGGGAGCAAAGGGTTTGTGCTGGCCCATCAACTTATTGCTCCTGGTCAAATAGTCCCTTGCCAGGTGGAAGAGGTGTGTGGCCCGAAGAGGGAGACGAGTAGAATGGAATAAAAGATAATTCAGATCATCGTCCCATTGAAAGCCTAGTTTCATACATGGAACGCCTAAGAGCCGTGAGCTGTCCACTGCAAATTAAGCAGCCAAGTAGTACAGCTCAAAATTAGAGAGGGACAGCCCCGCCGCAATCCACTGGGAGTTCCAATTTGGCAAGTGATACCATACGTTGTCCCGGCCGCCAAAATCAATTTACCAAAGGAAGGGTACAGTTGTTGAAAAAAAGAGCGTGGGGGAGGAGGAGGAGAGAAGTAATTAAAATAAAAAGGAGGTGGGGGAGCATGACCATTTTTACCAGTGGCACTCGATTAATCACAGACATGGGTAGGGATGACCAAAATAGTATTCGCGTTTTCAGTATTCGCATAGACACACCCAGGTTGCCATCATGTAGGTCCCTAGGCATGTGATATATGTTTACGCCCAAGTTTTGGAATCTAGTTGTAGCTAACTGCAGTCTAGGCTCCAACAGGAAGAGGTGTCTGGGTCTGTCCGTGTGGTGTAAAGATATGATACAGGATATAGCTCCGTTCACTTTGAGGCCTGATAAGGAACCAAAACTTGTGTGATGATCGATAAATCCATGTCAGTGGCTCAGATGTATAAAAGGAGATCACCAGGTACCCGTACTGGTATCTCCCAGGTGATCACAAGGAGGTGTAGCCAGGATGCCAAAGGATCCCTGGCCATAGCAAATAATAACGGCAATAGGGGACACCCTGACGAGTGCCTCTACCTACGGGCCATAGTGCTGAGATACACTTCCCAGTTTTAATCTGAGCTGAAGGGGCAGAGTATAGAATTTGTATCCATTTCTGCCAGTACGGAGCTATCCCAAATAGGCTCGGCACTTTGTGAATTTAACCCCAATGTAGGCAATCAAAAGCTTTCTCCAAGTGTAATGAAATGCAGACAGCGTTGGGAAAGGAAGCTTCTGATACGCACTCAATGTGCCACAGCCTGCAAAGGTTTAAAGAGGTGTTTCGACCCAACATAATGCCCGCCTGGTTATCACAAATTAAGTTCGATAGTTCTGGCAAAATCAACAAGCAAACAACTTCGTTAACATTTTTTAGTCAGTATTTAAAATAGAGAGCGGATGATACGACGCCAAGTCCGCTGGACCCTTGTGGGGTTTTAATAACAGAGATGAGTGAGTGAATGAATTAATTAATATTAGCCTTATAAAGCACAACTTAGCCCGAAGGCGTCAAGACGCTGCTGGTGGGCCATCAGACGGAAAAACACATGAGTGAGGCATTAAGTGTAGGGGGAAGGGAGCCTTTAGAAAATATGGCCTTATGTTATCATAAACTGAGGGGCAAATTGCTGTGCTAACTGTGTATAAAATTCAGCTGGTATGCCATCCGTACCTGGGAATTTCCCCCGAGGCAGGGCCTTCAGAGTCAAGAGAATCTCAGGTGCCATAATGGCACTCAGGGGTGGGAGATAAAAAGAGGAAGCTGGGCAACAAAACGATCAAACTGACCCTCAGGCGGTAGTGGTGGAGCAGCATGTAAATCCCTGTACTAATTGTAAAAGGCAGCATTGAGCGGTGTCAGGGTGTGAGCAATGCCTCCGTAGGAGAGAGAGAGAGTCGATGGAGTACAATCAGGCATGCGGGGTAACCAAACATGCCAGCAAGAGACTAGATTTGTCTCCCTCATCGTGGGTCCTACTTAAGTAGGCAGCACAGTCATGGCACCTAAGTAGTTCAGCGGTATCAAAGTGCTTAGCTCGTTCCTCGCGCAAGTCACCCACTCTTTCAGAGGAGAGCACCCCCGCTCATTCCAACTCAGGCCGAGTCGAGTCGGCCTGTTTGATTTCCCATGTAAGCACCCTGCAGGCACCCAATGTGATTTTAATGCTAAGCCCCCTTGTGACTATCTAAAAAGTTTCTCACTCCATCAAAGGAGAAGAGGAGGGTCCTGCATTCTCATGTAAGAAGGTGTCAATATGTTTGAACCCTGTCTGGAGGAACAATGGGGCATCTAACATTCTAACCGACAGTCTTGAAGTGGGAATTGGTGGGGAAGGAGCACCCCATGCCACCATCATACAGAGAGGGTTATGATCTGATCTCACTTGGGGTGATAGTGGATAGAGGTCACTGTGTTATGGAGGGATGTAGAACAAACAAAACAGTTGAGTCTGGAATGTATTTTATGGCCCAGAGAGTACAAGGAAAACTCTCTGCATGTTAGATTTTTAAGGCTCCATGTATCATCTAGGGCTCAGTGAGTCAACCATTGCCGGGGCATATCAGAATTAGGAGACACTGGAGGTTTCGGTAGGGGAGGCATTGAGCAGTCGAGTTGAATGTCCAGGACTGAGTCTCCTCCAATGACCGACAGGGCAGTTGGCCAGTCTAAAAGTAAGGTTGTTAGCCAAGTCCAAAAGGCCAATTGATCGGAGTGGGGAGCATACACATCACTTATGTTCCGTGGGTGGCTATTAATGGAGCCATGAAGAAATACAACAAAGCCGTCCCGGAGGATGGGTACCTTGTCCAGCCTGGAAGAGACCCCGCTTGAATCCATATTGCAACTCCTCTAGCAGACAAGCTCAGGCCTATGACCTAGCTCCACCATCCAGCCTCCAGCCGGGACACTTTCCCAGTGGTCAAGTGGGTTTCTTGTAACAGAGCAATGTGTGTATGCCAGTGGAGAAGTGCTGCATATACCCTAAAACGTTTTTTGGGGAGTTATTACTCTTGACATTCATGTAATTAGGTTAGATGAGTCAGCGAATTTGTAAAGTAGAGGAGCTGTGGTTAGTGTTGGGACCAAACCAGTTTAGTGGCAAGGGTACCAATGTATACCGGATAAAGCTGAGAGCACCAGAGAGGGTGTGCATTGCTATGGTTGCTCAGACAGAAACCAAAGACAAACAGGCTGCGAAAAGCAGCCCAGGACAGATAAAAAAACACCACCATTCAAACATAGCACGTAACTTAAGACAAACATGCCAACAAGGCAAAGGAAAAGGGAATGGAGGACAAAACAAGACAATAACTTTCCCAGACAGATGGGCCAAGGGAACAAGGAGGGTGTTGTGGTGGTTGTAGAGCAGGATGTCTAATCCCGCCAATCGTGCAGAACAAATAAGGCGCGCTAGTAGGCCCACTCATGTAATAGGGGACCAAAGTATGGCAGAACAGCCTATTAACCGGTGCATCCCCAGGCAGGGGACGGATCACAAATCCCAACATATCTGAAGGCAAAAGGTGTGCCATGGAGGTAGTCACATAGCCTGTGATGTAGGCTGGTCATAGTTAATGAGAGTCAGCCTAAATCAGCTATACTTATAGATTGCACAGTGAATGGTGGAAATGAAGGAGTGTCAGAACCATGTTCCTCTGATGAGGGATCCTCTCCTGAAAAAGTGGTCTTTGGGGACATGAGATAGCGCTGCAAACAATTTGACAATACCTGGTGACTTTGGATCCCATTGTTATTTTTTTACCTGTTCTGCTATTAGTGGAACGCCACATTGCCACTACCATGTCACTCAGAAAGGATTTATTTTTACCACTATCCAGCAAAAACTGGAGAACAACATTTCTGACACTGGATTGAAGCAATGTGCACTGTCGATAGGTGGAAAATGCCTGATTATATTTGCTTAAAAACACATTCATGGGGGGCGTGGCTAGCGACCGGCGAAAATGGCCACAGCCTAAGAGAGCTCCAGAGATCGCAGCGACAGCTCCGGTAATCCTGCCATTAATCCTGAATTTCGCGCTGTGGAAACTAGCAGCGGAAGCACCACAAGACCTCCAGCGACTGCTGTGAAAGTTTGGGCGAGAAACGTGCACCCGGTGACCTCGGCGGTCGAGGGGTGGAGCAATGGCCTAGATCCTGCAGAGAAGCCGGGACCCCCAGTGATTGCGGCATCCGCCAGAGGGCTAGGCGCGGGCGGCGGATGACGCTCCTGGCCTCGGACGAGATTTGGCCGCATACACCCCGCAGCGAGGACACATCCTGGCGTCGATCAAACAGCCAACGGAGTGTGGGTGAGGCTGGGGCCACCGTGAGTGACGAGGCAAATGAGAAATAACGTCTCAGGGAAGGGAAAGCGCGGGCCTCCGGCATCCATTGCTGGAATAGACTGGTCGGGACGCGAGGCCTGGACGCCGAGTGCAGGCATCAACAGACTTATGGGGACAAGAGGTACAGGGTATGCTGGGCAGCAAAGATATCACCCTTGGAGAAGGGGGCACACACTGGGGAGGCGGCCAGCCATAAATACACAGGAAAAGTGACAATTGCCCAATGAGGAAGCTACTGGGCTCACAGCCATAGTACACATAGTATAAGCCAGACACCAACGGGCTTACACTAACAGCCCCCCTTGGGCCCCTATGAGCTGCCCGACAGAAAGAGAAGAAGCACCATCGCAACGGGCCCAAAGGACAAAAGCTAACTAGCACACACCCCCAGCACTGATTCAATAAGGACAGTGAATGGCCTGTGCTGCCCCCCCCCCCTTCAAACTGCTGTTTAAATACACCGCTCGGGCGAGCTTGGCCCGCACCACATCAGGAACACTATGACCGGTAGGGGGCCGAGGACGGTACAGAGCAACCGTATAGATAAATACGCCACCGCCAGGGAACAAAAAGAAGCGCAGGAGGCGACATCAACTGCCACAAACAGTCAGCCGACGGAGCAACCGAAGGAGATCACCCTACATGATATGATGGCTGCACTACAACTTATGCAAAACTCTATTGGCACCATATTCTGTGACATAATGTTACTTTGGGCCAACATCTCCAAAATGAGCACGAGAGTGGCGGAGGTCGAAGCCACTACGACAACCCTATCAGCAGACACGGCCACCCTGCAGCAGCAGGTATGACAACTAGAAGCTACAACCAGGCAGTTGGCGGAGAAGCTAGACGATCAAGAAGAGCGATCGCGGCGAAATAACGTCCGCCTGGTAGGTGTACCAGAAAGTGTCAAAGGGCCGGCTCTGGATCTCGTTGTGGAAGAAATGATCCAATCCCAATTGCAACCACGGGGACTTTCAAAATTCTTCTCGGTGGAAAGAGCCCACCGAGTGCCGGGCAGACGACCCAAGCCGGGAGCCCCCCCATGGCCTATCCTGGCGCGCATATTCAACAACAGAGATCGAGACGCGATTTTACAGCAGCTCGGGTCGGTCCCCCCCTGCGTATTGATAACTGTGAGGTGACTATATCCGGACCACACAGCTGCAGCCACTAAACAACGGTGACATTTTACAGAAGTCAAGAGCTTCGCAGTAGAGAACTAAAATATGCAATGCTCTTTCTGTCAGATTCCGCCGTGTTGAGCCTGCCTAGCCATGAAACTACGTTTCCCATGATCCTTCCTGAATCTCCTCAGGAAGTACTTCAGAGGAGGAGACACGCTTCCGGGTGCGTGTTATTCCTGACTTCGTCCCCGGCGTGAGAGCAGACACTCTGCACGCCAGATCCTGTTTTCTAGACACGGAGCACTTTGTGTTATCTATGATTCCGAGGTAGGATCCTCTCGTCAGGGGAGTTCCTTGTTTGTTGCGCTGATTTTCCCCGGCAGCGGTAAGACTTGTTCTCCCGATTCCTTTACTCTGTTTACTGGAAACACTTTCGACCACGGCTTGCGGTGGCATGTTTCCGGGGTTTTGATTTGTACAATGATACGAGGATAGTATCATTCTGAGAACTGCCGCTTGAGTAGTAAATAAGTTGGTGGCAGCATTCGCAGTCGCGGAGCGCGGTGGTGGTCGAAACCACGCGTTACCGTGATTCCCTGGCAATGTTCTATAACTAATTCAACCCTGAACTCAGTCACGGAGCGCAGTGGTGGTCGAAACCACGTGTTACCGTGATTCCTTGGCTATGTTCTATATCTAAATAAACCCTGAACTCAGTAGCGGAACGCGGTAGTGAAGTTAACTACGCGTTACCGTGTAATTACCTTGGGACTGGTGTTCTGTAAAAGAACAGAACGCCGTGGTGGACGCAACTACGCGTTGCTGTTTGTTTTCATTGTTTGTGGAGAGTGTATTATCCGACAGGGGCATTGAGGGGCGGAGTGTTGTGGTTCTTGCCTCCTACACACTTCCGTATCCTCAGCTCTTCGTCTGGGAACTGGTTTGATCATAATTTGAAACTCATTCTTTCTTTTTTTTTTTTTTAATCTTTTTATTGAAAGTTTTTGCTGTTACATACAGGGCACGGCATTATTACAGACAAAATATATCACAATGAGAGAAAAAGCAAAAAGAACAGCAACAATAAAAAGAGCAACACCCAGCTGGAAAATAATCAAAAATAGCAATCCATGTTCTGAGAACATAAATCTAGTCAAAAGAGGTTTCCATTCTATAATTTTCCATAACCTCACTTATATACAGTTAAATCATAATCAGCTGTCTACCTTTTATGTCTCTCACAATATTACAATAATAGCATTTGATACCTTATATGTTATCCTAAATCACACGAGTTTTACTCGCATCTAATTTTTATTCTATTTCACCCTCTTTCCATCGTGTAATGGGGCCCCATATTAGCTTACCCAACTTCCTTCCCTTTTTCCCTTTCCGTGCATAGATCTCTTTCTCCACATTATATGTTGTTATTAATTTGGCCAACCAGTTATGAAAAGTAGGGGGAATAGGATCGATTCATGCAGACGCTATAAATAATCTCATAACTGATAGTGCTACAAATACAAATTCCCTCCCGCTTGGTAGTTGTTCATCCTCCACATTCACTCCTAATAATATTGTTCCGGGAGTTAGCACAATTTCAGTTCCTAGAATGTTGTTTATGAAGCCTTCGATATCTTTTTTAAGTGAATATAGATGAGGACACATTGCAAATACATGTTTTAGATCAGCTTCCAGACTTCCACACCTATAACACTTAATACCCACAGTACCTCCCCATTGTGCTATTTTTGCAGGGGTATAATATAAATGATATAACGTTTTATAGTGTTGCGCCTGCAATGGTGCCGAACATAACAGAGAATATCCCTTTTCTAAAGAGATACCAAAGCTTTCCCCGCTAATATTAAGATTGTCTTTCCATTTTTCATTCCATTTTTCATAATCATCCTGTTTTGATTTTATCAATTCAGCATAAAACCTCTTGATAGTACAGTCTTCCCCTGATTGAACCACTTCCATAATCGGATCGTGCCTAAAGCCCAATGGACCTCCCTTTTTGCTCAAGAAGAAGCTCCTAATTTGTAAGTATTTAAAAAATTGCCTGGTGTCTAGCTTAAATCTAGCCTGCAATTCTGAAAATTGAAAAACCCCCTGTTCCCCCATTACATCCCCTATACTTCTAATTCCCTTACTTTCTCACTCAATAAATGTGGAACCCGAGAAAATCTCTTGTGGAAGATTTGGATTATCTATAAATCTAGTGTATACATTATATTTGCCCAAGCCTGCTCTTTTAATAAAGCTTTTCCAAATTGTATATGCTGCTATAAGCGTCTTAAACTTGGTCCTTTTGTAATAACTAGCCTCTGAACTTCAGAAACACATTCTCCACTTCTATTCCCAAGGTTAGTCCATAAATTGCCAGTGTTCCAAATTCGCTCCAGCCTTCTGACTCTGCCCCTCCCAGCAAACCAATCATATTTTGAAGAGCTGCCGCCCAAAAATAAAGCTTTAATTCTGGTACTCCCCAGCCTCCCCTCTCTCTCGGGAGTGTCATAAATCTGAGGGCTCTTCTAGTTTTCCCCTTTGCCCAAATGAATCTATTGATTATGTACTTTAATGTTTTAAATAATTTGACATCGAATAACAAAGGTATGGCTCTGAATAGATATAAAAATTTTGGGAGAACCAGCATTTTTATTATATTCATCCGCCCCACAATTGACATGTGCAAGTTGTCCCACCTGTCCAGGTCTTTCTCCACTTTCTTAATTAAAGGGGAAGTATTCTTCTCTACTAAAGAGTCCAAATCTGCCAAGATAATTACCCCTAAGTATATGCCTGCCTGCGTCACTCGGTTATCTGTACAGATAGTATAAGAATTTTTAATTATCTGTGTTTTGGATGTATTTAATTTATAACCCGATATCTTTCCAAATTTCATCGCCTCAATTTCCACATACTCTATAGATTCAGTAGGATTAGGAGTGATTACAGCGACATCGTCTGCATAGGCTAAGATTTTACAGTGCCCGATGAGTGTTGTTAAAGGTGTAATCATCTCAGACGCCTCTATTCTACGGATTAGTGGGTCCATATATATAGCAAACAAAAGCGGTGAGCAGGGGCACCCCTGTCTTGTACCCCTTTTTATTTGAAATTGCCCCGTGTTCCCAGCATTCACACGTAAAGTTGCTACCGGGTTTAAATATAAAGTCTGTATTGCTTTAAGATATCCCTGTTTAACACCTGTTCTCTCTAATGCATACCAAAGATAATCCCAGGAGACCCGATCAAATGCTTTTTCTGCATCAAGTAACATTACTGCCATCGGGTCTCCTGTGACTGTTGTAACATCAAATAGAGTTATTACTTTGCGTATGTGGTGAGTAGTCCCTCTTCCCGGTATAAATCCATGTTGAGCACTACTAACTATTTTGTGAATTACTCTGGCAAGTCTTGATGCTAGTGCCTTGGAGAATACTTTCACGTCTGCATTCATTAAGGTGATGGGCCTATAAGATCCTGGTTCCTCCGGATTTTTCCCTTTTTTCAATATTACTACCACCTCGGCACTCCCCCATGATTTGGGTGCTGATTCACCCAACTGTGCCAGCTGCATGATCTTTATTAGCTCTTCTTCCAAAATATCCCAAAACACTTTGTAAAACTCTATAGGTATTTGGTCAGGGCCCGCTGCTTTCCCTGAGGGAAGGTTCCATACTGCCTCCTTAATTTCTTCTGTCTGCAAGACCCCCTCTAGGCCATCTGCGTCATCCTCCTCCAATATATCTACCGGGATCTCTTGGAGATACTCCTGCATGTCCTCTTTAACTCTCCGAGTGTTTCCCCCCGCTAATTCGTCATCATATAACTTCTCATAAAAAGTCCTAAATACTTCCCTTATTTCATTCGAATCTGTATACCCCCTACCTGATGTATCCCTAATTTCTCTCACTGTTCCCGCCGCTTCTTGCTGCCTTGTCCGGGTAGCCAAAATTCTCCCTACTGACTCGCTCAGTTCATAACACTTCTCCCTTTTAGTAGTGTATATTTTCGCTGCCTTACTAGCTATATCACTCTCTGCTTCGCCTTTTGCTTTCACAAGTTCTATCAAGGCATTATCCATTTGACTCCCAATCAAAACACATTTTTCTAAATCCTCCTCTGCCTTGAGTACCTTTTCGGATAGCTCTACATTCCTCAACTGCTCCTGCTTCCGTTTATAAGAATTAAAGCTCTTCGTTTCCCCCCGTACCCCTGCTTTAAAGGCGTCCCAGACCACCCCCAATTCTGCGCTATCCCTATTAATGAAAAAAAAATCGCTAATCCATTTATTCATATGTTCGATATATTTATCCTCTTTTAACAGCCCTCTTTCGAAAGTCCAGTTTGTATATTGTCTAGCATTTGTTTTTGTTGCTATTGTAATTACTAAGGGATTATGATCGCTAAGGATCCGTGGCAGCCTTTCTATATTTGAATTCGATATGGTAGTACTTGAAACAAAAAAATAATCCAATCTTGCACAAGTTCGATGTGGGGCTGAGTAATATGTAAAACCTTTGTTATCCAATCTCTTTTTCCCCCTTACATCTGAGAGAGCATTATTTAAGACTAAACTATGTAGTGCCTGGTTAACTCTCCTTTTCCGACCTTTATATTTTCCAAAAGAGCCCAATCCTAATCCATCTGCCCCATTTATATTAAGATCACCTGCCAAAATAATTTTCGGTGCCCAGTTAGCTAACTCCACATCTAAAAATTGAAAAATTTCGGGGTCATCCTCCGTTGAACCATAAACAGTTACAAGCGTTGTCCACTCCCCATCTATCAGACACTCAACCATGGCCCATCTTCCCCATTTATCCTGTGCTTTCTTCCTAGTCAAGGTATTTTTATTTCTAGCTAAAATAGCTACCCCTCTTTTTTTTACCCCTTGACTAGAATCTACTAATAAATGAAATCCTAAATGACTAAGAAAATATGCTTGTGTTACCATAACATGTGTTTCTTGGATACATACAAAATCCACATTCATTTGTTTTAAGGCCACTGATATTTTTGATCTTTTTTGAGCATCATTCAAACCACATACATTCCATGTTACACACCTAACACCCATAACTTAACTTATAATATAACTTTTCCCACATCTAATCTCGTATACACCCTAGCCATTATTATTGTCCAACGTCTTATAAACACTCTAGCATCATTATTTCTTATCTTTCTTCCTTCAGATTTTCGCCTCCCTACCCATTCTCCCATTTCTGCTGTTGCCCCTTCTGAGATACATCTCTCGCTTATGTGTCGTGCCGTGTCCTGTGCCCCCCCTAACTCCCCCCCAACTCCCTCATCCCCCTCCTCCCCCCTCCCTTACTGGCAAATAGGTCAATCCTGACCTATGTGTGACAGCCGAGCCCCCCCCCAGGGGACTTTCCCTCAGCCACTCCCCCATGATCCATCTCTTAAAACCTTTATTCAAGGTGTAAAGAACTCGTCCCCCCTTTTTTTTTTTCCCTTTTAGAATTTTATTTCTTTGTTATGCAAGCTGCTTGTCTTATGTCTTCAATCCGATTGGATTGCGTATTCCGTTCCCTATGTGTTCTCTCTTCTCGAAGAAAGGTCAAATACTCTTGCGCAACTATTTCAGAGAAAAAAACTCTGAACTGCCCATTACGTCCTACTTTAAGGCGAGAAGGAAACAGCAAATACACTTCACACCCTACATTTTGAAATGGTATTATAAGTTGCCTCATACGCCATCTTCTCTCCACTGAAAACTCATTCTTTCTTTTGGCTCATCGGACCCCCAAATACATCGTGCCCTCTGTGCTGTCATGTGGTATGTTATAGGTGGTTTCTCCGGGTTGTGGATTCACAGCTGTGTATTCTATGTGATGTGAAATAAAGGTTTTTTAAACTTTCAAAAAAAAAAAAAAATGTTATAGGTGGTTTGTTTAGAATCACAACATTGTCTGAAGCGTCAAATTAGGTGGAAGTCATTTTTCACATCTTGTTTATGTTTTCCATAGGGAATCCAAAGACAGTATTGGAGCGACTAAATTGGATCATTATCGAGGGTCTTTTCTTTTATTATATGCAGGTATTCTTGATGCATGTTTAGTGAGACTTTATGAGAGTAGCATTTTGCTTAAACGTAGTATTTACAGAAGGTGTCTTTTGTCGTTACAGGTATCACTCGCTTGCTGGGTCTTTCCTTTTCCCTTCCTTTGTTTTTTATTTTAGTTTGTTATTTTTTCCCTCATCTAATGGCTTGAGCACCCTGTATATTCACATCAGGGTGTTGGTGACATTTTGAGGTGGAACCATTAGTGCATCAACTGGATCCCGTGGAGGTAAACCTGACACTTTCCGGCAAAGTTAAGAGTCGAAGCAGAAGGTAAGAGCTGTTTTTTTACATCGTCGGAAGAGGCGCAAGACTGGCTGGAGGGCTGTCGCCCTACCAAGGGACACAACAGACGGGATGCCGGAAGAAGACAACAACCCTCGCAAGCTGCTCAACACAAGGAGGCGCAAGGATCACCAGTAATGCGCACTGACGCAGGACACGAGAGTGGAGCTGAATGACGCCCTGAAAGGAGTACCTTTACGACACGAGAGACGTCCTGAGAGCTGCTGATACACCGAAATGCCCCTTCTACAGAGGGCCGGAGCCCACCCACTAAAAGGCCGACAGGCTGTAAAGCGGAGACAAAATCATTGACCCTGTAGACTAAATGCAAAGAACACTGGACTCAATTATGAGATGATAGGTGAACATTTCACCCCTGAAGGGGAGGACACGGTGAGGAATGCATGTACTAGATTGAACAACTGTATCGGGGTGATGCGGGGGTCACGGAGCAACTCTCCCCCTCACGCAAGTACACAGTTGTGGGGTTCAAGCATTTTGCTAAGTTGGGGAGGCGGGTAGTTCCAATTCCGCTAGGCAGGGAGGCGGTGAAGGGACGGGATCAGTTAATGACTGAAGTTACTGGTTATGTTACAAGTTTTTTGTTGTAAGATTATAAAAAGAATTGCTCTAAGGTATTACATGGCTTGCAATTCTGAAATAGCTCAAGATAACTTTACTACAACCGATGCCTATGGCAGACACACACCAAGGTGACAGGGACGGAGCCCTACGAACGCAAACCTACTGCTGACTGTGATTTCATGGAACGTAAATGGGTTGGGGGACAAAATTAAGCGTGGGTTGGTGTTACGATATCTCAAGCGGAAGACTCCAGCCGTAGTGCTCCTCCAAGAGACCCACCTACAAGGATCGACAGTCAAAGCTCTAGACCGCTGGGGCTGTCGGATGGTAGTGCACTCAGACTTCACCTCTGGCTCTAGAGGAGTTGGGATTCTTGTAAACAAGCGCTTTCCCTTGATAGTAACCGGGTACCATCATGATGATCAGGGTAGATTTGTGGCACTCTCGTGCCTGTGGGATGGTAGGCTGTACAATGTCATGTCAGTATATATACCGCCTACGTTACATCAGATCACCTTCCCAGATCTCCAGAGGTTCCTGCTTACACTTCCCCAGGGGGAACTGATAATGGGGGGGAGATTTCAATGCCACCATGAATGCAGACATTGACCGACAGCCTCCAAGAACCACAAGTAGCTCCACTCACAGACTGCGGGAATTTGCAGATGAGCTTGGGCTGCTGGATCTATGGAGAACGAGACACCCAGAAGACAGACAGTTCACATTCCATTCAGGAGTGCACAATAGCCTATCCAGACTCAACTACATCTTTACTCTGGCCACAGGGGTACGAGGTTTAGCGGAGGTTAGACACTTGCCCAGAGGCATATCGGATCACTCCCCAATCCTAATAACATATGCACCAGATGATCCACAAAACCAGAGGCTGTTCCCGATCCGCAAAGGGTATCTCAAGGACCGTAAGATAAGTAAAGACCTCATTAAGGTGACTAAATGCTATTTTGAAGAAAATCAGCACTCGGTCTCCTCTCCTACTACCCTATGGTAGGCATACAAGACAGTGCTCAGAGGACATGCTATCTTCCTAATTACGGGTCATAGGCGAGAGCGCCAGAAACACATTGACAGGCTGGAATTAGAGGTCGCACAGGCAGAAGCGGCCCTGGCAGCAAGCACTACTGAGGAGACCGCACATAGACTACACTTGGCACAGCAGGAATAGAAGTCATTTGCACATGAAGAGGCCGCCACTAGACTGACTAAGACACAACACGCGATTTATGAGCAGGGGGATAAAGCAGGCCAGTTACTGGCCTGGTTGAGAAAGAAAGAAAGGGCACACAATTGGATAGCTCAGATAAGATCCACGATGGGGCCCTAGTAACTACACCACACCAAATCACTGAAGTGCTCGCACGACACTAGACAATTTATACACCCCTTGCCACTGCACTGGAAGACGAGAACATGGCATATACACAGGATATACGCATGCCTGCGCTAGGTGCAGAGACCATAGCTGCCCTAGATGAAGATATTACTCTGGAGGAACTTACACAATCCATTAGGGCGTTACACACGGGAAGGCGTTGGGGCCCAACGGGACCCCAATTGAGTTTTGTAAGCGGCCGGCCCCACAGCTTGTACCACACCTACTAGCCATGTACAGGGAGAATCTAGACAGAGGGATTCTGCCTAAAGACCGGAGACTCGCCACCATAGTCGCGATACATAAGCCCGGTAAGCCGCCACATGAGTGCACATCTTATAGACCTATCTCCCTCCTGAATGCAGAGGCCAAAATACTAGCCAAGATGCTTGCAACCAGGCTGCAACCATACTTTTCAACGGTGATTCATCCGGACCAGTCCGGCTTTATGCCCCACCGCAACACAGCGTTAAATCTCCGAAGGCTGCATGGCGTCATGGAACGTAAATCAACCATTATGGAAGATGCAGCTATACTCACCCTGGATGCGCGGGTGGCATTTGACTTAGTGGAATGGCCTTAACTTTTCGCAGTGCTTAGGCATAAGGGATTCGGACCTAAGTTCTGTGCATGGGTCCAACTACTGTACACGAAGCCAGGCAGTGGTGAACTGTCATTTATCGACGGAATTCCAACTAGGTAGAGGGACACGGCAAGGCTGTCCTTTATCGCCACTTTTATTTGCGATAGTACTTGAGCCACTGGCGGCAAGGATCAGGCAAGACCTGACTATACGAGGGCTGAAATGGACCGATGGATGGGAGGACCGCATCTCGCTTTAAGCGGATGATATACTACTATACTTAACGTCCCCGGCACGACCCATTAACTGACTCTTAGACATCTGTGCGGCCTATGGGCACGTATCGGGATATACCATCAATTGGGAGAAGTCGCTTCTCTATATCTTGCATGGCCCTCCTCCACGACTCCCACGTGGATGTACGCTCCGGATAGTCACGGACGGGTTTAAGTACCTTGGGATATTTATCACACATGACCGCACACAGTTTACGGAACAGAACTTGACACAACCCCTATCGCGATTCAAAAACGATGTCAAGCACTGGCGCACACTACCTCTGACGCTACTGGGGAGAGCCGCCCTCTAAGATGATGGCACTCCCACGGTTCTTGTACGTGCTACAGAATACACCGTTCCTTATCCCCGCTGCCTACTTCGCCACGATTAATGCAGAAGTGACGACCTTACTATGGGATGGGAAGGCGCCCCGCATAGCCCCACGCAAACTAACTAGAAGCTGGTATGATGGAGGAATAGCTCTTCCAGACATCAAAGTATACTATTGGGCATCCCAGCTTGTGGCTATTAATCAATGGCCATACATGTGGTGCCAGTGGATCACTGGAACCATCCCTGAGGGAACACCATATTTTCCTCTACGAGGCCATCTAACCATGCGTACAAAGTTAGTACAGAAACTACTAACGAAGCGCTGATATTAACGGATTAAAACGCGAACGCATGACAACTAAAACTCCCACACCCTTCATGTTTTTTCTTTCAGTATTTAGCAACCACGATCAAGTACAGGCATGTAAGTTTCAAACTACATACGTTTTTCAATTTTTTTCACGAGGGTTAACAGCTGGTGAACGCAATAACACCCACGTATAATGAATGTATAATAGAATGACGTTATGATACAACCACATTATTGAACCAAATGGTAAATATGTTTTATGTTTGTTTTTTGTTGACAGTATCAGTCCCCGATGAAGGGCATTACAAATGCCCGAAATGCATTGGATATGAAGTTTAATAGATAATGCCTTATCTGTGGAAAATGTATAAAGTTTAATAATCATCATTGAAAATTACCAAAAGGAATAAACATTGGAAACCTTTATTTTTGATGAAACTGTGTGGAAATCCTCTTGTGTCCATAGAGGAAAATATGGTGTTCCCTCAGGGATGGTTCCAGTCATCCACTGGCACCACATGTATGACTGATTTAAAAGGGCGTCGGAGGAGTTTTTGACGCCACCTGCGGAGAACCTAAAAACTAAACTAACAAACAAGCAAATACCAAAGCTGTGCACCCTTCCAATTCATCTAGTATTAATCAATGGCTCCACATCCCCCAAGAGGATCCAGCGTTTAGGCTAGACAGACACCTACTAGTCCCTTCAGGGATCATGGGGGCACTATACAATAAAAAGAAGAAGCACAACATAACAGGTCCAACGTCACATACATTACGCATATGGTTTGAGACGCAGAAAGCATTGGGCTGGGAGGGAGTAGTGACACAAGCGATGCCGCTATGGGACACAAAGACTCGGGATGCTGGGCAATACCAAGGGTTTCCGCAATTGGGACCTAATAGGTATATCCATAGTTGGAGACCTATGGCAAGAGGGGGAATGGTCACCTTTGCTCATCTCCAAGCCACCTATGGCCTAGCACAGGGAGAACGATTTCGCTATTTGCAAATTAAGCATGCACTCCAATCCCTCCTACCGCCAGGGACAAGACATGAAGAACCCTCACCACTGGAGGAAAGACTCTTAGCGGATCATCTACACACAAAAGTGATCTCACTGACCTACCATAAGATAATTAACAATTACTAGGATCCCACATCAGCACTGAAGGCTACATGGGAATGCGATCTAGGGGACATTGAGGAGGCTGATTGGCGGGAAGCGCTTTTCTTATACGTTTGGAGACCATGAATGAACTATAACCAAAACGAAACACACATTTATTAAATGCATCAGTTAGCTTGTATAAAGTCAGGCAGTGCGAGTTATGCATATTAATAATAATCCATGCAATGGTTACAAGCAGGAAAATTAAAAATTGTTGCACTGTTTAGAAAATAAAATAGTTATTAAATCTTGGTTTACAGGGAACTTTCTTTAGCCAAATCTGCGCATTGGTTAACAGCAGATATTCCTTATGGCACCTACTGTAACAACCCGGTTAACATCAAAATTTGTATTATTTAGTGGATCGAGTAGGACTATTGTAGCACGTCAAATCCATCTTCTTTTTCATTGCTCTGTTGCCGTTGAAATGTACCCAGTGGGTAACAATGAATGATGCATACTTTTAGGCTACCCAATTAATCCCAATCTGTACTTTCAAGGGAGAGCTTTGTAGCATAGATCTATCGTTATACACTAAAGAAATGCATTTGTTGTGGATTCACTTAACAAGAAGTTTATTGTCATATATAACTGAGTATGAAAAGTTGCACAACATTTTACATACACTGATGTTCGCCTCACCTTCCGTTTCTGCGGCACCTTCAGAAAGGCATCTGCACGTTTCTTTTCTGAATCCTGCTTCGGTCTGCTTGTTGCCTCTTTGCCCTCCACCTTGTTTTTCTTCTGATGATTGCTTTTCTGTGGAATCCTTGAAAGGAGGGAAAGTTCAAATTTCACGATAAGTGATTCAGGAGTTTGTTGCTCCTTCTGTGATGACGATTTGTGTTCTCTATTGGGTACCGGCACTTTGTCTCTGTGGTTCTCCTCACGGATCACAACTGTGGGTTTACTATCACTAGTCCTGTTATGGGCAGTGTTTTGTTTATGGCTTTGATGGCCACCAGAGAGTTCAACGCGAACACGGGCCACATGGGTCTTTTCAGTCCCACAGTCTGGAAGTGCCTTGTGTGTGATCTGGTGTGAGCTCCTGTGCTTTTTCTTTTCAGATGATAACAAATCTGTTGGTTTTGGTTCCTTTTTATCACCTGGCTCCACTTTCGTTTTAACTTTTGGCTTTTCTTTTGAAGGCTGCTCATTTGTCCCATAAGGAGCAGGCTCACTTTCCACTTGAAGTCCCCCCTTAGGCTGCTCTGGTACTAACGCTTTCCCTGGCTTCCTGGGCTGCTTGGTACCAACAGTCTGCCTAGGGGTGGGCCCCTCACTGTGCACTACTGGAGATTTCTGGCAACTTTTTTTGCCTTGGTGGTGTCCCTCCTGGGAAGTTCTTGGTGTGTTTTGGAGAACAGGCTCTTTCGCCTCAGGGGGATCACAAGAAAAGCTGGTGGATGTATCCTCTTCTTTGATTTCTTGGTCGTTCAGTGGCTCATGGTCCTCCTCAATTGGATGATCTGCCAGAGGGGCTGGTTGACTCCCCTTGTTCATAAAATATTTTAGCTGCCATGTATTTGATGTTGGAGGATTAGACTACAAAAAAAGGAAAAAAAGTGAAAAAAAAATTAAATGAGCTCTAAGGCACAGTTATAAAAGAAGGAAGCAATAAAACATGTGACAGTGGGAATATTTCAACATCGAACCTAAAATAATTGACTCTTCTAAATAATATATAGGTTGAAACGGACTAGATTGTGTTTCCCATGTGAGATTGTGTTTCCTGTGTGCTGCAAAAAATAGGTCAGAAGAAACGTGACGCGAGCAAATGTTCACACCAGACTCACATTTTATATAGTCTTTGACAATATTGCTTACCCAACATCCGTGTACAAATATATACAATTTTTTGCGCTTAATGATAGAACAAAATTAATATGTAGCCTTTAAGATGATGATAATTTTTTTCCAGTTAAGATAAAAAAAAAATCTTGTAACAGGGAAAAAACTATTATTTAACTTGACCAGCAAGAGGTTACAGTTAATATTTGTATTTTTAAAGGGAAACTTCAATCTAGAATTTTGGTGTAATGGAAAAAATACATGTTTCTGTGGCACAAGTAGACAACTAATTAACTCCACAATAACCAGCTGAATCAAGGTGGTTGTAATTTCACCACCACCAAGGCTGCATTTGCCACAGATGGATCTTGCTTGGGTCATGAGGCCCCTGGTGAAATGCCATTTATTGCCAGTGTTGGATGGCGGGAAGCAGGCAGCCAGGCTCCCACCTCTAAGCCAATCACAACGCTGCAAGCAGCGTTGTTATTGGTCAGGACACCACCCAGCCAAGGGCTAATGGCCCGGCCATGTTCTCCATGTGGCCGGCATTGCAGCCTACATGGAGAAGGGCAGAGTCTGCATGACTAGTTTGTTCGGCCCCAGTGGGCTGACGAAACCAGTCATGCGCACTCAGGAGTGGGCACACCACTCCTCCCCTGCCCAGCCCCTGCTTGCATAGCCGCCCCCCACCCCCACCCACAACCAAACCCTTCTGCTTTCTCGCAGTGCAAAAAGAAGAAACATTAAATGGTAGTTATTACCATTTATGTTTCTGCTTCTCGCACTGTGAGAAAGCAGCGGGTGACGCTCCTCCGCAGTACTGGAGGAGCCGCCCGCAATTTTGTGCAGGTATGTAGTTAGGCGAATATGTGAATGTGGGTAGGAGTATACAATGGTGCCTGAATATTGATGAAAATAACTAGAAGTATTAACTAAACCTATACGTGCTGAGAAAAAGCATGTATGTCATTTAAGGGTCGCAGATGCGCCCCCTGGCCTCAGAGGTGGCAATAGCAGTGTCAAGAATGCAAGGGTGTCTCACATTATAAGAGACAATCCTGTGTTCAGAGACAGGTTCCAAGCTCGTTTTATGCCCATTTTCCATTACATTAATAGTGAATAATGGTCTACTATTCACTATTAGTGTAATAAAAAGTGGAGCAGAAAGATCTGGACATTCACTGCTAGCTCAAGTAAAAAACAAAAAATGGAAATGGCTTTAAATGTATTTTGTGTGCAGTCATGTGGGTGAGAGTGGGTTTGTGTGACAAAGCGTATGTACACATTTGTGTTTGTATGTGGGATCATGGGTGTGTGTCTGTTAAAATGAGTCTGTTTAAGTGAGTCAGAGTAAGTGAGGGAGTCCAAATGAGTGACTCCGGTTGAGAGTGAGGACAAGTGACGGAGTGAAACTTAAAGTGTGCAAGTGAGTGCTAATGAGAGAATGAGAGTGAGCAAGTAAATGTAAGTGAGCATATGATGCTTATAAATCTACTGTTGGTCCTGGCATGCTTCTTGGTTTATAGAAGTACCCTTGGCAAAATGTTGGCACTGGCATAGTAGATGAAATTCTTTGCTTAGGTAGCACCTGTGGAAAATTGCTGGTGTTGACACATTGGCGGAAATTCTTGCCATATGGGATTACAACTGTGGCATTACAACTGTGGCAATGTCATGGGGCCATCCATGACTAAAAGTAGCCCTTGATATATTTGACCTAACTTTTGTAAAAAGGATGCCCCATCGTACATGGAAAGCAGTATTAGGAAAATTCTGGCACAGGCATACTGTATGTAATGCTTAGGCAAAATAGGCCCCCATGGTAAAATGATACTCTAGGAATGGACGTAGCTTTTGACATAAGGGGCACCCATAGAAAATGTTTCAAACATAATGGGTCAACTCATGGGGACTGTCGGTTTCATTAGCTTGGTACACCAAAAAAACAACTTGAATATTTAATGAGTGCCTTTTCAGAGCCTATGGCTTTTTAGCAAATGTATGTGAAAATCGTATGTTAAAATGCACTAGACCAGTCCATTTTTTTCAAAATGTTCTCAGAAGAGAGAAAATACCACCCTTGGTTCTCCCCTGGAAGAATATAGAATAGTAATTACAAAATTATTATGCAATTTCCGTTATATTAATAATTGAGAAGTCATCAGGATTCAGATGATGTGACATCACTCCTTGGGATGATTCGGGATCAAGGGTCATATGATATCACCTCCTGTCTCTTCATTAAGGCGAAAGAATATATGACGTCACTTCCGTTTCCCAGGAACATTGGTGAATCGACGTCCATGTTAAAAAGCCTAATCCCTGGAAAGCAGATAGACTCTTCGAAAGGCTGGTTAGCTGGGATAGCGACATGGAAATTGGGATAGAGTCTGGGAAGGATAAACTGGTATTATGCCTTGGTAGTGCTTTTCTAAAAGTTTGCCATTCTAACATGATGGAATGAATGTTCATGCTCATTTGTCTTTTCAAAAGGTAGGCTGAGATATATAGTGTGAAAGTTTGGATAAGTTATTCATTGAAATATTGACGTGGATCAATTTCTCCAGCTTGCACACAATACACGGTTCAGAGACCAAAGAAAGGAAAAAGATTAGCAAGGACTGATAGACTGCCTGGACATCAGGTGACTCCGTCAGGGCCAGATCCACTGAACGGAAATAACTCTTCACACATAAGAACTGTAACCAAGAAGATCTCATTAACTGAGTCCAACAGATCATACTTTAACAGCTATTATGTTCACAAGGCGATAAGTGGCTGGGTGCAATGGCTCTGTTGGCTAGGGCATCCACTGCAAAAATCTGTGCTCCACCTCATGATTACAGCTGTGAATCTCCGTGTGTCCACTCAACCTTTCATCCGTCAGTGGTCTCTAAAATGAGCACTAGTAAGATGGAGAACAATAAACATCTGTTATTCATTGCAACAATGTCCATGTGGTAAGTGTGCACTTTATAAAACACGAATTTGCAAAGCAATAGGTCTTGCATTTACGATACTTTGAGCTATTGGCACTGTAAATATCAACAGCTTAAATTCTGGCAAATACAAGACCTATTGAATTGCAAATATTGTTTGTTTCCAAGTGCCCCATGACGCGCTTGCACTGAGAGGCCACAACCCTATCTTTAGATGAGCCATGTCTAAAGAAAGGGGCGTGGCCTCTATTAAGTGCAAGCGTGGCATGGGCTGCTTGGAAACAAACCACAAAAAAATATTTGTAAAGCAATAGGTGTTGCATTTGAGAGAGTTTAAGCTATTGAAGAAAATATTAAAATCGCTTTTGTGACTGAATCATGGACGGACGCGGCTTCGGGCCCGGACTTAGTTAATGCCACTCCCCCTGGTTATATTAGTTTTATGAGAGACCGGCCACTGAGGAAAGATGGAGGTCTGGCAGTTATCTATCACAACTCCCTTAACGCTCTCTTTCATCCGCTAACTGTGGACGGCTGTGAAGCGGTAGCGTTTAATTTCACCTTAGCCAATCATCACTCATTTAATGGTTGCTTAGTTTATAGACCCCCCTGGTCCTAAAAACATCTTTTTGAGCTCTGTGGAAAGTATTCTGGAGGAGGGACTCTGCTCTAAGGACTTTACAGTCTTGGGAGATTTCAACTTCTATTTAGAAAACCCCATGGATGCGGACTCCAACGCACTTATGGACCTGATGGATGGCGCCGAGCTTAAACAACTGGTTAGTGGCCCCACGCACAAGGCCGGCCATACCCTAGATGGGATTTTCTCGAACCACCCTACCCTGGGCTTTAATAAATCTTTACCGCTCACCTGGTCCGATCACAGGGCGCTGCTATTTGCCATCTCTGTGCCCAAATCCCAAGGTGAGGGGTGCCCGCCTAAAGTAGCTAGGGTTTGCAGGGCCTGGAACAAAATTGAGGGAAGCGCACTGGAAGATTATGCTCGCTACAAAGGAGCCCCCTCCATTAAAGGTGGAGGAGGCGGCGCTTGCCCACACTAGCTGGATTGATAAAGCCTGCAATATCCTCGCCCCACCCAAACTACGCCTCCTGGCCAGAGCCCAGCCCTCAGCGCCATGGTTTTCGGAGGAATTAAGAAATCATAATTTGGAATGTAAAAAACTGGAAAGGGTCTGGCGGAAGGAATACAGGGAAAGTGATAGAAGTCGTCTTAAACAAAGTCTCCTGACATATAAAAAAACGGTGGTGAAGGCAAAACAAGAGTATTATACCAATCGTATAAACTTGGCTAAGAACTCTGCGAAGGAACTGTTTACTACAGTGGCAGCTCTGGCTGACCCGGCTCCCGCGGCCGTTTCTGCAAGCTCTGAATTATGTGAATACCTTGCCAGTTTCTTTCTAGGTAAGGTTGAGACGATTTTCAAAGCCTTCTCTAGTCAGGAGAGGCAGAATAGCCAGGCAGCCTCTTCAGAAAACATTATGCAGTCATCCTCAGGACAAATCCTCGATAGTTTTTCTCCAGTAAATGGGGAAGAAATTAGGCGGCTATTCTTAGCAGCAAAATCAGGTGCTCCGTCAGACCCTTGTCCGGTGGCTGAGATAAAAATGGCCCCAGATCCGGTAGTTTCATCGCTGGTGACCGTATTTAACAAAATGCTTGCGACAGGAGGTTTTCCAGTGTGTTGGAAACAGGCATCAATCTTGCCCCTACTTAAAAAACCTAACCTGGATATCAGGGACCCAAATAACTATCGTCCAATAGCAAGGCTTCCATTACCTGCTAAATTAATGGAAAATGCGCTGAATTTCCAACTAAGCTCCTTCCTGGCTGCTACTCAATCTCTGGACCCCTCTCAACATGGTTTTAGACCTTACCATAGCACGGAATCCGCCCTCATTAAAACAACTGAGGAGATCGAGCGGTGACCGATGCGTGAGGAAGGGCTGCCCTGGTGCTGCTGGACCTCTCCGCGGCCTTCGACTCGGTCCACCATGGGATCTTACTTGACCGGTTGAAGGCCTGCGGAGTTCAAGGGAAGGCTCTTGACATACTTAAAGCCTTCCTGTCCGGCAGAGGCCAGAGGGTGGCCTTAGGAGACTATGAGTCAAAACCTTTCATCTTGCCCTGCGAGTCTCTCAAGGCTCGTCTTTGAGTCCTACGTTATTCAACGTTTATGTTAGCTCATTGGCGCCAGTAATTCGGGCATATGGTTTTGATCTTACATCATATGCTAACGACACCCAGATTGTGGTGTCGGTATTACCAGGTAAGGAAGATGATGTAGCTAGGAACTTCCAGGAGTGTATGCTGGCGGTCGGAAACTGGATGGCAATTAATTGCCTTAAATTAAACTCGGCAAAAACCAAAGTCATAGTGTTTGGCTCTAACACTAACTTCTGGAGCCCAAGATGGTGGCCAGACCAGTTGGGCAAGGCCCCCACCCCTGTAGCTAAGGTGAAAAACCTGGGGGTGTTGATCGATCAACTTACCTTTCGTCCCCAGGTTAATGCACTATCTTCTTCGGTGGCCTACCTGCTCAAATCCATCCGTAAGATCCTGCCATTCATCCCTGGCAGTGATAGGAAAACGGTTGTTACAACGTTGGTCATGGCAAAGTTGGATTACTGCAATAGTCTATTTCTTGGTGCTCAACAGGGGGTACTCAATAAATTGCAGGTACTCAAAATGCGGCGGCTAGGCTGATTTTGGGGATCCCTAAATTTGTCCCCGTGTCTCAGGAGCTGGTCAAGCTGCATTGGCTTCCAATGCGAAAGAGAATTCTCTTTAAAGCTTTATGCCTAGTATTCAAGTCCTTACAAGGCAAGGGGCCCTTATTCCTTCGGCGGTACTTTTACTGGTTCCATTCGACTAGAAATCTTAGATCAGCTACATGGGGTTGATCGTGGTGCCTCGTACTAAGAGAGCGCGTTGGGGAGGCAGAAGCTTTGTGCTGGGCGCAGCCAAAGCTTGGAATGCCTTGCCTCACGCCCTCAGAAAACTGACGGACCTTATGGCCTTTAGAAGAGCTTTAAAGACATGGTTGTTTACCATCTGATTTCCTAACCTGCCTCTATATCAGGAGTAACACTTAGCGCCAGGACACCTACGGGTAACAGAGCGCTGTACAAATGCCAAAAATAAATTGACATTTACAATGTCATTAGCTCAAACTCTCCTAAATGCAAGACCTATTGCATTCCAAGAAGCGGCCGCCATTGTCCCGGCTGCTTGGAAAGAGAAAGCGCGTATGGCGCGCTGAATGTTGCTGCAAAGCACGTTGTACCTGCAGTGAAACAAACCTCACTAAAGAAATTGTGCTTGCAGACTAAATAACACAGACGGGGTAACAGAAGTAAAAGGGCCAGTCCTCATGGGAGGTTACAAATGAAGACAAGGTGGTACTAAAGAGGGACTAACAAGGAAATTACCTAATCAGAAGCCAGCATTTAAAAAGGACAAAGACACAAGCCAATGAAAAATAAGGGCGGGGGAGTGGGCGGAGCGTTAAGTGCATACTCTAATACAGCATGCCTGTGAGAGCAGCCATGGGCTGCCTAGGGTCGACCTAAAAAAGTTCTTTCAAATGTGTTTTTTCTTGACGTGGCCTTCTGTCATACAAACATGTTCCAACCTTATTTTTGGAGCTATTTGGCGAACACCTTATGGTAAGTATATGAAAAACGAAGAGGTAAAGTGCTGACCACTGTCCCAGGCTGGAAAAAAAGAAGCCACAGACAAAAAGGTTGAGAAATAGCGGTGTAACATCGTGCATGAGACCTATAACGGATCCCGGGCTACAGCCATCCGTACATAACAGCATTGAGACCCCCTTCCCCACAAAGCTGAATCCTGGCTGCTGACGGTACCTTGGGCGCCGGTGCTGTCGGGGGCGGTCTCCCCTCGCTGTCACCTGAGCTGCTCTCGCTTTCGGAGTCCGACGAGCTGTCCGAGTCACTGGTGCTTTCGGACTCTGCACTGCTGGAATGTGCTGAGGCCACGCTGCCGGGCTGGGACTGCAGAGCGCTGCAAGGCAACGGCGGGATAAAATTAGAAACGCTTTTTGAAGCACAACAGCAGTCGGAAAGAAATGAGTTTAAAGTGTCGGACGCGCGCAGCCACCGGCAGAAAATGCGTTATCAAATCATTATGTACAAAGGAATACCCCGAATGTGAGTGTGTTGGTTGTTGTTCGGCGGCAATGGCCGACCTCTCAAAGCAAAGGCTGTAAATAAAATAAGCCTCTTCTTTCTTAGGCTGTTGCTGTGTACATGCATGGATCAAAACGTGCACCTCTTAGTTTCGTAAATAAGCGCAGGACTTAAGGACAGCGCAAGCCTCTAACCGTGCACTTTTTCCTCAAAGGAAAGTAAAGCTCATTTTCTATAGTCCTCCTTTTACGTGCAAGCATAACACAAGGATTTTTTTTCTTTCAAAAGGATTTTTTATTTATTTAAAAGTCACGATGAACTGCACACAAGTCATATTTGCCAGTATTTATGTAGTGCTGAACCATTAGCCTAATTTTGCTGCAAGCCTAATCACTTATTTGCCAAAGGGTTTTGGATACATTGCCGCTGTGAATGCCTGGCGCAGGCCTGTAAGTTGGCATTCTGCACGTGACACAAGTCACGTCCCTGAACGCTCGGGCAGACAGGCAGGCATTCACTTCTGCCGACAAGTGAACAGTTTACATAAAGACTTACTGCTGGCAATGAATACTCACCGGACTTACCTTCGTGTAACTGGGGGTCTTTCGCTTGGTCTGTAGAGTGCCAGAATCAGCCATATAGTAACTTGCTCTGGTTATATGTCGTTACTACGAATTCCGGTGCAACGCATGCCTTTTCCACGCATGCATTACCACGGAATTCGTTTTCCCTGCATCACCTTTACCACGTCGCTCTTACGTCGTAAAGAGGAAGCGGAAGTTTAATCTGCTTCCTCTCTAACGACGCTGATTTCTAAGGCCCGGCTGGTTCGTTTTTTATGGGGGGAGACCCCCCCAACCCCCCTTTTTAATCCTACGGTTTTTTTTTCTGCGTGGTAAAGACGATCGTTGAAGGCATACGCGTTGAAAAGACGTTTACGTGGTAAGTGCTTAGTTGTAAACGTTACGCGTAGTAATGCCTTCGTTGTTAATGATGTTTCCCGCAGAATGTACTGAGGGGCCCCAATACTCCCACCTCTCACGAATATTCATAGGCCTTGGATTGAAAGGGGCCACTTGAAGGATTCCGCTCACCCCCTTCCCATAGGGGCTACAGGGGATTCCATTATACAACTGCTAAAATAGCACTGGAAAGCAGAAATGAGGAGAATGCAGCTGTACACTATCTTTTAAGAGTGCGTAACCATTGATAAATGAAACAAGAACCTCCCTCTGTAAGTAAAAAGTAGTTACAGAGCAAAACATTTTGGGCTAGTAACGGCAATTTAGGAGAAAGGAGGTGGAGAGAGGATTGCGTAGTGACTTGAGAAGCAGAGTCTCTGCAAGGACACGTGATTTATTTTACGAAGACTGTTCCCCAAAGATGCAGACAATGAAAAATGCCACAGTAAACATGGTCTCTCTTACTTTGTTGGTTAAAATACATTTTTAAGATAGCTCAGGGGGTTAAGGCACCTGATGTAGATGTCTGTGTCTCAAGTACAGCTAAAGTCATGCAACAGCATAGGTAAACCAATGTGTCTGCCTTATACGGTGTGAAGAGCTCCGCGGGCGGTTACCTGGAGAGAGTGGCCTTCAGCGCGAGGTGGCTGGGTGAATGCACCTAGCAGGACTGCGGGCCTCAAGTGTGAAGGCGCTTCTGCTGCTGACAGGTGCACTGGCTGTGTGTGCAGGAAGGAACTATTAGACCCTTCAATAAAGCCATCATTTAAAGTAAATGGCTCAGTGCAACGAACCACAAATTCCGAGGCCCTCTATTGATCTCATGACTGCTTGCACCAGTCTTCTTACTAAATTATCAAATTAAAAGAATTGTGTGGAACAGAAAAGAATGTTCTCTATAAATAAGAGAGGTACATTAATAACAACATGGCCAATTTTTCATTTATTGCATAAAGTAAAAAAGACACCACAGCTCCTGCGGCGTAGAAATTAAACTCAATACTGTGGTAGTACCGGAGTTGACAATGGTTGACGGCTGTGCCCTTCTACCTATTAACACAAAAATTATGAAATCTTAAATTAGGTAATAAGAAAAGTATGAACTATCGTCTAGTTAATCACTGCAGTTAAAATGCTGCTGTTCTGCTCGGCTGCGAGTCAACTTTCACAAATCAATATTTCCTGGAGAACTGCAGCATCAGAGGAAACGAACTATACCTATTCGATGGGACCCGGAGCAGTCAGCATCTTTCAGAAGAGAAGGGATACTGCAGGACCTGGCGTCGGCGATGCATCAGATACTGGCAGAGACTCAAACACTACTGCTGCGCCTTGGAGGGGAAGCCCCTCCTGTCTGTCTGTCTGTCTCTTTGCTACGCAATAGAGAACGAGATGGAAGGAAGAGAGGAAAGGAGGAAGAGAGCAGGGAAATAGAGCTGCTAACATTTATATCCTTAACAAATCTAGTAATCTTGGAAGCAGTCAGTATCCTGGAGTAGATATGTGATGGGGGTGTGTGGGCACTTGAACCCTTCCGTCACCGACCCAAGGTACTTGAGCCCAGGGTATTACAGAAGCATGCATGAGCTTAAAAGCAATGAGCAAATACGAAAGCGATATCAGGGTACACAATTATCTGTAGCATGTTCATAGAGGTAGTGCTAGTGGCTGGTCATGGGGGCTCTGCTTCCCGAAGTTCTCCCAATGGGACGCAAATCAACGAAACTTCCGGAGGGCATCTAGCAGTATTACCAATGACTAAAAAAACAAAGGGTCCCTCGGCCTGAATGCGCAACTTCAGGCTGCCTACAAATACAGCAAGTTTTTACTGTAGATAGCTTTGAAATGTATCTTAGTTGCAGGATATAGTGCACTCAGATCTATCTTCTCTGTGTGTGTGTATATATATGTATATATATATATTGACCTTTAAGGGAAGAACAACAGGTCGAAAGAGAACAAAAACAAAAGTGCTACCAAACATGAGTGTCTAATGGGGGATGGTTCAATACATTTTCTCCTGGGACAGGGGGGCCTTGGAAAGGTCTGTTGTATGGTTTTTAGGGCTGGTAGGACCTTACTTCTGGGTCTGCATTGATGCCAATGGACTCATCACACAGACATATCACAGGCAACATAAATGACTGTTCATATTGGGTGTTTGTCATTTAAGAACTTCAACGTTCATGGCATTGTTACATCTCAGGACTATTCTCATGCTATAGAGGAGCAACTCTGACTTGCCAAATACTGCATTTACCCATGGAAAGATTCAGCTCCAGTAGATCTACTCACCACAGGCAGTCACACCATGAATGCAGCACATTATAGCTCTAGCTCTTCAAGTGCAGGTGGATAAAACAGTAAAAGACTGGTTCCAACATGGACTCCAGCTGTAGAAGAGCTTTAGTTGCAGATATATATATCTTGAATACGTTTGTGGCTGTACATTTGAATCAATTAGTCAAAGTGCCTACACATTCAGTAGGACACATCTTCGTTCAGCTTGCCACTAATCAATATACACTAAGAATAGGAGAATTAGCGACCTGTTGGTGTGGCGTATCGATACAGGGGGGGATGGGAGGAGCGCATCTCCCTGTATGCTGACGATGTATTACTCTATGCCCATCGCCCCAGACAAACATTCCATGGGCTCATACATATTCTCAGAACCTTCGGGGACTATACCGGCTACTGCGTCAACTGGGACAAGTCCCTGTTGTTCGTGCTCGCGGGGGAGGCACCGGTGCAGACATCGGCTTGAGCAGATCTGACATTCAAGGAATTGTTCAAGTACCTGGGTATATGGATTACGAAATCCGACTAGGACTTTATGCGCTTGAAAGTCCATGCACACTTGGACAGACTGAGAGGGGATGTTGCCCACTGGAGGGGCCTACCAGTGTCACTTATGGGGCGTGTGGTTCTATTTAAGAGGATGGCCCTGCTGTGCTTGCTGTATGCGCTCCAGAATACTCCCTTTGTGGTTCCGGAGAGTTTCTTCCATGCATTGGAAGAGGAGCAGCGCGCACTGCAGTTGGGGGAGGGAGCCCCAGAATCACCATACGGAAATTACAATTAGGGGTCTATGAGGGAAGGTTGGTAGTGCCGGACCTCAGGAAATATTACTGGGCAACGCAGCTGGTCAATATTAATGGGTGGGTTTTCTCACCCACCGAGGAGCCTGCCTATCGGGTGGACCACATGGCCATGGGGAAGGGCACCTATCTTGTTGCTCCGTACAAGAAGCGGAGGGGAAAGTCGCACGGAGACAGTGTTGGCGGCATGGCGGAGGGCAACCAAGATGGCGGGGTGGGAAGCTAGGCTCACGGAACAAATCCCACCGTGGGAAGGAGATTTTCTGTCGGAGACTGCATGCCTGAAAGACCTCCGTGGTTGGAGTTCCATTGCTATAGATCTGTTGGGGGATGTTTGGAAAAAGGGGAAGATGCTCAACTTTCCAGCCATGCAATCGGAATATCAGATGGGTGAGGGGGAATTTTTAAGGTATCTGCAGGTCAGGCATGCATTACATTGCCATCTGAAGGAGGGGGAGCTGTTGCCGGAGTACTCTCCGTTAGAAGATAGGCTCTTACTCGATCCCATAGTGGACAAGGTCTCCTCACTTACATACAAAAAGTTAAATAATAACACGCAAGATCCATGGGGACCGTTACAAGAGGCCTGAGAATATGATGTTGGGCTCCTTGAGGATGACGATTGGGCGGAGGCCCTACAGAGCCCCAGAGAAATAGCAGTCAGGGCACGGTTCCGCCTGGTTCAGCTCCGGATTCTTATCAGTTCCTGTGTCCCTAGAACAGTGCAGCATCACATTGGGTTTTGTGGGTTTGACAAGTGCATGAGGGGATGGAATGAGACTGGGACGATCTTGCACATCCTGTGGGCGTGTCCACTGATACAGAGGTATTGGGAAGCCATTGCGCAGGTTGTGTCTGAGGTGATGGGCTCCAAGGTCCCGGTGAACGCCAGATGGTTTATCATGGGAGTGACAGGGGAGATAGTGTGGCCCAAATGGGCTACCATCTGGCTCACGCTGGGGGGGTGGGGGGAAAACGAAATATAACCAGACTGGGGGGGGGGGCTGGAAAAGGGATGTCGACTGGTGTCAGCGAACACGTGGTGTATCAGAGCAGAGGGTGCCCTCGTAAATGGGAAAAGATCTGGAAGGCATGGATGGCATACCGGGGGGACTTATTGACTGATACTGCTCACAAGGGTGCCAGGGGGGTTCAGGGGTTAACTGGAAGTGCCACGGATTACTAGTGAACTAAGGGTACTGCACAGGATGAATACTGTCATATAATTGTTTGGCTGACCCACTGCTATGTATATTGTCTCACTGAATGGAAAGCTTTTATTTTGTTAATAAAAATATGTTTTTTTTTAAAAAGAATAGGAGAATTAGTTGAATTGTCCAGTACAGACCATTGATTAATACATTTTAGCTGGTAGGAAGTCAAAGGTAATTTAGAAGGATAAATTGATGCTTGCCACGTCATACGGAAGTGGAATCAAATAGAGGAATTGGACTTAATTCATAATCTGTAAAGCTCTCTTAACAGGTTACATTGAAGTTGACACTCAAGGCGTTTTTTTATGGTTGGATAACTTCATGAGTAAATTAGCAGCTCCTTTATATTGAACCGCTCATAGAAAAATAAATATTGCTCCTGGTTTTCTATGCAGTAAGGTTTTGAAAAGATAAGGTGCAATATTCTAGTACAGAAAGGCAGAAGAAATTTTAGGGCAGAAAATAAAATGATATATAAAGCTGCTCTTAAATTGTACAGGAACGCCATTAAGGCCACCCGATCAAACTTGTTCAACCTAGAAATAAAAAACCTAGGAACAAGCCACAAGATATCTTTTGAGTTGCTAAACTCTTTTTTTACACCCAAAGGCGTGTAACGTAAACTTTCATTAGACCTTTCTAACAATTTGGCAAACTTCTTTTAGACTATATTAAGAAATCTGCAATCTTGTTTTGACTTAAATAATCAAGAATATAAGAACTGGCAACTTCCATCAAAAACACAACACTACTTTTTCCATTTTTAAAGAGGTCATGTTATCCCAAACTAAAAAAACGATTAGAGATGGTAAAGCTGGATCACCAGCAGATCCATGTCCTCCTAAGTAAGAGGTCTTCAAACTGGGGTGCGGGCCCCCCTGGGGGAGCCTCAAGTGATCCCAGGGGGGCATCAGGCTCTGGCCAAAAGAAGCATTATGCTGATAAGAGAGCTTTGTTTTAAGCAAGGAAAAAATGAGCGGCAGTAATCTGCTCTGTAATGGGCCATCACTAACATCTTTTGTCATCTATATCCTGCCTGGGAGAAGGGGTCAAAAGGGAAGGGACTCCAAATATTCTTCTACACCCCCAACTCATCTTTCAATCACACTGTGGGTATTTTTACACGTTAGTAAGGCCTGCCTGACCAGAATTGTATGTTTTGCAATCATGTATTTGGTTGCATTTTTATAGCAGTAAGATAATTTAACTGCAATGTTTGAATATGTCTCCTCTTTAAATAAGTCGAGACATATTTAAACATTGCCAATATAATGGAATAATTATGAAAAATCCTGAGGGTGGGCCAATAGTGTAATTTTTTCACTGGGGGGCACAGCATTAAAAAGTTTGAAGACCACTGTCCTAAGGTCTTGGCTGGAGCTATTGAGGTTCTTAATCCTGTGGTCAATGCGCTGTTTAATAACTCCTTGACTACAGCGATGGGGCCATCACTCTGGAAACAAGCGAAGAACACACCATTATAGAAAAAACCTTCTGCCAATCCAGAGGTATTATTTTTTACCCATATCTTTATTACTATCTTTTTCTAAGATGCTGGAATAGCTAGTGAATGCTCAGCTGCCTGAATACTTGGTAATGTCAGGATTCCTACGCCCCCGCAGTCAGGGTTTAGACTTAAATACAGTACGGAATCTGCCCTGTTAGAAGTTAGAGTATCTAAAGATCACCTTAGACAGAGGTTTGATTGCTGACCTCATTCTATTAGATTTGTTGGCAGCGTTAGACAGAATATGCCATCTTCTTCTTCTACAAAGATAGGTGGTAGTGGGGGTCTGTGGCCAGGAGCAGAAATGGTTTAAATACTTTTCATGTAATAGACACAATCAGTCGCTATGTTCCATTATTCCTCAAGTAATAAGGATCTTCCCTGAGCCCCAAGCTTTTCAAGGTTTACATGGCACCCTTAGCTGTGTTGACTGAATCCTTTGGGATCAAAGTAGTGTCGTATGCAAACAATACGAAAATCATCTGATCAATGGATAGAAATTCATCTGGCACTTTAGAAGCAACGTTTAAAAGCTGCCTATCACGGGTTATCAGGAGGATGTAACAGAGTTACCTGATGTGTAATTCAGACAAGACAGAGATTTTGGTCCTTGGGAAAGCTAATCATTTTACCTTTGATGAAATGTGGCCAGAAGGGCTGCTGATCCCTCACTTCTAGCAACTGTAGTAAAACACTTTGAGGTGATATTTGACAATAATGTGTTATTCCGCCAGCAAGTTCTTAATACTACAGGTATGTGCTGTGCCTTAATGTGGACTTTGCAAAAATGTCTAGATCTCTTGCCTTTGGAAGCACGGAAAACAGTTGCACATACTCTTATCACTTTGTGCATTGACTACACTAACAGCCTCTATCTCGGTCTTCCTAGGACCTTAATTAACAGACTTCAGGTGGTGCAGAATGTGGCAGCGCAATTGATCTTGAAGCTTCTGATGCGATAGTTAATATCAGGTCATCGCGGACATTTACACTGCTTGTTTGTCCATAAGCGCATCCAGTTTAAATCTTTGACTCTGGAACATCATATGTACCACGAGGTTGACCCAAAATATATGAGCGAAAGATTTCAGCACTACAATCCTGAGATCTAGTCAGGCACGGTCGTTTCTGCTCCCCGCTTTAGCCTTGTCTTATTTGGCAGTCAAATTGTGGAATAAACTTCCCCTATCATTGTGGGAGCTGGATGGGTAAATTACATTTAGAAAACTGTTAAAAACATGTTTTTTTTCTTCTCTATTATAGTTTTGTAAAAGATGAAGTATCTGAACGTGTTCTCTTTTGCTCGGAGCCTGGACACCTACTTAGGTAGCTGTCCACACTCTACAAAACGGACTCATTAATTCCTTCAGGGGTTACAGTGATAAAATCCATAATCAAAGCTCACAGGGTCTCAGAATGCAGTACTGTGGCTCATGACGAAAACGTTTTGCAAGGGGTGGATGTTTCCCCCTAGGTGGAACAGTAGGTGGAACCAATTGCGTTTCTCGCTAATATATTTCTGATCAGGGTACAGAACACTTTAGCGTTATTTGATATGCAGAAACATGTGGGTACTCTTCTACTTTACAGGACGTGGGCGTGACTGTGAAATATGTCTCTGACTCAGGCTGCCTTCCCTTCTCACGTGAACTGGTTTTCTAAATGGTATTATCTTGATTCTTCTTTCAGTAAAGAGCTCATCAGTACCTTTGTTTGGAAGGTCACACGCATGTTACATACTACTTTTGTTTAATATAGCTTTTTCAAGAATTTCTAAGTAACTAAAAAGTAGTCCGTATATACAGGGAGTGTGAAGCGTTGACATACAGCATTAATCATTTAAAATAATTACTGTTGAAACTTGGTAATTTATGAAGGTGCAATTAGATAAACACCTACAAAACTGTGCCCAACAAGTTCCTTTAACATCAGATCTGAAATCGTGAGACCATATACAAAGCACTTTAATGAAAAGGGAATACCATTGAGAGCTAGCAAGTATATTTGTGTGAATGTGCCCAATCTGAATATCAACCACGTTATAGGTTCACAGCCAGTACTTGCTTCCATGCAGATACTAGGACTTGGCTGGTCTTTAAAGCAGAAGGTTAACATATTTATCAGGACAGGTTTAAAAAAAACTGTATACACCTATTCAAAATACTTTTTCACTTGGCAAGGGTGACCGAATTAAACACCAAAGGCTAGAAAAAGTGCTAATATTTATGCTTGTACTTGAATGTCCCCCTCCAGTGAAGGAGTAGAGGCACAATGACTAAAATCTGAATACCAAGGTGTAAGATGTGTAATTTGCTATTGTTTCCTTAACTGAACAGCAATGCAGCATTATGTTATTTAAGTACTTTCGTGATAATCTCAGTCTCTGTCACTATTTTCATAAATCTAAAATACAATAAAAATATCGGCAATTCATACAGTGCAAGTTGGTATTTTCTATGAGCCACACAAAATATTCAGTTTTTGCATGCCTACATATAGAAAAAAAAACATACCTTGGTGGAGCAGAAGAGAGGGGTTCCTTTTCAGAGATCTGAGAATGTAAACAGAGAAATTCTTCTTAGACAATTACCACAGTGATACAAATTCTCAACATCATAGAAAGAAGCTATACTGTTGTAAGCTTGGGCAGTTACACTCAGCCGCGAACTATAAAACAGAGCCAAGGACTAAGACTTAACCACGTGATGAAATCTGAAATGCTAAGTACGAACACATGGAGACCTTCCTTGAGCCCACTTAGATAACAACTGAAAACATTGCACAGATCCTCCACAACGAGAACAGCATCAAGACGGGTCTAGTAATTCTGTATCTTATTATAGAGCCCGTTATTACACATCCCCTATTTGTGCAAACGATTACGCCCGCGTTTTGTTGCATTCACGCTTACAAGGCTGGGAATAGTACAGGCATTGGATACAAACCTGATCCGGCTCACTTGCTTCACTGTCGCTGATCTGAAGATCATCCTCAAGCATTCTAAAATGGAAAGATGGGTAAAAGAAAACATATTCTTTTACTTCAAGGTTGTTTAAAGTCCTAACTCTCCTGCAGAACGATTCTTGGGCCATGAAGGGCTTAGAACATCCCACTCCGATTAATAAAAATTTCACATCTCAATAGGGAATGCACATATTTAGTACCTGAGCATTCAAGAAAACTAAATTAAGATGTCGCTCTGAAATCAGATATGGAGCTCAATCATTGAATTAAAGTTCCACAGAAAAGACATGTGATTCTTTAATGAGACACACTCAGCTGGTTTTCGGAGCTATGCCATGTATACTTTCCCCATGAATTATATGAACAGATTTTGAAAACTGAATGCCTCGGACATTCCACAAACACAGAAGTAGGTCTATAATTTTGCATTCACTGAGGAGCACAGAATGACTTAATTGACAGAGCTCAAAAACAGAGAAAATAGACGAGGGAACTGTGTGGAATTATGTTACTTTTTCCACACAGTATAATCTGCTGTCACGTAAGGGTTTCCTTGTGTGTAGTCCAGCCTCTCTGAAAACCGGAAACGGTTCTAAATCTACTGATATATGCCAGGTAAAATGGCAATAAACTACGACTGGCCAATCTTATACGCCTGGTAAAATTTCCCATAAGTACATTCACCTTAAAACCCAAAGTTTCGGATGTGCAGGATCTTATGGGACAAAAAGGTATTTACTGTTTGAAGAGGAAACTTTAAGGATATGCGTGTTACGCAAACAAATCTCAAAAGTTTTAATTTGTTTAGAAGACATGAACTCGACTCAGCTTTCAGAAGCACATTTCTTTTGTGGCTTGTTGGTTGACTAAAATTCTATTTGGACAAGACATAAGTCCCTCTCGTCAGAATTCAACATTTGAATTACCTGGAAGTTTCTGGCCTCCACAACTGGATCCTGCTCTGGGGCCGCTTTCTTCAGTCCAAAATATCAATTTCCAATTCAGATACATTCTTAACGAGTCAGGTCAATAAGCCGTCTTCCATGTGTTTTCTATTTTGGAGCCTTCTATGCAAAATTATTTTGTTTCTTCCTCCATGCGTCTGTTGGTGGCCAGGAGTCTATACTTAGCCGGCTGGACTATTGTCATTCTCAGTTTTTGACTCTTCAATTTGCTTGACGCAATGGCTGCAGGGACTTCAAAATGCAGCTAGCTGCCAGGCTTCCTCCTCAGCTTCCTCGGCACACCTCATTTGCCTTGAATATCCTACTTTGGCTACCAGCTGCCAACCAGGTTACTTCTAAGGCACTTTGTATAGTATTTTTTTAACTCGCCCTAATATTGGGCTCTTGATATCCTCAGAAAACATTTCGTCATAACAATTCAGCTTGTGCACTGAGGTTCTTTCTCCGAAGCCCATGTTGTTTGGGTCCAAGGTTTCGAGGTATTTGCAGAAGTGGCTGTGCCTTGTTGGTGATTGTACAAAAACATGCCATTCATTGGCACTTACACTGCATACTATGAATCAGCTGTTGCCTTTTAGGAAAGCAATAAAAAATAGCTTTTTTCTCACTAACTTCGTTTGTAGCTTCTGGTGCTGTAACAAGCCACTTTTGCATTTCCCCTGTTTTCTAATGCTTCGTCCCAGAGCCAGGACACCTTAAAGGACAATAGTGTGCTCTATAAATCTGTTTTTCATTACATCACAACTGAATTTATTTCATGCACGCAATCTGAAAGTGGTTTAGACCAGGTGTATAACCCTACCTACCCATGATATATTTGGTGACGTTTTAGGAACATGGCACAAAGGTGTCATGATTACTCAGTCTCCCTTCAGGGTGACCCTTGAGGTTTAATGTTCCATAATGACCTAATCAAAAACTCTGGAAACCGGTATAGATGCACAACACAGACTAACACTTTATAGTGGTCTTTAAACCTCATCGGAGTTCAAAAAAATTGTTAAACGTTTGAGAAGGAGTCCACCGAGGTGCATTTGATGAGATCATGTAAAATATATACACATTTAAGACTGGAGCTTAAAGTTACTTATATTCAAATGTCCCTAAATCTAAAACTAATAACGTGCTTCAACATGCAACATTACCTGTACCGGTACATTATCATTATAGAAGTTCCAACCTATCGTATTTAGATTAGGGGGCGTAATATGCGTAATTCCATGTAGCATAACCCTGTAGAATTACCTAAGAATTATGCTTGAATTATGCAAGAAGAGCAATTCTGCATTTACCATTATTTCTCAGTGAAAAAATGCCCCCGGTACACGGGATGCATGTTGTGCTAGGAACAAAGCGAAATGTAAAAAAACCTGTACAGCGAGCATAAACAGCCACTCGCTAAATGTGCTCTTGGGGTAGGATTTCCCCCCAATTTACTACCGGCATTTAGCGCTATTTTCTTAGAGTATAATGCACACTTGTGTCCAAAATTAACGTGAGGATGCATTTTGCGCTAAGAAACAGCACTGAATGTTTCCAAACACGAATAGCAAGCACTTTTCCCCAAAATGACTGGCCTAATTTAGATACTATTATTATTATTATTATTATTATTATTACTAACTGAAGCAAAGATAAACAATTAATTACTGCAGAACACTTGCAACCTTAAAACACACAAAAGAAGCACACAAAATACACAGGCTTTACTGTTAAATATTTTCTAATTACAGCAAACAGTAAAGAGTTCTTACAGCAATTATTACGTTCAATCAATCTGATTGTGCACAGGGATCTGCCCGAGGAGTATGTCCCTGTAGGTGCACAACACTTAGGCCCACAATATAGACGAGTCTAAGTGTCTTATGCGAGGACTCCACACTGACTGGCTGCCTGACAGATGGATGGATGGATGGATATGTTTTACGGGCTGGGCAGAAAACCAAAGATGCGAGGGTAGCTCCTACAGAGATTTCTGAAAGCAAGAAAGTGAAAGTAAGGCCTGCACGGTCTTTTATTGTCTGCATCAGAACGTTGGAGGTAAATGAAAAGAAAAAAAAACATTACTATTTACACCTCAACATCTTGGCGCTCGGAAACAAAACAGAAAAGAAGAGACCGGGAGCACAAGAAGAGAAAAAGAGACTAAAGTGGCTCTAAAAGCAGCCTTTACGTGCACGTTTAAAACAATTTGTTTTTACAATATTCCGAAGGCTGAGCGGGAGTAGGTTCATTGTTTGGGGCCGGACCCCTGAAAGACTCCGACTCAAGTTTTGACATGTCAGAACTGTGAGAATTCCATCAACAACAAGGAACAGAAACACAAGGGCCTGCCAGTCTACAGAGGGTCAGTTTGCGAGAAAGGAGATAGCCCAGTCTGTAGAAAGCTGTATGCTTCAGACAGCGTGCCTTCAGCTTCACCTGAAAGCATGGCATCTTCAGTCTGGATAAAAACTAGTCCTGGGCAGAGTTTGCGGGATTCCACTTAAGTGACAAAAAAACTCCGCCAAGCTACGGTTGTTCTGCAAGTGGTGGAGTCCATTACCTTGAGCTGTTTGCACTGATTTTTAGTAGTAGGTGTTTGTCCCGCACTGTAAAATCAGTGTGAATGGCATCATGCGCAGTGCAAGAAGGCGCTGCTTCTTTCTGCTGCTCGAGTAGAAGTTCTACTCGAGCGGCAGTGTACACAACACGAACGGAAGGTTTCTCATCACGAGCAGTAGCGACCATATGCTGGGAAGTGGTCTAGCGTTGGAATTTCTTTGTTTGCGCTTGCCAACTTATCATTGGTGAGCACGAGCGTGGAAAAAACTCCGTTTTGCTATGCGAAGCAGAGTTTTTCGTAACTCCAGGAGCTTCGCAGAGCGCAAAAATCTCTGCAAACTACGCGAACAGAATTCATCGCATAGGCCTAATAACAACATGCAGCCAGATGCCGCTGACCAAAGTAAACAAAATAATACATGAGCCTGATTTAGTCAAACCCTGTTTGCGTTTCCATCCTCAAACAGAATTACTTCTTCCAAGAGCTAGAGTAAGTTTGTTTTCTGGGTAGGGGACAAAACCCAAATGTGGTGGGTCTCTAGAGAAATGGTTTTCTCTCCGTGGAGAAAAATAACTCTGTGGGTGCAGATTACCACATAAAAAAGAAATCGGGCCTTCAATATGAAGGGTCTGAATGTGCAAACCGTAGTGCTACTAGTACATTTACACAAACCCTGTCTAAGTTCCTTGGCAACAGATGTATGTACTCTATATCGGAGAAAAGTAGCAGACACAAACATTAACATAACAATGGTTCCTCTGTTTCTCCCTCAAAATCATTCACGTAAATTACGAATGAAATTGAACAACACTAAAAAATGTTTTCCACCGCTTCGTATGACAGGCTCATATACAAAGTACAGGTTAAGTTAGACACTTATTTAAAGATCGGTTTGTCTTTTCTGGATACCAAATCCTGAATGATCCTGCCACCGTGACTACTGTTTTATGCCGCAGTTTTGTACTGTAATGTACAGATGGCACCATTGCTCCACCATGGCACGCTCTACTGCAGTATGCACCTGCTCCTTACACTGCCCATGTGCATTGTTCACTATATGTAACCTTTCTCATAGGTTGGAACGTCTCTGATGAGCTTTTGTATTTTCTGAAAATTACTGATAAAGATTTTTTTTTATTTTTTTAAATAAGACGTTTTCCAATAACCCGTTTTCCAATCTGAATTAAGACATGAGACGAGAAGGGAATTTATTGTATTGAAGTCGCCTTTTAACATCATTCTCTAAGAGTTAAAGCACAGCAATGGTTTTGAAAGCAGGGACATGCCTGGTGATGGTGTCTGAATAATGCATTATCTTGAATATTTCATAGCTTAGTTACTTGTGCGAGACGAAACAAAAACAAATTCATTTTGTGTCTCGGTTCCCATCAACAAGGCAGCAGAAATCCATTTTTTCAAAATATGCAGTGGCTAACAATCCAATTCTGTTGGCGCCGAAGCAATGAATTGACTTTTAATTGTAATGGAATTTTGCATCACTCAAACACCTGTCTCACAGCACCCACTCACTTTGGTCCCTCCTTAAAAGAAGCGTGAGTGAATAAGACATTTCACTCTTCTAGGCTGTGTTACCTGATGTCATTTGACACATTGGGACTTCTCCGCCTGGTTGCGTTAGAGCCCAATATATTAAATTATTTCGCGATCAGTGACATAAATTGCCTGATATCTCAGCTACGAAAAATCGAACTGTTTCTACATACAAGAACAACCAGGGTTCTCCATCAGTGTGGAATACACCCTAGAAGAGTTTTTATCATTTCATGGTCAGGACGAAGGAGAGATGCAAAAAAGAAAAGGGAATAAAAGCAATATAAAATAAAATCACAAGCAACCAGAAGTAAAAATACAAATAAACAAAATGACAACACGGCATGTAAGTAACAAGTAGATAAACATTTTACTCACATTTTATTCTCTGCCTGAAGAAAAATTACTTCAACAGTAAGGTTATGTCTAAAGAGACTGTGAGCCACTGATGTAATACTAGCAGTTTACCTGGTTAGAAAGAAAAACACACAGACAGGCAGCCACACTGTGCTCCCCTCTCCTCGCCCATGTGGGCTGCTGTTTACCCCAAACTCTTGGCAACTCTGTGTTTTAGCTGCTTAAAAATATGTAAACCAAATGTAGGAGAGGGACAAAAGACAGCATAAAGGATGAAGTGCTAGACTGGTCTGCCAGAGACTACAGATCTTTGAGCAGGGAGTGAACCTCAGAGAGGGACCTCAAAATGCCAGGATGTCCGGGCTTGGTACATGATAGCTCAAACCTCTAAAAAAACACATTCATTCCCCCCCTTACTTGTGTGCCTTTGTAAACTGTAGAATCGTCTATGATTTCAGAGTAGTGTCTGGTCTTTGCTTATTTACTTAGTATTTTCGTTGACTACTGCAATGTTCTTATTACAGCTTCAAAGTGCCTTTCTATCAGATAAGAGAAGTACATGGAGTTAAACATATAGGCGCACAGGGTCAAGCAATAAACTTGCGTGGTACAGCCTAGGCAACATACGTTTGGTGCATTACCTTGATGAGCTCAATCTTAGCTACAGGACGCACCAGCCAAGCTGCTGGCTTGAAATGGACGGCCATGCGTATGGACAGGAAAGATTCCAAGTTGTTGGGGCTGTAGAACGACTATTGCAAAGGATGAGTCTTCAAGATGCTACAGAACTTCTCCCAAGATTTTCCATACCAAATAGCTGAAAAGCCCTTTGTGTGCAGGGATCTGATAAATAAAATGTTTATATATGGATGTTTGGCTGGAAAATACAATGTAAGTGACTGACATCCAGTGCACTGACGGCGGGTAGGGAGGAACACTTTCGGCGAGTTAAACAGGGTATGCCCAAGAGGTACCATTTGGGTCTTGAACTGCAATTTTTCTCTAGTGGAAAGTTAGTGAAATGTCTTTGTGAATCCAATTAAATAAGGCAGGCTCATTGTTCTGGACTCAGGAACCCTGCGTACACATCACCACAGTAGCTAAGTTTGACATTACTAATGCAAATTTCGAAATGATTTTGTGAGGAGGGTGTGACAAGGGAACATCTCCCCAAGGCTAGCAAAGGTGAAACACAATACCGACCCTTCACAAAGTCACATTTACACTGACAACATATACTTTGTTGTTCAATATTTAAGGGTATGGTTAGGCGAGTTCAAGATGGACTAGCATTGAAAATGGAAAGACAACAATGTGATAATAATGTAGGTACTGTTGCTGTAGTGGTGATGTAAAAGTGATAAAGTAAATGTTGACAATTTAGGGGTTGTACATGGGTCACTATTTCTGATAAACACGCTCTTAATATCTGCATTACCTTTGGAAGTGAATGAGAAACCTCTGCTAAACAACGTGCCCCCATTACAGGAATGGGGGAAAGCCATAAGTCATGTAGCATAAACGAAAAAAAGAAGTGAGGGCTCGCTGGGGCTATTTGCATAAATTCTTTCATTTGGACACAGATGCTGCTTCCAATGCTGGACTTTGCTCAGTCGGACTGTCACTTGATGGCATTCCCTAACTCACCTTCCAATATATGGTAAATATGACTCTCCACTAGTAAACTGATGGCTGATGTAGACGCCTTTCAAAATCCAGGTAAACTGTATCATAAGAGTTGAAAATGATTAATTTAAGGGTAGGCTGTTGGTGTTTCAAGATGACGTTCAGAGATTTCTGGAGTTCTTATCGCAGACAACTCTTCAGAATTAGGTCTGTCTTCTAGGAGTAGACCAGTCAAGAGTGGGCTGGAAGCCACCATCTCTACTGCCAGGTGCAGGTAATGCCTTGCTATGTAAGAGAGAGGATTCCTCCACAAGTCCTGCAATCCTCAAAGGGAAGCTTCAGTGGCAACCATGGTCCTGTAAAGTAGCTAAACAGTAAACAGACTAAGAAAATAAGCGCTATAAGAAAGTAGAAGACCCATTACGTTTTGTGAGCCTCAACCTTAGTTCTTGCAGTTTTACCTGCAGGAGTCAAATAAACCTTGCACAACAGTTCTCCCATTAAGTGCCACTGAGAAACTGTTCCAAGATATATGAGTGCCATGTACCCGGACTCTGTGTACCTCTTTGTGACAAATAGGAACAGAATTGCGCAGCACCATCATGTACCAAAATTAATTAATCTCATTAATGTAATAGTACACTACGACATAAGGCATACACATAGGCTCAGGTGTGTGGCTGAAAAGGTACTTTTTAAATTAGAAAGGTCTGCCTTTAAAACACGTTTCAGGGTCATTGAGTCTGGGGTAGTGGTGCAATGTACTCACTTCATAGACAACTGATTCAAAATAAGGTCGAAAGGAAAAATAGCACTGAAACTAACCAGCAATGGATATTTATCATGAAAATGAGTATTATTTGAACATATGCTTGAACTGATGACCTTCACTTCCCTTTCTGAAGATAGCCATAAAGCTAACAAGCAGGATGCCCGGCATGTTCCTCGCATCACTACACTGAACAACTAGAAAAGAGTCCATTTGAGAAAGGAAATGTGGTTAGAAAATAAACTTAATAGAAGTGCTAAAAAGAAACTCCGATAATATTGATAGACAAAATCCCTAAGACTCCAGAGGTGGGAAGATATCTTTTGAGCGTAGCTTGTATTGCCATGGTGCTTGCATAGCACCACAAAAATATATACCTTGAGTGACACAAAGTCAAATCCATAAATACAATCTTTTCTGGGTACCAATGACTTAGGAAACCGACTAATCAGTAGTGGAGTGTGTGTAGAGAATAGTTTCAAGCATGTATTCAACAGTACACATGAACTAGAAGTTGCATGTCATATAGCTAAACACAAACCCATGTCCCAGTCATTATCTTCTTATAGGCTAGCCAATCCACTGAGAGCACAACCAGTAATGTGCAGGTCACAGATCTGAATAAAGGCAAGATCAGCATGATCATTAATCCCTTAGAGGCCAATAAATTCAGTACTGAAATAATGATATATAGTATTCAAGCACCTAGAGAAATTTCAATGTAAACAATAAACATAATTAGAACTGCACAAGCCTCAAGGAATTCAAGATTGTGAATTCATTGCGGTCTAGACGTGAGCCAGTTTCCATGTGGGACCGTAATCAAAGCAGGCAGTGTCTGTTAGGGTATCGAAGGATGCAGGTTGATGCTGGAAAATTTGGTTATACACTTAGGAAGCTTCCCTCACCACCACATAAAATATTTTAAAAGTAGGATTTCTTTACATCCATCCATGCTGTTTCCAGCCAGGTCCCGAGTGAAATCTTTCAAGTTCAAGGGAAGAAATATTGTGATATTTCATTTTTGATTAGGTGTTGGTGGGGGTTCCTGGTTCAATTTTATTGTGTAACCTATTGCAAGTGCCACAGTACTGTGGCACTACTACCCCCATGAGGAAGACCTACTGCCATCTAGGACGCCGCAGATGCAGCATGTAGGTAGGGTGGTTACAGCAATGCTCTTGATATTGCACAGAGTGTGGTACTGCCCGATGAGTCACAATTGCAGACAACCGATCACAGAAGAGGGTCTCTGGCTGGAGAAATTGGGAGCCTAAACGAAGCAGCCGTTTGACACTTTGCCTCCCCAGGTGTCTCCCTCTGTTAATAATAATGATAATAATAAAACTATTTGTAGAGCGCATGGTTACACTATAACAGTGTGTCCCCGCGCTACGGAAGCAGTCCATCCAGTAAGAAAGACCTTCTATACTTAGCATCACAAAGGGGGAAGAGGAACTAATAAGTGCCCTGAGTTCAAGGGAATAGGTAAGTTTTCAGTTTAAGTCGGAATCTTACCTCCGACGATTCCATACGGAGTTCGATCGGGAGCTCGTTCCATTTTTTGCAAGCTAGGTACCTGAACGAGCGGCCTCCCATTCGCGCTTTGAAGATACGAGGGACCCGAAACAGCATGCTCCCTGATGATCTCAAGTTACGTCTTGGACGATGGATCGTTAGGAGCTTTTGAAGATAGCTAGGCCCTTTCCCCTGGGCTACACAGTGTGTGATGCACAGTGCTTTAAACAGGATGCGTTCCTGCATGGGCAGCCAGTGGAGAGTCTTAAGGGCCTGTTTCCCTGAGGCTCTTTTAGATAGATTCAGGACCAATCTGGCAGCTGAATTTTGTACGCGCTGCAACTGCTGTAACCCTTTCTTACTCAGGCCAATAAACAGGGAGTTTCCATAATCTAGGTGGGGGGTGACCAATGCATGTATTAAAGATTTCCTGGTGTCGATGGGCAAGTAATCAAGTATTTTACGTATGGTCTTAAGGACTCCATAACATTTACCCACTAGCCTTCCAATGTGCTGTCCATAGGATAGGCTGGAATCTAAAAGGACACCTAGGTTCTTAAACGTCTCTGAGGGGGAAGGTGTAGGCCCTAACTCAGATGGCCACCATGCTGATGACCAGATTGTGGGAGCTCTACCAATCACAAATAGCTCAGTTTTGTCGCCATTAAGGCGTAGACAGTTGTCATTCATCCACACAGATACCTCCTTGAGGCAGGAGGCAAAGTTCGCTGCTGCCTCATTCTGGCCTTGGGCTAGGGTGATCATCAATTGCGTATCATCAGCATACGTTACAATGTCCACTCCATACGGTGCCACAATTCTAGCCAGGGATTCCATATATATATTAAATAATGTGGGGCTCAGGCTAGAGCCCTGTGGAACACCATGCTTTAACCATCTGGGGGAAGATTTAAACGGAGGACAGTGAACTTGGAAAGTTCTATCTTTTAAGAAGGATCGCAGCCATTCATGGGCCGGTCCTACCACTCCCATTTCTGTAAGGCGGGTCCAGCAGCATGGCATGTGAAACAGTGTCAAACGCCGCACTCAGGTCTAATAGTACCAATGCTGCTGTCTGTCCCTCGTCTACTATTTGTCTAAGCCTGTCTGTGGAGAAGAGAAGGGCTGTCCAGGTTGAGTATCTAGCCCTGAACCCAGACTGAGACGGGTGGAGATGTTGACCCTCTTCCAGGAATTCCATGAGCTGAATGTTGGCGACTTTTTCCACTGTTTTTATACAGAACGGGAGAAGAGAAATAGGGCGGAGATTCGCAAGCTGAGTGATAGGGAGGTTAGCTTTCTTTTTCAGGGGGATCACCTGAGCCCTCTTCCATTCTTCCAACACGTAACATTCCTTAAATGAGAGAGCGGCCATATTGCTAATGTGATCAATTACCACCTCTAGCTGGTTCTTAAAGCACTTAGGTGGAGCAGCGTCACTGGGAGACCCTGACTGAATACTATTCGTTAGTCTCAGCATTTCCTGTCTGGGGGGTACTGTAAAGCACTTTAGATACCTACCCTTAACAGGTGTCGTACTTTTATTGGATCGGTCTGTGAGCCGCTCCATCTCAGCCGGAAAGGAGGCGTATATTTTCTCCACTTTATTCACGAAGTGGTCCGCAATAGATTCGCAGATCACTTCGGAAAAGGTGTCTTGGGCTGTTATCCTAGTTGGGGCTGTGAGTTCTTTGTATATAGAAAACAGCTCCTTAGAAGGATTGTCCACGGATTCTATCCTCTCCTTCAAGAATGCACCTTTCGCTGCTTTTATAAGTCTGTGATATTTTTTCAGACTATCTTTGTATTGCTGTTTACACTTTAAGTCATAGTTTTTACGCCAGCTGCGTTCAATACGTTTGCACGCCGCTTTGGCATCCACTAGCTCTTTATTGAACCACGGCGCAGTTTTAGTCCGCCTGGCCCTTGCCTTGGTTGTCCAAGGCGCAACCGTATCTAAGGCCTTCGCCATCCACTCTTCATGAACCTTCCAAGCCACTCTTAGGGTATCACTTGGTTGGGGCGCCTCTTTGAGCAGTGCCAGTTTAAAAGCTTCTTGACTAAATTTGTTCCAGTTCCTGCGTTTCGGGTGCAGGGATTTCAGTTCCTCCCTTTGTACTGGGCCTAGGTTCAGCCTAAAAGGGTTAAGTCTGTGGTCTGACCTTGGCACCATAATCGGGGGCGAGACCTTCACTCCCTCCCAATTCGAAAAAATGGGGTCAAGCAGGTGTCCACATTGGTGCGTGGGTATAACTGACTGAAGTTCTAGCATTAGAGGTTTCATTACTAGCATGACCTCCTGTGTCTCCCTACAATTAAAATCCTCAAGGTGCAAATTTAAATCCCCTAGGATAAGAAACTTGCTGTAGCGTAAAGCCGGCTGAGTGGCATTCTCAGCCAAGCTATCAAACTGTGACACCGCACCCGGTGGTCGGTATATCAGAAAGCCATTAATCATGCTTTTTGGGGCAGATTTTTATGGAAAAGAACCCTGCCTCGCTGTTCATGATATTTATAGAGTCTAGAGTGCATGGCAGCTCCCTTTTGTGTATCAGTGCGATGCCACCTCCTCACTGATTCCCCCTGTCAACTCTTAACAGACAATAAGCTAAAGGGAGGGCCTCTAGGATTTCTGGGGTAGCTGCCTCATCCAACCAGGTTTCGGTTAGAAAAAGCACATCTAATCGACGATCTAATAAAAGATCGTGAATTTCTAATTTATGCTTCTTCATTGAACGGCAGTTTAGCAGCGACATGCTCACCTATTCAGCCTCCTTCTCTAAGCCCATTGATGTGTGAAGGTCAAAGGCACAACCCGTGCACTGGAATGGGGGTTCATCCACATGTATCCTGTGTTTACATCCCTCTTCAGTCCCGGGGCACAAGTCCAACAGTTGGTCTTTGGTATAACACAGCCTTTCTGGCCTTCCCATGTCACTTTGGGCAGGACTTCTGGCCCCAGGCCCCGTCAGGTCGCGGACGGGCGCAGACGGGCTCGCCTTTGGCGCGCCCGCTGCACTCGCCCGCTGCGCGTCCGAGGAAAGGTGAACATTTTATGCTGGGGAGGGTGGGAGGGCCGAGCAACTAGTCAGCTCGCCCTCTACTCACCTAAGATGGCGGCGAAAGATAATGCTCCGAAGCAGCTCCTAGTCGGCTGCTGTTGGGGGCGAAATGTACACTGCGGGCAGTGCGAGCAACAAGGGGGAATTTAAAATCAGTAATTTTGTGCCACAGGACAAAGTAAGTAAAAAAACAGTTCTAATTACGGTTTTAAAATAGCAGAACAAAATTACACGTTCCCGGCTTCCTCCTCAGGAACCTAAGTATAGTCTGTCTGACAAGCTAAGCTGTTGTGGCAGCACATTAAAATCCACCACCCTCACCCCCTTCAGGTCCACTGGCCCCCACCCGTTCAGGCCCATTGGCCCTTACTCGCAAATGAGACCAGCTTCCTATGCGTAACTAGCTTAGCAGCACTAGCAGACTGATTTGGGACTTCCTGGCTAGCGGTTACACTACTCCGACTAGAGCTGGTACATCTGGGCTTCTGCTAACTTTTCCCGAAGGGAAGGAGCTCGGCATGACTGAAGGTTACTATGTTCAACTGGCCAACTAATCACAAGACATGTTGGGCGTCTTAGTTGCATACACATCTGCAGCACTTATGTCCAGTGCACTCAAACGATTTGACATCGCAATCAGGAAGTTAAAGGGAAAATAGGAATATCACACTGACGAGGTAAATGTGTAAATTGAAAATGTACGATAACTTACGAGTTTGCCTCCTGAGGACTAGGCGAGGCAACTGAAGTTGAGTCATATTGTTCTACAAATAAAGAAACAACAAATATAAGAACACGTAAAAATAAAAAATAAATACATTTTATGGATGTAAGATTTAATCACTGCGAGTTACACGGATTCACTTGTTTTGAATAAAAAGGGAGCGAAAGTTTTCCAATGCAAAATACACACACTGGAACCCTTTCATACTGCACATAAAAATCGCCGTCTCTGCGTTAAAGAGATAGATAACACGCAGGACGAATCTTTTCTGCTGCTCCAACACAGCCTATTAATATTTTTCTGTCATGCTTTATACTAAGCTGATTGATGAATTAACTATTTTTGGTAATTTCACATGAAACTATTCAGAGCCTGATACTACGTACTCGCACAGCTCTTGCGAATGAAGGAAACAAGGAACAATCACTTACTGTGGATCTTCTTCACAGAGGGAATATGCTGGGGCTCCTAGAAAAAATACAGAAAACAGACATGATATAAAACACAAAATGGAAGCTGCGCAAACAACCATTAACAGTGAATTCCAGAAACAGTCGGTCAATAACTTTGACGAATGGTTTTAGGAGTGATAGCAGATACCTTTGTTGGAAAGGGAAATTTGGACGGCTCGGCTGTGCTAGGCGTGTGGATGGCAGTCAAAGGAGGAGGCCATGAGTGGGTCATTTCCTAAAAAAAGATTTTAAAAAATGCCAAAAATCACTCACTGTGAGAGCTACAAACTGTAATAAATGACAAAAATAAAAAAGGTAGAAATCATTTTAAAAAGGCAGAGTTCCTATTTGCCGAATACTGCTCATGCTAAGTATTATTCTCCTCAATCATCGACCGCATTGCATCACCTCAACCACACCCAGAGTCAAACTGCAACGCCAAACTTTAGTGGGAAGAGCACTGATTCTTTGCAGCAGCACTGCTTGCTATTCGCCTTATAGAAGGACCCAGGATATGAAATTGCTCATCCGTTAGGGTATCAGTGACGTTGCGCAGGTTTAATTTTAACACAATCCCCTCCACTAAGAACCAATGACTCAGATTGTCGCTAAGGGGTCGAAGTGATCCAAAACTATCCGCAGATGTCATTAGAATTTGCCATTTCACCTGTCAACCACCTTAATTTCAGGTGATTGTTTGGCTATTTTTCTCTAACTTCTTTTCCACTGTTTGCTAAAATCATCTTTGTATGTTTATACTTGGTTGTTGGGACTGAAACGTCCTCTACATGGTAATAGATGTACATCCCGCCCCGTGTGCCCAACTGTACTGATGTCTGGAACCCTGATGCGGATTTCTGTTGCCACAGGCAAACAAGAATCATGCTTGTGTTCCATTAAATAGCCCTGTCTCACAGATTCAGGTCTTGTTGGACCGGGATATGCACCCAAAGCGCTACCCTCATAGTGGTGGAAGGCTACCGCCTTCGCCAGGAGTTCAGCAGAATGAGCACGCTGGTGACAGCAAAGCACTTAGTCATAAGTAGGAGTGAATAGGTCCTTTTTTAACCTTGGACATTGGATGGAGGCTTACAGGCTCCCTCACTTTTTAAGTTTCCCCTGCTGTTTGCTAAACTTACCCTTGGCCTACACCATGTTGGTGTGAAGTGCTGCACAGTGCAGGAGTAGGTTATGTGTACCTTGAAAGGGTACAATACAAGGACAGTGCAGTACTGAGCAGTGCATGCTTGGTGTATGCATGTGCTGGTTGTACCTGTGCCTATGAGCGATACATTATCTGAAGGATGTAGTGCTATACAGTGTATGCAGGATAAATACATGTGCTGGGTGTACGTGTGCATGTGAGTGGTACAGTACATGAAGGGTACAGAGCGTGTATAATAAATTCATATGTTGAATGTATGTGTACCTATGAGCGGTAGAATATATAAAGGATACAGCACTGGGCAGTGCGCACATGTTAGATGCAAGTGCTGAATGTATGTGTGCCTCTGAATGGTACAGTACATGGAGGAATAGTGTAAGAAAAAGGGGACACCCTGCTATATTTACTAGTTCCTAGGGCAGGGAAAAATATAATATATAATTTGCTTATGAGTCAACTGGTACTCTTTATGGATGCCTTGTATTCAGTGTTCTTGTGGCTTTTATCTAAACGTGTTTGTAAATACAGTATACTTTGACCATATACTGGACAGATAAATGCAAAAAGTGGTATCGCTTGCTAATGTACGTTGGGGATACTTCGGCACATAAGGGTATGTTAAGAACTGGCCCAGAGGCTAATGATGAAGCAATAACGAAATTACAAATGGTATTCAGTCCTGGAAATACTAAAAAGAACATAAAATAGGATTCGGCATTAGCAAGCGATACCACTTTTTGCGTTTTTTCATCCAGTATATGGTCAAAGTACTCTGTATTTGCAGGTACCTATGATTCCTGATTGAAGGTGGCTTTGCTGATGAAGGTGGTTTTGTGCCGAAACACATGTAAATAAAAACCACAAGAAGACTTAATACAAGGCATCTCTATAAAGAGTCCCAGTTGACCATAAACAGATATTATATGTATTGGATAATATTGATGTACTCTTAAAAACATTATCATGATGACCGTTTCCGTGAAAATTATTCAAAATCATGGATTACTGTGTTAGATACTAACAGTATTGCATCGACTTTGTGTACTCCACTATATGTGTCTGGGTGTTCTAAATGACTGAGGATACGGATGTTGAGATTTAAGTTGTATACAAATGTTGAGATTCATGTAGGATGAATAAGTATTGTATCAATGGTTTATATATACTAATACAATGATATCATCTGATCGAATCACTTGTTTTCAAAATATTGTAACTTTGTTGATCATTAATAAAAACATGTTTTGTACTCATCCTAGATGTATGCTGTTTTGAGACCTCTAGCTAGACAGGATATTAATCTTAAAGTTCTGAGTTGCCAGGGGTTTTGTATTTTTACACAGTACATGGAGGATACAGTGCTGTGCAGTGTGTGTATGCTGTATACATAAACTGGGTGCAAGTGTGCCGGTGAATGGTACAAAACATTAAGGGCCTGGATTCCATTCTGGGAGACCCAGGCCTACATGGTGAAATACAGAGTGGAGGCAGAGAGATTCCCCCCAGAAAGATTTGTGGATTGCTGCATTCCTGTATGCTGGGTGGAGCACACATTGGGGGACCAGGCCTTCACTGTAGACTTCAATGGGTGCTCTTTGATTCAGTGAGAGGTGACAAGACAGGGACCTGGGCACATCCAAGGAAAGAGATGGGGTTGATAAGAGAATTAAATAGTAGGACTGGGGCCCCTGGGCTAACCATTTGATTAACATATCACTGTGGATGACATCCAGGTGGAAACTTGAGTCACTTCCATTGCATATTTTGAGAGACTATCAGCTTTGGAGACACTCTTGCTGTGACAGATTGCTTTTCAAGAGAAAGAGTGAGCAGGGGAGTATGTACCTCAAAAGAAGCAGAACCCCAACATGAAACTTAAAAGCCTCAGACCCTAAATCACATTTGGTGCCTGGAAATGGACTCTAAGAAGGCAAGGTTGAGACCCCAAAAATTGTCATCTGCCAAGCAGCCCGGTGGGCTGCATGAGAAAGGGAAGCTTTGTAAAACTTCTGCCTGTGACCAGTACTCACGGCAAAGGCCTGCTAGTCTCCCTTCTGGGTGAGGGGACATCACCCAGAGAATCCAAGACCACCTGCTCTTGAGCATGAAGCACCAACTCCTACCTGCTTGCCAAGACCAGTGTACCCCATGAGGAAGAGGAGAGCATTTGAGGGAGAAAGGTCCAGTTGGGAGCCCTGTTGAGTGGACTTCCCATGCAATGTGAGGAAACGGCTGCTGCACCCATTGGATCAATGCCCGTGTGCAGGACTGAGCCTGCAGCCCCTGTATGCCAGGAGAGTTCCACTGTGAAACAATTTTGTAAAAGACTACCTTGTGGTAGGGTAGGGAACCTGATGCAGTTATCCTGTATGTCAGGCGGGGCCACATAGAAAAAGACTGCTGTGCTGTAAGGGCTAAAGGCTTGTTCAGTGGTGGAGCAGCAACCCTGGATGCCATGAGGGGCCACCATGAATAACTTCATCGTGTTGATTGGGTCGGAGCTTGTGGACAGTGAGTTGTAGCAACGGCGTATGTGGGAAGGGGTCACGGGCAGCCCGAAAGACAACGATTTGTTCTGCCATAGAAGCGAGGACCCAATTAAAGCACTAGTGCATCTTCACGTAGGTGAGGGACCCATGACAGGATCATTGTAGCTATCCCCCATCAGGACCAAAGGAACATTTACCCCACAGGAGAAGCTTCAGAATGCTGCCACTCTCTTCAGGTGCACCACCGCAAGTGAGAGAATCTGCAGCCGTTTGGGCCACATGTGACCAGCTTACCCGAACTTGGCTTCAACTGCTGTGAGCAGGGGAATGTGCTGCAGGAGCACAATTACCTTTAAATCAGCGTCCTAGTGGACTCTTAACCGCTTTGGCGCTTATGACGAGCTGAGCTCGTCATGAGGCACAGTGGAGCTGTGCTCATGACGAGCTGAGCTCATCATAACTGCAGAGAAAAGCCCACTAATGGCTAATTCGGCACCTGTGCGGGCATTCTATGGGAGTGGGCGGAGTCGTGACGAGCTCAGCTCGTCATGAGCACAGCTCCACTGTGCAGCATGATGAGCACAGCGGCCCCGCGCTCGGCCCCCCTTCCCCCCCTCAGCGCGGGGGAATTAGCCCCACGTGGAAGGGGTTAAGACTAGGACTACTAGTGGGCATACCCTGGATGTTGCCAATAGTGAAAAGGGAATAACTACGATTGCTAATGCGGGGAGTGAGTGGGACAGGAAACTGGCAAAGAAACGCTACAGCCCCATCCTCAGGGGAGGACTCTGTAATTGTTTGTTGATGTCTTACCTTTGTGTGGATAGCAGTAGAATTAAAATATTTTTCTTTTTCCATAGATGTGAGTATTCCCGTTGGGCCTTTGTGTGGAATATTTACTTTCTCGAAGTTTACAGTATGGCAGAGCAGCCCACATATTTTTTCCATCGTTTTTCCGTGATTCAACAAACTTGCATCGACACTTCCCATGCAGAGTGGGGCCAACCATGGTCCAATTTCATAAGATTCTTCCTACCCGAGCCGAAACTTGAGATGCACCTACAGAGTCACAACCAGAAAGAGAGAGAACGGAATATCATACTTTGTTTTTCCGTTTCCGAGAGTCCAGACGCATGAATTCCACATAGATATCGTTGTCGGCATAGTTTTCGGTTTCACAGCCCAGGAAGGGAACCGGCGGTGTTCAGTGCTGCCTTCAGAGGAGAGCAGGTCTGTGTCGCACACATGATTTATGTTTGGGAGGAAGTGTACAATGTGAGCCCTTCACGCACAGGGAGTTCACAGCTTAGGAGTTCAAAGTACCTTTCTATTATTTAACCGTTTCTTACGCCATAGCATCAGCAAATGTACTATTTATAGCTAAAATAAACCACCGTTTCTCCTGGAAACCTAGCGACCGTTCTGCTACTGAAAAATCCAGCACGGATTCTTTTACTACGATGTCCACATTACCTTTTTGGGAAAAAGCGTACCACAAAGTAACTAAACATTTATCAACATAAAAAGGCCTTTGAGTAGAAAACACACTAGGCAAGCTTCACTACTAAGGTAAGGGTGCAGATGGCATGCAGGTCTCCCAAGTGAACTTCTAAATACAAGAGATGAAGGGCACAGTCCACGGAGATAATGTAACCATTTATGAGAAAAGGAAGAATAAGGCTGCTTATTGCTGCTTTAAAATCTTTCTACTCACAAGTGACCCCTTGGGCCCCGCACAGATGGGGTAACTGTGCCCCAAGAGCAGCCGGTACCAGCCTGGTTAGTGGATTGAGGACATGAGGCCGGGTTGTGCCCCCTGCATGCTTGAGGCTCGGTCCGATAGTCCAGGCTGACACCAACATGGCGTCCTTTGTTGTGAAAGTAATTTGTGACCAATTTAATGCCACTGGAGGAGTGGGGGGTGAGGGGGGTGGAATTAACAGATCTAAGCTAATTAATCTTCCGGAGATGACCCACATCTCCCCCTCCCACTTGTGTTAGACACCTTAGACACAGGTGGAAGTTAAAGACAAAGAGGGAGACTCGAGGCTTCCAGCACAGTTTTTTATGTAGAAAGGAGCCGCAGCGTGTGGGAAACTTTGGCGGAGCTGACAACGAGGGAGACAGCGGACCCTCTGACCCACTTTTGAACAGCTTAATGGTCGTGGCAGGATAGCGGGGAGAGCACCGTGACCCTGGGCTTGTTGCAACCCCGCCAGAACACCAAGGCGGACTCCAAGTCCCAGGATCCTTCACCTGCCACCATCTGGCCCGGGAGCAAGCCACGTCCCTACCTCCCAGCAGCCTTATCTGACCTCGCCGCTCCCGCTTTGCGGGAGCCGCAGCGTGTGGGAAACTTTGGCGGCGATGACAACGAGGGAGACAGCGGACCCTCTGACCCACTTTTGAACAGCTTAAAGGTCGTGGGAGGATAGCGGGGAGAGCACAGTGACCCTGGGCTTGTTGCAGTCCCGCCGGAACAACAAGGCGGACTCCAAGTCCCAGGATCCTTCACCTGCCACCATCTGGCCCGGGAGCAAGCCACGTCCCAACCTCCCAGCAGCCTTATCTGACCTCACCGCTCCCGCTTCGCGGGAGCCGCAGCGTGTGGGAAACTTTGGCGGAGCTGACAACGAGGGAGACAGCGGACCCTCTGACCCACTTTTGAACAGCTTAAAGGTCGTGGGAGGATAGCGGGGAGAGCACCGTGACCCTGGGCCGGAACACCAAGGCGGACTCCAAGTCCCAGGATCCTTCACCTGCCACCACCTGGCCCTGGCGCAAGCCGCGCCCACACCTCCTACCATATATAACAGTTCTAATCTCACCGCGACGCGGGAGCGTCCCGGGTGAAGCCCGGGACAAGGGCGGGCCCTCTGTTGCCCTCAGAGGCCTAAAGAGGCTGGGCTGGGCCATGGATTTTGGTTCCTGTATTGTGTAGCTGACCCTCGTCATTACGGTTTGAGTGAAAGCGTCATTTCTTTTATAGTATTTGTGTGGTCGCTTAGGATAAGGAGTGGAAATACTTCAAATCACTGTATTGTGTACCAATCTCCTTTACCTCCTCTACCCCTGCACCACATCAGATCCCCCAAAGGCTTTTTTTTTTGTAACCTTTGAAGATGAAGAAATCCACTATAGGCAAAACACCCCCTGATGTAGTGACACTAGATAACTATCTTGTGAAAGTAGTGACTAAAATAAATAGTGAACGACGAAAATCACTAGGTCAGGGAAACAGTCCCCTCACAATGCCTATTTCACCCACGGCTTTATCTCTCTCAACTAAGAGTGATAGTAGTGATGCTGCCCCAAATGATTCAGTAAATATGGCAGATTCTGCTCCCCTACCCACAGATTTATCGCAGACTTTGGTTAACACGGGTGTTTTAAATGATGCTCAAGCCGAGCGCTCTACGGCACCAGTAACAAAGAGAGTGCTGAGGTCCCGTAAGCACACGCAGATTAAACGGGGGGGTCGAACCGTCAATAAAAGAGCTGACCCACCACTCGTTAGTGTGGAAAATTTAAATGAGGTAGCAACTAATAATGCCATGGTCAAATTAGATACAGAGCAATTTGATTGTTTGATTGGCATTATGGAGGCGAAAATCACCAAGTTAATAAAACCTTTAATGGCCAAAATTGTCACTCTGTCTGCAGAAATTGTGAAATTAGGCAGCCTCCTGGGACCTCGTATCGATAAAGCTGATAAAACTGTTGAAAAGGACCTAAGGGTTATTAAAGAGTCAACAAAGCCCACAAATGAGGGATCCTGTTCAGTAGAAAATGCAGCCCCTATACCCCTGGAAACTGCATGCAAAAATATACCACCTGCAACATGTTTAGGGAGCAAAAGAGGGATGGCAGAAGGAAAGACTGGTCGCACTGTTAGCGCACAGCCAGACCTACCCCCTGAATGTGCCCCGTTTGTCGCAGTGTTGACAAATGTACCACCCTTTACAGAGGCTGGTCACCCAAATAAGCAAGAATCCCACGATTCCCTGAACAATAAAACTGTTTCGTGGCTAAACAGAGAGTGTGGGTTTCCAGTAGCTTTATCACATGAGATGTTAACCACCAGGAGAGTCGCATGGATAGGACGATCCCAATAGAACATTGGGGGCGATTGTGTCATCATAAATTTCAGTAATCCACTCCTTGTTAACAATGCATTGTTAAGAGCTTCCTCACTGCCACAGTCTGAACAGGGCATTACACTTCGCTCACTGGGGTACTTTTATAGGCACTTAATTCAGGAACCCGTTAACGATCTATGTAGGGGCAGAGAAATTGGCACCGAAGGGTTTACCAGCCGTGGGGTTCCCACATTCAATCGATACCAGCCCCTGAGTGATCTAGATTCAAATGACTGACTTGAACACGGCCAGGACCATTCCATACCTGTTGTTGAAGCTACTCCATTGGCTGTGGAGGAGGAATGTGGGTTAAATGGAATTCCAGCAAGTATTTGTGGGGATGGAAACCTCAATGTTATGAATACTGTAGGGGTCGCTCAAGCTGGTTGTTTTGATGGCACGGTGGTAGAGAGAGCCCCACGTCTAGGAACGAGGGTCCTCAGCTGGAACATCGCCGGGTTGAAGAGCAAAGAAAATGATGCAAAGTGGAGGGAGTGTTTGACTGACTGTGATATCATCGGGGTCCAGGAAACTTGGGACACAAGGAACACCTTTTTCTTGGATGGATATGTGGCCTTTTGGTCGGCAGCAGTCCCCTCCCCTATGGGGAGGGCGAAGGGGGGTCTCTTAACCCTTATTTCACTTAAACTTGAGGGGATTTACACTAAAGTGGAGACAGGTACACCACACTGCCTAGCTGTGGAAATTCTTACTGAATCCTCTGGGAATTGGCTTATTGTCAACTTTTATAACTCATTTGAAAAGTGTACTTTAAATGAACATTTAGTCAGTCTATACGATTTTTTGGAGCTGTATAATGTTAACAGTACCATTTGTTATTCGGTTATTGTGCTTGGAGATTTTAATGTTCACCGTTGTAATGGTAACTGTTTTGTATGGGATAGTCTAGGTCCAGAGAACCAAGATCATACTCATTTTGAACACACCCCGCAGCGTTTGTACTTGGAAGATTTGGTGGCAAGTAATGATTTGATTTACCCTACCAAGTCTATAGGAGACATCCCAACTTATAAAGGAAGAGGTTCCGGTTCAACAATTGATTATATTTTTGTGAGTGTAAATATAGCAAGCAGGGTCAGCCAGTATTAAGTGAGCTGGTCTACCTATGGTGATCATAACCCTGTCAGGGTGTTTCTGACAGACGATCTAAAGAAAAAAGTCAAATCCAACCAGACAGCTGGAATCCATGATATAAGACCTATCGACCAAGCTCGACGCCTGAAATGGTGCCGAGTGGTGCTGTTAGATTACAGGGAAAATTTGATGGGAAAGGTTGGGGAAGATATGACCACCTGTTTGAAAGATGATGTCATAGGGGATGAGGTCCTATTGGCCTATAGCAGAATATGCACTCAGGTTGATAGTGACCTCAAAAAAACAGTAAAGGGGCAACCCAGGATCGGGGAAAAATGGTTTGATCACAACTGTTCAATAGCCCATCGGAAGTTGATGGTAGCACGGAAAGCCGTTCCGCATGACAAAGCGGAAATTGCTGCCCTTAGGAACACTTGTAAAAAAGCACAAAAAAAGCGAAGAAATGAAATTAGGGAGGAAGCCTGGAACGAGCTTATATCAATAGACGTAATCAAAAACAGTGCCAAATTCTGGTCTGTGGTGAATAAGCCCTTTTTTCAGGATAAAAGCAATAGTGAGCTTGATTGCGGTATCCAGGAAAAAGAATGGCACAGTCATTTTAAACAAGTTTATGATGGAAATGGGATGCTGGAAGACCCAGTTTTAAACATGGAGAAATATTCTTTGTCCTTTACAGAGTTAGAGGTAACACAGGCCATTATGCAAATGACAAGTAACAAGGCCCCAGGGCCGGATGGAGTCCCGGCATATCTTTTTAAATCTGATGTAAAAAGCTGGTCGAAGATTTTATATAATGTCTTTGTAAATGCCTGTCAAATGGGCTTGCCCTCTACATGGGCAAGATCTGTCATCATACCCATATATAAGAAGGGAAATAGAAGTGACTCAAGCTGTTACCGCCCGATATCCTTAATTGATTCCTCGGTGAAAGTGCTTGGTAGGGTGGTCCTTGGCCAACTGACTGGTTGGCTGGAGGAATCTGGAACGTTGTCTGTGGCCCAGTATGGCTTCAGAAAAGGGATGGGCACCACGGATCAATGTTTAAATTTGTAACTACTAATAGTCAAATATACGGTGGCAAAGAAAGGCCCACTATTAGTAGCCTTTATGGACCTCTCCTTGGCCTTCGACCGAGTAAATAGGTCGAAGCTGTGGTCCATGCTCCTAACCTGTGGAGTAGACAAAAACATCGTCTATTTCCTACCTGACCTGCACAGGGATTTATCTGCAACGGTGAGGTATGACCAACAGGGTAACTGTACGGAAGACATACCCATATCTAATGGAGTTAGGTAGGGGTGCATCTTGGCGCCACTGCTTTTTACATTATATATCAACAACCTAGATATGGCCCTAATTGCCTCCTGTAAAGATATTCCTCGTGCAGGGAAACGCTTGATTCCCGCACTTTTATATGCGGATGATGCCGCCCTCCTAGCAAGGACGGCAGTGGGACTTCAGTTAATGTTAGACTCTTTCTCTGTTTTTATGAAATCATTAGATGAGTGTAAATTTCTCAAAATCACATATAATGGTTATTGGGCATAAATCCTCAAAGGTTAAAACGTTTTATTGCGAGGGACACATATTAACCAGGGTGACGTCATTCCCCTATCTGGCTGTACTATTTGATGACCAAGGATCCTGGGTAACCCAAATCACAGCGAAAAAAATCGTATTGATAAGGGCTACCCTGGCTGTACTGGGTTTCGCCAGAAAGTTAGGAGCCAGACCAATGCAGGCCCTCATCCAAATATACAGAGCCAAGTGCATTTCACTAGCTATGTATGGGGCTGAGTTGTGGGGCATTAAAAATACAAAGAACATACAGACGGTTGAAGAAGGTTTTTAAAGAACCTTTTATCTGTCCCGAAGACAACAGCTAATTACATTGTCCATCAGGAGCTTGGAATTTGCTTTGTTGAAGACGCCATTGCTGTGGCTCCTCTATTGAAATGGATAGCCACCTGGTTAAACCCTGACTTAGTGCTTAACCACATTATTCTGAAAGACTGTATGTCACTCGACCGCGGGCTGAGTATACCCTGGCTCAAATATATTCAGAAGCTTGCAGGTAAACTGGGTCGACCAGAACTATATCACTCCCCAGAAACCTTAGTGAAGGGAGACATAAAATGGTCTAGGGAAATGTACTTGCGCATAGCCACCATGGATAGGGAACAGAGAGAGCTGGTAAAGGTGGCAGTAAGGGCTCACCAGCTATGTAAAACAACACTATCCATGGAACCGTATCTCGGCTATGTCACAAACAATAATCATCGTTTCCTATTGACTAGATTTAGATTTAACCAATTTTCTTTTCTTTTTGGTAATCAGAAAGGTTGGAAGAGGGCAGACGACCTAGGCCCTTGTACTTGCGATAATTTCTCGCAACAAGATATTATACATTTGCTCTTTTTCTGTGAACACCTTGTTGTCATTAGGAAACGTTTTATTCTCCCAAGTCTAAGTAACAAGGGCTTCGTGCAAGTGAGACCAGCCCTTCTTCACTTGCAAATGTTGACTGATGTCTGGGAAACTTTTAACATCGCTAATTTTTTATCAGCAGCTGTAAGAATCTTGAGAAAATCAACTTAAACACTTTATCATGTGCATTCCCTTTTTAATATCATGTTTAAAATGAAATAGTTTTTAATGGTTTTTAATGAGTCTTGATTGTGTTTAATGGATTATGTATTTACAACTGTTTATATATACTGTTTTTTCTTGCTTTTATGGTTTGCTCATAAACCGAATAAAGACATTTGACTGACTGACTGTGTAGAAAGGTGACACAATTCTAAAAGTAACACAAGAAACGAAAAACAATGACATTGTCCCACATTCAGAAATACGTGGATTTGTACATTGTGCGTCCATTGCTGGTGTATCCATGCTTTGTCCTGCGTCAAGGTTGTTATTTATGATACATTAATATTGTTTGGGTCTGGGACTCCTGCTTCAGATACCACTGCTTTCGCAGTGTCCACTGTGGGCTATAAGAGCCCAAGACATATGAAGGCATTATGGAAGCCAACAACAGCTTTACCAGGGCCCAAGCTAAGGTTACCCCTTATAAGTTAAACAAGTCTTTGTGAGAAGATATCAGCTGAACTGAATTAAGGCTACCTTCAACAAAAGCTCTCCGCATTTACAAGCCAAACAGGATTTTTTCCCCTCCTTGAAGCGCGCAAATTTGCAGGTTTTTGAGTCTCAACGCTAGACTGAAGAAAGTGGATATGGGCTGGTGAATGCCACTTTGGATTTGGTACTACTACAATGTAACATCAGTAGCACAGACTTTTAAACAAAATAGCTTCTGCCTCTTGCATACATTTGTAAATGTACAAGTAGGAAGGAGAATGAATACACAGAAACAATCTACTAAATGGGGCACTGAGACATGAAACTCTTTGCATATTTGTGATGGGCTTTTCCCCATTAAGGACCAAATTGTAGGACGTTGGAGAACTGAAAAGTTACGAGTTAACCGATCTTCAATAACTAGGCAAAGTGCCTCTTAAAAAAATATAAGTCATGAAGCTCTGATACTGGATTCAAAATTATAACACTGTGTAAAAGGTAAAAGTGGGCGAGAATGCTTGAAGAGTTACTTTGTCTATTTTTTAAACTGTTTCTATTTTGTTAGCAACCAGTATCTGACTGTAGTTTGTTGCTAATTGCTTGTTCGCAATTTAGTTATCCCTGGAGGTTAAATAACTACAAATGAACTCTTATTCTGTCACACACTCCAACACAAAATTGAATTTTTACATCTAGTCAATTTGCAGTCAAGTAACATACTTGGTACAAAAATCAAGGTGGTTAATCAAATTATTAATCAAACAACCACAGGGGTTCTGGAAAAGGGTGGCATTACAATTATTCCATCCTAGGTCTTAATGCAAAAACCTATAGCTAAAACATGAGCAACATTAAGTTAATATGCTAGAAGGACAAAGGTCCCTATGACATTCAAGAAATTATTTCAAAGCAGATCATTCAAGACACTTGCAGTGAAATCTGTCAGAAAACAAACAAGAAGACCCAATGCCTAAGGTTGACTTACCTTCAAAATTTCTTCCACGCAATGGACTTCATTAGAGAAGGTTTGCTAAATAGAAAAGAAAATAATATTATTGTAGTCCAGTCTGGAAAACTACTAACCACAAGAATAATACATCTTAGAAAAAAAACGAATTATCAACAATCTACACGTGCATTTATAACAAAACAAAAAAAATAAAGAACAGGACGTTTTGCACATTAATAATACTATAAATAGTAATAATTTCAATACTACTATTAATGACAAACACAAACGTGTGGAAGAAAATCCCTATAAAAGTGCTATTAACCTTGCATTAGAAACAGTATGAGTAAAATAGCAGCATTGGGATAACATCCCAGCATAGAGGTTGGACATCTGTATGTACAACCAGTACAATTTTGACAAATGCTTTTTTGTGCTCTTCGAGAAACAACTAGTCAATGGCTGATGATAACACTATACTGGATTTAATAACTATAGAGTTGATCATTATTGAAAATCCTAGTTCCCCTCTCCCCTATGGCCCGGCGTCTCTCCTGAAACAGTAACAGTGGCGGCTGGTGACATTTGAAAGTGGCGAGGCGTAGCGCGCGTGCCCGAACCCCCCCCCCCCCCATGGAGGATCCGCCACAAACCAGGCAGCACCTCCAGAAATACAAGTGTCCCTCTTCTCCTGAACATGTGCAGAGCCTTGTCACAACACCATAAAACTATTTCACGCGATTAAGAGAGCTGAGAGCACCCAAACCTTCAGGACTTGAGACCTTCCTTGCTTTATAACATTTGCGCCTCTCCTTCCCGCATAATATTTTAGCGAAGCCTTCCAAGCCCTCAGACTATCCTAAACTACATTGATTTTCCATGAATGGCACATGTATTATTCATGAGGTAAACCCAATGTATCATAACCATAAGTGCATTTATCGCTTTTTTTTCGTTAGTATGCTATTCGTTCGCCCTACCTGGAAACACGACTCAAGACGGTCCAAAATGTCTGATCTAGGCTCTGAGAATGATCTAGAACACGCCTCGAGGGAGGGGGGGGGACTATGCCTTACAACTGGAAATATTTGAGCATCAAGACTCCTCTTAAATGTGGAATTTAAACGGATTAGTCACTGGACAATGTGGATACATATAAATGGTGACCAGCCTTGTGACCTGTCCTACCCTTCAGGTCCGCAGCCCTTTGCTTGCACTGGCCTAATGCACTGCTCTGGACCTGCACTCACTGTACAAAAATCTTCTTATGAGCTTAGACGGCACACAGAAAATCATTCTGGCCCCGTAGGAGTGACAAGTAAAATAGGACTGATGAAAAAAAAAGGTAAAAGGGGACAGAACTAGAAAGGGATATAAAGGGAGAGAATTTAAGGATCAGGTAGTGGAAGAAATATAGAAGCAGGTATAAATAAAATAAAAGTCAAACTTACCTTCTTCCCGCCTTCAAGTTCCGAGTCCGAGACTCAACCAGACCTCCGACTCCCGCCGACGCCGTCCTGTTCTTTTGAATTCCGTGCTAGTCGTCACCAGTGCAGGAAGGCTGCATGCAGCCTCCCTCCCCTTCACAACAGCACAGCGCTGTGGTTGGTTCGGCCGGCTGCCCCAACCACGTCATTTCTCTCTGTATGCTGCAGCATACAGAGAGCAGGGAGAGTGGGAGGGGTTACTCGAGGGCAGGGGGGAGCGGCTTGCCCACTGTTCTTAATACAGTTAATACTGTCTGTTTGGATAGCCTCTCAGGCTGCCCAAACAGACCGCATTAACAACAGTGGGGAAAGCCACTCCCCCCTGCCCTTGAGTAACCCCTCCCACTCTCTCAAGCAGGAACTTCTGCTTTCTCGCCGTGCGAGAAGGCAGAAACAAATGGTAGTTCTCTACTATTTGTTTCTGCCTTCTCGCACGGCGAGAAAGCAGTGAGGCGGCGCCCAAACGCACCCCATGGAGGATCCGCCACTGAACAGTAGCCATACCTATCTGTTGCACCCTCAAATTTTAAAGCAAGTTTCAGAGAAGTGAGAGCTTCTATCTGGTTGATGCTATTCCTAGCCACCCATTGATGCACTGAAAATAGTGAAAATGTAACGCCTGGAACCAGCAGGTCTTGACTGTCTACATCCCTACCCAACATACCTTTTCATGTGCTTTACTGAGGTGCTTTCCCACTTGCAAAGAATCTCAAGGATCGTTATGAATTAGATTGCGACTGAGGCGAGTCAAAGTGTAATAATGGAAAAACCTCATGGCTCCCTCTGTGTTATCAATACAAACTCATAACCATCAAGGATCATTAGGGATAAACTTTAACCCATCTCGTAAAGTAATCACAAAGTGGTACCTCTTACAGTGAGGAATCTCACTTCATATTCACTGCACTTAATATAGGGGTTGCAGTGGGCACATATAACACAGTGCAGTGTATTACTCCATCAGTGGCGGATCCTCCATGGGGGCGTTTGGGCGCCGCCCCACTGCTTTCTCGCCGTGCGAGAAGGCAGAAGCAAATAGTAGAATAACTACCATTTGTTTCTGCCTTCTCGCACGGCGAGTAAGCATAAGTTCCTACTCGAGGGCAGGGGGGGGGGGGGGAGTGGCTTTCCCACTGTTAATACTGTCTGTTTGGGCAGCCTGAAAGGCTGTCCAAACAGACAGTATTACCTGTATTAATAACAGCGGGCAAGCCGCTCCCCCCTGCCCTCGAGTAACCCCTCCCACTCTCCCTGGTCTCTGTATGCTGCAGCATACAGAGAAATGACGTGGTCTTGGGGCAGCCGGCCGAACCAATCACAGCGCTGTGCTGTGGGAGGGGAGGGAGGCTGCCTGCAGCCTTCCTGCGTGAGCGTGACGACGACGAGCACCATGGGAATCAATTCAAGAACAGGACGGCAGGAGTCGGGGAGTCGGAAAGTCGGAAGTTGAACTCGAAGGCGGGAAGGAAGGTAAGTTAACTTTGCACATCATTGCAACGTTATAGAAAAATATTCAATGGTATTTTGTATCCTGCTGGCGTCTCAGAAAGTAGTCTTGACTGAGTGCCCTGAAAAAGACGTCCTCAAATGCTTAATCACTGACTAGGCAGTAAGTGGAGGGGCCCAACATAGAGGGTGGAGATATTATGACTAAAGTACAAACTAATACAATTGACTATTTGCTTGAGTAGCGGGTCGCCATGAACTTGGCAATGGCAGCAAGAAGCAATGGAAGACAGCAATACAATAACAGAATTCTTGCAATGGGGGTGGGGGCAAAGGTGACCGAACGGTGCATGAAGGGCAGGTGGGGAAAGCGGACACGCGGCAGATTAGCTGAGGCAATAGCTTTGTATGTGTTACACTTACACGTGTGTAATTTACTATGTATTGGTTTTTCACAAGCATTCCCTTTTAGTTAATAAGCACAAGTGTGCCATGATCGGTGCCTTTAAATGTATGGTTGACGTGTCGTGTGGCATGTGCTAAATATGCCCTTAAAGCATAAAAAAGTTTAGGACAATTGTGAAGTTAAGCGTTTGAATGCATCATTTCATATAGTTAGATCAATCTAACACACATATCCTGTGAAAACTGGACTCATTCTTACAGGGCAGACACAGGTAGTTCCTTTGTGGATGAGAACTGTATCTGCCATGTATTTTCTTGTCCGCTTCTTTGACCTTTCCCTGAGCATGCCCATGTTTTCTACTCTTTGACCCTCCATGTGCTTATTGTACACATGCTTTGTGTTCTGCATGTTATGCACACACACAGCCGTACTCACACATACTCCATCTTACTCATGCTCAAACAATATGTGGCTGCTCGCCTTTAAATCTGGCTAGAGATTTAGGGGGTTAAATGGAAACCACAGACAGCTGTTGTGATCGCCGAGGCACTCTTTCACATCCCATCAAGGTATGGCTAGGGTTTCGGCTCTTCTGAGGTTCATGGATTGGGCGGCTTTCAACGGAGAGACCCTAACGCCTCTTATTGACACTGCTTGAAAAAACAGAAGTGTGGTCTGCCCAACACTGGATATAATATTTTGATAAAAATAGGTCAGAACTCACCATCCTAAAGCCCATGGTAAAATGATGCTACTGGCATGTACACTTTCCGCTCTGGCTTAGTATCTAAAAACCTTCCCTTGCCATAGTGACGTACGGCAAAAAAATGTATGCCCCACTGCTTTCAAATGTCACCAGCCGCCACTGTACTCCATGCCCACAGGTGTGAGAAGTAGTCCAATGAGAATCCCTAGCCCTTGGGACAACTCATGATTCCCTTCATGCGACATGGACTAGGGTTGGCACTTCAAACCTCTTAATATCCTCATGTCTATAATCTAGAAATGTAATACCAATTGCTACAGCCTGCCCCTGTTTTTTTTTTTTAATCACCACCCTAACCCCATTAATTGAAAGTAGACCTTGGCCTAAGGCAGGGCGTCAAACATCGAGGGAAAGAAGAAAAAGATGTCCAAGTGAGGAGGCGTGGGCCCCATACCAGGGGATGGCCAGAGGAGCACCAATATTATTGCACGTTTCAAGGTCAACTGATTAAGGAGTAATTTGCCCTTAATGTACCAATAAAAACATGGAACCTACCCTAAAAGTATAATTGCTCTCTAGGCACAAAAAGGCCAGAGTAAAGATGGAGACCAAGAGAGAGCTGCTATTCTGGCAATAATAGGGACGTTGCCCTCTTTTTGAATATATAGCACTACTCAGCTCACAAATTCTGATAGTTTAATCATGCGATTAGATGCAATTGTTTTGCAAGAGGCTCCCTACACATGCTCACCTCATTTGATAACCACCTATGCAGAGAAGATCATTAAAAATACAATCCTGGATGCAAATCTTACCAACATTCCACATCACATTCACACTGGCTGAGCAGTAGGTATAACAGAGTAATGGGTGTTTGCAATAAACACTGTGAACTCAGACACATATGCCATTGCAGAGAGTTTTACTGTTTGGTTAAACCACATTTTGTTCCACTGCACTTCTCCTCACCTGGTGGAGAACAACAGACACGTTCTGATGTGAAGCTGAATGCAACAATACTTAAAAAAATTCCCACATCATTCTGTTTTGATCATCAAATTCATCAGATCTTGTAATTTTTGTGTATGACCTCGCCATGTCACATTACGTGCACTATTATTGGTTATTATAGCTGTGACCATTTTACCTTCCTCTCCAATTATCCCTTCTGGTTGCTATGGCAATAATCGGACACCAGCAGCATCGCATCAGGTTGCTATCGCAGCACAGCAACGTCATGTCCCGCACATCTTTTGAAATGGGCCTGATTAATACCCTCTTTATGGCTGGCAAGTGTAATGGACTGCGTTGACTCATCAGCGGACTCACAGAAGATTGTAACCAGGTGGATGCATGCGTTTGCCCTGGCAGCTTACAATTTAACCTGCCTTGCCATCGGTCTGTGCACATCCAACATGTATTGAGCCTCAATATACGCACATTCAACCCAAGACAGTCACTGAGACCCTAAACCGTACAAAAACTTAAGTAGAGGTCACAGTCTCCTTAAAAGGCCGGTATAATTACTGATATTTCTGCACCCACTATGGTTAAAGCTGAAAATCCTTATTGTGAGATACCCAGGCGCATAGTTGACTGAAATCGAACCTAGGGTTTGAAATCTGCCCCTAGCACAATTCCAAAATTACCAATACGCGTAACCATGTAAAAAAAAAACAGTGAGAGCATTACTTTTATAAAATCAGTATTTTCAAAGTTTAAAAAAACATAGGTGAAATTGCCTAGATATCTAGCACAAAAGGTGCCAGTTTCTAGTCTCAACATGCATTTATTTACTTTGTGGTGAAAGGTGTGCGAAATAATTATATAAACCAGCAAAGTTTTACAGCTATATTTGATAGCTAAATATCTTTCTGAACTGAAGGGGGTCATTTACTACAATATTTAGCATTACCAGTTCATTCAGGAAATCACTGAAAACCTGGTTATTCCAGCTATAATATTCAAACTGGTGGTCATAGCGCACAGCCAATGTCGTCATCATGCCTCAGCGCCGGGACACTTAATTGAGTCGCTGCGCACTTTACAACTATCCATTTAACATTAACATAACGTGCAAAATTAGTGTCATTTGCTTTTGCGCGAATACAGGAAAGTCCGGCAAAATTATGCAAAATGCAAATCTGTCATTCTGCAATATCTTTTAGCACAAAATGCCTGCTATGTACATTTTTGGTTTGAAGATGCATTTAAATAAAAGCACAGAAAACAGCAACCGTTTGCATTCTGTTCCCGTGTATTTGCGCTAAATGTTTACGGCAAATGGCGAAATTCAAGGTACATTTTTACTGTCAATGGCACAAAAGTATGCAAAGTTTTGGAATATGAGAAATTTCAAGACACAAGCAGAACAAAAAATTCCTGAAATTACGCAAATTATGCTGGCATAATTTTAATGTCACCCAGGATTTCCCATAATTAAAGATAAGAGAAATACTGAAACCAAACTGAGAAAATGACTGCAACTGTAACTAATCCCATCAGTGTTGAGCTATGATATCCACATACCAATTGCCAATTGAAATATTCCAAGGATCTCTAATGGTTACAGAACATCAGATTTTTGCTGATCACATATGCCCTACCCCCTGAGCCTACTATCGAGCATGGTGACACCTGTTTTTTTTCTATCACCTTAGCTACACACTTCCTTTGGTGTTTAAAGAAAATACTTTTATAGCAAAGGAAGGTAATTTATTACAAGAAATACCCATCATTTTGTCACCTTACACAGGGTTAGAGGCCGTCCATTACTTACTATTGGTTGCCTTCATTGTCACTCATTTACTTGCTTCTTATTCATCAGCTTCCTTCCTCTTTGTGTGTTTGTCCCTGCCCTGGAGCATGGATACATTACTTGTGTCTTTTCACTGCACATTTTTCATGTGCTACCTTTTCCTTTTGGTTTAAACACTTTACAAGAGTGCATGTGTGTTTTTAGCTGTCTCCCTCATGTCATTTTCCCCAGTCTCCCCCATGGCTACAAATACTTTTTTTTTTAAAAACTATGAAGCTGCTAGCGCTGGCCGCATTATAGATCTGTTTTTAAAATTAGTTTTATCCTGGCTGCACAACAACTGTGTGGCACTACAACATGGCTACAAATCTTGCTAAAGTCACTAGCTCTCGTAGATGAGACCCATTGGCTTTGCGAAGCTTGTTTTTAATTCTGAGAATTGTGAATGCAACCAGAATTCCACATAACGGTGAGAGTTGAGGATAATTTGGGGAAAATAGATTTACAGTCACATCTGCATTAAAATCTATCATCATGAGGGACGATTCACAAATTATTTTCAGAATCTGCGTACACCTAAAAAAAATGTGCAGACAAGTATGAAGATCCTAATTTACAGAATAAGGATTTACCACAATTTACGCTCACCCATGGAACTTATTATTGGAACCCACCTCAGGGCAAGGATGTCCTACTAAAGGCAAATCTCCCGGAGACAGAAGACAAGGAATGGGATTCTACCCAATACCTTTAAGGTCTCGCTAGGTAACACAGCGCATGCGCTACATCGCTAGCGAGACTCTATTGTTGCCGCTTTGGTGTTGGAAGGGAGACAGGAGATGTGCGCGTCAGGGCCGGACTGGGAACCAAAACCGGCCCAGGCAAAGTGCTCGGCCGGCCCCCCCTCTCCTCCCCCCGGGGGAGGGGGGTCGGCCGCGCTCTTTGCCAGGGCCGGTTTTCGGCCGTTTTTGTTACAGGGCCGTTTTTGCAGCTATGCTGCAAAAACGACCCTGTAACAAAAACGGCCCCCAGGGGCCCCAAACCGGCCCTCACCCGTGCGGCCCACCGGGGGATTGCCCGGTGCCCGCAACGGTCAGTCCGGGCCTGGTGCACGTGAGTGGACAGGAGATGTGCACACCGTACGAGTGCACATCTCCTGTCCCCGGAGGCTGGCAGCAAACACACAGCGCGCTTATCGCTCGCTTTCAGTTTCCGTCTCCCCCCCCCCCCTCCTAGGCTTCTTGCAGACAGCTTGTTGTTAGAGCGCTTGTCCTAACTTATTTTTTAATGTCAAATCAGCACTCTGATTTAAATGTTAGGCATGTTATTATGAGAAAATAAAAGCTCACGTTATCGATCAATTTTATTAACATTTCAAGAAGGCTACCTTTCTATAACACACCCTCTCTCCCTTAGAATTGTTGACTGCCTGGATTGTAATGTTTTTGTTTTCTCATACTTAAATATATTGTGAGGAAAACAATAACGCGCATTTGTTTTAAACTTTTCTTTCTAAATATCTGATTCAGGAAAAACCGTCCCTTCTCATTTATTATGAGAAGTTAAACGTACTGGATATCGTGTTTGCCTGCATTTTCCGCTGAGGCTTGACCCGATTCCTAATGCAGTGTTTTAACTTCATCGCAATATTGAATGACTATAAAATTCATTTTAAGACAATATTAGCGGTAAGGTTTATGTGAGGGTCAATGTAGGGTTAGGGGGTTCAGTTATGGACTGCAATGTTTTACTCAAGGAGACCTCGGGTTAGAGTGTTTGAAGATCACAGCTTTGTTCAGAAAATCTAATTAAACGTGACTCTGACCAATTACAATAGTGAAGGAGTGGGCATTAATTTTCACGCGCTTTCGGCGCCTACGTCCAGTGTGAAGGTCTATGTTAGTTTCTATGCATGAATGTTATTGCAGATAATTACACCCTTGTGTTTAGGCCTTATCAATCAATCAATCAATCAATCATGCCATTTGTATAGCGCACTACTCACCCGGGAGGGTCTCAAGGCGCTTGGGGGGAGGGGTATGCTACTGCTCGAACAGCCAGGTCTTGAGTTGTTTCCTGAAGGCGAGATGGTCCTGGGTCAGCCGAAGGTGGATGGGGAGGGAGTTCCATGTCTTGGCAGCCAGGTAAGAGAAGGATCTTCCTCCGGCGGTGGCTCTTCGGATGCGTGGTACGGCTGCGAGGGCCAGGCCGGTGGACCGTAGCTGGCTGGTGGGCGTGTAGAAGGTCAGGCGGTCGTTGAGGTACTTGGGGCCCAGGTCGTGGAGAGACTTGTGTGCGTGGGTGAGGAGCCGGAACGTGATCCTCTTGTCGACGGGGAGCCAGTGCAGGTTCCTCAGGTGGCTGGAGATGTGGCTGCGTCGGGGGACATCCAGGATGAGTCGGGCGGAGGCGTTCTGGATGCGCTAGAGTCTTTTCTGTAGCTTGGCTGTGGTTCCGGCGTAGAGGGCGTTTCCGTAGTCAATCACCCTGCAGGTGACAGTTTTACAGGAGCTGTCAGCTTTATTCTAGGCCATACTATGGTGTTTAGAGGGTATGACTGTCGGACAAGGAACTGTGGCTTATTTTAAAAATGTTGCCAAGATTTTTGATGTGCCTACTAACCTGTGAATTTTTGAGATATTTGAAAAAAAAGAGAATCCTTTTTCAAAATATTGTACAACAATTAATAGAATTAAGAATAGTGCCCTACTTGGACCAGGTCATTGCATTTCGATTCCTTTCACTATTGGCCATATGTTTTAGTTTCAGTGCTCTATTTTTTCTTTCTGCCTCTCCTTTCTGGCACATGGCCCTGCTTCCAGTTCACTTAATCTCACCGAGCCGTTACCCCAACACCACCTCCCGCCCCTCCCAGTTTTTTTTCTTTTGCAGTTTTCTTTGCTTGTTATTAATTGGTTACTGCTCATATCTTTGCAGCATCACTATTTGCTACGCTAAACACCCACCACCCACTGATGCTTTCATGACAATGTGACAAGGAAGCTGAAACCTAATTTTTTTTTTACAACGCCATTCCCATTGTACAATTTTTTTTTTTTAATGTGCACGTGCCCTCTTATTACTTTTTGCTTAAGATCAGCGCTGCAGCGGCTTCACAGCCGCTGCGTTTCATCTTTATTCATGGAGGGCCCTTACAGAGCCTTAACACATTTCTTTTATTCTGCCCGGTGCAATACCCGCTTAGCACATTCTAAGCTCTTTTTCATCCACGTTTGGTGCCTTGCCTAGAGAACGCTTCCTGCTAGCAGGTCCCTACCAAACACTGTGACAAGTGCTCCTGGTTCAAGACCTACTTCCGGCTCGGGGAGGGAGGGAGTGAGGTGTCCACTGTCAAAGGAGATGACTCCTCGAGGCTGGTTGGCTACAAAAACCAAAAGCATTTCACTCAAATCTTCGCTTCTATGTTTCACCAAACTGTGTAAAAGGCAGAAACAAATGGATGCTTACAGAATATTGTGACACCCAACACACAGATTCTTTCCTTTGGTGCTTAAATCAAAGGTGTTTTATAACGAAGGCCTTGCTTCAATTTGTATTTAACTACAGTGCCTTTTATTGAACTGTCTTTTCCTCCATACACATGAACTGAAGTTCTGAAGGACTATACAGTAGCTGTGTAATGATTTACCATAAGATCTTGAACAAGCATTTGCAATGCAATAGGTCTCATATTTTGCGAGTTCTAGCTATGGCGTAGTAAATAACAATGTGTTTTACCTTGCATTTTTCCCCAGAATTGGCAATGCCAGAAGGTTTAGCTCTCGTGTAACAAACATGTGTGCATACAACACATGCAAACAGCATTTTTTGAATGCTTGTGTTCACATGCTTTGGCACAAAGGTAGACCTGTTGGGTTTGCCAATACTTGTTCGAGTCTGTCTGAGGGATAGGTGATCTAGGGTTGGGAGCAGTGGTGGCGACCAGTGGATGGGGTTCTATAGGTCAGCATCGAGGACAAGGAAGAGTGAGCTTCGAGTGAGGCGTTGGTATGATGGTACAGAGTATGTGTTTCGGATTGTGCTTCATCTTAAGTACATGTGTGCAGTGCCTGGCCTCAGTGCGCATATAACATGAATGAGAGCACATAGTGAGTCCGTGCCACAGATTACTTCAATAATGCAAGTGCTTTAACATTGTCACTCCAAAACAAAGAACACCACAGATCCAAATGCAGTGTTAAAAATGTATTTTACTGTCACGCTGATAACCTGCAAAAGCAGTCTGCTGGGACTGGAGTGCACAGCAAGGGCCTCTGCCCTACAGCGCTCTGGACACTAGCAGAGGTGACGAATTAATGAAAAGAACCACTTCAGCCCAGTGTGTGTGGTCAAGTTGCTGCTGCACTCCAGAGCGCCCAATTTGAGAGCCTTGGTATAGAGGAGGCCTCTGTAGTAGGTGCGGTGAGACAGCTTGGGGTTAGCAGCTGGCTCACATCAGCCTAGTTCTGAGAAGAAGGAGCAGAGGAGAACAGCAAGAGAGAGAGCAAGAGAGAACCATGAGCGAGCCCGCTGTCTCTGGTCTTCCCGTTGTGTTGGCTCATGCTATATAACACTAGAGTGTGAGGTGTTAAAGGAACTGCGGGTTGCAAGCAGTGCCTGTTGAACATGCCTCAGAAGTTCCAGACAAGGTGATCAATAAGTGAGCGAGGTAGTTTCTCATGACGGTCTCCAAAGCGTATAACAATACGGGCTTTCGGTGTAAAGTCCACGACAGTTGGTAAGCAATAATTTTAACAAAACCTCGAGCTGAGCCAGCGAATTAACGTGCATACATACGAAAGGGTGCTACAATTCCTTGAATTATGGCATGCCCCTAAACAACTGGTATAAGAGGACTTCAGCACTCACCATCTGATGATACGTACTGTCCCACAGCTGAGGAGCCACCCCCAGTCTCCACGACGGGGGGAGGGAAGGAAAGCGAAAGCGCGCCGCACGCGCCTTGTGCTGAAACACCGTGACACGTAACCGTATACGTGCACATCTCCTGTCGGTACACATCTCCTGTCCCCCTTCGGAAGAAAAATCGACAATATATCTCGCCAAGCGAGCAGCGCATGCGCTGCATCGCTAGGTGAGACCTAAAAATAATCGTTATGACAAAATTACATGTTGCAGTCTTTGTGATTTTAAATGGGTGAAGGTCATCAGAAGCCTCGGTCAATTTCCGTGCTGTACAGAACAAATATTGATTGCAAAAATTTTAAATCAATAATCGCTGATTGGGTGTATTGGCCTGGTAAGGAAATGTAGACGAGATTTTGTTGCTTGACACTTTCTGGCCTTTGTGGTTTCTGTCAACTGTTTGTTCACATGTTGCAGATAGCATTGCTCTTTCGTTGTCCATAACAGGACATTAACACTGCATCATCCCTTCACATCTTCATATAAGGCATTAAGAAATTATACACAGGTGATACAAGAGCAGGTCAATAACATGCGCTTTTGACTTAGCGAACATGTTACATGCACACAAAAAATGCCCCATACCACACAATTCCACAGCACAACTAACAATTTCAATCCAACCTATATAATTCCACTCAAACCACATACATCAATTCTATAAAACAAGGGTAAAAGATATTTCCATTTACAACGCCAATAGCTCTAACTCAAAGAAATGCGAGAACTATAATATTTCTAATGCTTGTTTAGTTAGTGTTGCACCCTTCAGATGGCCTCACTGAACAATCATTTTAGATTTTCTTTCATGCACTAACAGGATCATACACTGAAAAATGTTGAACAATACCACACGTCACTGGCTATAAACAAGTTCCAAGTGCTTCTCCATTTAGACAACAAAATTAAATTAAAGGATCAACAATGTGATCTATGCCAATGCATTCCTTACACAGAGTGGTCAAAGGGATTTGTGTGCCTGTAAACCATAGCTGTAGAAGACCCAATCCAGAGTAATATACCCAGATTAATGGAGCTTTAAAGAAACTAGAAAAATTCTAAAAAGCAAATTGAATAATCGGTTTCTTGATTATAGACTTCCATTATGAATCAGGTTATCGAGTAAACGTCTTTGTATAACATGTAGGGCACTCCGATACCTTCGAGTCTAGCTAGCGCTATGTAAAACTCTAAAATAAATAAATTGCTACCCACCATGTAAATCATGATGCAGTATTTAGGCAGGCAAGACCACCTAGATCAAAGCCCAGTGGTCTCCACACCCCCTCAGCTGCACTACAACCTCAACACAGAATAAAACATCTCAGGTCCCAGGCCAGCACTTTACAAATTCTGATTGATAAAACAGCAATTCTAGGGGGCTTTCATCAAGACCCATCACATCGCAAATTTTCAGGGCAGATCTCCAAATGGGTGTCTATATTTTATCAAGGGTTCAAAGCAAAACACACCGCTCTATGACACATATCAGACCTCAAGCATCAAATGGACTGGCCATATCAAAGAGTAAGCAATTTGAAACCTCAAATTACACATCACAAAACAACGCACTCAAGTTTAGGTCACAGGGGTAACCAAGTCGTTCTAATCCTGGGCTTCCATACAGACAAGAGGAAGTAAAGCCTAGACAGGCTAATGAATAAAATGCAAGCAAATGAGTGACAATAAACCCAACCAATGGTAAGTAATGGGCAGGCTCAAAGTCTACTGTAAGGTGACAATAGGTCTCGCAACTGACAGTGCATGAGCTGCTAGTGGGTGAGACCTGAAAAAGTTTGGTGCACTGTAATCAAAAAGACCAATTAAAGAGCAGGTACAGATAATCCGGGACCTGCCATCTGCAGAAATAAGATGCCTAAAAACGGACTTGTGGGAGCCAAACTCCTTCAAACTAATCCTCTATGGAATTAATCGAGGCAAGCAGTCAAAGGAAGGAACATGTGGGCAGGCCTTCCAAATGGAAACACACATGCATTCAAGCAGTCCCTAAATCCCACAGCTGCACATATGCATTCTGGAAAGCTCACTGCAGAAAGTTTACTGAGGACTAGGAAAGCTGGTGGCGCCCAGGCGGCAGAGCGGACGCACCTGGGTAAACAATGATGCACTTGTAGCCCGGTGGCAACGTAGTGGTTTTAGATCTGGACACGAGTACTGCTGTTCTAAGAGCACAGACACTCTCTCGTCACTTTACGCAGCTTCAGAACGAAGCTATATTGAGCTGTGAGTCAGTGTCCAGCTGGTGGACTGAAGCATGAAATCATCCCCATGGCAGAATCCAAAAGAGAGATGACTCGCTGCCATTCGAGTTTATAAAAAGAGTGGCGCGCGCAGGCCGGTGCGCCCGCCGTCAGACGTGAGTCATAGGCTTGAGGTTCTTCAGACAACACACGAGTAAAAGACCGCCCGGTTTTCCTGATCGACAGAGCTCAGGCCTGGAAGCAACATCTGTGCAGCGGCGGGCCGCACGAAGCACCCTGCAAGAGGGGATTCTTATTACACGGTTCCATGTGCTTCTGACTGTAGAACCGCATCCCTCGACGATGAAATGGAAACGCTCTCTGCAAAGGAGGCAAGCTTCTTTCTGCAGGGCAGTAAGCAGCACTCCAACATTTTCTTACCGAAGAGCTTAAGTCTGCACCAGAATATGCATAAAGCAAATAGAAATAAAACCAATGCAAGAGCACTACAAGGACACGCACCGCTCGCATAAGTGGTGTAAACGATGCACAACCATGCACACTTTCACAAATACTGTCTTTTGCTTGGCAACGAAGAGACCCTGGAGGGCCGAGCACTATATAAAAGTTCAACGATTATAGATTGAAGCAGACGAAAGCAAATCAGATAGTTGCAGACGACATCTCTATCCAACACTGTACATTTGGCGTTACTTTCACTACAAGAGTTAAACTCTTGCGTACCCAGGTGGAGATATTAATCAGTACATGTTTTAAACCCCCACACATCTCGAGCTGTATAAACACACTCCGCAGACCCAAAGCAGTTTATTCACTGAGTAGTGTTTTGTCAACATGCCATCTTGTTTCTGACACAGCAAGCTTCTGGTGCCCGTTGGTATAAGGATATAAAGGACTTTAGCAAACAAGACAGCTGTGCTACAACCTAAAAATGACAAATGTACAACATCTCATAACTTTTTCAGTCTGAGTTGATGAAGGTCAAATATGATGTTAAAATATTACTTAGAATAAATGTTTTTTTTGTTTCTATGTTCTCAGTGATTTAAGGTGTTCATTTGGGTAAGCACTCGCATGACTCATAATATGGGCATACACTTGTGTTCCTCTCGAAGATTGACTTGTCAACTATTGTGAGTGGAGGCTAGGGGTGGTCTAAAGGACTTTGCCAGAAGGCAGCTCGGAATTCAGACATCAATAGTGTTAGCTGGGGGCAGAATTGGTTTCACGTGTAATGGGACTTCTAAGCAGGAAATACAGAGGGCTGGGTCTGAAGAGGCACAGAATATAGCACAAGAGAGGGACTGAAGTAGAGAAGTGAATAAGATGAGAGATTCAATAAAGACCTATAGAACTAACAACACATCAACAAAATCAAGAGACTGTGTATCTCGATGTGTGTGCTGTGAAATTTATACTAGTTAGAGGGAGTGCCAGAACTGGGCTTAGCAGGGAATGGATTGTGCCTCCACTGCAGCAAACAAATTCAAACTGACTCACTGAACAGTCTTCCGGCAGTATTATGCAGAGTACTGCAAGCCACCTACCCCCACCCCTACCCCTCACTGGTGCTCTGTAATACTTATATGTGCCCTCTGGCCCAGAAATTAGTGCAGCTACAGCTTGCACTTAAAAGTGAGTTGATGGCAATTCCCCACGCGTTTTTTAAGTGGGGGTGTATATATTGTGTGCTTTGGTTGATAAGTCTGCTCGTTTAGGTATGTTTCTCAGACTTGAAAACATTTTAGGACTTCAAAGTTGGCGTCGGGAAGAAGGGTTCAGGGACAGAGGTAAGACAAAAGCTCTCCTGAGAAAGAGAATAGGGTGCAAAAGAAATGATTATTTAAGACTGGATATGCTCCTTGCTTTACATTCTGTCCAAAAGGTCATACAAATTGTACTTTGCTCCCAGCTAAGGAGATATGCCAGACGTTTCACTGTCAGACACAGACGTATAAAAGAAGGGGCCAGGACTACACCTCCCAGAATGCCTCTTACTTGTTTTACCCGCTGCCACAGCGCAGGGTATATCTAAAAGTGGTATACTTTACAATGACCAGAATGGCTCAATTTCTTGAAGAAGTTTAACCCTGCCAGGAGCTTCATTTAATATAGAGTAGCTCCTGATTGGCTAACTCAAGTCATACTTTATTCATTTAAACAAAACTCTATCCTGTTCTACGATTTTCGAATTCCTCTGGGGAGTGAGCTAGAAGGCATCCAAAACGCTCCACAAATTTCAAATTTCAGCGAGTAGTACACAACTAGAAGCTTTATTTTATGCTCTACTGCTCATAATCTCAATGAAGGTGCATGGAAAGCTACAAGTGCCAAGTCCTGAGAAACAATTCATAGTAAACTTGTGGGAGGAACGTTCAGTGTGCAGGTGTATTCTGCACAGCGGCTCTAACCCATCTGGTAAAGCGGTCCACCCCAGGTACAAAACCTTCCAAGGGATAGACACAGTCACGCATTAAAGATTCCCTTAGACCAGGCACTCTCACCCACAAGGTCATGCGCACCGCCACACACCGCTCGGGGCATGGGCGACTTAATAAGATAAACAGGTTAGAATATTTACATAGGCCTTGAAACTACCAAGCTGTTACTGTTTGCTAAATAGCCATTCAAGCCAGTTTTGTAAGGTCCTGATAGCAAAAACGTGATTAGAGCTACGAGGAATTTCGCGGCACAGCTACAGGCACTTTCTGTAACATGTAAAACTTCCTAAAATAACCAGTGGAAAAGCCAATAGGTGTAGCCTTAAGAGTGCGGTGCTTTTTGGCTTTGCCAATGTTTGTGAAGTATAGGTTAAAAAAAAAGTAATAGAAACATTCCAAAATACTGGAAGAAAATCAAATGCAGATCTCCTAGTACCTTAAAACGGTACATTTATTTCAGTGTTTTCAATCTTTATAAATGGCATGGTTTATTTTTAAAATACTTTCTACCAAAGAAACTGTGAACATATTTTATAAAACATAAGGAAGTGTCAGAATGTAAAGGAAAATGTTTGCAATGGCCTGATTTTTTCCCACAGGCAACAGTTATAGAGTCCTCTGTAAGAGCAGATTTATGGACCTCCAGGAGAAGTGTCACGCTAAGTACAGCTACTGCCTCAGAAGCCAGCTGAGTTAGTACAGTAGACAGCCTTCCCCTAGTACTATGAAGGCCTTTTTGTGCTTCACTTGCTAAGTGGTTCGAAGAAGATAAAGTGAAAACAACCCAAAAAGTCTGCTCTTCAGCTATATGCAAGACCACTAGGATTATGCGGCCACTGCATTTCTCGCACAGTTATGGATTTGCCGTGTTTGTCACATAATCCATAATTTGCTGCCTAATCTGCAGATTTTAAGAAAAATAGGTTCTAGCTCATCCTAATAAAAAGTTGCTAAAAGCATAGCAACACGTGTCCCTGCGTAGTGGAAAGCCCTCTGCAAAGGTGGATTGGTCATCTTTCAACTACTTACTTCTGTAATTCTGTGTTAAATTGTTTGTAACAGGGTGAAATCTTTTCGCAGGCAGTTTTACCATGTGCAAAAATGGCAAAATAATGAAGAAATACTATCACAAAAGGTGTCGCATTGGGACGCATAATTTCCCTTTTCTTAGCGCATAATTTAGTCAACCCTGCCGCATACTTTTAAGTCCAACAGAATTGTGTGTGTTTTGCATACTTTAAGTGTCCCTGGCTGTACAGTTCCCTTATCACACATAAAGAAGACTAAAAGGTAAAAATCTCAGTAATGTCACTTTTGTACTATGCTATATGTGTGCGCGCCACCGGTTTACACTTCAGGTCTTACAGTTTTAGCTGTCTGTTGTCAAAAACCAATTGTCACTAATACACTTATTTTGGCACTCCATGGGAATTTTTTTTTTACGTTCCCCTCTCTCCTGTGTGCTGCTTTCCACTATCACTCACTTCTCTTCTGCGTTCTCAATGTTACTTTCCTGCCGCCGCTTATCAATTGTGTTTAATTGCTCCCCACACACTCCTGTTCCTCAATTGTTTTTCTTCACATTTTAGTTAGGCCTGGCAGTTACAATTTGATAATGGGGCGCACCTTTCTATACTACTATTATAAAGCAAGAACTTTGAACCTTTGAGGCGAGTAAACTCGTGAACTACAGCGCCAATCCACACACCCGATACATCATTGTAATCGTCAGGGTGTGCAGATGGACATAGGCTATATAAACTATAAAAATATGCGTTTTTAAAAAATATACCTTAAAAAAAAAATAGTCCCTTCGAAGTAGCGCCGGCCGCGACCTGCGTGCTGACGTCAGGAGCGTGGGGAGGAGCGACGAACATGGCGCGGGGGAGGAGCGGTGACGAGCGGCGGACAGGCGGTGAGGACTGGTGGACAGGCGGGAGGAGCGATGATGAGCGGCGAGGAGCAGCAGAGCGGTGAATTGAGGAGCGCGGGGGAGGAGCGGTGGCTCAGGTAAGGCTCCGGGGGACCCACGGGCAATGTCGGGGCAGGCGGGGGTCGGGGCAGGCGAGGGTCAGGGTGGGCGGGGGCCCGGGCTGCTGGACAATGTCGGGGCGGGCGGGGTCCCGGGCTGCTGGACAAGGAGCGGTGAACTGAGGAGCGCGGGGGAGGAGCGGCGGCTCAGGTAAGGCTCCGGGGGACCCACGGACAATGTCGGGGCAGGCGGGGGTCGGGGCAGGCGGGGGACAGGGCGGGCAGGGTCCCGGGCTGCTGGACAATGTCGGGGCGGGCGGGGGTAGGGGAAGCCTGATTGCTCCCGGACAAGGTCGGGACGGGCTGCTAGTTAGCAAATAAACTTTTGCACATTTTTGTTTCTTTTGTTTTTAATCTAATGATAAATTTAAAGAAACAAAATAGCCACTGCATTATGGCGTGTATGAGTACATGCATGGTGATGCGTGTCTGTAGTGTAGGCCATCACACTTTTTTGCCGACGCTGAACAACACTGGCAATAACCATTTTTTTAGCTGGTGCACTGGCAAAGCCAATACAGCTACATTGACAAAACTAAAATGCACAACCAATTGACTATCCCAATGCTTGTTGTCCATTATTGACCACCAAGAGCTTGCTTCACTAAGAAGAATGTTGTACATTAATTTGTGGTACAACACTGTGTGCTGTAAATAAGACTAAATGCCAATAAAAACAGAAAAACTAAAACAAAAAAAGCGTTTGCTTCACATTTAAATGCAACCTTCTAAACTGAAACAGATCTCATATTTCCTTTGCAATTATATACAGATTCTCTGGAACGAATCCTGCTCGTTTCTTTAAGCAATAAACCTCTTATTCCTTGCACAACCACCATCTCTCAAAAACTAGCAAGCCTGCAAAATAGTTACTGATAAGGCAGCAAAAAAGGCTGTTTCAAGTTCATCTGACAGAGAAGCATGAGACTTATTTCATTGGGCCAAGGTGCCGAAAGTGCTTATGTTTTCAAGGGGAGAGTGTTCTTATAGTCAAACATCTCCCATGAGCCCTTTTCAACATCAGCAGCTAATTATTTCCCTTAGCAAATAATGCATTTCTTCACCCCTCCCTTCAGCAGCTGCCAGAAAGTCACTGGGGTCTGAAACCATGACAGCGCAGGGCCAAGGGATGCTTTGGCTTTCTACTTACCATCTATGCCACCTTAACAGTATCTATGCATTTTAAGACAGCAAGCAATAATACCTCCCATATGAGATAAATAATACCTAGATAGTACACATTTCTAAACTGAGTGTCGTAGAGTGCAGTGTCGTAGAATGGAGAGGTGCAGAGCGGTGTTTTGTAGAGTGGCATAGAGGGAGCTGCACAGAGTGTCGTACAGTGGTATAGATCGGCGTAGACTGTCAGAAAGGAGTGGCATAGAGTGGAGTAGCGGAACAGAGTGGAATGGCATAGAGTGGACTAGAGTGTTGTAGAGTGGAGTGGTGTTGAGAAGAGTAGCATAGAGTGGAGTGTGGTAGAGTGGACTGGCATAGAGTGTAGTAGTGTGTCGTAGAATAGAGTGGAGCATATGGCATGGAGTGTCAGAGGGTGTTGCATAGAGCATGCAGAGTGGAATAACGTGGCGGAGAGTGGCTTAGAGTGGAGAAGAGTGTCATTCAGTTGAGTATCATGAACTTAAGTGGCCTAGAGTGAAGAGACAGAGTACAGTAGTGCAGAATAGATTGGTGTAGAGTGCATTGATTTTGAGTAAAGTGGTATAGAGTGCAGTGGTTTAGAGTAAAGTGCAGTGGTTTAGAGTAAAGTGTAATGGCATAAAGTGGCACAGCATAGTTTGCAGTGGTGCAGGGTGGAGTTGTGCAGGGTAGAGTGCAGTGGTGTCGAGGAAAGTGGTACAGCGTAGATTAGAATGGCACATAGTGAAATGGCATAGATTGCAGCTGTGTAGTGGAGTGCTGCAGAGTTGATGACTTGTGTTGTGGCATAGAGTGCATATGTGTAGCCCGCAGCCCCACCCCTGAATTCCTCGTGCAGAGAGTCCTGGGACACGTCCCATTGAGCTGCTCCCAGGGCATCCCCTGGGGGTGTTGTTATCTCAGTTTAGTGGTGCTCCTGCAGCTTTTTTCCTTGTTGGCATCCATCTGTGCCAGGATGGTGTAACTACCCACAACTGACTAACTGGGCAAAGGGTATTTGTTTGCAGCAGCAAATAATCCTTGCATATTTAAATCTAATTAAAAAAGGTATGAAAGAATGGATCTTACTTCGTGATAAGAATGCTTTGTTTCAGTGATAATGGAAAATAATGTTTATATTACACTGACCAAAAAACAGCATTATTTGAAGACAGCACTCATTAAAAGCCCAAACATTTTGCATCTTTGTTTAAGGCCTCTACTACCCTCTCGTCACGTTTCAGTGCCTGGATGTTCCACTCCTCCTCATTTCTCATAGGGGGCTGGAAAGACAGATTGGGGCAGATGATCTGGTGGTAGAGTTTTGGCACCAGCTATGTTGGAGGTGGAGAGGTGGTTGGTTGTGGGAGCAATTTGTATATGCTGCTGGCTAGACCTTGGAGAATCATGATGAAAAAGCACCAGAGGTTTTGAGAAAGTGGCTGTGTTAGCCTTCAGGAAAGTGTGGTGAATTTAAAACTCAGTGGTGGATGAGCTACAGGCCTGGCATGAGATTAGCAGAGGATTGTGGACTTCTAGCCTAGGTGGAGGTCAATGGAGTTGGCATTGGAACAAGCAGCAAACTGTCCAGTGTCTGCTGGAGTTCCCCTCCAGGTGGTTTCCTATAGGAGGGATGGTGAATATTGTGCTAGAGGAGGCGGCAGAACCCCTAGTGAAATGGATGAGAGGGTTGAAGAGTACCATAGTTTTGTCCCTGGGTTTTGTGACGACTTTAAACTCCGCAGGGCTGGCCTTTAGCATGGGTAAGCTGGGCCCAGGCTGTCAATATTCTGAGGGGCGCAAGGAGCTGTGTGCATTACGGTTATTCCAACAGCAGCACCCTTCTCATCTTACTCCAGCCTTCTCTTGTCCCTGCCTGTCTGTGCAAAGCCAGTTTAAAGTTATTTCAGTCCTTCATTATTATACTGCTACTACGGGTGATGTTTTTAACACCCCTTAAGCACCCTTCCTTGCTCTCCCTTCACCCTGTGACCCTGCTGGCACACGTCAACAAACCCCTCATCTGCGTGAGGCAGCTAGCTATCCGTGATTTAGGTGAGCTGGGTCAGGAGCCAGTCCCTGCTCAGCCAGGAACTGACCAGTGAACACAAAAGAGACCCCCCTACTGCCTCATTTAACTCACTACCATCAGCAAGGGTGAAAATGTCACTCTGCCCACGCCCAGGGCGCTATCAAAAGGCCGGCTCTGAAGCTCAGATCAGGGTCTGATCAAATCCTTAGTGGAACAGGGTGATTACAAGGGTGGGGGACTGTTCATGGCAGAGACACATTCAAGAGGTTTCTCCTTGGAAAGCATTGCTACAGACAGAATGGCAAACAGGATGCTTGTATGCACCAACAATGCTCATATGTGTATGACCATCGCCCTTCCGACCCACCCCCAATTCACATACTGGCTTTTTCTTTGCCCCTGCAATTGAAACACAAGCATTGGCAAAACCACTATGCCTGTCATCGAATGACTTTTGGCTTTGCCTGTTTTTGAATGGTTTCTGTAATAATACGAGCAGACTACTCTGCATCAATAACTACTTATTGTGCAAGAGCAGAATTCCGTCATTTACATAAGCCATTGACTGAAATGGGTTGATCCTGTGCCGCATGCTGTGGTAGGTTAAACAAAAAAGTGAACGACAGCGACAGACCAATGGATGACAAGAGCCGGTTTAAAGGTTCTTAGAAGTATAATATACATATATTTTTATTTAAATCAAAAGGTGCTAGCTAACGCCAGACCTAACAAGGAGATTACAGGTGTATGTTTCAGCCCATTACTACATTTACTGACTTGAACTCTTTTGATCGCAATAAGATGTAAACTAAGGATAGAGGTTATCTAGTTTCACTACAACAGGGAATGAGGAGCAGCGTCTGACACCAGGGGCAAGTCTTATATATACCCTTTCCTAAAGTGAGAGGACATCTTTTTTTCTCTCTCAACGTTCCATCGTACCTAAAGGATTGTTATTTAATCTATTTGCATTATTTAGATAAAGTGTTCACTGTCTGCAATTCTTCTTCAGGATCGATTGACCTAGAACAGAATAACGTTAGACAGACAGAAGACCTCTTGAACATTCAGCACAGATTTATTTACACGAACGGTAGAGCTGTGCATTGGATAATGGGATATGCGGAGACACTCACTCAGCCCTGGCAGCAGCAATACTATGTATGAACAAACACAGCTTGACAAGGATATCGTGAATGTTGTCCCTCACATTTACAGTTCTGGTACAACAAAACAAGCATTAGAGCAAACACAGTTGCCACAGTCAGGTCGTGTATTTTGCAACAAGACACAGGCACAGTTCACAAACAAAAACAATCAGGCCCATTCATCTGCCTCTGCTCTCTTTACGGGAATAAAGTGACTGAAAATGGGGATAAACTACACACCACCCAAGCCGAGTATTCCGCGAGTATTACTCAGACTTCAGGATTGTTTTTATCAGGTCACTCGCCATTTCTCTACCATCGTTAAGCCGAGTTTTCAGTTTTGTTGCTTGAAGTGTGAATAACACAACCTGTGCGCAGTGTGGAAAATGCTTGAAAGAAAACATTTATATTTTAAAGCATAGAAACGAAATCTGATAATTGCCATATTAACTGAAAACTCAATTTTTAGAAAGCAATGAGAAAGGCATTTGTAAAGCACACATTACGTGTTTCTAATAACCACAATTACAGGAACTCAACCTCTCGTTCAAAAGCATCAACATGCCATCTTTGCAGACTCACTGGTACAACGGTGCAGTGGAAAGGTGCTTTTTCCAATAGCTGTGGAAAATGTAATGCATCCTCTCTCCCCGTGACCTTGGTTGCATTATTGTATTACCACTGCAATGGTTTCCATTTAGGGGTGCTAAAATGTCAAAGCACTGAACCACTAGCATTGGCAAGGCCACTCAACATGGTGTCGCACTTCAGCCTTTTGGCTTTGTCATTACTTATTTTACCTTGCCAAAACAGTTTTTGACACTTAAGGGAACTATTGTGTGTATGGACGAGCTCATTATGAAAGGGTAGAATGGCTGAAGTGAGCTAACCCATGTTGATATTCACATAGAACAAGACCCATACGTCCTTGCGAACTGGGTGTTGCTGATTAGAAAAAACAGCATTCACAAGGAAACCATTTATCTAATTATGCAAATTGTGCAAGACACAGTATAACTTGCGGGAATGAATCAAAGGCTCAAATAACAAGTAGAATAGGACCTTAATTCAATTCAGTCAGACAAAATTGCACTGATTAATACGGATAAAAGCCCACATAACAATTTATCAAACTATACTCACTTCAGCCGAAATGAGTATAATTTATTTTGCATTCATTACATTTTTATACAAACACAGTGAGAAATATCAAGCATATTTTGTCATGTATTAAAACTATTAAAACTATATACATTTGCATTTTGTGTCATGGGGTATTCTGAAGACTGTATAAAATAGCTTTCCACAATTTGTGAGCAAAGGTGAGAAATTAATTTTGCGCCTCACATTAAAATACAAAAATATCAAAACCCTGCTATTGGTCTGCAGGAAAATCTGTGATTCTGTTTTAGTTTTTTTTTTTTAAAACAGAAGAGAGCTTCCTTTTCTTGGCACTGAATAAACTTTCTACACTAGTCAAATTTTGCATCGATCTGTGACAGACACTTGCTAAACTCACAGAAAATTTCCAAGCAATAACGTTTGCCAGAGGATTTCCGTCAGCCTGTGCGTACAGAATCTGTCGACATTAAAACTGAGCTCAGCGCTTGGCAATCCGAGAGGGATCATTTTCACGCAAGCATGGAACGCCTTTCCACTGTGATTCAATTGGCTTAAATGTTACTAAATGAAAGATTTGCCTCAGGGATTCTGATATGTAGTTCCAGGTAGTAGGAAAAACAAATTCCTCAGAAAAAACAACTGCCAAAGAGCAGATTGCAAGAGCTGCCAGAGAAAGAATTCTCTGCTTAATGTGCTGGTAGATTGATTAAACATACTTTCGAAGGGAAAACAAGGCTTACGGGTCTTAATTATAGTTTATCGAGTATGTAAAGTAACGTTAGAAGACTGGGCTTTTACATATAAGAATAAAATATATTTTGTCTATCAAAAACCATGCTGTCCCGCTACCCTGAAGGATGAACGTGCCCAAAAACAATTATATAAAAGGGAAACTCCTACTTCACCCCTCCCCAGAAGACTCCTCTTCTCTCAGCCACAACAATAGTGTTCTCCTATGAGGGATTGAGGTGTTGTGATCCTCAGCCTGAATCTGTTTCCCTGTGTTCATACCCTCTAGTTTAAATGTTGTTGCCTGATGCCTTGAATGGTTGTTCCCACTGGTCTAGACCAAACCAGTGCTTCCCAACCCTTTTATAACAAGGACACAATTTTTAGAACAGTAAACTTTCACAACTCACCTAGCTTTATTGGACCTGCGCCGGTGGGGATTTTCTAAGATGTAATAACAGCAACTGTTTGCAAACGTCACATTCTCAACCACATCCATTTGGTATTGCCACGTATCCATTCCTGTGTTAAAACGACGAGGCCCAGTGGTAGATATACAGTCACTTAAAAAAAACGAAGGTTAAAGTGATGTTCTAATTTGGGGAAAAGGTCACTTAAAATGTTAAAATTCCCACACCGTATAAGCACAAAAGTATTTGTTGTACCAGTTGTGATATCATAGGAATGCAATGTGCCTTTCGATTCTATGAAACTTCATCCAGGATATTTTGCACCTTTTTACTTTGATATGCTTGTCGTCGGGGGCCTTTTGGGCCTTTTGGGATGCCGTTGTGCGCGGAGTGTTTGACCTATCGGCTGTTTCTCTGTCCAGCAGCATGCTTCTTTTGTCTTAACGCTTTTTTGAAAAACCCTAACGCTAGCTCTTTTTTGGATGCTCATATGTTGATTTGAACCCATCCAGTCTGGGTGGAATGCTTAAGTAAACTCAATCTGCCTTGCATTGTTCTGCAGGCCAACGCGCCACACGGCTGCTGAGATGCAATATTTGCATCGGTTTATTGACTCGGTACACCCCAGACTTAGAGAAAAGCTTTTAAAATGTGCACACATGCATAAGGACATCATACTACATTAATGCTGCTCAGTGATCTACATATTTGGCTGCCAAACTGCTCTTATAATTCTAAATGTACTTTATTTCAGATTTTCAACAAGAATTTAGGCTAATTACTGAAAATGTAATTCGAGGCCTGGAATCGTTCTGCATTCAAACAACTGCTAACGATGGGTGATCTCGTCGTTAATGCCATTAACCCATATGCAGTCCTGCCATTCTTATTAGTAGTATAGGACCTTCCTACTGCAGTCGCTCACCGAGAGATGGCCTTTTCGTTTGGCTTCGCCCAAGAAATCTTCATTATCTGAGTATGAGGTCAGTCATCATGGAACCCTCTATGGAGCTGCAAGCAGAGCTTCAATCGGTGCACAGAACAAAGGCCCCCAGGGCATCCCAAGAGCATGCCTCAATAAGGAACATCACGCTCTATGGAACAAGCAGCACATCACTGTTTTATAATAATGCTAATCCCAATAGAATTTTGCCAACTTTTTTATACTTAATATTTTTAACCAGATACATTCACAGAAATTATAAAATATCTTATTTACGGATTAAAACCTCACCCTAACAGTGGCATGCAGTCACTATATCAAACAAATCTTGTCTACCAATTTAAACAAGCATTTACAATGCAATGGTTTCGCCTTTGGAAAAGTTAGAGCTATTGGCATTGTAAATGACAAAATTTGTATTTATGTGTTGGTTTTGAGAACAGATAAATAAATGGCATTGTTGTTTACATTGCCATTAGCTTAATGTCTGCAGTCACTCTGCACTCCCTAGTCACTCTGCACTCCCTAGCACTCTGCACTCCCTAGCACTCCCTAGTCACTCTGCACTCCCTAGTCACTCTGCACTCCCTAGTCACTCTGCACTCCCTAGTCACTCTGCACTCACTACTCTGCACTCTGCACTCTCTACTCTGCACTCTGCACTCTCTACTCTGCACTCTCTACTCTGCACTGTCTACTCTGCACTGTCTACTCTGCACTGTCTACTCTGCACTGTCTACTCTGCACTGTCTACTCTGCACTCTCTACTCTGCACACTCACTTTGCACTCTGCACTCACACTCTGCACTCACTAGTCTGCACACTCACTAGTCTGCACACTCACTACTCTGCACACTCACTACTCTGCACACTCACTACTCTGCACTCTACACACTGCACAAAGATCCGTTACAATTAAAATAAAATAAAACGATGTGTAAAACATTATATGAAGTAATCGTCCTCGAGTTTTTCTAGCACCCGATTCTCTCCCTTCCTTCCCCCTTCTAGCTCCCCACCTCACCTTCTGCCCACACTTTTTCAGATTATGGTGTGAATGGGTGCAAGTATTTATTTTACTTAATGCAGTTTTATATAGCGTAAACTTTTCTAGCACCCGATTCTCTCCCTTCCTTCCCCCTTCTAGCTCCCCACCTCACCTTCTGCCCACACTTTTTCAGATTATGCTGTGAATGGGGGATGGCGGGCAAAAAGAGATGGGGTGAAGGAGGGACGAGGGGGTCGTAGGGAGGGGAGTGGGGCGCCAAGGACGGATGGTGGACGTGGTATACAAGGACGAGGGAGGGATAGAGTTATTGGGTGTAGGGATAGGGAGGGTCGTAGGAAGTGGGTACGAAGGGAAGGGGCCGGAATGGAAGGGGGGAGATGAGGGAGGAGATGAAGAGAAGAAACGTCAAGAGAGCTGAAGGAAGGGGGCCGGACAAGCTGGCTGCAGAGGGAAGAATGGCTGAGTGAAACCGGGTAGTGGAGAGAAGGAGGGACGAAGTGAAGGAGATGCGAGAAGGATAGGATGAGAGGGTTGGAAGGGAGCCTGGCTGAGGCTCGGCAGGGGCTGGAGCTGAGTGAAACCGGGTAGTGGAGAGAAGGAGGGACGAAGTGAAGGAGATGTGAGAAGGATAGGATGAGAGGGTTGGAAGGGAGCCTGGCTGAGGCTCGGCAGGGGCTGGAGCTGAATAACAGACGGGATGTAGCGGGGGTCTGTGTGGAGTGATGGAGGGGTAGGTGAGGTGAAGGGATGTGAACTGAGTTCCTCCTTAAATGCTTTACCAATATTGTACTTTCCCCCAACTATGCAGTTCTGGATTAAGGGCGCACCGAGGGGGTACAGTACAGCTCTTGCTGCCTTGGAAGGAATGCTCAGTACCTGTTGATGCGCGGTACACGCGGGGTGCGGGGCGGGCTCTGGATGCTGGTCTTGTCGAGCCGGTCCGGCTTGGGGCAGACGTCCTCTCTGGCAGGCAGATTCCCCAAGAGGCGGCAGCGGCACGGGGCGGCCTGTACTTAAGTACAGTGCGGCTCTCGGGTGCGGTCTCGGGGACAGGTGCGGGGCCAACGCGTACACTTCAGGCGTACGACACGAACCTCTACCCCCGGAGATGTTGTATGGTGATTGCATTACTGATAGTATTCTAACAGACTGTGACACTGGATATTTGTTAAAGATGTTTTTTAAGTTTTTGGATTTGAAAACATGATTGCTTTTATGCTTCAGTGAAGACGATGTATTGTTCTTTATAGAACAGAGCAAGGTTAAGGAAAGTACACCGCATATGCTAACCCTTGCACAGGTGCACAAGCTCACACGTGCAAAACTAACTGCAAACCTTACATAAATGGAAGTAGGGGTTAAGAAGTTCTCACCAGATTTCTCGGGGCCGATGCTCTGGGTGGGTGTTGCAGAGGGCCCGTTATGCCCGTGGTTCTCGGTGGGGGTTGCAGAGGGCCCGTTATGCCCGTGGTTCTCGGTGGGTGTCGCAGACGGTCTGTCGTTCCCTTGGCTGTCGGCGGGTTTTGCGGACAGCCTTTTGTGCTGCTTGTTCTCGGTCTGAGCGCTGCTGGCACAACCCATTGCTCGCTCGTGAGGAACACAAGCCAAGCGGGAAGAGAAACGCAACCCGGCGAAGGAGCTGTGAGGTAAGAACAGGCTAAGCGTCCGGCTGCACGAACCCCTGCTCGGTACAGGTGGAGGCCGAGTGTCCCAGGCCCCTGCAGCACCGCCTGCCACTATGCACCTGGCATGCCACAGGCGCCGGAAGGCAGGGGACGGCAGGCGCGAGGACCTCATGGAGAAAGGACTAAATGCACCCGGAGACACAGGCGCCAGGTGAGACGAGAGACTGCAGCCAGAGACACAGGCACGGGTCAGGAGGGAGACGGCAGCCTGGTACACAGGTGGAGAAGGCGGACCGCATCCAAAGATACAGGGTGAGAGGGCTTACAGCAGCCTGAGGCAGTGACCGGATGAGAAGGGAGAGTTTAGCCAGAGACATAGACAAAGCATGTCATAGTAAAACAAGCACCTACGAGGACACGGGGGGGGCGGGAGAGGACACGGACGGCGGGAGGGGGCGGGAGAGGACACGAACGGCGGGAGGGGGGCGGGAGAGGACACGGACGGCGGGAGGGGGGCGGGAGAGGACACGAACGGCGGGAGGGGGGCGGGAGAGGACACGGACGGCGGGAAACGTGCACAGGACAGCGAGGGGGGGGCGGAAAGGCACACGGAGGGGGCGGGAATGGACATCGCATCTGAAATCACTTTCAGTGAAAGGGGAGGGAACGGGAAACAACGTAACTCCGCCCAGGGAAAAAATCTCAGGAACGCCCCCGAATCTGGTCCGGCCTTGACGGACAGATCCGGCACTCAATGGCTAGCCTCCATTTATGGAGCTAGCCAATGAGAGCCGGGGGACGTTCCAGAACTCCTTATTGTCGACATAGGATTTCACCTGCGCTGAAAAGCTGCGCAGAGCGCAGCCTTCGGCAGGCGAAACCCAAAAAATGCTTAAATAATGAATGCTTGGATTTTGAAAAGCGAGAGCATTCCTCACAGAGATGGTTTATTGTCCTTACTGAACATTGAAACACCCTTTGCTGACTCAATTGTCCAGAGAGAATTCCGCCTTAAACCATTAACATAGTTTTAGCTAACAAGTACTAACCCTTAAATTACTCCCATTGTGATGGAAGCGACGCCACCTTACTTTAAGTCACATAAAGCATTTAAACACACCAGGTCCAAAAACATATATATAGATCTTAATGGAATGGACATGATGCTTTGGCCTTCAGAGGCGACTGGTAAAATTCAATCGTCATTACTCTCTGCAGGCATTGCTCTATATTTCTTTCCTGGATACTATCCAATCACTCTGAGTTTATTCTTAGTAAATAACTCTTTCTTTTGCCAGACAAGTGAAAATATAGGTGCCATCAATCAGTATATTTAAAACTAGGTCAGCATGAAGAGTGTCACTATTCAATTGAAAATAACATTTGAATAAATGAATGCCAACAATAAGTGATCAGAACTTTCCCAGTCAGTCAACTACTTTATTTCGGCTACATGCCATAAAAGTTTTCCTCCATCATAACTCATAAATTATCATCAAAATGAATCTTCTAATTAATTGTTTAAAATGCACCAGTTACTTTTGAGAAATTAAAACATTAGAATAAAACATACCTCAACTTTTGAAAGTTTACACTACAGTATAAAAACATTTAATACATAATTCTAACATCTTTGTAATTAGATTATCTGATCAATCTCTATAAAGTGCCAATACGACTTCATGACCTTCGGGCCTGCGCTCTTCGCCAGATGCGCCACATGTGGCCAAGAAACTTGGCAACTGTGCAGCCAAACAATGGTCTGGCATCAGATTTGAGAATTCTCATGTCCGCCTGGTAATCTCATGTGCCCATTTGCCCACAAATAGATTTTAACCACTTCAATTTAGGCTGTGCGTAAGCCGGACATAGGAACATAACGTGGGGCATGGATTTCTATGTGGACATTGCACCCAGGGCAATTTCGTAATGCTAATGTGTTGTTATGCCACCCGCTCTGGATGTACAGTTTTTTGTCAAGCGGTGTTAGAATGAAATCTAAATAAGGCTCCAAATAGCTGGTTTGCTTATCGAGTCTGAATTCCGCTGTTAGCCTCCCCCAGGAAGATTTCTGGCGGGTTATCTGTGTGACCCGATCCCAGCAATGTCGTTTGATTTTACTTATTTGCGGAAGGGATATGTTAGGGTTATCTCATTCTTACTGTAGCCCTATGTCTGTTAGAAGCCTCCTTATACTGCAAAGCCAACTAATCTTTGTTTTTATCGAGGCATGTTACTTCTTTCATAGTGTTTGCGTAAGAAGAGATTACAGGGACTGCTCTAATTATAACCCAGAATAGCAACAGACGGAGCTTAGCAATATAATTTATCGGTCTCCTACCCATGCCCAATATTAAAGGGTGAAGTGGAGTGCTCTAGAATAGCAATACCAGATTCCTCAGGTATTGTGCTCTGATTTGGTGAGCTCCTCTAAATTATCAAAACCCCACAGTTCTGACCCATACAGGGCAGAGTTAACTGCCTTTGCATCATAGACTGGTAGTGCTGCAGCTTCAGGTTTGCTTGTTGACAGGTGATATTCCCTCCCTAGGGCTCCTACTATATGTTTGTGTTTCAGGGCCATCTTTTGGACATGGGGTTTCCATGACATTTTCTGAGACAGTTTAATGCCTAAATATTCAAACATGTTTACTCTTTCTAGCGATACTCCTCCCAGTGATGGTCTGCCCTAATTAGATTTGTGAGGGTTTAGAGTCATAAATTTAGTTTTGGTGGTGTTTATCACTAGGCCCTGCCTATTACAAAAGCATTCAAATCTATCTAGGAGTAACTGGAGCCCGCTCTGGGTTTTGGACACCAGCAAAGTATAGTCTACAAAGAGAAGGGTCACAAACTTTTCCCCGCCTAAAGTTGGATCATCAGCAGGCTTCAGGGAAAGAAATCGTATTATGTCATTCATGTAAAGTGAGAAGAGTGTGGGCGCCAATACGCATCCCTGTCGTACTCCCCTGCCGACAGGGATTGGATTGGTAAATTGACCCTGTGTACCCCATCTCACTCTGGCAAGGTTGTCTTCATGTAGCCTTATGACTAGGTTTCGAATTTCAGTTGGAATTCCCATGTCGTGAAGTACCTGCCACAGCTTCTGTCTTGGGTTAGGTCGAACTCTGTCTTCAAATCGATGAAGGCTATGTACCGGATACCCTTGCAGATGACCACCGTTTTCCAGTAAAGGAGGAGAAGCCGGAACAGTGTACAGATAGAATATTGAGTAAAAAATATTGAGTTGCACAAATATTGAGTAATAAATATTGTGGGTCAGTAATATCGACAGCAAGAATATCGTGGTCAAGAATATAGATTTAAGGTAAGTAATATCGATTTTAAAAATATCGAAGTGTTTAATATAATTTGCAAAAATATAGTTAAACATTGTTTTTTTAATTAATTTTATGTATTTTAGTTTATATTTTATATGTATTTGATGTTTTTTTGTATAAGAATGTTTTGCATTTTAATATGTGTTAAATGTTTAGTAGTTATGAATTTATTTTTTAATTTGTATTTTGCGTTTTTAGTTCCGTAATGGGTTGTGGGTTTATAGGGGGAATAGGGTGGGAAGTAATTTAATTATATTAAATTAATTTATTATTTTGTATTTATTGATATTTGTTTAATTGAGATTTTATAGTTTTAAATGTGTAAAGTAATTTATTACTAATTAATAATTGGTTGTTAATTTTAATTAATTAATCGGTAATTAATTATCGTAATTGTGTAATTAAGTTTAGGTGTGTTGTGGTGTTTATAAGTGTAAAGGGTGGAAAGTATTTTATTTTTAATTTATTAATTGATTAATTAATTTTAATTAATTGGTAACTATGGTATTTGTACAATTATTTTAGGTGTGTGTTGTGGTGTTTATAGGTGTAAAGTAATTTATTTTTAATTGGTGAATTAATTGGTTTTCAATTAATTTTAATTAACTGGTAATTATGTTATTTGTGTAATTAATTTTAGGTGTGTGTTTTGGGGTTTATAGGGGTAAAGGGTGTTAAGTAGTTTATTTATTCTTTATTTTTTGTTAATTGATATTAATTAAAATTGTATTATGTAATTGTGTAATCAATTTTAGGTGTGTGTTGTGGTGTTTATAGGAGTAAAGGGTGGTAAGTAATTTGTGTTTAATTAATATTTAGTTGTTAATTAGTGTTAATTATTTTGGGTAATTATTTTTGTGTGTTTTTACTTTTAAAGGGGTAAAGGGCGGGTATTAAATACATTTTAATTACTGAATTATTAGTTGTTAATAGAAATAGTTTTTAATTTAAAAGTAAGTGTTAATTGTATTTTTTTATAGTTTAATATAAGTGTGTGTTGTGGATATTATAGTATTAAAGTGTGTGTAGTCAATGTTTATTAGTTTTTTTATTAATACATTTTTTAACTGATTATTAATTATGGTAACTATGGAAGTAAATTTAATAAAAAATGTTGAAGTGTTTTGTTTTTGGTGTGGTGTTATAGGGTAGAAAATAAAAGATACATTTATGTATTAATTATTGTTTATGTTTGTAAATATTTTCTAGTATAAAAAAGTATTTTGTTTTACAGTTATTTTATTTTATATATTTGTAGTTTTTTGTTATATGTAATTATTATAACGCGTTTTCTTACTATATATTTAATTTTTCAATTTTTAACCTGTTTACAGCGGAGGACATTCCGCCGCGGTGCGGACGTTCTATTGCATGGGCGGGAATGCGTCGGCCAACGGTCGTGCACAGCACTCGCGAGGTAGTGCTTGTGTTGGCGTTTGGCCGACGCGAGCACGGAAAGTGGTAAATATTGCTTATTTTTTGCACATTAAATCCTAGTGCAAAACTACTTGGTGTCTCGTCTTTTTCATCTCATATTTGAATGAACTTGGACTTGTGTATTGATGGCTGTTGCTCCATCGACGGCAGCTGCATTGTGAGGCTATTGGCGGCGTCTTAGCAACGCTGTTTTGAAGTGGAAAAATATATATATATATATATATATATATATATATATATATATATATATATATATATATATATTTGGTTTTTTTTCAACTGTTTGAGTGTGAATAGTAATTTTTATCTCTCCGCTATCCAACACTTTCCCTAATGTTGCACTCGCTGGAGTGGGAATAGTAATTTTTACCTCTCCGCTATCCAGCACTTTCCCTACTGTTGCACCCACTGGAGTGGGAATGGTAATTTGTACCCCTCCGCTATCCAACACTTTCCCTACTGTTGCACTCACTGGAGTGGGAGTAGTTATTTTTACCCCTCCGCAATCAAGCACTTTCAGTACTGTTGCACTCACTGGAGTTGGAATGGTAAATTTAATTCTTATGCTATCCAACACTTACCCTACTGTTGCACTCATTGGAGTGGGAATAGTTATTTTTACCCCATTGCTATCCAACACTTTTACCAAATGTTGCACTGATTGTATTGTGAAATGTAAGTTTCAATATTTTTTAATAGTTTAATGTTTTAATTTATTATAGATTTTTGTTTTACTAGATTTTAAATCATTAATATATAACATTTTTGTTTATATATTATTTTAAACTTTTAACAAATAAAAAATAATAGTTTATTGATTGTTTTAAAGTAAATATATGCATACATTATTTTGTTTGTGGTTTTTTTAAGTGTATTTATTATATTTTATTAAAATGAATATTACATTTATTTAATTTTGTTAAAATTATATTTAATATATTTAAATATATTATTTTATATTTATATAAAAGTTGATGTATATTTTTTTAATCAATATTTTGTAGTCAATATTTTTGTACTAACCTGTTTAAGTATAGGAGTCGATATTTTTGATATCTATATTTTCTACTCAATATTTTTAACATTGATATTTTTTACATAGATGTTGTGTCAGTGAACCGGTTGAACACCTGGTCAACTGTCCCAGTTTTTTACCCTGAAACCAGCTTGAAAAGATGTTAAAATATAGATCCTCCCTGAGAACCATATATTATTCACTTGAGAGTCAAAAAGATAACATATGTAAACAACATTCAATTATCCTGAATAGGTACAGTAGATTCCACAAGGTACTTCTCTTGAAATTGTATCGTAATCCAAAGGAAATCTCAAATGCAAATCAAAATCATAATTCTACTATAACACAGTTCATCCAATCCGTCCAATCTGTCTATTGCTATGAAGGTCTCAGATTCACACCATATTGACAATGATGCAATTAACTGGCACCTCAAACAGACTTAAGAATCGCTAGGGTTAATCAGTAAGGCGAGACCTCAAAGCTTTAACATCAAACAGGCTGTTGGGTGAACCAAAGTGGTATAATTTCAACACTTTTTTTGCTCAAACGGTGAGTAGTATGTCACAATCTTTGTTATTCTTGGTGTGCATTGCATCACCACAGAATTCAGGATTTGGGATCCGACACTTGGTAGTTCTGACTTTTACCCCAGACTCTCCTGTAAAAATACCAGCGATGCCCACAGCACACTGACAACCAAGGCTTCAACTAAAACAGTTTCCCCAACAGCACCATTCACATCAACACAACTCAGCATCCTGGGTCTCCTCTCCTCACTCTTGGTTCATCAGCAAGTCTGGGCAGGATCTGGAATTCCATGGAAGAATCAAGCATAAAGCTAAGCCCCAGGTGAAACAACTTAAATCAGCTCTTGCTACATCCTAGACTGTCAGAAAACAATGAACAGGCTGCATGCATATTTAACGCATTACTTTCTTTGACACCCACTACATCGTCTAAGCTGCTCCACTCCTTGCGTTCATAAAACCTGGTGCTCTAATTTAAACAAAAGTATTGGCTCTTCCATTGCACAGTTTAATTTTAAAAGCGAAACTCTCTGTGCAACGTCCTCGTCCCTAAAGGATTGGAGTTGTTCAACTGCCCAATCTAAACTGCAAACAGATTCGACTACATCTACAGCAACTCTACCCTCTCTAGTCTCAGGACCTATACTCATTTTCTTAAGTTTAGTGGCAAAAAAGGATTGATTTCCTAACAATGCACGCAAAAAACGTTCAAATAATCCATGTCAGCGATTTAGATCTTGTTTATATTTCACAGGTTTTATTTAACCCTGTATTCCCTAATAGTGTAAGATAATTTCAGGATGTTGTGTTTCTGTATGTTTTGTGTGTAGCATAGCACTCTTATGTGGTGCATACTTAAACTGAGTCTCCACCAGGTGTTTATACCGGATCACGATTGAGAGATCCGGCGTTGAGGCCGAAGGCAGTGCGAGTTTCTAATAGTGTCTGTCATTGGGTCAAAAATGTATTCAGAATACATGGGCATCTAATCTTTGGCAGCTCAGCAGAGAGCACAGCGCAATGTCACGTACTCCAATTGGAACTGAAATTAGGTGCAAGTGTGTCCCAAGATGGTACACAGTTGTCAAAATATTGACAAGGCGAAAGTTAAAGAAAATGTGGTGCTTATAGGTGAATAGGAGTGATGTGTGTTTGGGGGTGGTGACGTGAAAGATGTGAGGAAGCGATTCAGGATAGAGAGAAAATAGGTAAAGAGGAAAGAGAATAGATGTAATATATGTAGATGGGGTAGATGTGGGGAGAAAAACGGTGTACATGTCTAACAAAGTGAACATAAAGGGAGTGATTGTGCCACTATGAAGACCACTACCCCTTTCACAGGCCTCAGTAATGGTTAATTCTGAGTTTCACAATTTCAGAATTGAAACACTCATTATTATTTACAACAAAACCATTGTTATTATTCATCTGTCTTAAACAGTTAACAACCATCATCAAAGCCAATAGTCCTAGTGGGTTTTAGGTGTATGTATGTGTTCTATATCTGATACAATTAATAAAAAGCTCAGAAAGGACCCAAAATACTATGGGTATCACAAACATTTAGTTTACATGTTTAAGCCCTGATCCTAATTACAGAGGTCACAACACTTCGAGACACACCCACCCCCCCTCACACACACACACGTTTTTCATCCAATTTAAAGCCCTGCATTTAACATTTTTTCACATTGCAAAATACAGACCTTATATTGTGCCGCACTTGCACACCTAGCTATTTAACATGGAAACCAAAGCTGTGTGCAAAAGGAAATAAAGTCACTATTTTAGCCACATCTTTGCTGGATGCTTTATGTGTATCTTTAGTTCTCATAACATTAATAGATACAGCTGACCTAGGTTTCCTGCATCATTAATTAGATCCTTCTGAAGTGAGTCAACCAGTCTATCAATAATTCTCACACATTTTCACAAACTCTGCTGAGCTTTAATAAGCAAATTGCATATTTTGGACTAATGTTAGACTTTAGGTGTGTTCCCTAAAAAGCCTTTTGCTCTAGCTTTACCACAAACAGTGTCAGACTTGAAGTCTTTGGCAAGTCTGTCTGCACAAGAGACTGTAACTACTATTTCTGTGTAGGCGGTAAGCTCAAGAAAAAATGCAGTTCTAAGTAGATACTACTACTTTGGAAGATGAAAAGTGATCTCTCACACCTAATCCAACAAGCATTTTCAATGCAATAGGTCTCTCATTTGTGAGCGTTTAATGCATTGTCATTTTCAATGCCAATATCTCAAACTCTTGCAAATACAAGACCATTCTAATGGTGGCTGAGCCCCTTTCTTTAGACACTGCCCGCCATATTCAGGTTGCAGGAAGCAGCTTATAAAGTGAAACATTAAAGTGAGAGAGCAAATGGTGCGCTTTCACCCAGAGTGAAAATAAGTTAATTTAAAAGTGGAAGTGGCCTGCGCTGTTAACTAAATAAATAAGTGCAGCCGCTAAGGTGAAAGTGGCCCACGCTTTAAATTAAATAATTAAATAAGCACGGCCCCTAAAGTGAAAGCGGACCGTGCTATAATTTAAATGCAAATAATATAAAAGCAGGCATGTGGTGGGTGGAATAGGGGAAGATCATTAAAGAAAATAGTGGTCAATGGCTTAGAAAGCAGACTGGGTAACAACACAAGTAAATAGTCCAGTAGTTATGGGAGGTTACAAATGCACAGAAGGCGGTACCAAGGAGGGACTACTAAGCCTATTCACAAATGAAAAGCAACGATTTTGCAAAGACAGTAACAGAAGACAATTGGAAAGATGGGTGGGAAATGGGCAGCGCTTCTATGCCGTACCTCAATCGAGCATGACTCACAGGGCAGCGCATGCGCTGCCCAGCTCGACCTAAAAAGCAGTGAAGAAGTAGTTCACTCTAGTATGTCCATCCAATGTGAGGTTACTGACACAATAATCTGAATCAGCTTTCAGAAAGACCTAAGAAGCTAGCAGAAAAACTCCAAAGAATACTTTCAAAAACTCCAATGACAGAATGGTCAAAATGTTGTGACATAGGACAGAAAGGTTTAGAGGTCGAGTGGTTTAGGAAGATGTTGGTGAACTTGGCTGCATACATGTGTGAGGCGGTAATTGGGGAAAAACAAAGATCCCCCTATAATTTCACTGAAAGAAGTCACACTAGTTTGCTTCCCATCAATTTGAACACAATATCAAGTGAACACCTTCACAATGGGATCCACAAGAGATCGCCACATCAGAGTGTGAGCTGTGGAGTTACCGCTGTGAATACGACACGCTGCCTTCCTGCAGGGCTAGGGAGATTTCCTGTTTACATCCATCTACCCTGTCCGACCCAATCAATGTCAGTGGGTTGATGTGCTTTGTGCCGGCGTCTACAGAGGTAGAAAGAACGTCTAATCTCTTCCTGCACACAGGCAGAGCCATGAAAAAAGGAGCCATTGCAGAGCGCGGTAAGGCATAACTCCCTTGGCTGCGTTCCTAAAAATGGTTTCACAAGTACAGGGTTGCTTAGCAATGTTTGCGTTTCCTGTGAATATTTAGAACTGGCAGCATCTGTTCCTTTGGCAGCTCCTTGACATGTGCGGCCACTGCAGGAGGAAAATGCAGAAACATGCACCTTCATCCAGTGCTCAGGTCTTCTTTCACTGTGTCTCCATTTACTAAATAGGAACAAAGCAAGTCTCTAGTGAATGTATGGGACAAATCTGAGTCACTGTGGCTGCCTGTCCCACCACATGCATCTACAAGCGGGAATTTGTATTTTGGACAGGGGTGTGTTCAGTTACTCATGGGGCACTGCGACTTCACTAAATCCATAATAATTATAAGCAGCTGTAGATCTGAAAGGCTCAGTGATGAAACATTGGCTTGGAGGAGAGCAACTTATGATTTTTGACCCACCCATGCATGGGGCTACAGTGAAGCAATCCCTACTGCATGAAAAATAAAAAGCGTGGAAATAGCCAGCTGCCGACAGCGGGGCTCCAAGTAGGGTGACAACGGTAATATGGCATATCTGAGTTACGAAGTTTAGGATGCAATATCTTCTACGGGAAAGGACCAGAACCTGATTCCAAATTAGGACAGAAGGCATACCACCCAAAATGGACTCTTTAGCACCAACAGTCTTCGAAAGAAATAAAAAGTACGACGGAATGCCTTAGACATAATTTTTTATAACGTACCTAAAGTGTTTTACAGAACAAATGGTTATGAAGATCCCACGCCAGAAGCGCAGCACCTTATTAGTAGCTTGTGAATAGCCTGAAGTACTCGAAATTAGACCTCTTCTACACAGATCCACACTAACGACACTATTTCAACCCCTACCCCCACACCAGGAACAGATCACTAAAATCTACTGAAACGTGTTTAAAACAGAACTACGTAGTCTGCATGCATGTTGTCCCAGCACAGTGTGCTAACCCATGCAGTACAGTGTTAACACACTTGAAATTGTAATTTCTAGCCCCAATCCACACTTCTCTAAAGCAAGTCCAAGAATTCTAATTATGTGAACGACTGAATGGCCAATTCCAAACCACTGACATTCTTCTGGTCCAGCATCTTAGGATGCTCCTGCCCGGTGCAATTGAGTTCGCATTAATGACCCTCTTATTTACGACAGTGTTCTATTTTCACTGTGGTCCTTTTCCTGTGTTTTATGCGTCGCACAGTTTCTACTGTTTATCATTCATGTGCACTATGATATGCTATGATTCAATTATACCATCCTGGACTAGTAAACTCTACGACCTGCTGTACTCAGTACTGCCCTACTTCGATTAATGTACAGGTAGCACATTACACATTTAAGGTCATACTTCTAGAAGCCCAATACATTTGAACTATCTGACTGCAGAACTGTCACCTATTTGTCACTCTGTTGTACAAATCATAATTTAGGTTTTGCTCCCTGTAAACCCAAGCTGCTGCCACTAAATCTGTATTCCTCCACGTTTGATCCCAATCGTGACCACAACACACTGGAACCATCTGAGGCAGCAATCAAAGAACAAAAAAGAGACAATTCCTATCAGAAAACCCTAAAGTGGTTATTCAAGGATACAAGACAAACGATGAAGGGTCTTGAGAACCATATTTTTGCAATTCGTGATTTTCATGACCTTTTCTTGGTTGTTTACCCCACAGTCCATCAAATAGCAGACTGGGTATGCTGATAATATGCATTCGGATTCAGTTCCCTGCTACTCCAGGTATGCAATGACCAGCCACACAAAGCACAAACCTAGTTTCCCCCCTTCATGCTGTATTTCGCAATCTTTCAAATGTGCGTGCATTTCTCTTTTTGGGGGATTTGCTACACAATATGTATTTTAGGATACAATAAAAAAAATTGAAAGAGTAAGTTTTTGTTATCTTTCATTATAAGATTTTTCACAACAAGATAGAACATCAGTTCCACGGTTTTATATTGAGTTGACTGGCTGTGCCTGCTTTTTAAGTCCCAATTTGAGACAGCTGTAGCTGTCTCCTATCGACAGTCTTATTGCTCTTAATACTTTACACCTAGAAGTGCTTTCAGCCCACATATGATTGGCTCTCACCTCATATTATTGGCTTTTTCTGTGTCCTTCCACCTTCTATGAAGTTATTGTGTTCCAATGGATGGCAGACTATATAATTTCCTGGCTCTCACTATGCTCACCTCTGCTCTCTTGCCTTTATCGACCTCCTGCTCACTCTCACCTCTCTGTCTTCTGCTAATTGGTTCCATATATATATATATATATATATATATATATATATATATATATATATATAGGTGGGCACACTTTTCTCACACATTTTCTTATTCATTTACTGTTTAAAAATGTCGGTCAGCCATCTTTGAACAGTAAATTAATGATGTACAATCCTTAATTTGTAAAAATAAGTGGTGGGCCCTCTCAGGAACCATCCATTGCTCTTACCAGTGCTGTCAATATCAGTACTACTACAACTACTAACCACCGTACACCTAGCAGTGTGAACATTCTGACTATTCTAGGCCACCATAGCTATAAAAATGGGTACAGGTTTTATATAGTTTTAATGGATATTGAATTAATTACACAAATGTTGTTGTGCTGATCTCTAAATTATGTCTAAATTCGGACAGTCTGCCACATGGTGGCGCTGTTTGTCTAAGTGCCGATGTTGAGAATTAAGGGGGTGATTATGACTGCCCGCCATCTCCACCTGATTTACCCCCCGCCGTATTATTATGGCAGGGGGTATCGCGGAGGACAGAAATACCATCCGCCGCTTTTCTGCCAGTCGGCAATCGTTACGATTGCCGGCCGGGCGGAGCTGGGGCATAATATGGTGGTAGTGCCTGGAAGGCACCACCATCCATATTATGCTGCCTGTTTGTAAAGGCTGGTGCGGATGAGCTTTGGGGGGCCGTTGCAGGACCCCTGGGGGGTGTGTACTTGGGGGGTACCCATGGTACCCCCATGCTTTCCCATGCACAAGGTGGCAGGCACCGCTTGTTGCCTGTCACGTTGTGCATGGGAATGCACAACATGCCTTTTCACCATCGCAGCGGGTGCTGTTGGAAATGCGGAATGCGACCGCCAGGGTGGCGATCACATCTTAATCAGTGGTGTGGGACAGCCGCACTTCTGGTGGCCGACCCCATCACCATGCTAGGGTGGCGGGCAGACGAAAGTCCGCCTGTCATCCAAATCAGCCGCTAAGTGTCAGAGCTGAGCACTGGAAACCACCGGCTCAAATTTAGCACTGATGAAGTATAACAAAAATAATTCCAAGATGATCGTATGTGCGCACATACATACATTGAGGCCATCTTTCAATATTTGTTTATTAGAATTTATTACAAAAAAACACTGAAGGTGGACACCATTGTGTCCACGTTCATACATAAGCTTAGGTGGCAAACTTTCAAAAGTTTTTACCAAAAGCCATGGCAAAAACAGATATATACTGGCCTTGTTATTCTATCGTTTTTTGTTTTTTTAAAGAAAAGAATGATATAACGGGGGTGGTCAGTTTGCAATTGTAATCCGCAGAAAGAAAGGATTTTTGACTCAGAATTGGTTCACCACTTTAGTATGTGTTTTTAAAACTATATAAAACTATATATTCAGTTATATACAATTAAGAGCAGACCACATGAGTTCTTCTTGCAACATTTTCTAATTTTGTATTCAAAAATTTAAATAATTTGTGCTTATATACAACAACCACGGATATGCCAACATATGTTTCATGATAGCTTCATCAGGGCAATATCAATAATAATCATCAAATACTTAAAAATGTTTCAGCCCAGCACCATGTGACTCTGGGCAATAGCTCGCTTAATCTTCCCGACGGCCCCCAGCGCCTAGAGACCCTTACGGGTGATTGTGCGCTTTACAAATGTGGACTTTTTTTTACTTTTTTCAGCAAGACATGATGAACATTTTGCACATGCAAAGGAGAGAAAGTAAGAACTTGTGAAAAAAAGAAAAAGAGAAATTAATTTCTCACAGCATGAGCTTTTCGCCTCTTGATTTCTTATAAAATCAATACTTCCTTTTACTCACACTCATCCCAAACCCCATTCAACTACCATAATCTCCAAAATAACCCGTTCTAGACTCTTCCCTCCTCTACCCCTCTAAACATCATCTCATGCCTCCTTTACTATTCAGATCTCCCAAACAAGCCTTTCTAAACCCTTCCCTCTGACTCCTTCCCCCTCCACCTACCTTTTTCTCATCCCAAACCTCCTCCTACTACTATGAGATCAGGAAAAAACGTTCTAGACCCTTCTCCTTGCTATCCCTCCACTATCCTTTTCAATTCAAATAATAGACTAACTTGTCCACAGCTCAAATGAATTTCATATTTCCCTGTACTAATTCCCCACTAATCCGACTTTGGTTCTGGAGTAGTGTGCTATCTGCCGAAAAGCGCTTCAATGCCTCATCAGGGGTAGCTATATAAATGCAATTGCAATTACAATGTATGGTACAGGTGAATCAATGTTCAGATCTATGAAGTCATGAAATAATCATTTTATTGTTAAAGTAACCACATAATACACTCTGTGTAGTTATAGTAAGGGAGCTTTATTGGCAGAATATCCTCAGTTTTTTTCTGTATCATTGGGCGAGTACATTGCAATTAGTTAAATGTAAAGAAAACCAGATGGGTGAATGCCATACTGCTTCATATATTTTTGTTGGAGAAGCAGATGGAAGCATAATTCACACCGTTCCTGTTTTCATGAACATTTTTTGAAGCCTAATACTACTTTACACTAGCAATAAGAAAATATTGTGCCTATGTTGTGCATGTCATGCAAACTATATATTTATGGCTTTAATTTATGGTTTAAAATGTAAAGGGGTGCTACCACGTTATTGCAACCCATTGGCAAACCTCAATGCTAAGTGAGCATATACTGAGCAATGCAAGTGACATAAGCTCAATTTAAAAATAATGACATGCTTAGACCCACAGTGCCTCAAAGTATCTCTTTTTGTAAAATGTGCATGAGAGTTCGATAGTTGTCCAGACATGGATGGCGGGGAGATTTTGGAAGCCTTTGATGGTATTGCCTTGGGCATCTGCCACTTGAAGACTGTGCTCTCAAAATATCAAATGGTTTGATATGGACTGCTTAAGAATGATGCAGCAGCTAAAGGCTGCTTTGAAGCAGAATCCAGGGACAGGAGTTAGGTCGCAAGATGTAGGCAGGCCTATAAACAAGACCAAGCAGCCTGTGAGTTTAATTTGCGGGAGTTAGCTTTGGAGAAGCTGTTAGGTGTGCGTGACAGGGGATAGCCCCCTTTTTGGAAAGTTGTAAATATAGGCCCGGTTTCACAGATGGCTCTAGCCCGGTTCTATGTCACTATATCTTGGAACAGCAATGGGTCGACTACTTTGAAGGTGTCTATAATCTGGGGATGGGGGGGGGGGCATGGGGGCGACACAAACCCAGTTGCTTTAGCCTGTGCCCCAGTGGTTTTTAATCATGAAGAGGTTACTCAATTGCATTATGGCCTTGTTGCACAACAAGGCTCCAGTGGAATTCCACCAGATTTGTTTGTGGCTGATGTGGAGGCTTGGGGTCCATTCTTGACTTAGGTGTTGAATACAGCTGCCCTCTTGGTTGACAGCTGCGACTGTCCTGATTTTCAAGAAGGGCAACAAGGACAATTCCCAATGCTACTGCCACATATCTTTAAGAGCTGTAGTTGTGAAGGTCTTGGTCTATTATGAGTGAGTCCACTATGGTTTTAGGTCAGGAAGGCCCACCTCTGATCAATGTTTGAACCTTCACCTCATTATCAAAAAGTACACAATTGCCCGGTCTGAATGTCTGCATTTAGCATTTATGGACTTCATGTCCACATTTGACAGTCAACCGGTCTCAACGCTGGGCCCTGCTTAGTGAAGGGGTGGGGGGTGAGGTGGTTTACACTAGTATTGCGGCCCTCTTATCCAATCTTCATTCAAACACATCTGCATTGGTGTCCCTTTCTTGGTGCGCTGCTTGCACTCGAACACTAGTAGCTGTGTCCACCAAGGGTGCATCCTCACCCATTTTCTTGTTTACTTTATATGTGAATGGGCTGGAGTCTGCATTACCATCAGCTTCAACCGATTGCCCTAGGGTTGGAGCTAGATTCCCACCAGTTTTACTATATGCAGATGACGTGATTCTTATGTCTCGCACAGCCCAAGGGTTGAATCTACTCTTGACCAGTATTGCCACATTTATGGGGAATCTGAACTTGTTGATTAACTTTTCTAAGTCCTATGTTATGATAGTGGGCCAAAATCCACAAGCAGTAATGAGACTTTTAAGGTGGCTAATTTTACCCTAGGCAAAGTCACGGCGTTCCCTTAGTAGGGAGTCTTATTTGACACCACAAATATTTGAAAGTCGCTAATCTAGGTCAAAAGATCGAAGCTTAATAAAACCATGGGGGAGGTCTCCAGCTTTACATGTAGGCCAGGTTTGCGGGTGCCAAGGGCTCTCCTAAAAATCTATAGGGCTCCGGTATGGTGGTGAGGTTTGGGGTTACGTAAACTTTGATAAGATTCAAGCGCAAGAATACATTTTTACCTAAGTTAATACAGGTACCACCTACTATTGCAGCATTTTCGGTGCAGTTGGAGCTTGGTCTTGGTCAAGGGATGAATATGGTGTCCTTAAGTCCACTAATGAGCTGGATCAAGGTTTCGATCAGGGAACAATTAAAGCTAAATTAGTTGATTCTTGCAGACTGATTGGCCCTTGATAGGGTGTATAAAATACTGCGGATGGCCTATGTGAAGGCAGCTTTTGCCTCCCTTTCTTGTCCATGCGAGAGCTGGGGTGAGTTAAAAAGTTGTTTATAGATCGCGCCATCGTGGAGCAAGAACAGCATGAGCTGCAGAAACAATCCGTGCGGGGTCACATGTTACTGAAAACTATGCAGGGTATGGAGCATTATCTAGCTAAGGTCCACCTTCAGCAAGATAGGTTTCTCATGGCCAGGTTCAGGTTTTATTCACTTCATCATTTTTTGGTGTTCCCATGTGGCTGGGCTCTGTTTGATGCAAGGTTGCCCTACGACTGCATGTCTCCGCAGGACACCTTGCATTTTGTAATGTTTTGCTTCAACTTTAGATGGTCCAGGAAGCGTTTTTTTTATTTCCCCAATTGAAATCTTTGAATTTCTCTCAAGTGAGGCCAGCCTTGATTTATTTCCAGATGCTCCACAATGAATGTGTTATTTTTATAATGTTATCTTGCTTGTGAGCTGCTTTGTTGTCTTGGGGGTCGAGATGTGATTAACTGATGTACTATTCTGGCTGTGTGATTCATCTCAGTTTTATAGATTTTCATATTATGTACATTTTTAGTGATTTTATAAAGATGTTTTTGTATTCTTTTATGGCCGTTTTATCAACCGAATAAAGATTTTATGACTGACTGACATGCTTTTAATTGATATTGCTTAGTGTACTGCTATTGCTTTCTGTTTGAACATATACATTATTTAATTTTTTGGTGGGTAAAGTTGACTGGGTGACATAATACAAGCTGCAAAGAGCAGAAGAGTTTTAACAGGATTCCCCTCTCTACATAGTGCTTTTAAGAGTGTGTTCTGGGTGTGATAAGTAAAACAATTATAATAATCTTGCCTGATTTCAGTCTTCCAAGACACTTGATATGGTAACTGCACACTGAGAAAGAGCATCTTGAGAGTGTGTCGCGCAAGTGTGGTTTATAAAGAGAATGTAAATGACAGCTGAGTTGCATTGTGGATTACAGTGGCATTCTGCACTTACTCTATGGTGCAGTCTCTATGGTTAGACTTCAATGGGTACCCCTGCTCTAGGAGCATTGCAGCTACTGCTCTATGATATATTGAATCATATTTTACACCAACTTGAATGATACTCATAAGGCGATGTGAATTCAAATATAGCCGCAACACATCATATGTGGGGTCAGTTATTCAATAGGATTATTGCTTACCATCAGAAATCAGACACTGAAACAATATTGTATTATTATTCTAGTTGATGATTCCACTGTCTATTTTCCCCAGTTTTACATAGTGTGAACTCGATCCAAAGGCATTCGAGCACTTCACATGAGCACCAACTACATTACACAAGGTCAGACTTTTTTTTTTTACAAATTTTTTTAAGGCATGGTCAGATTAAGTGATTTTGGCCAGTATCACAGGATTTTGAGTCGACCTTGAGGATTATACCAGGTTTCCGTGTTCCAAAATTGGCAGCGCTGGCTAGCTATACCCTCTCCAAAAGGGTTCCCGCTTGCAATAGGCTGCCAGGGGTCATGAAAAACTAAATTCTCAAGTATGTATACCCATTTATTACTTCTTGCTAGTCCTTTTCTTCTACTTCTCATATGCAGATATATTGTTAATAATGCAAACTAGAAATATGGAGTCAGGATAAATCTGTTCTGCTCTTTTCATTTCTAATAATTTCACAAGTAAGATTTGGACAGGTAAACAATCTCTATAATAATAATTCAACAGGAAGACTAATCAAACAATCTCTAATATTAATTCAACAGGAAGACTAATCACAAACACAAAACAAGTATTTTCAATGCAATAGGTCTTGCATTTGCAATAGTTTAAGCTATTGGCATTGCAAACGACAATTACTTTTATTTCTCTGTTTTGATAATTAACACACAAATAAAAGACATTGTCATTTACAATGCCAATAGCTCAAACTCTTGTAAATACGAGAACTATTTCATTACAAAGAAGCGGCTGCTATTGTCCCGGGCTGCTTGGGAAGTGAAAGCGTGCATGGCACTGAATGTTGCAGTAAAGTATGTTGTGCCTGCAGTAGGAAAAAACTCATTAAATAAAATAGTGCTTAAAGACAAAATATGACATACTGTATAATAACAGAAGTAAAATTGCCAGTCCTCATAGGAGGTTACAAATGAAGACAAGACTATACTAAGGAGGGACTAACAAGCCTATTAACAAATCAGAAGCCAGCATTTACAAATGACAATAACACAAGCCAATGAAATATATGGGCGGAGCTTCAAGGCCATACTCAAATACATCATGGCTCACACAGCAGCACATGCGCTGCCCAGGCTAGACCCAAAAACTCAGATCACATCTTACCAACCCTAAGATCTTTGAACAGACTCCCAGTGGACATGCATAAGCAACCCTTGAAGCTGTAAAGTATAATTCCCTGACATACTTAGCACAGAGAGTGGATAGATATCCTTAAGAACAAACAGAACTCAGAGTGTATTTGTTCTTTTTTGGGAGGGTTGTTTCTAGGGGTAGATATGAAATGAAGCTTAACACATTGATAATGCTTGTTGTAATATAACTGGTACATAGTATCGTTAACATAGTTAAAAATGATAAATATCATTGCAACATATGAAATGTAACCTATGTTTTGAAATATGAAAGGCATGTACACCAAGTCATAAGAATGTTTAAAAAAACATGAAGTCCGGTTTATGTAATGTACTTGAATCATTTGGAAATCTCAATAAAATCTGGGCTAAAAAAAAAAAAGAACAACCAGAACTCCGAAAGCAAAGGAATACTGTTTAGTAGATGTAGGTGAGCCACTGGAAGCTTGAGCCAGATGCCTAACTCTGGTTTAGCTCGAGGTCATCATGGGCCCTTGATCCCAAACCAAGGCAAGTCTCTATGTGGCTTCTGCCCATCACCAAAACCTACCCCTATACACCAAGAATAAAAAACAAAGATAAACCTTTTGATGTTAAAAACATGATAAAGAAATTCCCATCGAGTGGCTAAATTGTATAATGTCAAACCAGAAAATCTGGGATTAATATCAGGCTTCCTTACTTGCTCAAATTGTGTGTAATCTTAGGCAATTGTTTTATTTCACAAAGCCCACTTTTTCTTCGCTCTCGCATAAGAGAGCACCTTCACATGCCTGAGCTCATATATGTGTTGTACAAAATCTCGTGTTTAATGAAATATACATGTAATAAACTATGATGTTGCTACAGCTAGAACAAGAATCTTGGTCGCATATAGGCTATAGATAACCTCATGATTGCCTCTTAATTTACATTATCATCAGAGTGAGGAGCAGGAATGGTTTTAATTTAATGTTTAAAAACGAATACTTTTAATCATTAGATTCATTACCCATCAGCAGTGATACAATCTGATGCACTTAAGTAAACACTTCCACATGGTAATGAATTATACTTTTTATAATTTGTCATTTTTACATCATGGTTTTTGCAACTATTTTCTGGGCAAGGCTCGTTCGTGGACTCTACGAGCCAAGACAGATCCTTGGCTTGGCTTTCTCCCTTAATCTGTTGGCTCGTCAGCAAACAGAGCACCGTCTATCAGCCACTCCTCCTCGGGGGCAGCACCCTGAACATGGAAGACGTCCCCCTGGAACTGAGGACTGCCACTTCCTTCACCTCCTTCAAGAAAGGTCTATAAGAATTTGTTGTCCGTCAAATACCTCCGTAAACAAACTACAGGTCGGAACACAGGAAATACACACCGTTCACATTTTAATCAAACTATCTCATTATGAACAGCAAGGACACAAAAAATATAGATGTTTGTCAATGACTGCATTATCAAGTTTACTAAATGACTACGTATCTCATTTTCTCGGCCAATTGCAAAAGACGTGAGACGCCCGAGCTCTACTCATCAGTGTCAAGGTCTAGCCGTAATCATATCAACGTTATATTGCTGCGTTTCTCACAAAGCTAGTTTTCTTAGAGATCTGTAAAGCACTATGCTAGAGGCTATCCTATATAAAACCACGAATACAAAAAACTAAAATAAAGTTCTGTAAATAAGTAATTGCTGTGCATAATGGATAACAAATAAACTGTGAGAAGCACTTATTTATTGTAAAGTGTGACGGGGCTGTCTGTCGGTCGTGCCTGGCCAAATTCACTACTATGAGGCTTTCAGAGCGTCTGCCCGCTCGGGCGTAGATAACCTGGTGAGATCAGATGGTGTTTTGTCTTAGGCTCATTACAATACGGGGCCTTCCGGCGGCTGCGGCTCGCCAGGGTGCCTCCTTTGAAGTGCGTGCTATCATTCGTTCCCGGCATGCCAGCGTCCCTGGGAGGTGTTTAAGGGAAGAGAAGGGAAGGGAAGTATTATTCGCCCGTCCCCTTTTTTGCTGCATTATTTTGTGCATAAGCGTGACGTCTAGTGCGGACGGTCACCAGGCACCACTTGCCAGGCCTTGCGAAGATTAAAGACGGGCGAATTCATTTTCACTCTACTTGGCACGACTTGAAATTAATTTGTACATTTAATCTGGAAGTGGGCATAGGCATCCACTGTGTTGCTCCAAAACCTGTTACCTCCCTCCTACAAAAGTGTGCCAGCTTCGTAGTCAATTCTGTATCCTGTTCTAATGGCATGTTTACCTAACTGCTGCTGCTACAGTACAGTGTGTACTTAATTTCTGTAGCTCCGGAAAAAAGTCTGATTGTCAAACAGGGAGGAGGGGGCAAGGAAACCAGAGAACCAACACCGAGCTCTAAAGGTTCTCTCTTAACCCAGCCTATGAAGTGATGCTTTTCTGATACAGGTAAACACGAATTTCCCTGGAGGAGACCTCTGTATAAAATCGATGTTCCAGAAGACGTGCAGCTTTGTCGATTGCCATACGTTACAACACTTAATTGGTGGGGGGCGGTGGGGAGAGGCTGCCCCCAAATCCACTCACGCGAATAAAGGAAATAATTCCTTTCTGTACAAATGGGTAACCTGCAGCGAAAAGAGAATCGTGGTGGCTCTGTCGTATTTGTCCTGCAAGATACCTATAAATAGCCAAATCTAAACGCTGACGAATTGGTAACGTCCTAAGCGAGCTCTGTTCACACTCACGCTGCTTCCCAAGGAGATCCCCGCCTATTTTTAGGTCTAGCCTACAAGACAGACCAAGCTACTAAGGACCGACTGTTAACAGCTGCGAGACATATTGTGTGCTTATAGTGGGCTTATAACCTGCCCATCAGTTACCACTGGATGGCTTTATTGTCACCCATTTGCTTACTTCTTATTCGTTAGCTTGTCTGGGCTTGCCTTCTTCTTCTGTGTTTGTCCTTCCCCTGAATCACAGCCTCTTTACTTGTCTTTTTACTGCTTACTTTTCTGGAACTACATTTTTCTTTTTGGTTAAACATTCTATAAGATTGCATATGTTTTCTGTTTCCCTTGTAAACTCCTCCACCCTGCTCTCTCTCACCCAAGTGCATCTCACCGCCCCCTCCTTGTTGCGCGTTGCCTTTCGTGTTTCCCCCTGTGTTGCCTTCTCGCTCATGTGCTTCTCCCTTGTTTTTTAGGTCTCGCCTGTCGATGCGCATGCGCATCGAGCAAGGCGAGAGTATTGCGAGTTATCCACTCTTTATCCACACTGCAAGGAATCGTGGCGATTCCTTGCAGTGCCCGTGACTTTTAAGGTCAATGCGCATGCGCATTAAGCTTATGCGCATGCGCATTGACCTTAAAAGTCACGGGCGCGTGCATGTCCGTCTTTGTTTACCCGCTCCGCCCCCTCCCGCCGTGTCGCCTTGCCTACTCTCTTCCACAGCCTCCCCCAGCTCCGCCCCCTCACTACTTGATTGCACGGCCGCTAGGCCGTGCCTCCCCTACTCTCCTCCCCCCTCCTCCCCTGCCTGCCTGCCGCTAGCTGAGTCCTAGCGTTGGCTGAACATCCCGTGATTTTGGACAAATCCCTTAATCTTGCTGTGACCTTGTTTCTACTTTCAGCGCGGAGGCTTATTTCTAAACATGTTCACACTCTCGACGTCTGAAACGGGTGAAACAGGACTATGAGATTGCAAGATTTCTGCGAAAATTGGTAGTCTTAAAGAGCTCTGCCGCCCACTTTAAAACACATTCAAGACCTCACTAAGTGAGAGGAGACCCCACTGTTCCTCTACCACGAGGCATCAGACCTTTAAGACCGCAGCGTTCTTTCTGTTCGAGTGAACGCAGACCCTGTACAATACCACTCGTACGAGTCACAACCCAGCCTACTATAATCGCGCATCTTTGTGTGACACGTTCCGTGAATTCCATTCCCCGAATCTGTTGCGAAATACTACAGCCCACACTTTACCCGTGTTGTGACTGACTAGTTTTAATTTATTGCGGTGCCCATTTCATTTACAATATTTTTGTTCTGAAGTGTCTGCCATTTATTGCAGTATTGTACCTCTACCTGCACTTTGTACGCTTCTGAAACCTGCACACATATCACTTTTCCTCCTATAATGTACCGATTGCTACTTCATGTATTTTTGCTGCTCACCATTGTCACTATTCATTCACGCAACTCAACGTTGCCTTCCTTCACCTATAATTTTCTCCTCACGCATCCTTAATGCTCCCATCGAGACGCGCCCCGCCAACCCACTGCAAAGTCCGCGCTACCAAAACCAACAAACAAACTATCACCCCCGCATCGCTCTCCGTACTCTGGCCTCAGCAACCCCCTTCTCCACCCCCACCAGTCCCCTCGGCTAACTTGGTAGAGATGCGGCCCCGCCCGGGCTCCCCCCTCCCAGGACTTCCTCCTCGCATCCCTGCCCCCTCGCGCTGCTTCAACCCCTCCCCTGGCCACGGCACTTTATTAGGGGCCTAACCCGACCATTTGACTGTCATTGTAAGTCTCTTGCTGGAGCTACAGTCCCAACAAAAAATAAGCCTTTCGGCAGTCCGATGTCCCAGCTGCGTCTAGCTTGCTTTCTGTGACCAGACACACGTTTTTTGGCTTTTATTGAGTTATCCCCTCTGCTCTTGAACATTGTAAATCGCACCCTCTCTTCTATGGGTGCTAAGTGCTATATCCTGTATTTTTCTTCTTCATATATGACTTTGTTTCTATCACTGTGCTGCTCTCTGCAAATTTATAAAGCGCTCTGATACCCGTCAAGTTTGCGCTATAAAAAACGATCAAATAAATAAATACTTGCATGAAGTCCGTGTTTTAAATCTAGCGACTGAGATGTATTTTCTATTTTGTTTAGTTCATTTCGTGACAAAAACGTTACGAGTCATTGCCTGTGCGACTTCTTTTAATCTTGCAGAAGCAAGGCTGCACCACGCCACATCTTGTTCCTCTTTTACCCACTCTGACACTGTCCCGGGACCGTCAAAACCAGTTTGCCCAGTTTGGAAAGCTTCACTTCAGTGCTTCTCTCCTCTACCTGCATATCAACACGGTGGTGTGAGGGGGTGTGGTGTCGGGAGAGGTAGGCTGGGGGGAGGAGAGGTGTGTTTGTGACAACTCCCAGGGCTGTGCACAAACGCCTTTCATTTGCTCGGTTACCAACAATCTCATAGCCAGCTACTTAAGTGTCCAGGGAAGGCAACACGCAGGGCCGAAAGCTGCCGTTATTATCCGTAACGACCTCAGAGGGGACCTCTCAACATTACTCACAGAAAACAACTCAGAAGGTGGAGTCATTATACTAAAAGGAAACCGCACAGGCTTTCTGTATACTGTGACTGTGGGAGAATTAGTTAATGTTCCTGCGTTTGAGTTAGAGCTTTTAGATTTGTTTATGGCTTTTTTTCTTTGTAATTCTTTAGCATTGCCTACAGGAAACAAAAATGCTAAAGATTTAAAAAAAAAAACCATAAACAATTCTAAAAGCACTAACTCTAATGCTGCGAGACCTATTGCATTTCCAATGCTTGTTTTCCTGGGTCATTCTTCAGAACTAAATGAACTTATTTAAAAAAAGAAAAACAACAACGTTTTTTGTTAAAATCAAGTGTGCATGATTTGGCCGCATGCCTCCTTTCATTCTCCTAGCAGGAGTACTTTCGACTGTACTGCTGGCCGGCAGGCTGACACTGGGCTAAGTGCCCTTTTAAGGTACAATTAAATCTATTGTGGAAGAGAGGGGAACGCTTGAGTTATATGTATGCAACCCTTGCGCTTGCTGCCATCATTTATGTCTTCTCTTCTTTTGACAAAAAAGTATCACTTCTAAATGCTTTGGTTGGCTTAACTGTCATTCTCATTTGCTTGTCTTTTATTCATTGGCTTGTGTGGTGTTTTCTTGCTGTTCTTGTGTCTGTCCCTCCCCTGGAGCTTTGCCTCTTTATTTATGTCCTTCCACTGCTTACTTTTCCATCACTATTTTTCATTTTGGTAAACCACTCCATGAAAATATGTGTTTCCAGCTGTGTCCCTTGTGGTTCCCCCTCCGCGTGCTCCGTGTAGCTCTCTCTCACCCATGTGATTCTCCCAAGCATTGCTTTATCACCTGTGTGGTTCTCCCTTGCCCCCCCACTCCACCCGAGCGTCAGGTTGCTCTGTCTACTGTTTGGTTTTCCCCCACCCACGCCCTCTGTGATGCTTTCCCCAAACGTGCCCTCCATGTGGTTTACGCACCCCACCACACATTGCTCCTGGCACCAGCCCATGTTGCTTTCCCCCACCTTCTTTAACAAGCATTTGCAATGCAATAGGTCTCGCCTTTGTGAGAGTTTGAGTTATTATCACTGTATATGACAATGTCTTACATTTATGTGTTTTGAAAACCTGTAAGCGGTACGCAAAACGCACTTTGTACTAATAGCTGGCAGTAAAAGAGCCACAGTTACTGCCAGCCTTGTTTCTCGTAAGCAACGTCTATAAGTACAAAGTGTGTGTTTACGCACCGCTTGCAGGTTTTCAAAACACATAAATAAAAGGCATTGTCATTTACAATGCCAATAACTCACTCTTTCAAATGCGAGACTTATTGCAATGCAAACGCTTGTTTTATTTTTTCAGTGGGACATTTTTTACTTTTTATTTTTGCAGCCATATGCACTCCACTTTTTGATATGTATTTTTTTTTAGATTAAAAAAAATTACCTTTTTGCATGTGTTGCATATGTTTGCAAAAAACACAAAAAAATCACAGGTTTGCCAAGGCCAGGCCGATTGGTTTTGGCAGTGCTAGTTTACATTTCTGCTATATGTATTACTGACCGTTAACCCCTGCGGCACACTTCTGAGCTGTGTGGTGCATTCCACTGGAAAGAGGTGGTGACGGCACCCCCTACCTTCATTCCCATTTGTCAACTCAGTTCCACCTGGGCAAGTGTTCGCTGTCTTTTCGGTATCTACATTCTTCCTCGGCCAAAGAAACCCTCTACACGCTTTACGTTCACTTTAGAGACCCTCCTTCGGTGTTAACTCTGCCAGAGCGAAGGCAGCTTTAGTAGATAGAGGATTTTAGGTCAGCTGAATCTCTTCAAGTATTCCTCCTGAAGTACCCAGTCTGGCCAGTTGCTACCCGGTGCTGCCTCCGTCCCTTATATCTTCTGTGCAGGGACCTCTATTCGCCGAAACGCAGGACCTCACGTTCATGGTGACTCAATTACTACTTGCTGCAGGCTCTCTATCGCTAACTTTTGCCTTTGCCACCCTCACTTAAGGGCATAAATGAAACCAGTAATTGGCTCCCCTTTACTATGCAGCAGAAACTCGCGCTGTAAGTTTCTTGCATAACGCACTCTGGTTTGCCCTAGTAATTCTTTTTTGTTTGCCTCTTTCACAAATAAGATTGCAGCAAAAGAATGTGGCTACTTCTGTTTACATGTCTGATATCGTTTTTTATTTGTGTTGAGTAGACACATCAGGACATTGATGTGAATGCTCTAGGTAGCTTTCGTGTGAATGATGCCTGTGCTTTGTATGTACCACGGACTGACTAGGAGGTGGCGTAATATGGGCCTGGGTGTCTTGTGGTGGAGTGGGCATCTTCAGCAGGTGTCTGTTTTGCTTTTGGAACATGAGTGCCTTGGGTATGTTTCTGCTATTGGCGACAGACCAGGCCTCGTGCACGTGGAAATCTGTGAAGCCCTCTCTGTATTCAATGAGAATCGGCGTATATATGCACCAGCGTAAATCATAGGAGTAAATTTTCGAAGCGTAAATTTACACCTTTTGTGGCATCTAGGATTAGGGTGTACCCAAGTCACAAAGAAAGTAGTAAATCTGCACTCAATTTTACACCCACATGGAGGATAGATTTACTCCGTGCTGGGATTCAGAAACTCACATGGAAAGCTGGGACTGTGTTCCTACTCTGCGGAATTATCCATAGCAGAGTTATCTGCATAGAGGGGAACAGGAACGCCTGTGCAAACTGCAAACACACATTTTCCTGCCCTTTGGGAAAATATTTTTTGTTAGGTGGAAACTCAAGCCACTGGACCACCAACACATCTGAGGGGGGTTACATTCCACTTTTCACCTCAGAAAGGGGTTTATGCAAACCTTTGGCTGGGAGAGTAAAAGTCCAACCCTTTCTTGTGTGCAAAATGGAGTTTGTAAATACCCCAAAACACACTTGTTTGTGGGCGTCAACAAACTTCCCAGGCTAACCACCCTTCGGGAATGGTATTAACTCCCGGGACGGCAAAGCTGCCAAACCACCCCTCTTTTCAGGAAAAGCTCGGGGGTGTAAAAAATGGGCTTGCGGTGTGCAGTGCTTTGCTCCTCTCTCTCTGCTGGGAGTGCAGCCTGCCCACCGCTGGCAGAGCACGCAAGAAGCGGAGGCCCAAGAGGCCTTCCACGGCCTCTGTGACGCCCATACAATCATTGGACCCGCTGCTGCTGGTGAAAAAGTGCGGACCGGACCCGGAGGTGTGGACGCCAAGAAGGATAACTCGTCGGAGGGGCTGGGGTGTGAGAAAGTACCACCCATTCAAGCCCCTAATGAGCGGGCTGCAGGCGATGGTCACGTGGGCCTTTTTTTTTTAAACGGATGACAAGGGTGTGAGGCATGAAAAGGGCCACTTTAATGAACTGACTCTCACCAGTGCAGCCCCCCACCCCACCTCCTCCAGACCCTGGGGCCTGTGGCGGCAGACTGAGAGCAGCAGGGAGGGAGGGGGCAGAGAGCAGCAGCATAAAGCACCTCCCCTCCCGAGGGGGCATGATGATAATACAGAGTGATAAAGTGCCCCTCACCACTCATAATGGGGCTATTATGCCGCTGAGTGGCTCCACTGACTTCGTGGAGAGCTTTAAACGTGTCAACAGGGCACCGAGGCCCTTCAAGCGCCCAGCAGGGGTGGGCTATTTTATCTGGCGCTATATATACACGGAGAGGCTGTAGGCAGGGGGGAAGGGGAGTGCTTAATGCCAGCATCGGGCAACTGGGACGTGACAGTCCAGGAAAAGTCAAGAGTTTACGATTAGATCATCTTAAAACCGATCATCTCCTGAGAGGGGGCAGAGATGACGCAGGCCTAGGCGCCATGTGTGGCGAAGTGCATCCTTCGCAGCGCTGCGTAAAAAAAAGCCTAATGTAATTCTAAAATGCACTACCACTTCATTGCAGCTCAGTGCCTGCCTGCTTATCAGCGCCGCGCGCCCCTCTTCAGACTCCCCCTGCATTCTAAAGTCAGTCACGTGAACTCTTCCCGAGGCGCGCGACGTGATCCGATTCTTTCTGCCATGCTGAAAACAGCAGAAGTTCACGCGCGCAATGTTATCCTATGGCAAAGTGCTGCGCGTGGCCAGGTCTTGTATCCACTTTCGACTCGTTGTCGGCTGAGCCGACAGCTATAGTTCTCTGGCGAGAACGCGCTTCACGCGTTTCTAGCCGAGCCCTAAAAAGCACAGCATGAGGAACGCTAGAAAGCTTCACTAAAAATCACTGGCAACCCCAATAGGTCTCTCAATAAGTCCTAAATGAGACCTATTGGCTTTTACAGGGATCACATGTTTTACTGACCCTATCTGTCTGGTCTCAGTTTATAATGTGACAGAAGCACAATGCATGCATATAACTGTGTTTTCCAGTCAGTGTGTGTGTCCCTGTATCCTCAATTCCACAAAACGGTCCACTTTCACCCATGTTTTTTCTCTATACACAGCTGGTTATAGCCCCACAGATTTCCGCCCTTTAGCCTTGACCAGGTCTTTAAGTGGGCCGGGTCTGTCCGGGTCTAAGCACTGGCAGTTATTTTCAGGGTGCCTGGAAACGGGTCTCTATCAGGCTCTATAGGCCACGCAAAGGTCTTTGAAATGCTGTGGATGGAGTCTGCATTTATTTATGAGTGAATAGTGCGTTTAGCAATGCCTAGATTGTTAAACAAAAATGGACAAAAGTGCTGGCAGAGTGACTTTGTTAATGAAGGACTACTCAGATGAGGAATGCACCCAAGTTCAGGGTAGGATGCCCACAGTTTTCATACCACTGATCATTATTATGTGGATCATGAAACCCGCCCCACCACATGGCTCTCGATCCAGTCAGAGGGAGCAAGGGGGTTGCAGGCTGCAGGAGCGATCCTTCAAGGCAGAGCATAGTGTAACCTGAACTCCCAGCTCCTGGTACTTCAGAGTGGAGTCTTAATGGCTTTCAGCAGGGCTGACTGAGGGCAGTTTACTGTTTACTGTAAGAGGTCAAGCTAATCATGTGGTACCCCAGGACTTTTTTACACACGTCTGAACCCTTTTATTCCTCGTTTCATGGCTCTGGCACAGCATTTTCGGCTAGCGATTGTGTCTTCACTAGCACCACAGCATCTTACAGAGGCACTGCTAGGGCAAAAATTGGGGGGGGGCTGATAAAAATTTCAGGGAGGGCTAATTCTTCCAGCAGTATGCAGAGTGGAGATGCAGGGGTTCCAAGAAGGGGTGAAAGCACAACAAAGCCTTGTTAACAAGTGAATGGTCTTTTAAAGACCTGTGAAGTACTCGGGTACGACTGCAAGAACACAACTGCTAGCCCCGGAAGCTGTCTCAGACCGGGCTGACACCCACGATATGAGGGGGGGCAGGGGGGGAGGAATTGGTGTTGAAGCCGGGTGAGCCCAATGGGCGTTGCGCGCGTGGCGTCTTATGTATAAATGTGACCGGCATTAATATGAAAAAGGCAATGACTTAGTCAACGTCATGAACAGGTTGAAAGAGATGCATATTAATAGCTTGGTGTTAGAGTGGCAATGCATGCTTCATTTCTGGCGCTTTCAAGTGCAGCAAATAACAAGTGTTTTGATTGTATAAATAATCAGTTTACAGACCTCAGATGGATGCAAGGCTAACCTGGCTAACCTAGCGTTCGAACTCTGATATTGGTATACTCACTAAGTCAGTGACAGCATGGGGCTGTGTTTCTTTTAAACCGTGCAGTGGTTGTGCTCAGTGACTGATTCACGAGCAATGTAATATGACAATTTCCCATAAGAGGCAATTGGCATGCTCCGATTTTTCTCGAACTTGAGAACGTGTTAGGTGGTGGTTTGTGCTCCCCCAGCACCCGGATCGATTCCTTGCACGACCCGCTGATTTACTCAGCTCATCATGCGCCAATTTGCTAGCCATGATACTGAACCACCATGACTGACGCCGTGGATTCCTAACTCAGCTCATCACGCCGCCAATTTGCTAGCCGTGATACTGAACCACCATGACTGACACTGTGGCTTACTCCCTCCCATTTTTCTCAGAACCTACGCGGATACCTATCGAGCCGGTACCCCTTGCCGAAGCCCGCACTCTACTTGAGACACATTTACTCTCTCACAGACGCCACCAGGATACTGAAACTCCTCCTCCACGATACCAGCGCCCCAGCACATGCTCTGAGGCCACTACTGAGAACGATCCCAGCACCATTTATTCATCGCAACCCCGTCCTGAAGACGATCCCTAAATCACACGTATCGAAACGTCGTCGACAACACAGCGCAATCAATGGCGCAACTCCCCGCAGTGGCTCACTTGAATTGTCATTCGTATATTGTACCTAATCAGAATGAATTATATTTTAGAGCCATTGCTTTCTATCTTCACACTGTATATATTATTTCACTCTCACCAACTGCGCCGTTCACGCTGTTCACCATTCTCACTTGCGTCGTCACCTTGTGTCACATGTACACACTGAGCACCAAGTACAATTCGGGTTGTTTTTCGATTTATTTCTATGCAGTGCTGCTATAACTGTATATCTTGTTTATACTTAAAATACATGGTGCTACAAGCACATTCTAAAAACGAATTGAGTCTCCTTTGTCCTTGCAAGTAATGCCTTTGGCATACATATTTAACTGTCTACACATTAATACCTTGTGGGATATTGTTTGTTCATTTTATCCTTCTACCCTGATCCCAACTTGGTATATGGGTCATACTCCTGTAGTCTTTTACTACTCCCCCAGCTTCAGGGCACAGCGGAGAAAAAAACAGAAGCATAGTTTGCATGTGTACTAAAATGGAGGCATTGTTACACGTATCCTCACTGAAATCAGACAACAGATAGAATGATAATATTGGTATTTGGATGTTGGGTGTCAGAGGCGCAACTAGAGCCAAATTTCGGGGGGTGGGAGAGAGGATGCTAATAAATATTTGGGGGGGGGGGGCCTAATTCTTCCAGCAATAGGGAGAATGGAATTAGTTTAGACCACGCCCCCACTTGGATAGGCCACACCCTTTTAAGGGGTTTGCCATAACCCTTTTAGAGCAGCCCCAGGTTTTTTTCCCCACTTATAGCCATGGCCTCGACAATGCTAACACTGTACTTTACATCTGTGCTGTGTGAGGTAAACTAGAACTGTTGCTAGCCCTCCTGTACATTTTTAGTGTATTAATGCAAAATATAATTTCAGTATGCCAAACCCAAACTACAGAGTTTGCCAATGCATATTACATTTGTCTACAGTTGTGATCACTGCCGCCCTTTGTTCTTATATTGTACCATGTATCCACCACTCATCAACAGGTTTTACATACTCACCTATGCCAATTAGTGCCCCATCTGGGTTGATCATAAATTTCCACTTATCATATTACAATTCTGCACATGGGTCCTTTGGTTCTGCATAAATGTATTTTACCGCTTCCGTGCGTAGGACGACCCCCGGCCGTCTGACGTCACGGTGGGCGTGTGCGGAGGACGGCCGGGGGCCGTCCGAACCACCCAAGCGTGGAATTTTCCAGCACCGGAGGGGAATTCCAGCCGCAGCGAAGCAGTTATTGAGCTGAGGTGGGAACTGTAAACCGAGTGATCTTTCCACCAGCAGTTAATCTCAAATTGACAATGTGAAAAAATAACACCACTTGTTTCTTTAAAATACACTTGCTATCATGGCTAATTAAATATAGGTCCTGTTAAAGAATCATACCCACCTGAATTTTCTTACTGTAATTGTATTGATTTTGCAGAGTAAAAAACAGGTCTGCTCAAATGGAAATTGATAAATGATCCATAAACCTTTCAGCAGCCTACAGCACACATGTGATACAAATTGTGCAGTCAAAGTGAATATAATGACTACTTACATATTAACGCTTTAGCTGCGGCCGTTATTTCGGTGCAGTGCTGGGCATTCCAAAGAGTGGGCGGGGCCGCGTCGGCCGTTGAACGTTCGCAGCACCAGCCAGGTAGTGCTCTGAACGTTCAGCGGCCCACGGCAGTAGCAATGGGGCTATAGAATATTTATTTTACCAGCACAGACTATTTTCGAGGCTAAAATACTTAAATTTCCTCAAAGTGAAACAAACGGGCTACCATATAAAGCAATCTTATTACATATTTTCTTGCTCTGGGACAGTGAGCAAGAATGTTTCCAGGGCCTGTGATAAGAAAAGCTAAATTCAACACTAACACAAACAATTTTGCCATTAAGAGCATAGAGAAAGAAAACCACTATGCTAAAACATTTTTTAATTCGGTAAAGGCCCCATTGCCTTTGGGAATTAAAAAATTATCAAATATGTTCATATTTGCATGCTTGAATTTGAGGGGCTTCCCCATATCATCTTTCCTAAGTGGCAGACCTCATCTCATGAAATTTAACACTACACACATCCCCTTAGCTTCTGAGTGCTGATCAGTGTCACAATTCCACTAACCCCAAAGCATAACCACAAAGAACAAGGTATATCGAAGTTCTAAATTACTAAATCAGGCAATTAACAGCTAGGCAACATGAATGTGGATACTGACAAACTTTTAAACTCCGGTAGAATTCTTTAATGTATCCAGAGAAAGTCTCAAATATCTTACGAGGCCAAGCAAAAACACACAAATGCTGGCAAAATGTTGATGTTTCCTATCAATAACCTACTTGTGCAGATACTCCTATGGACTGCCAAATCCTTATGTTAGGTCTTCCAGAAGAAGCAATACGAGAGGGAGAAAGGAATACGATACATCACAATAGCAAAATATGGAAATGCATCTTTTGAAAAAAGATACCAGATCCACCACGCGTGGCAAATGAAACTTCAACAAAAAATCTTAGAAAACCTGCAGAAAAGGTCAAGTGAGTGGCATGATGGGGAACGGTCTTGCACTATTTGTTTTACTGTTCCATAGTGTGTTTATCACAATGTATTTTTGAAGTGCCAATGTGGAGGCTACTTGAACGCATATATCCTAGTTTGTGTGACATTCATGTCCCAAACCTGTACAAAGAATGGTCCATTTTTGTAGTAGGCTGATATAAAATATTGGTTTATTAATTGGGGTGGGGACTACCTACCTCAAGGAACAATCACAACCCTTGACAGGGTGCACCCTCAAAGCCACTAAAGTAACTTAAGGTCAACCCCCTTGTAGCTATTGGATAGAGCAGCCAGGCTTAACTAAAGGCAATGTTTAAAATATTTATGCAGTACAAAACAATAATAATGTCAAAATGCAAACCAACAAAAATCCAACATGGAATTAGAAAAATAGAGCAAAAGTGAAAAAACAAAATTACATCAAAATGATAAAGATCCAGTAAGGGATTTGGAAATCTGAATTTTTGACAGTAGAACTAGCTATAAAAAACAAAGTGTCAATGGTAATCAATAATCATAGTAAACTGGGAACAAGGTGCAATTTGAGACTTACTGAGATGGAGCACGGGTCAGATCCACAAACCAGGGTCGTCCCTGAAAGATTTTACCTTCTGACTTAGTACTTAAAGACCCAATCCACTTCAGGGGTACACTTCTAAAGACTCAGCAGAGGCGCTTAGAGACTCACAGAGTGTTAGGCAGAGGCCAGCAGCAGAAACTAGTCTAGGTTGAGCTGCCATTGGTCACTTCCAGGACATGGCCTCTTGTCGCTTGCTGTATTACTGTAGTTTGAACAGGTGGTCAGCCTTAAGACCCTTGGGGTCCACTTCTTTGTTTTGGGTGCAAAGAAGAGCTGGTCCATTCCTTCAAGGCTCATCCCAGGTCACAGAAAGCAGGCCAAATGCTCATCTGATCGTCAACGGGTCCAAAAAGTATTCTAAAGTGTGTGCCTGGGGGTTCCACATGTATGTCTGTCACTAGCTAGTGGGTGGGAATGACTGCTGGTATGCCCTAACTAGAGGAACCAGGAGGATAGAGGAACCAGGAGGTCAACCCTACTCACTTTGGTCATTTTCAAAATGGTGAAAGTCTTTGGCCACTATCAACTTTGAGTCTGGGTGCTCCAAGTGTGTGTGGGCAGTGCACTATAGTAATCCTAGTGTCCACCTAATCCCAACACTAAAATCCAGTTTGAGGCAGCCACTGTACCCACAATAAACCTAGAGACAAACGTCTGGGAGGACTAAAACAGACTCCTTCGGCAAGCAGCTAGTGAAGCCACAATAACTATCTAGTCATCATGTTCTTTCCCCTTTCAAGTGTTATATGTGTACCACCAGAACAGTAAAGCAGGATTTGACACTGCAGTTTCAAAAAGGTTGCCCAAAGCCCCACCCTGCATATTCTGTGGTGTTCAGGAGTCATCTCTGCCCATTCTAGTGAGCCTACCATTTGCTCCGGGGTGGCCTTTCACGGCTAGTCAAGACTAATTACTGGCCGAGAAAAGCTGGAGAGCCAATTCCTCCAGGAACTTCAGGCAGGAAAAAGGCACATTTTTAAAAGGTACTTTGCCTTAATATTTATTAAAATATGACCTCACCATTGAATTGAAGCTTTAATACCTATTAAAAGTGGTTGTTTCATTATTTTTCTAGCTGCCCCTTTCCTGAGATACAATATTAGTATTTTAATCTGTACTTTGGTTTTCTACATAGGACAGCTAGGACTGCCACACTGAAATCAGCTTTTGGGTCACTGTAAGGTAATGATAACATTATATTTCTACATGTGCTACTTTTAAATACCATGTACCCTGCCTTGTGGGTTCAAATGTCTACATAAGGGCGGCTTAGTATTTAAAAGGGAGACTTTTATCTGTGAAAATCGTTTGACAGATCATATTGTACTTTTTATCCTGCTACAGTCAGGATATAATGGTAGGCCTGAAGCTATTTTTGCACTGCCATTGTAGAGAATGGTACAATGGGTGCTGCAGTAAAGTGGTGGCTTTTAACTTCCAAGCCTTGGGTACACTTTGTACCACATACTAGGGACATATAGGTACGCTGAGTATGCCAATTAAACTATGTTTAAAGGGGAACACAGGCACCCTAGCAGAGGTGAAGTTCTAACGCCATCAAAACAATAGGCTCAAGCAAAAGGTGAACAACGCAGGATGACCAATCCGAAAAGGCAGATTTCATACAGTCATAATCAACTCAGGTGTGGCCTTTATTGTTGAATGATTTGAGGTATTTAGGAGCCTGACCTGTCAGAGGGCAGGCAGCCCATGAGCTTTGAGGAAGAAAGGAGAATGCCCCTTTGAATATTTTTCATCTTTCTCTTTTCATCAAGACCAGTTTAGGACAGATGCAGAGTTTTGTGAATGATTGCTGTACACCTTATCACCGTCTCATGCTTTATGTAATCAGGATTGTCTTCCTTAATCATTTCAGACCACAACTGGGTGAATAAGGTGAGGTGTTTTGAATGCTGTACAGAGAAATTTGACTTTTACCGCTTGTAACACTGGGATCCAGTGAAGGTGTTTGAGCACCAGGGAAATTGATCGGATTTATTTAACCCCTCCCATGCTCATGACGAGCTCAGCTCGTCAGGAGCCACGGTTGCGCTGTGGTCACGTCTGCCGTGGTGCTCACATGCGGGGATAATTCCCCTGCTGTGCTGAACGTTCCACGAAAACGGTGTGGTCATGACGAGCTAAGCTCGTCATGAGCACAGCGCCACCGTGCTGCATGACGAGCCGAGCTCATCATGAGAACCAGGGTGCTGCGCGCACCCCCTTCCCCCCAGCACAGCGGGGGAATTACCCCTGCAGCGAATGGGTTAAACTGAGCAGAGTCCAGGATCTGTAGGGTATGTACATTTGCAATGTCTTTCTTTGGATCTTAGGATAGGTTACAGTAATCAAATCTTGATGACCTCAAGTTTCAGGACAGATCAATGTGTTAAAGTAACTGCAGCAGCGCAGTTGTACCTCTAGTGTTACCCTGCCACACAAGTACCGTTGTTTTTTCTTTGATGTTAAAACATACCTTTTGTTTATTTGATAAACTTTAAAGCCAATTATTGCACATGTGCTCGAATTTGCTGGGAGGAATTTATACCATGGTGGCGATTATTTTTTCATACTTAAATGTTTTGTACATATAACAATAATTATAATTAGTTTGATAATTTGAGATGTAAATTTGTTAATCCTTCAATAAATATTTATGGTTTTGAAACCTAACCACACTCGGTCTTCCTTGAGAGCCCAAATGTGCTACATATTATCAAAATGTGTTAAATGTTGATGTCAGCCTCAGGTGGAGCTAAAGATTCATCTTTGCACCGGAATTTCCATGGAGCAAAGTGCTCTAATAATTGTGACCTCTGACTAAGCCCCTCTAATTCCCAACATCCTGCCCATGTCTGATCCCTACAATGAAAGGCACATCTGTCCTATTTTTTAGTTACTCTTCAACCTACTATGACGTTAGAGATCCAGCTTATGGTACTGCTATGCCAACCAGCGCTTTGTTAGTTACCCAATTTCACAATCAGTTCCTCCCATTGAATGAAAAACCGTAAGGACGATAGTAAAAATGCTGACAATACAACTATGAAAGTAAATTGCAAAGATAAGGTTAACACTCCGATATTTGAATTGCAGGGCTCAACTGAAAAAGGCAAATGAAGATTATCCTGTTCCATGGGAGGAGAGGGGCAGGACTCAAAGCCCCAGTGTCACTTCGGGCAAAGATGCTGCTCACGCCGAACTTTCACACCGAGGCTCTTATTTCGGCTGCTTGGGCCCCCGCTGTGCAGGACGCGCCCGGGCGCATGCCCAGGCGAAGACTGGGCCAAGAGCGAGCCCGTCTCCGCCCGTCATCGCCTTGAGGAGACTGGGCCCCTCCTCATTCAGCAGGGAAAGCCTGAAAATTAAGTCCGGTGGGTGAGTTCTATAACATTTTAAAATATTTTTTAAACACTATACCCGTTATACCGTACATTTTGTTTTCTGGGCAATTTGGCCTCAGTGACCAAGGTTGGGTTTCTGGTTACAAGGCTGTAAGGTGGCCTCTGCCATAAAATGGGGACATGGCCTGAGCTGAAGGGGTCATCACACCTGAAATTGACTTGGCCGAACGCAGATTATCGTTGGAGGTGGCGGCGCCTGGCTCTATATTAGGATGCGATTTCACAGGGCCTACAGTAGCCCCCCAAAGTCGTCCTGTGGCCCAGACCAAACAGTCTAAACAAAACCTTTCCTGTGTTTCCCATGTGGTTCAACACCTTGATAATCCTGGTTTGGAAACCTCAAACAATAGTATTTGCTCACGATTGCCCAAAAGGAAGTGGCAGACCAAACAAACAGCAAAAGCGAAGGGCTTGAAAGGTTCTTCTAATACATCAAGATCCCATGTTCGGCATCTTAAGGACATGATGCAGCAAAGTATTGCCCCTTTGATTGATAGACTTTCTGCCTTGGAGTTAACTATAATAAAACTGACTGAAGAAATCAAACCAATAAAAGAATCCAAAAACATATTCTGTCCCTCAAGCAAAAGGCCCCTGGAACTGGATCCAAATTATATGCTTGGGTGTGAAACTCTGTCTCGAGATCAAGCTGCGAAAGGATTGGTTACTTGTGATTTTAACCCACTCCAGCTGTGTTCCCAGACCTTGGCACTTTCTGCATTGCTTGCAGCAAGTATCTTATCAGAAGAACAGAGGAATTTAAATAACCAGACTGAACAATCTGTGTCAGGGCCAGGGGTTGGTAAGACGGTTAGGCGGGATGCAGGGCTCCCAGGTCTAAATTTACCCCCGGACTGGTGTCCCTATGTAGCAATCCTGTCAGGGGCACCAAGTATCAACGCAAATATTACAGAAACCACCAGCCAACTCAAAAACAAAGTCTGCCATTGGTTAGCTAACAATATTAACTTTAATTATAGGGACTATGATGATGTTTTGTTTGTCAGAAGGGTTGGGTGGGTCGGTCCTATGCCAAAATCCCTAGAGGGGGATTGTGTTGTGGTCAATTGTAGGTCTTCTACTCTGGCCAAGCAATTACTTCAAAGTTTTGCTCCAAGGTCCATCAAGGAAGCATGTATTACCATCCTCCCACTTGTATTTTTGTTATTGTCGCCTACAGCGCTGTCCTCCAACAAAGGGCCGTACGAATCACCGTACCTCTAGGCATCCATAAATTCCCATTGAACAAAAGCTATCCTTGTCAGAAATGGATTTGATGCCTTGTATGCTTTGAATCAAAACGGTTGACTTCAGGATGTTTTTTCCCCACCCTCCCAGCCATAGCTCCTCTAGCTCGACCAATGGTTTCCCAAGTATGCCACGTATAGAGTCTACATTCTCCAATTTTTATAACTCTATCAGTAACCCTGGGTGCCAGATTGAGGTGCTTTTCGAAGTAATGTCACTTTTAGAGGCCAAATCATATGCATATTTTAAATCTTTTAACATAATAATAGGTGGGGATGTCACACATTATTGCTTAATGAAAACGAAAAAAACAAAAATTTGACAATCTAAACCCATATCATCAATCACATTTGCACCACTTCACTCACCCACGGACTTCCTACCAAACTGGTGACATACCATACATACATAACACTCATGCACACACCTTTGGTCCCTTTTCACCTTTGTCTCTTTCGTGGACCAAAGTGACACACCAAACAACATGCACTTTTAACTACCAGTCTGTGTGTGAGTGAAGTGGAACGAATGTGATTGATGATATGGGTTTAGATTGTCGAATTTTGGGTTTTTTCGTTTTCATTAAGAAATATGGGTGTGTTGTTGTAATTTGTTGTATATAATTGCGCAATTTTTTTTTCTAAAAGACTACTGAAATAGAAAATGTATTTAAAATAAAGACTATTTAATAGTTCCGGCTGTTTGTGATAAATGGTCATATGCCGTGGTCAAACTGCTTGGTAAAGATCAATCAGTATTGGCATTTGGATTGTGCAAGCTACTGGAGGCACTTGGGCAGGCTGGCTTAAGTGATTTGATTTGATTCATTATTTTATAGAGCGCGCGAATGCCAAAGGGCGTCTTGGCGCTATGACAATAGATGGTGTTCAGGACTGACCGACATTAAGACTGTGGGCTCTAGTTTGTCAAGGGACTTACCTACTTTTGTGGGATGCGGGAAAAGGACCATCATTGATTACATTTCTATTTCTAGGTCACTTGATGGTTTTGTTAGCCATGGGGTGGTACATGAAACCACTTTTAGCGACCATAAACCAATAGAAATTGGGTTAAGGGTAAAAGCTAATCCGGGTGTGAATCCTGATCCAGGCTTGATCGGCTTAACCACAAAATATGCCTTAGGGTAAAGTGGTGTAACTTCACATTTCCTAAACTGACTAAACTTGTAGTCAGACTAAATGTTGGTATCATCAAGGGGCCCTTATTAGCATTTTGAAACATCACCTGTATCAATTGTGGAAGCATTTCACCAGCTAAATAGCTCTTCTATTGCCATTATAAGAAACATGGACAGTACATGGACAGTAAACCTAGGGGGACAAAACTGGGTTGGTTCAATAAAACATGCAGGTTGGCGGGCAACCACCTGCATGAGGCCCTTAATATTAAACCCTGCAACCAAGTTATTATTAAGGATGCAAGAAGGGCGTATAGATTAGCTTTAGGGAAGCAGAAAGCCGAGCACAAAGAAGTCTTTTGGGATTGGTTGGGGTCCACTTATTCCTCCGGAGAATCTAGGGGATTTTGGGCTGTAGTTAACAGGAGGCAGCCCACCATTGCCACCAAATATAAAAGAGGTTCCTCCATCTCTCAAGCCCTTTGGGATGCCCACTATCATAAGGTGTATGTATTGGACAAATTCTTGCCCATAAATCAGGGTAACAGTGACAACCAGTACCCACTCGAGATTGCGTTTGATTACAAGGAGGTCTATGAAGCAATTACTCTGAGTCCGTCAAATACAGCTCCTGGCCCAGTTGGGATACCTATGGATTTATAAATGGCAGAACCACACCTCTGGGCCTCAGCCCTGACCAACGTTCATAATGCTGCGACAGAAGTAGGTCTACCCCCGACTTGGAAATCTGCTACCATAGTCTCAGTGTTTAAGAAGGGGAATCGGAAGGACCCCACCTGTTATAGATCCATTTCCTTGTTAAATTTAGTTGTAAAGGTGGTAGGTCGTATTGTTTGACAGCAAGTGGAAGCTTGGGCCCAGCAAACAATATTATTTGCCCCATCCAATAGGGATTCAGGGAGGGGATGAGCATGCTGGAACAGTGCTTGGACCGTAACCTTATAATAGGGAAATATGTAATGGCGAAACAGGGGTCTCTTTTTCTCACATTCATTGATCTCAGTCGCGCCTTTGATCGTGTAAAAAGGTCTAAGCTCTGTGTTATCCTTGGGGTATTGGGCCTGCCAGCTCAGCTGATTGATTTTCTTAGAGCCCTTCATACGGACGTAAACGCTTGTGTCAGATATGGTATGGAGGGGAGACATCTGAATCATTAGGCTCCCACGGGAGTTAGGCGAGGTTGTGTGATGGTACCAATCTTATTTTTGTTAAATATACATAGCGTGAACACCAGCCTCATTGAAAATGAGACTGATCTTCCTAAGGTAAAGTAAAGTCAGTCAGTCAGTGTGCCTGCCCTGCTCTATGCCGACGCCGCCGTATTGATGACCAGAACGGCAAATGGGGTTAAAGCTTCTGGTTGATAGGTTTGTCAATTTTATGGATGATCTGGATCTAAATACAAATATCTTAGGTCCATTATATGGTTTGCCACAGGGGAGAGATATCAACACTGGCCGCAGAAATGGGATAGCTGGGGGGATGTGGAAGCAGAAAAGGGAAGGGCAGTGGCATAGAAGCAACAAAGTGTGGGCAGGAGGGGGGAACAGAATTAACAGAGAGGGCTATGGGGGGAGCTGTAGCAACATGGGGAGGGAGACACAGAAACAACACTGGGGTTGAGGGAAGCAGGCTCGGAGGGTGTGGGTGGGGAGAATCAGCAACAGGTGACAAATTAGAAGGGCGCTTTGGGAGGCAGCATAAATGGTGCAGGTGGGGAAGCAATAGGGAGAAGCATGTAGGGAAGAGCTACTTGGAGGGGGGAGAAGCAGACGTGCGACAGAGCAGCACAGAGTGCAGGGAAAGAGAAATACACAAAGGGGGCAGCACAAATACATGGGCGCTCCCTTGGAGTGATTAACACAAAAGAAAAAAATAAGTTCATGAAAAGCAAGCTGTAGAAGTCGAGAAGGCAGCCAATGAAAGGGATGGAAGTAGACAATTCTGCATGGCAGGGACAAACACAAGACTGACAAGCTGGGACATGGATAATAAGCAGGCAAATGAAAGTGACTAGAACAGGCAGCCAATGGTAGGCAACGGGCGGGCTCCAAATCTCTGCATGTTCTTGATGAGCCACAATATGTCTTGCAACAGGCGCGGTCTAATAGGCTTCGACCTAATAGACCAGAGTCCGGTCTGAAAGAACATCTGCTGCCTGTATTCAGGACTTCAGCTCATCTTACATAACATCAAATTGGGGTTGAATGAGTGGAGGGTTTTTCCAATCGCATAACACAGTAAATAATGTCTGTATTGTAATGGCATATGGATAGTGCGTTCCTGCTCGTTGCGAGGCCCAAAGCCCCACCTTTTCTACCTAATGACTGACTTATTATACAAATAAAACAAAATAAGGCAAAGAACTGCAAGAAAGTATCACAATACGGGGAAGGTAAACTGAAAGCATCTGTGACACCCTTATACTACTTGCATTTATGGTTTAATTTTAAAAAAAGAGATAAAAAAAAAAAATTGCCGTGCCTGCGAACAGACATTCCCTTGTGACAGGGAGCCTGGTTATATTTTACTACACGCAATGAAACATTTTAAAAAGCATAAAAGGAGAATGTGCAAGTTAACCACTGCTTTTACTTAACGTTGCTGTTGACGGCGAGGAGTTAAGACGTGGGCGTAGCACATTCGCACCCAGGTCAGGAAAAAATAATACGATAAACAGTCACATACATTTCTTTCCTGCTGGCCTGCTTCTATCACACTTAGTGCAAACTCATGCAGGCCAAGTGACAGGGAAACATCAGGCAGCCATATATTTGAAAATGCAAAATGCGTCCAAATACAGAAAAGCTGTCACTCCCTGTGCAAAACGATGGAAAATGCTGTATGCCAAAAAACATCTTCACTGCACGAGACATTAGTGAATACGGTTTGAACGTGTGTGTCTAGATTACAAACTCAGTAGAAAGAGAGAAACAACATGCTAACAAAGAAAACAAATCACTTCATCCACGAAAAAAAAATCCTATTAAGGATATATGGAAACAACTCAAAATAATTCCTTACATTCAGAAAATCTGAAAGGTAATGACTGGGGCTCCATGAATAGAATGCATTTGTTATTTTTTGATTAACTGCTTCAAAAACCACTGCTTTCGTTTATTATTTACCAATCAGCGCATCACCCACAATAGGAGGCACTCTATTATACGAGAATAGCTTAGGAAGGTTTCTTACGTTTTAGCAATTGGTCTCCTGACTTTTTCAGCAGGGTAGTGGGTAGGAACCAGAGTTGCTGCCATGGCTCTCCAAATCGTCCCCTGCAGGTGCGAGTCAGGGCAGGAAACCGTCTTCGACTTTCAGATCTCCCCGAGTTCATAACTGGGGCCATCGACTACCAGCCCCAAGCAATGACTAGTTCCTGTACCAATGGCAGCTCAAGATCTTCATTTATCAACAGTGCTTTGCAAACCTACCCAGACCTTGCAATCCGCAAGTCCTACCATCACCCTCTACTCTTAACAAATCTCCTTGAGGGAAAAAGACAAGTAAAAATGACAGCAGTTCTCGTCGACGGGAAAATTCTGTTCAGTACGGTCACGAGGAGTCTCACAATGAAGACACAAAGTACAGGAAGCCTGCGAGCGAGGGAATGTGATATTCAGTGTGTACTTGCGTTCAGGACAACCTGTTCCCAGAGGAAGAACTAAATACATGAATTAAAATGAACGTCTCTCATGACCACAGCAATATGACCCTCGCTGCACGAACAAGTGCTCTTGGAGACAGCCGGTGATGTCACTGAAGGCCAAAGTACGACCAGGCTGCATCAAGCACAGCAGCACTTCAATCCTAGCGGCTTGTCCTCTCGACAGACTGGATCTTTGAAATGTAAAGTTTAGGGAATAGCAGAGATCGAGCAAGAGGAATCTCCCCATACCAGATAGAGCCAGCAAGACAACAAAAACACAGAGAGTAGAGCAAAGGGTCTGGCGGCGCTCTATGAGCCCTAGCACAAGCCCACTCCTGGAACACGCCGAGATGGCGTAACCAGGCGCTATATAAACTCCTTTATTATTATTATTAAATGTTTGCCATGTAAATCACGTAACAAACCGCAAAAAATATGATAGTCTCTTCAAAATAAAAAAAACCACATTTCTTTAACTTGTAACGCCTTTGACATTAATGATTTACATTATAGGCTCACAGAGGTAATGTGCAAAAAGTGGGATTACTGAAACAAAATATTTGCCTAAAATCACACAGTTTGTAAGCGCAGGTCCTTGGGTTAAACTCTGGTTTTCTTGTTTCACTGTATAAATCAACCAATTTTTGGTATCTATTGGTCTCTCTTTTTTTACCACAAACATGAGTGCTTGGTTTTAAACTTTGAGCACCAGGGTAGAGTGAGGGTGGCAGGCAGAAGCCATGTGAAAGCTTGGTTCGTTTTGGGCTCGAGGTTCCAAGAGGACAACGGGCTGAGCCAGAGCCCAGGATCCGCTCATACCTAAGTATCTCGTCCACTTCTATTACTAAGTTTTGACTCAGCAATCCTAAGGGGACTGAACGAAGCGGAGGCTTGGCACTCTGAGGCTCCAGGTAATCTCGGCTACGGTGGCTGTGATATGTTTTTCAGTGCAGGTAAATGCATTAAACAACTAAACACCATCAACTAAAATCTGCTCTTCGACTTGGACATGTAGAGTCTCTGTGAAGCATAAAAGTGGTCTGTCCCGCTATTAGGAGAACACATTTTACCTGCCTTAAAAGTAGGGAAGAAGAAAAATAACTGGTAGGCTCATCCAGTGGTTATGTAAAAAACAAGAGAGAGCGCTAGCACTGGTCGTGTGCCGTCCTTGTCCCAGGGTAAATGTTTACATAAACAAGTTGGACGGACCGGTCTAGCAGAATGTCCGACACTGCAGCGTCCAGCACCGCAGGGGTTTGTTAGAAGAACCCTCACAGGTTGGTGTGTGGGGGTCATCCAGTGGTTAGACAACAGACAGAGTATCTATTCCAGTGAAGAAAAGGTGCTGAACACTTCAGAATGCTTGTGTGTGGAGAGATGAGGAAAGCGAATGGGATCCGTTTGTGAATGTCTTGTCTGCCTCTCCTCGAAGTCAGTTTTCCTCATTCACGGCTTGCCCGAACTCTTGACGCACTAATCAGTGATTCTTCCATCTATAGAGTTTCAGAGAACTCAATGACATGGTTTCTGTGGATTGTTACATTCAGTCGTGAGGAAATCGAGAAAACAAATTAAAGGGATCAAGAAGCCCTTGCGGACTCAACCCTATAGAGCTGTCACATTTGCAATGGATGGCTGAAAGCCTGCCTGTCACTGTACATCCGAGAGAAGTGAGCATGCACAGGAGTTAAAGGCAGAGAAAGAAGAGTGTACTTTGTCCGATCGCGCTAGGACCAGATCAGGAGGGCTTGGGATCACCGAAGGACACTACAGCCACACTCTGATAAAAAGATGTTTTCCTGCTGTACCTGATGGCACTTTGCAAGCATTTCAGAAATATGAAGTTACTGTTTAGCTGGCCGACATAAATCGAGCAATCTCAAAAGTTTTGAAAAACTATATGAAAGAGAACAAACGAAAATTAGGAAGAAACAAAAGGAACGGGGGACAAGGGATTGAGAACAGAAAATGTTGTCTGTACTATAGTGAGTCACAGAATAGTTATCTGTGCGGATTTGTTCGCTTTACAGGAAAGCCGCTGGCCTATTAAGACTGCAGGGCTTAACTTGTCAGTGCTGCCTTGTGCACAGGCCGTCAACCATGAGCTCCCAGTCACACGTGACACACAGGCCTTGCAAATTCAATCAGCAAAGAGACATTAGGGGCAAACAAACTCTACACTGGTCTATAGGAAAGCAGAGCATGGAGGAGGCTACTGCCAGTAGAGAGGGGTCACACTCACTAACACTAAAGAAGGGGGCCAGAAGTGGTGGTATAGGAGGTCTACAATATGTATATATAAAAAAATGAACTTTTCGGAAATCGATCACAGATAAAAAAGCATGTGTGCACAAAATGGAGATCAAATGGCGTTCAGTCAAAGACTAGCATGTTTAGAGTGATTGTGGATGTCAACTTTGTTACTGACACAGGAAGCAAGGAAATTAGAAGACGAACTAAAGATGATCCAATATGCTTACGTGGGGGAAGCTGGGAAAAGTACTCCGATCTCATGAATTTTGATGCAATAACTTAGGCTTTTGACTGGATTTTCATAAAGAACGGCTAAGCAAAACTTGGGCTGTATAGAAAACTCTTTTGAAGGACGTCTAACTGCATATGACTGTGAATGCTGAGGAAACAAAGACTTGCACGGCTAACAACATTCACAAATGTCTACTATAGAATGAAACTAGCCATAAATCAATCTTCCCCAACACAATGATTTGTGAATCACTAATGATTTCAGAATAGGAAACTACTCTCCTTTGGAATATCTGATACAAACGGTAGTGCTATGTTGTCAAGGTACAGCAGACAGAAACTCCAATAATGCTCGATTGTATAATTTAAAGACTGAATGAAGTCTAATCTGGCAGTAACCTGTAATGTAATATTCCACTAACAAGAACCAGCTAGGTCTAACAAAAAAGCTGCTCTCAAGTCGTCACCTTCTCCTTGATCCACAGTTATGATGTCTGAGACATCGGTTGATCATTTAGCACCCTATGCACATACTACTTATCCCAGAATCGGCGTGGCTTGCGCGCCGCTGCGACATGGCGACTTGCGCTTGAGCTCCAGGGGGACTGAGGGCCGTTGGAGGTTTTCACCCGCTTCCAGGTGCCCCTCTTCAGCACAACAGCTCTCCTGGCCATCGGAACATGCCGAGAGCCGTTTGCGAGCATTTCCGACGGAATTTCGTCACGGAGGTGTGATTTCTGACAGGCGGTGGTGGAGCTCGTTATCTCTTCGGGCCGCCGCCATTTTAGCGGATTGTGACGGACGGCGGCTTATCTCCTCAGAAGCGACGTAATGGATACTTTCTTGCCAGTTCAGCGGAATACCAGGTGCTTGTGACTACATTTGGTTACTTTTTCATTTTTTTTTTCCTCACTTTTTCCTTCGCGCTGCTTGGCTGATTATTTTGTGGCTCTTTATGATTACATACGTTTTGGCTTGCCTTGGTACAGCAGTTTGAGCACTGAGCTGCGCTCTAACTTCTCTTTGGGTCTCTGCTTTAGCCTACTAGTCTCTGCAAGGTGCTTCTACTAATTTCTGCAAGACTTGTCATATAAGTCTGCCCTTTTTGCCTATTCTGACTTCTCTGCTTTCAGTGCGCTCTATTATTTTATTTTTTGGTGGGGAAGTCACTTCCTTTGACCTTTTTTTGCCTGCCTCTACTATTCCTCAAGTGGTTTTATATATTTTTTTCTCTGTCTGTTGCTCCATGGCCGCCAATATGGGCCGTTCATCAACTGTTAAAGACTCAAAAGACTCAGGTGCCTCGCTTAAAAGACTCAAGCAAGTGTCTCCTACGCCTGAGTCTTCTCAATCAGACACCAATACTACTCTTGACGCAATTTTAACGCGTCTCAATGAGGTGCATGACATTGCGCAGTCAACAAAGACTAATACAGACTTACTGCAAGTGGAGATGTCCGCTATCAGGAATGATTTCAAAGCCCTCTCTATTCGTGTTTCGACTACGGAGACACGTATTAGTGGGGCGGAGGACCATATGCAGAAGCAATCTCGGTCTCTTACCCATTTAGAGCGCTCAATGGCGGCATTGCGCAGAGATCTCACTGAACAGGAGGATCATAATCGCAGATCTAATCTACGCATTTTTGGTCTGCCGGAAGATGCAGAGAAGACATTCCCTTCCATGATTGATTTTTTATACCAATGGCTGCCTGCTACTCTACAAATCTCTTTCCAGAGAGACTTTGAGCTAGAAAGAGCACACCGGGTGCCCACCTTCCGGTCTAAATCTGCCACACAGCCAAGAGCGGTAATTTTTAAGCCATTGCGCCATCAACACACGGAGCAGATTCTTTCTCATATGCGGAAAATTAAAGTGCTTTCCTGGGAAGGTCATCGTATTTCAATCTCTCAAGACTTTGCCAGAGATACAGTGATAAGGCGGAAGGGCTTTCTTAATCTTCGGAAACGTCTTTCTGAGATGAACATTCCCTTTTCCTTTTCTGGTCCTTCGAAATTTCGTATTACCTTCAAAGGTCGTTCCAGAATTTTTGATGAACCTGCAGAGCTAGCTTCTTTCTTGGACAACCAGATGGAACTACAAATGGAACTTCAAATGGCGGCTTCACTTGATCCTGGTGCTTCGGGCACATGAAGTGTTTATCTGTGCCTCCTGTGTTCTCTCTTTTCTCAGATTGATTGACTTAGTTGTCTTTTACGATCTGCTTGATGGTTTTTTGCTTCTCTATAAGTAGTATTGTGGTGCTGTCTGTTTGTGGCTCTGCACGTGGTTGCTTAGTTTGTTCCCTGGGTATTCTCTTTTTCTTTTTCGCTTTCTTTGGAGTGGCTTGTTTGTCCGGTTCTTCTTTTTCCTCTCTCGTTTTATAGTGTGTTTCTTCATCCTTCATATTTTTCTCTCTTTTTTTTCTGTCTGTTCTTTCCTTATGTATAATGCTTTTGTACTCTCTTTTCATTACTTTCTAGACTTTATTGTATGTTTCTTATCTCAGTCTGTAATACTTTTCCTATTGCTCCTAATCCACTGCTAAAGTTTTTCATGGTTGTTTGTTTCTCTCCCGTGTTTAATTATCTTTGTTTCCATTCCTGGTTTTTGCCTTTTTTGTCAGATATTTCTCCTCTCTTATCTATCTTATCGTTAGATTTATGTACCCATATGTAGTTGGTTAGGTACTGGTTTCGGTTGCTTCTCCTTATTGCTTTCTTTATTTTTATAGAATATTTGTTTCATTGTAATAGATGTTCTTTTCTGTTATACCATTCTCTCTTTTTCTCGCTCATCACCCTTACACATTAGTTTTAGTCTCTACATGTTGAAGGTGCTATACTTACGTATAGCTTTGTTCTGACTTCCACTGTTTTGTTCATGAGGTTCTTTCTTTTTCTACTTAATGATAGTAACTTTTGCATGCTATGGTTTTCTCATGTTGTATGGATTTCTACTCGCTATTGCCTATTTCTTGTGTTCTCACTTACTAGTTTTATTATCAATTACGATTTACTGTCTGTTAATTAGCCTGCTTAGCACGTATTTTTTCTACCGGATGCCTATTTATATTGCTATTGTATTTTTTCATTTTTCTTTGATGCTTCTTTAATATATTTACTCTCTCTTCACTTATTTGTTAGTTTATTGTTATACTTTGCTTGACTATGTTGTTATATTTGATGCTTCTTTTTTGTGACTTGGCTGTTCCAAACCTTAATTTCTATTGGGGCTGATATTGCTGACTCTACCTCTCCTCATAACGGCTTCCTTTATCCCCCTTTTCACGTTCCCCCTAGTATGAATTTGGTCTTTTTCAGACCTCACTTCGTTACTCCTCTTCCCCTTTTCCTTTCTTTTCTTTTTCTTTCTTTGTTTCTTCTATCTTCTCCTCTCTTTTTCTCCTTTCTTTTCTTTTTTCTCTTCTCTTGGGCTTCTTTCCTAAACTTCCCCTTTTTCATGTATCTGCTTGGTGTTTGGAGGATTACTTCTATTCTGTTTGTTCATACATTATCTTCTAGGTCTTCTCTGTCTTCTCTCCTACATGTTCCATGCCTGGCTTAAATGTATTATCCCTGAATGTTAAGGGTCTAACACACCCAGTCAAAAGGTCGAAAATTTTGGACTACTCCAAGTCTCTTTCTTCGGATCTTGTACTGTTGCAGGAAACGAAGGTTTCGACCAGGGAAGCTCTTTTCCTGAAAAAGGAGTGGGTATCTGATGTTGCTTGCTCAGATGCGTGTGGCAAGAGGAATGGTGTCATTACGTTGGTTTCTAAAAAGTCTGGTTTGTCTCTTGTCTCTTCTGAACAGGATACGGAGGGTCGTTGGTTGTTATCTAAATTGTCTGATGGTAATATTGATCTTTTTGTCATGGATATTTATGCTCCGAATAAGGATGATCCGTTATTTTGGACAACAGTGACCAAGAAATTGCATGACACTCCTCATGCTGGTAATTTGTTGGTGGGTGGAGATTTTAATTTGCCAATGGATCCCATCCTAGATAGAAATTCTGCCTTTCATTTTCGTCCTCCGAAGTCACATAAACAAATGACTAATATGTGTTCTCTGCTTCATCTTCAGGATGTCTGGCGTCTCTTTAATCCCACTGGTAGTGATTTTTCCTTTTTTTTCCTCGCCTCACTCTACTTTCTCGCGTATTGACTACCTTTTGGTACACTCCTCCCTTCTTCAATCTTCCTCCTCTCCTCTTATTCATCCTATTTTGATTTCGGATCATGCTGCAATTTCTTTTACGCTGCTGTCCTTTACTCCCACGGCAAAATCTCGGACATGGAGACTAAATACAGAAATTTTGCATGATGACTCCCAGGTTTCTGAATTTTCTAAGGAGATTGAAACTTTTTTCCTTGAAAATGAAGGCTCAGTTGATTCTCCAGTGGTGCTTTGGGATTCCTTTAAATGTACTTTCCGGGGTCAAGTCATTAAATGTATGTCAAGGAGGAATGCTGCTCTTAGAAAGGAACTAACTGATTTAGCTGAGGAGATTAAGAGACAAGAATCTCTTTTTCGTCAATCTAAGGATAAAACCTGTCTACAATCCATTAAACAGTTAAAATACACATACAATACTATTGTTACCAGAAGGGCTCATATTGGGCTTCAGGCTCAGAAATCTAAGACACTATTATTAAAAAATCGAGCTGGCAAGATTCTTGCAGCAACATTAAAATTTCAGGAATCTTCTTGTAAATCTTCCAGGATCTCTTCTATTAATGACCACTTGGGTAATAAGAAATTTCAGACGGAGGAGATTCTTGGGGTGTTTCGTGATTTTTATGACAACTTGTATACTCCCTCTAATCAGGCATCCTTTGAACAGTGTCAAGACTTTTTAAAAACAATTCCATTAAAATCGATCTCAGTGGAAGATAGTTCCTCTTTGAATCGCCCTATTTCTTCTGATGAAATTATTGCCGCAATTAAAGATACTCGTTCGGGGAAAGCCCCATGTCCTGATGGCTACCCTATTCTTTTTTACAAAACCTTCCTTCCTGTAATTGTTCCCAAATTACAATCAGTCTTTGAGGCTTTTCTTAAGGATGGCTCTGTCTCTGGCTCTGCCGCTGACGCTACAATTGTAGTGATTCCAAAAGAAGGTAAGGATCATTCCGATCCCAAAAATTTTCGTCCCATATCTCTTCTTAACATGGAAGCTAAAATTTTTGCGAAAATTTTAGCTAAACGGTTAGAATCCTTTATTCCTCATCTGATCCATCCCTCGCAAACAGGATTTGTTAAAGGTCGGTTGGCACGTGACAATATTCGAACATTCTGTCACATTCTTGGATCAGCTAAGCGTTCTCAACTTCCAGCTGCTGCTTTGGCACTCGATGCTGAGAAGGCCTTTGATAAGGTCTCCTGGCCCTTCCTGCGTGCGATTTTAGGTGCCCATAATCTTGGGGATTCCTTCATTCAGATGGTTATGTCTCTTTATTCTCGCCCTAGAGCTAACATCAGAGTTAATGGTGCTACATCCTCCTTTTTTAACCTTCGCCAAGGTACTCGACAGGGCTGCCCTTTATCCCCTCTTTTGTTCTTATTATCCATTGACCCTCTTCTACGATTGATTGACCTCCACCCTGATATTAAAGGCTTTTCTTTTGGTCCTCATTGTTTCAAAACGGCTGCTTATGCAGATGATGTCCTTATTTTCTCTGATGATATTGCATTGGCCATTCCTGCTATTTCTGACACGATATCAAGGTTTCTAGCTACACCTTGAATAGGGATAAAACTGAGATGTTCCCTTTGAATGCGTACTGTTTTTCTCACCATATGGGTTCTGCTGGCTTTAAGTGGCAAACTAAACATTTGAAATATTTGGGTATTTATTTTTGTTCTTCCTTGTCTGCTACAGTCTCTTATAATGAATCCCAGACCATTCTTAAAGTGCGGCGTCTTTTGGAAACTTGGTCTCCGAAGCACATTTCTTGGTGGGGTCGACTACAAACGCTTAAGATGATGATTACCCCTATTATTAATTTTGTTTCTTCTATGCTTCCAGTTAAACTTTCTGCTTCTTTCTTTCATGAAATCGATGTTCTCACCTCTAAATTCTTATGGAATGATAAACGGGCTAGGATTGCCTATAAATCGTTACGTCAACCCTGTGACATGGGTGGATGTAATCTTCCTGATTGGGAGAAGTACCAAGTCGCCTTTTTGGCGTCTCAAGGTGCTTTATGGTTTTCTTCCCCCTATATTCATATTCCATCTTTGCTGTTGATAGAACAAACTCTTGCCTCTCCATTACCGCTCGCTTCTTTTATGACTACGAACACCCTCTCTATCCTTTTCTCCCGTTCCATTATTTTAGATACTATTGCTGCGGTCCGTAAGATTGATAGACGGGTTGCGGTTCCATTGCATAAATCCAAATGGTCGTCTATTTGGCGAAATTCTAAAATTAAAATCAGTATTGATCCTTCTCTGGTGTCCTATTGGGCTAACAAAGGGATTTCTCTCGTTAAACATCTTTATGATGCTGATGACCAACCGTTACCTTTTTCTTCCTTGGCAAGTCAATTTTCTTTAACGAACTTGGATTTTTATACCTTCCTTAAGATTAAAGTGGCACTGGCCAAGTTGCGCCTTCATCCTTCCTCCCCCATGATCACCCTTTTTAATTTATGGGTACGGTCTGGACATGTAGCATCCAGAATATATAAATTCTTATCATCTTCTTTATTACCTACCCCAACTGTTACACAACGGAAATGGTTGCATCATTTTGATCGGGGCGTTACGGATCATATCTCTACCGACACCTGGCAACTTATTAGTAAGCTATCTCTTCGGAATAAAATCGCACCTTCACTGTTGCAATCTAAATATTTCTCGATGAATCTCCTTCATTGGACTCCTACTCGCTTGCATTCGCTCAATCTTAAAGACGATAACTTGTGTTGGAGTTGTGGTTTGTTACCCGGTGATTTCCAACATATGTTCTTTGGATGTTCCCTCCTCCAACCCTTTTGGGATCTAATACACAAACATCTTATGCTTATTTTTGGTATTAAATTCCAACTTTCTTTTCCATTAATTTTATTAGGCCCGTTAGCTGCCCCGGTTCCTCTTCCATTGGATTTCTTGGATTTGCAATTGTTGGACCTGTTGTTAACTGTTGCAGTGAAAATCATTCTCATGGAATGGAAATCTTTTTCTTCAATTTCCTATCATACCTGGTGGGCTTGGGTTTCCTTTTTACGGAGTGCTCATACGTCAGTTGATCATGCTCATCTTTCTCCTTCCATATCTGCTGGTGTTTGGTCTGCATTAGATTCCTACATGGATTCAGTTTCGAAAGGGTTGGTTGCTCCATTTCCCTCTATTTTGCCTGTTTAAATGCTGTTCTCCTTTTTAGGAAGTTTCTTCAGAAGTCCATTTTTTCTCGTTCTCATTTATTTCTTCCTTTCCTCTTTCCTCTTTTTTCGTTGCTTTCCTGCACCCTCTTCCTTTCTCTTTTTCTTCTTTCCTCTCTTCTATTCTTTCTTCTCCCTTCCTTCTTTCCCTACTATATTATCTGATAGTGTTACCTTTGAAAGTTACGTCTACTGATTATTAATTTTTCTCCCTGTCTTGATTTACCTATCTGATTTCAGTTGACTTATTGAATTGGGAAGATGCATCGAGCTCATTATTTTTAGTTTCATATGTGGTTTGTAATTATCTGATTCCAATGGTATCACTACTGTTTGTATCTTATTTCCTTATGCTCCTTTAAAATAATAAATTCTTTTGAAATCAAACTACTTATCCCAGAATCGAACTCTGTGCCACAATTCATTTACTACATTCAGGCAGATTTTCTGCAAAGCTTTTAGAAATCTGGCCAAATTTGACCCATTGCAATTACCTGGTTGTTGTTAAACTGCTCTTAAATGGCTACATTTGCTTTTCTACCTTAACTTAATGCAATACACTACGAAAATAATTTATGGGTGAGTGACTGAAACAAAGATCGTTTTGGCAAAGAATTTTTTAAAATGAAAGAATTAAAAAACATTTAGCTGAGGAGCTTGGCGGGCATCCGAGATGGCCGCGTGAGCACAGCGCTCCCCGGACCCCCGCCGCTCCCGGCTTAATATCCTGATTTAATCCTGATCTTTGCGAGGATTCATATAGAGGACGTTGGGCTGATCTACCTGGACTTTTCATAAACGAATTTGGACATTGGGTGTCTGAATTATGTTCACTTGAACTTTTGGGCTCCGCCCTCGAAGTGCGCCCGGGACTGGGTGAGGTTCGGTGGCCGTCTTGAAGTTGAACAACAACGGCAGGGGGATTGGACGTGTGAGACCCCCTCTTAAGTTTCGGTTTCGTTTCTGCCTCGGACTGGGACATTGGTGAGAGGGCTGGGCCAGAGCTGCGGCCGCTCTCCACGTAGGTTGTTTGGCCCTTGGCTGCACTGTTTCTGGAGTGGGCTGCATCTATCCTGGTGCTACATCTCTTGTAGTCCTTTGGTCCAGGGGCCTCCGTTTCTGGTGCTTGGCCTGTCGCCCCTGGTGACATTGCTTGTGACGCATCTTCAAAATGGCGGGCAGAGGGGACCGAGAGACGCGCAAGACGAAGGCACCTCTGCGCGGGGGTCCGGTTCAATCTAATGTCATGGATCGTTATACCCACTCTAAGGGGTCCCCCGGAGCTGCCCTGCCCGGTCCCACTGCGTCGGACCACGTACTAGATGCGTCGCCGGAGCCCTCCTTGCAAGACATCATGGGCGCCATTTCTGGCATGAGGGAATCCATAGGCCACCAGTATGAAACTTTGGCCCACAAACTGGACACTGTGGCGATTGAGGTCAATTTGATTCGAGCCGATCTCTCCAAGACGAACGAAAAGGTGAAATCGTTGGATATCAAATCTTCCAGCCTCACGACGGACGTCTCTGATATTCAGACGGAGATTGGCAATCTCCGCAGGGTGAACGATTTCATGACCCGGCGCTTGGAGGATTTTGAGAACAGGGCGCGTCGCTGTAATGTTCGCGTGGTTGGTGTGCCGGAGAATTCAGAACCCCACTCGGTTGATCTCCTGGTTGAAGATCTTATCCAGAATCAACTTTCACCGTCTGGCCTTAGTAAATTTTTCGCAGTGGAGCGCGCACATCGTGTTCCGGGGGGCCAGGGCAAGCCTGGCGCCCCGCCGAGACCTATTGTTGCCAAGCTTTTCCACTACAGAGATCGGGACGCTATCCTGCAGGCCTCGCGGGCGAAGGGCCCAGTAGCCTTTGAAAATGCCACGGTGAACTTTTATCCGGACTTTTCCCAACAGGTCCAGAAGCAGCGGATGGGATTTCGTGGTGCCAAGAAACGTCTTAGGGACTTGGGGATGCGTTACGCAATGCTCTTTCCGACCAGGCTGCGGGTGGAGCATGATGATCGAACTTTCTTTTTTGATCGGCCAGAGGCTGTGAATGACTGGCTGGACTCCCTGCCTAATCGACCTCCTGAGACTGAGTCCGAAGCCCACCCGGGCGGTGCTGAAGGTGGTGTTGAGAGCTAAACGTTTCGTTTTTGACTGATGCCTTGTTTTGTATGACTTTTCCAGGGATGTAAGCCTATGTTCCTCTACCTCATATGTGTTTTGATGTATGGTCTTATTCTCGTTATTATTGATCGGGGGCGGGTGGGCCGGAGCCTTTCCTCCTCCGGGGTCTTTGTGTAGAATAGGGGTTCTTGGGCGACAGGCACACTGCAGGTTGGGGTGGCTTTTTAGCTTTTTGCAGGGGTGCAGGGTGGGGGGGTGTTTTCCTGTTATTTGGGGGGTGGGTGGTTGGGAAGTTCATTGTTTGTATGTTCTGTGTTCAAGGCGACTTTATTCTGTATTTGAATTGCTTTTTGTGGTCGTGCTCATTGATGGGGGGTTTGGGCTTTGTCGGGTGGGATGGGGGTAGCGGGTTGAGATTTGTTTCGTGGAACGTTAATGGTCTGGGTGATCGTATCAAACGCAGTGTGGTGTTGAAATGTATACGACGTTTATCTCCTGATGTTGTTTTCCTGCAGGAGACTCATTTGATAGGCAATGTCTGTCATGCAATGAACAGGTGGGGCTATCGCCTCGTAGCATATTCGGGGTTCACCTCGGGTTCCAGGGGTGTGGGTATCCTCATTCGGGCTTCCCTCCCCCTGGCTATTGATGATGTTATACAGGATGACCGGGGGCGGTATGCTGTCCTTGTGGGTCGGTATGAAGGCCGTACCCTTTCCTTATTAACTGTTTATGTGCCCCCCGGCTTGCAGACTTCCACCTTTTCAGATTTGGGCCGTGTCTTGTTGGACCTTCCTGATAGTACTCTCTTTCTGGCTGGTGACTTCAATTCCGTAGTCTCTGGCATTCATGATCGCCACCCTCCTAGGGATACCCCAGCGGCTCAGCAGTGGTTGGGTGGCTTTTTGGATACCTTCGGCCTAGTGGACTGCTGGAGGCTTTTGCATCCTACGCAGCTGCAGTACACCTTTCACTCCGGGGCCCATGGGAGTTTGTCTCGGCTGGATTATTTCCTGATGCCTGCGGCTCAGTCCCCGGCTGTGCGTGAGATCGTGCACTTGCCCAGGGGTATCTCTGACCACTCTCCGCTCTGGCTTCGTTTTGAGGTTGGGGTGGAGGCAGCGTGCAGGGTGGCTCCCATTAATCCGTGGTATCTTACCTCCCCTGAGACCCGCACCCTTTTACTTAAGTCCCTCGACTCGTATTTTCTGGATAACGAGGGGTCGGTTTCATCTGCTGTGTCCCTGTGGGAGGCCTTTAAGACTGTGATTCGTGGGCAGGCCCTCTCCCTTATTGCTGAGGCTAAGAGAGCGAGGAATAGAGAAGTGGTTGACCTTGAGGGGGAAATTTCTGTACTGGAGGAGGGCCTGGAATCTGGTGTCACGCCTGAGAAGCTCCATGCCCTGGGTCTGAAACAATTTGATTATAAGTCCTTGGTCACGGATGCCGCCAAAGTGATGTTTCGGGAGCAACAGGGACGTTTGTATGATGTGGGTGATAAAGCGGGTAAATTGCTGGCATGGCTGGATAAGAAGGAGAGAGCTAATCGTGTGGTACCCGTGATTCAGTCTGCCTGTGGTGTGAGTGTAACGGACCCGATTGGGGTAGTTGACCGGTTTGCCGAGTACTTCCGTGTGGTGTATACCCCTGTGTCTGTGAGGGATGTGGTTGACTCTCGCCTTCTGTTGCGTGATATAGCCCTGCCCATTGTTTCTGATTCGGACCGTGTGGCGTTGGACTCCCCCTTTACGGTTGATGAGATAGCTACTGCCATCCGTTCCCTCCGTTCTGGCAAAGCATTGGGCCCGAACGGGTTGCCAATCGAATTGTACAAATTGCGTCCGGATAGGCTTGCTCCGTATCTCCGTGCCATGTTTCTGGAGTCCCGGGACCGGGGTATTCTCCCTTATGATCAGAGACTAGCCACGATAGTTGTCATCCCTAAGGAGGGCAAACCACGTGATCTTTGTTCCTCCTATAGACCCATATCCCTACTAAATGTTGAGCCCAAGGTGTTGGCGAAACTCCTGGCCACCCGTCTCTTGACGGTCATTAGTGACTTGGTCCATCCGGATCAATCTGGATTTATCCCACATCGCAACACGGCTCTGAACCTACGTCGTCTTGATGGCGCGATCGCGAGGGCGGGGCTTCTGACGGAGCCGGCCATTTTGGCATCGTTGGATGCATCCATGGCCTTCGACACGGTGGAGTGGCCCTATCTTTGGGCGGCTCTTGAGAAATTTGGTTTTGGGCCTGATTTTATTGGTTGGGTCAAGTTGCTGTACACGGCACCTCTGGCGCAAGTGGTGGTGAATGGTAGGGTCTCGGCTCCTTTCACTCTCGGTAGGGGTACCCGTCAGGGATGCCCCTTGTCTCCATTACTGTTTGCTCTCGCCTTGGAACCGTTGGCTGCCTGGCTCCGGTGGGAACCATCTCTTAAGGGGATTCGCTGGTCTCCGGACTTTGAGGACCGCGTTTCGCTTTACGCGGACGATATCCTTTTATACCTCACCTCCCCGCGTAAATCTCTGTCTGTTCTGTTTGATGTTCTTGCTTCTTTTGGGGCCAACTCGGGCCTCGTTATTAATTGGGCCAAGTCCTGTGTATATGTTCTTTCGGGGGTTTTGCCCCCCTTGCCGAGTAGACTTCCCATTCAAGTGGTCCATTCGGGCTTCAAGTACTTAGGGATTTTTATTACGTTGGACCCGACGCTCCGCTTTGAGCATAATCTCCTCCCACCGTTGCTTAGACTGCGATTGGATGTGGCCCGTTGGCGCAAGCTTCCTTTATCACCGCTGGGCAGGGCGGCCCTGTTTAAAATGATGTCCTTGCCGCGATTCCTTTACGCGCTTCACAACTCTTATGACGCTACCCCTAAGACCTATTTCCAAGAGATTGAGAGTCTTCAACGGCAGTTGATATGGGATGGGCGACCCCGTATCGCACTCGCAAAGCTCACCATCCCCTGGTATGACGGGGGCATGGCGCTCCCTGATATCAAGCGATATTATTGGGCTTCCCAGTTGTCTGCCATTAATCATGTGATGTTTTCCCCGGGTCGTAATCCTGCATTCGAGATGGACAGACTCCAGCTTCCAGGTGGGGACTTTACTAGAGCGCTTTATTCCCGATCGGCCGGGCGCCATCTTGTGGGCCCATCCAGGATGGCAGTAACGGTGTGGCGGGCTGCGAGTGTGAGTTTGGGGTGGGAGGATCGATTGACGTTAGCGACACCGCTTTATGCATCCGAACGTTTGGGCGGACTCTGGTCTACCAAGGGTTTCGACCGCTGGGATGTGATTGGGATCTGTAGGGTGGGTGACGTGTACTCGAATGGTTGTGTGAAGTCGTTCCAGGCCCTCCAGGCGGAATATGGTTTGAGTGGTAGGGAATTTTTTCGCTACCTGCAGGTCCGACATGCCCTCGTCTCAGTCTTGGCTCCTGATGAGGCCTTGCCTGACTCTTCCCCCCTCGAGGACCGTGTCCTTGATGGGCATCTTCCCGATAGTACTATTTCTCTGATTTACAAGAAGTTGATTAACAATCGGGTGGACTTACTGATCCGACTTCGGGAGGCTTGGGTTCGCGATGGGTTGGAATTGGACGACGAGGATAGGCAATCGGCGCTCTCTTCTCCCAAGGAGGTGGCCATTCCTGCCCGTCTCCGTTTGGTTCAGCTTAAGATTCTTCATCGAGTCTATGTCACTGGTCCGCGCCTGGTTACGATGGGCTTTTCTTCGGATGGGCTATGCAAGCGTGGATGTGGCTTGAGTGCGACCTTTTTGCATATCCTTTGGGAGTGCCCGGTTATAGTTGCTTATTGGACTGCTGTGCTTGAGGTGATGACTGCTGTTACGGAGGTGGCCCTGCGACCGGAACCTCGCAGATGTTTGTTGAATGTATGGGAACCCACTGACTACTCTGTGGCCCAGACCAGATGGGCTACCCTTGGTTACATGATTGCGAAGCGGGATGTCGCGCAACTCTGGGGCGCTTCCAGGCCCCCTGAGCTCTCGAGGTGGGAGGACAATATGGACTGGTCCATGTTTCGTGAAAAGACGGTGTATGTGGCCAGGGGCAGACCCAGGGCGTGGACGAAGGTTTGGGGCCAGTGGAATGAATATCGTGGGGGTATTTGCACCCCTCCCCTTGATAACACTGCTGAGATTGTCCTTTCTCCCTAGACTAGAGTTCCCGGAACCTTTTCGTAAAGTTTTTTATACTTCCGGTTCTCCCCGCTGCTCCCCTCCCCCCCCTCCCCGACTTGATTGGAGCCTCCGGGCTCTGGGTGTGTTCTCCTGATCGTGGAACCGTCCCCTCCGCTCTTTGGGCTGACCTTACTTATCGTCCATTCGCCTTTAGTGTTTATGTTTTCTTTTTGTAAAAAATAAAAATACAAATTGTTCTGTGATGTCTATAGAGTAGCGCTCTGTACTTGAGTTGTACCTATCCACGGGTGTATATTTTCTTACATGCATTTTGCCTTGTTATTAGCGGCCAGCCCGTGAGGTTGTAGGCCCATTCTTGTACTTTTCTATGCTTACTCCAATAAAGGTTTTTGAAAAAAAAAAAAAAAAAAAAACATTTAGCTGAAAAGTAACTCTACAGAATTTCAGTATCCCTTCCTCCCGTGCTGCCATACCCTTTGCCCAGTTTGTAAACACTAGTACTTGGGCCTCAACTATTAGAGGCGTCTGTGTACCCGTCATATAAGGACATCTGCAAGAGATGCACCTACTCCTGTTGGCACGTCCGGGCCCATGATTTGCGCAAACACCTCAGGACATTGCAGTAACATTTTTAGTTTGCTCTAAAAGGTGTGGGTATATTTAAGCCACATGTTCTCACAGCAGTTAATAAGCAAGTGTAAATACAATAACTCATTAAAATAGAAATAAAGCTACTTAAACTCAAGCTTTAAGTACAAACGCCCTTCTCCATTAACTGGAGCTAAACAGTGAACATACGATATTCTCAATTAAGTTTCTTAACTCTCAAATAATGGTAAAATGGGTCCTTCTCCTGCTGCGTACAGGTCGTCAGGGGCCATTTAAGCATGTTTACCATGCGCATGGAGCCTATGATGTGGGATGTATGTAGCACGCCATTTGTGTTGCCTTTTTTTTGGGGTGATTTTATATACATACAGCAAAACAATTGTTCTATGGGTTTCCTGCCCCTGATAATACAAGGTATGAAAGCAAAAAAGTACATTTTCGGCAGGGCCCCCCTGTGCTGGCTATAGATTGAGGGTAGGATTAAGATAGAGGAGTACAGAAAAGTAGGAATAAGTGTAGGAGAAGGATAGGACAGACATACGTCTAACAATACGATTCAGACTTGTCCGGGGCAAGTTCTATCCCCCTACACGGTCTCTTGGGCTTCACCAGGTGCCTTGCTTACTTCCAATTGCGGTGCGGAGTTCCTTATTGGACTACTAAGCAGGGCCGAACTGACCACTGTAACGCTGCATTTTCAGGTAAACTTCACAATGGTCAACTGGCTCACTTTAATTTGCTAGTCGACAGCAGAGTCTGCAAAAGTTCAAATATACATGAAAGGACCAACTGTTGAGAGGAAATTGGCTGTAAAAAGCAGCATTTTGAGTATATAAGACAAGCCGCATAAGCTCTTTTCAAAAAATTAGGGAGCAAGGGGCAAGCGTCAAGAGGATTGCATTGGGCATCATATGTGCTTTGTTGGCCTGGCTGTTTGGACAGGCAGGCACTGCCTTTGGAATCAGTGGTGTGTGATAGCTCTATGCCATATGCCTGCCAGCAGCCACTGTAGTGAACAAAAAGCAAGGGTGATGATAGCTCTATAAGCGAAACGTATGAAGATCTGAGCGGCAGCAATTAGCAGGCAAAGTGGATTCATAATGCACAAGAGTGGCACAGTGGTGTTTGCAGGAGACTAGTGCTGCGACAGCAGACAGGAAAAAGGAAGGAGGAATACGTCTAGACTACCACCAGGCAGTTTGGGTTAGCTTAAATTTGGGAAATATTTTTTATTCAGCACTGACCCCTAAGATTTTATCTTGGTCAATCGAGCCTAAAATACTTCTAAAAGAGAAGGCGAGAAATGGTCAACACAGACCTGGTGAATAAAAAACACAACTATCACTTCTGTTTTGGGGTATACCTTCCAAAACAAACATTACGCTGACAATGTCCCCATAAGAGGGTACTGACAGTTCAGGTGATACAAAGTGCCTGATGCCATGTCTTAGCAAGGTGTGAATGTTGTGCTAGGTGTCTTCTGAGTACTGACAGTAATAATCCATAGGATACACCACAAGTTATAGAAAGAAGAGCAAGGGGAAAAGAAGGAAGTCCTGACAACTGCCTCCTATGGGAAACAGCAATCACAACGCGGTTTTTACCACGCTGTGCCATTACATTGCATGCGTTACAATCCATGCGATGTAGCTATGCATAGCCATTACTACGCATACCATTACATCGCATGCGCTGTTACAACACAAGCGATGTAATGCCGATCCACCTTGTTGTGAGGAAATAGAGGCTCTTCCGTTTTCTCACAACGACGGGCACCGCTCCTCGACGTGAAGCAGAAAGCAGGAACCAGGAGCAGAGATGACAACGCTGGAGATTAACCACGAGGAAAGGTACGGTAAGGGTGATTGTGCTTGGGGTGGGAGTAGTGTGGGTAGTGGTTTAGGGTAGTGTTTGTGTAGTGGTTTAGGGTTTAGTGTAGTGTTGTAGTGTTTGTGTAGTGTTTTAGAGTTCATGGTAGTGTTGTAGTGTTTGTGTAGTGTTTTAGGGTTTAGGGTAGTGTTGTGTTTGTGTAGTGTTTTAGGTTTTCGGGTAGTGTAGCGTTTGTGTAGTGTAGTGGTTTAGGGTAGTGTTGTAGTGTTTTAGGTGTTAGGGTAGTGTTGTGTGTGTGTAGTGTAGTGTTTTAGGGTAGTGTTGTAGTGTCTGTGTGGAGTAGTGGTTTAGGGTAGTGTTTTAGGGTTTAGGGTAGTGTTTTAGGGTTTAGGGTAGTGTTGTAGTGTTTGTGTAGTGTGGGGTTTTGGGTAGTGTTGGAGTGTTTGTGTAGTGTGGTATTTTAGGGTTTTGGGTAGTGTTATAGTGTTTGTGTAGTGTAGTGTTTAGAGTTTAGGGTAGTGTTGTAGTGTTTGTGTAGTGTTTTAGGTTTTAGGGTAGTGTTTGAGTAGTGTAGTGTTTTAGGGTAGTGTTGTAGTGTTTGTGTAGCGTAGTGGTTTAGGGTAGTGTAGTGTTTGTGTAGTGCTTTAGGGTAGTGTTATAGTGGTTGTGTAGTGTTTTAGGGATTAGGGTAGTGTTTGTGTAGTGTAGTACTTTAGGATCATGTAGGGTAGTGTAGTGTTACTGTAGGGATTGGACTGGGGGTCCGGGAGGGTTGTGTAGGGGTACTATATTGTTGTGTAGGGGTACTATATTAGTGGGTAGGGTAGAGTCACTTACCTTGCAAACTTTTACCATGACTATAGCTTTACCACGCATGTCTTTGCATTGTAATGGCATGCATGGTGAAAGCTTAGTCGTGGTAAAAGTTTGTGATGTAATGGCATGTTGCCATTGACAAAGCATAGTAATACCCGCGTTGTAATGGCACGCGCTGTATTAGTATGCAATGTAATGGCATACATCCCCCCCTATCAACGTGAGGCACCAGCTCATGGCATGAGCCTCTATTTCAAAGACAGGAGCACACGATGGAGCAATAGCTAGCGTCGAGGTCTGGAAACAAGTTTGAAAACGTTAGGTCCCTTCCTCACCATCAGTGAGCAAGAACCGAACAGAGTTCCAAAAAAGAACAGGGGCGAGCCTGGGCCTCGGTGTATACAATCCAAGACTATGAAAGACTGAAGCTGTACCTTAGAAACCTTGTTCTTCAATTAAGCTGGATAGTGGGTATGGAACACAGGAGACTGTTATAACTCAGTTCTTAAGTACATAGATAGCTATTTCAGGAATAGCACCGCAAAGCCACATTAGCAAAGTTGTACATTTACAGCGGCAGCAGCTGCACCGTTCCCAGGCAGAGCGCAGATGCTCTTGATCAGATTTTATGTATGCACAATAATGTACAACAATGGTTTAAGTCACTTAAATTGCTCAATTCAACTAGGCATTTTGGGATGGTTTGTAAGTCAGCGCAATGAGTACTCGTCAAGGGTAGCAAGCGCTATATAAATGTTAACCTTTCTCCATTTTCTATCCAACCACTATCCTTCTCAATCAAAATAACTGACTAACATATCCACCACTCAAATTACTTTCATATTTCACTATACTAATTCACCACTAATCCTTTACGGGTTTTGGAGCAGTGTGCTACTCGCTGAAAAAAGCATTTTAACACCTCATCAGGAGTAGCAGATGCGATATGTAAATGCAAACCCTTTTCCCTATTCTTTCCCTCCACTATCCTTCTCAATCCAAATAACCAACATATCCACCACTCAAATTACTTTCATATTTCACTATACTAATTCACTCCTAATCCTGCATGAGTTCCAGAGTAGTGTGCTACTCGCTGAAAAAGCACTTTGATGCCTCATCAGGGGTAGTAAGCGCTATATAAATGCAATTACAATACAATACAGGACAGCGACCGTGCTGAAAGGACCATATTTATCTCTAGGCTAAAACCACAAATGAAAACAGCTGAAGTAAGAGTGCTCAAAATTAAATGTTTGATTACAAAATACAATTATCTGACAGCACAATGCATATGCAGTATTATAAGCAGTATTGGATTTTACCATACTCTGCAGCCATGTTGGGCAATGGGTCAATATACAACGCAGAAAGATTTCAAAGAAAATCGTCTTTACCAAAAGGCCAGTCGCGTACTAGTGTTTGCAAAGTCACACACGAGCGCTCCCGCTGAATGTCCATATTAAAGAGCTACTGGTGGCTTTCAGCTCACACTCGAGTCAGCATTCCTGCTCTACCGCAGCCTTCGCGGGAGAACAGGTTTGTTAACCAGTTATTCCCGGCGCGTCACTGCTGTTTCCTTCTTCCGAATAACACATTTCTCCCACCCCAGATTTTAACAGAGCTCCCGAAGTGTGGATCCACCACACGCTGCAGTGAGTGCAGTTCTGAGTAGCCATGCGCATACGATGGTGTCCTCAGAAAAAACAGGAAGGGCTTAATACATACGTCACGGGCTGGCTTTAGACCAAAACAAATGCAGCTCGACAAGTTCTCACAAGTGGAACATACAGGGTGTGTGTGCTGGTGAGGCAGTCGTGAAGACTCACTTACACATACTAAGGACACGGGCCTCAAGCAGCAAAATAGATGACTAGATAAGCAGGTGCATCACGGCAAGTTATGACACACATGTTTGAAAACCTATAAAGCAACACCACCACTGTCTTCACTGCTCAAGTGGAAAAGTGAACTGTCACGTGACGCTACATGATTCGCAATAATATAGTTGGCCTAAAGTACGGACTGGGCAGATTTAAATCAAACATGATCTGGTTTTAAAATGAAAACGATGAGATTAAACGCAGAAAACAGGAGGGGGAAAACATGGCGTAAAAGGAACGTGAGCAGAAAGGAGAGCTAGTTTGGGGGCAAAGAACATATGAACTGAATGGAGAGATTATGAGAAAAGGAGAACTCTGTATCGGTGTAAAAATACGTGGGGTAAAATAGTTGTTACTCTAAACTTGTTGCAGTTGTACAACTCACAGAATAGAGTTTGTGTAGGGTAACGGTGCTAAGAGCAGCCCGGGTGACTTTCCACGATAATTTCCAATTTTAATCGAATCTTATTAAGTTCGTGTTGAGTTTTGGACTGGTTCTCAGTTAGGATGCGAGTGTGTGGCTTCGGTATCCGAGCTGAGGCAAGGCAATGTGCTTTTTCAGTTGCTTCTGCATCTTCTAGAGTCTAGAAAGGAGGGTTCATGCATTCCTAAAGGATGGAATACATACGTCTTAGGACTTCTGTCGAACGTGTAGTGTTGGATGTTAGTCTGGGTAAAGCGACAGTTGACTGTATGGAATGTTGTGTTGGATGTGTGTAAGAAGTTCTGTCTGGAAGTCCCGTTGGAAGGGACAGGATAGCCCGCTGTATGTCATACCGGGTTCTCTGTTGTGTAACAAACGTTTTCTGACTAATGTGTGGCATATGGGAAAAGGATGGATAATTTGGGCACAGGAAATAAAGTAATGATCAACAAGAATGATCACTTGCTTTGTTGAGGTATTTTAAGTATTACTTACCTGCTGTTAATCGGCCGCTCCAGAGCGCAGTGGGACACTGGAAGCATGCACAAATTCCAAAACTAAGCACGATTCAGGAATTCACAGTGAAGAGAGTGAGCATCGTGCATGAATGGGGAAGTGCTGAGCAGATGCACACGCCAGTGGCTCCACAATTACTCTGTGGTGACCCCTGAAGTCTCGAAAAACCAGGTTTTCTAAGTAGGTATAGTCTCAGATGAGGACTACTTCAGTTGCGCAAGTCTTCTGTGTTTAAACACCATGACCCAAACTCCACAAAGTAAGCCAGTAGCATCTAGTGGCAATGGGCTAATATGGCTGTTGGCTGCATAAGACAGATCTTCCCCTAAGACTTGCAAGAAGTACTTTAGGAGTGGTCGGACTGTAGTTGCTGTCACAAATGAGAACACCTGGTGCAAATTCTGAGTGGAAGTGAATATGAAGAAAAGAAAAATAATTACGTGTGACCTGGAAGTATATGTGTACTGGTGGTTGCATTGGGCATGCAAAACACTCGCTTGCGGAATGAGCAGCTGCAAAATTGCATATTTGTCACAGACCATACAGCGTACTGATTCACTGTGCCCAATTTCCAGACACCACCAACTAGGTTAGCTGGTGAGCAGACTAAGTACCTTGGCTGCCTTCAGCGGTAGGATGAACGTACAATAGGCCATCAGCATCAATCCTGCTCTGCACACAGTCGTACTGTCAACACCACAATATATCTGCAGTGTCAGTCAATCACCCCAGCACTAGTCAGCAGGACAGGGCAGTCCAGGTGAGTTAGTGAGTACTGCAGACTTCACTTAAAACATGCACTATGCACATTGGAAGGTAGTAGGCTACTTTATGCTATTCACTCAGTTAAAAAGGTAACCTGCACATGCAGGGGACAGGGCGCCCTCTCCCCCATATTCCCCTAACTTGCCAAACAGGCCTGGGCCTATGTGGAAATGTAAGGACTGATACAGCGCTTTCTGGGCCCACACTCTTACCATATGTTCTCCAATGAGCCTTTCTTATCCACACTGAGTGGTGAAGAATCAAGTAGGAGGTGTCAGCATTTCAGAAGCTCGGTCAAGAGCCTTCTTGGGTCAGTAAATAAAGCGTTAGCCTAAGCCACACTCAGCAAAGAATCAAGAAAAGCATAGAGGTCTAAAATGCTCAAAGTCAAAAGAGAAGTGCTCCAAGCATTCAAGGGAAAGCCTCTGAAGGAATGTCAAAAGGGAATCTGATCTCAAACGGTGTGACTACTAAGTTGTAACACACTAGAGCCATGTTGGGCAAAACCCCTTTGCACACATAATCAGGGATTTTTTGTCTGTCTTCCCTTCTCAGATTGTAGACTGCAACAATTTCCAAATATCCCACACCGAACATCAAAACGACATTGTCTCCTCACGCACAAGCCAGGTTGAAACATTGCTGAATAGGCCTTTCAGTTCACGCTTTGGCCCTCCCTGTATTTTCGTCAAGGTCTTCTTCTCAGGACCTATCTTTATGTCTAGTACAGTAATGTATCTATTCTACAAAGAACAATGAGTGCGAATACCTGCAAGAAATGTCATGTTAACAGAAACTAAAAAACTGCATAAGCATGAAGAATTATAGGCCTACATTGTCAACTTAAAGTATTAGCAAGAGTGCACAATAAATATGCGTGTGCACATTTACACATCAACAAATGTGAGTGATCAGAGCATTAGGTTCACGTTACATAAAGCATTTAATAAACCCTTTCAATAATCATGTGTAAATATGGCTAATAACTACACTTAAATGAAATATATGAAATATAATGCACCAGTTACATAAACTCCATCATTTCAAGAGTAATTACTTTCTACATGATGAGGACGGTTTCTATTTAATTATCTAAACAGTAAGTGTGATTCAAGGTATTAAGGCAAACATTATGAAAGTCGAATTTCATCTTTATAGCGACTACACATCTACTAAATACTCTTGGTTTATTAATTTCTCATGCAATATGGTTAAACACAATTTAAGTAAATTCACTAGTCCTATAGTAAATGCACTTTGGTGTTAAGGTAAAAATGCACCAATTATTTAAATATAATTAGACCATACAAGAATCATGTACAACATGTACATTCATGTCATGGATCTTGTTATGAAGTTGTGACGAATTTGTGACTTATAAAGCATGGGCAAAGTTTGCACTGCTCTATGATCATCTACAACAAGTGCGGGTTACGTTTGCTCTAAAGCCACTGCTGGGGTGTTCTTGTCCAAGACCCTCAACCATCACGGTGCCTGCGAGCATTGAAAGGATATTAATCTTGAGTTTCAAAAACATAAGCCATAGTATTTGCTTTAAGTTAAGTCTACAGGCGGTTTATTGGTCCCAGAGGTGGGGTGACGTGGAGGGGGAGGGGGGGGGGGGGCGCCACAGTTCCATCTAGTGGCTCATTTTCTCTGACAATGAACACTTAAGTATTACAGCCAAACTAAAAACTTTATTAAAAACGGGAGTACTTTGCTGTGCATGTCTGCAACAGTTTTCTATAGGACAAAATTCACCTAAAAGCAGTGGTGAAACAGGGAACACCTTTTCTTAAATAGGAGGTGTCAGATGTTAATGGTTTTGTGAATGAAGAATGAATGTAGGTTGCTTATTCTCCATCACAAGTGGACATTACCCAGCTCCCTCTAATATCAAAATCAAATATGTGATCCTAGGCAGCAAGTGCACAGTCTGGAGCTCGAAACTAAGCAACTCAACCTACTCGGAAAACACAGAATGTATGAAGGGGGTCCGCGTTTTTCAAATCCCTACCGTCTGCTTGCCCGGATGCCATTTTAAGCCCCTCTTTTCTAAGCTGGTAAGCTGGTTCTGTGTAAAAACAAAGCAGCGATATGTTGTGTAAGCGATGCACATAAAATGTGAAATACATAGAATAACTGAAGGACTAATTCATTGGAGACATAACCAATCATGTATACTGCCACACCCATTTATATATTGCAAATGAGTTTTTTGTTTGAACTATTCCCTGCACATTACCCTTCTGATCCCTAAGAGTATGTCTGCTTCACTGGAAATACTGCACACTGCTGCTTTACAGGAGAAGGGGATGGGACGACTTCTTGAAGGGACTGAGAATGTATACCAGATCAACTGAGACAGTGTTGAGAACCCTCACAGGAAAAGTATTACAACAGACAGAGACTGCGTGACTCCGTGCCTGAACAACACAGGCTGTGCGTGGGCGTATGTTTTGAGGTTAGAACTCCAATAGATGAGCGGCTGCACTCAAGCTCCTTTCCAGAAAAGAACTCCCAGCTTCGACAGGATGGTGCCTGCGCCTTAGGATAAAAACACGGAGGGGCGTTGCCAACTTGCCAGTGAACGCAGGAACAGCTTGAGTTTTAGGTCAGTGCGACTAGACCCGAGATCAAGTTCTAAATTTCGCTCACTTCAGTTCACAGATACTTTGTAAATTAAGTGATCCTTCATTCCCTGAACACTATGGTATCTCGATATTTCTGCCGATGGCCTCCTACGTCCCACTCCAAGAACTTTCCTTTCGATTTAACCCTCACAGCCAGGTCTCGTTCAGCTGCACACAGGGACACCATCTCACTCCATCATTCTCCTTCATTTGAGCAATGCTGATTGTGTTTGTCTGGCTGTTTTCTTTTTCATTTCACTGGCTCTATGCGGTTCATTGCGTGATTAAATAAATTAATGTTTTTCATGGGACATCCTCAAAAGTTGGTCGCAGGTGTGGAACCTCAGCCCCACCCTCTTCAACGTCTACATGAGACCTCTTGCAGCCATCGCACGCCAGCACAACCTCAACATCATCTCTTACGCCGACGACACCCAGCTGATCCTCTCCCTCACCAGAGACCCCGACACCGCCAGAACCTGCCTACACGAAGGGATGAAAGACGTCGCCGAGTGGATGAAGGACAGCCGCCTGAAACTGAACTCGGACAAGACGGAAGTCCTCATCCTGGGATCTTCGCCCTCCGCCTGGGACGACTCCTGGTGGCCCCCAGCCCTGGGCACCGCACCCAAGCCAACCGACCACGCACGCAACCTGGGCTTCATCCTGGACTCCTCCCTCTCGATGACCAGACAAGTCAACGCCGTCTCCTCATCGTGCTTCAACACCCTGCGTATGCTTCGCAAGATCTTCCGCTGGATCCCGACCGAGACCAGGAAGACTGTCACCCAGGCACTCGTCACCAGCCGACTGGACTACGGGAACACCCTCTACGCCGGAACCACAGCCAAACTTCAAAAAAGACTCCAGCGCATCCAGAACGCCTCCGCCCGACTCATCCTGGATGTCCCCCGACGCAGCCACATCTCCAGCCACCTGAGGAACCTGCACTGGCTCCCCGTCGACAAGAGGATCACGTTCCGGCTCCTCACCCACGCACACAAGTCTCTCCACGACCTGGGCCCCAAGTACCTCAACGATCGCATGACCTTCTACACGCCCACCCGCCAGCTACGGTCCACCAGCCTCGCCCTCGCAGCCGTACCACGCATCCGAAGAGCCACCGCCGGAGGAAGATCCTTCTCTTACCTGGCTGCCAATACATGGAACTCCCTCCCCATCCACCTTCGGCTGACCCAGGACCATCTCGCCTTCAGGAGACAACTCAAGACCTGGCTGTTCGAGCAGTAGCATACCCCTTCCCCTAAGCGCCTTGAGACCCTCCCGGGTGAGTAGTGCGCTATACAAATGATATGATTGATTGACTGATTGATTGAACAGGTCTATCGCATAAGCAGAGGCCCTCATGTTAATCACAGATATCACTTGTACTTCATGCAGGTTCGGAAGCACCTCGGCTGTTTCCCGCACCACCAGGAGTGGGCTGGAGCAGGTCAATAACCAACATCTTCAAGTCTTCATCAGTTGACTCGTTAAACTTTTCTACAGCTCTAAATCTATTCAGACAGGCCACACCATCCTGACGCAATAGGTGCCATAGTTAATTTCTTTATGGCTCGCCAGTCAGGCATTCACTGGTAAAGTACTGCACCTTGCCACTCTTTAAACACAAAATGTTACTGGCAGGACAGAAATCGGAGTGAATTACTAAGCAACCGCGACTGGAGCAACGTTGGGACAAGGAGTCGCCTTCGCATGGATTTTTCACTCCAGGGATGCACCACCGGGATGTGCTCCTGCAATAAATGCACCACGAACAACAGCAGTACTGCACAGAGCAGGTAAAAGACTTTATGTGCATGCCGCTCATGATCATGGTGATGTCCAGTATCTGCCCACAGACATGCCGAAGCTTAAACGAATGACAGCCATCGATAGCTGTATCCTTTTGGTCTCAATTGTGTACCGGGCTCATGAGCTCAATAGGTACTTGGAATGAGTTGATTGATTCAACCTCACCAGCCTCACCACCAAGTTTGTGTACTCTAAAGAGAGCACAAGAAGGCAGTAAGCATAATGGTAGCCATATCAGTCACGAGTTGGCTGGTGGCTGGCAGCAATTGGAAGCTGAGCTACGTGTCCTTGCCCACAAAGGCAGTAGCAGTTATCTTGTCATTTCTGGATCAATTTATTTTGCCACTATGAAGATTTCCAGTACCAGGATCTAAGGAGGGTGCAGAGTGAATGCAGAGCTGGGCCACGGGGAACAGTCCTGACAAGGGCAGCAGTCTGCCATCGTCCTGAGGCATGAGTCCACAAGTGAGTGTCAGCATTCCACGTGCTACCAACATGCATGTTTGGTAACTTCATCAGCACTTGTTAGTCTGAAATCAACTATGTGTTCCTGCTGGGTTTTAGTACTGGAAATCAATCAATCAGATATATTAAGCGCACAGCTGCCATCCAGTCGTCCTGCCACTAGAAGCAAAGATGGACAAACCGGAAAAGAAGGAACCATTGGATGGATAACCACAGTAGATGCTCTCACCTGGCTAAGGCAGGGGTAAACAGACTTAATTTGCCTGACTCACGCTGTTGCGCTAGGACACCTACACAATCTGTCAGAGGCGCCTTCGTGTGAAAGGATACAAAGCATACTAACTTGTTGAACAATGAGTGACACTGTCCATTGTCCAGCAGCGCTGCACCTGCGCGGTTTCGCACTCTTACAGTGAACCACACAGAGACTAGAATCAGATTAAAGGTTAAACTGAATGTGAAAACTCTCGGGGATCATAGGGAACCAAAACACTTCACCAGCGACTGAAGACTGCATCATTGTTAAATGTTCACCCATAACTATAACATTTTTAGGCAATTCGGGATGGAGCCTTGCGAAAGCGAAGCATTGATGATTGTGGCCCAGAGAGGGGTGATGATGTGGTAGATAGGAGATAGACATTTAGAGAAGAGAGGGTAATTGAAGTGGATATTGGGTTTGATAGTCGATAAGGTTTTAGTAATATCACTGAGACCATGAAGCTTAAAGGATGACCATAGAGTGTTATTTTTGGGCGATCGCAGAGTAGGTTTGATTAGATCATTGGCTTGATGGTTCTTTGGAATAGCTGAATTGGTTGCGACCGTCAGGAGCTCTTCGGTCTGTTTTTAGCATTGTCAAGTTCCGAACGAAAGAAGTCTTTTTTTAGATTTTAGAATACGTTTGTTATAGGAGTTTCTAGATTATCTTAGCAGTTTGATATGAGTGGAGGAGGGATGTTGTCTCCATATCCGTTCAGTTGGTCTCAGTTTGTGTCTTTCTTTGTTAAGGGCTTCATTGAACCACAGGTTTTTGTCTTTGTCAGGAATTCTTTTGAGTTTAGGTGTGGCTAGGTGGTCGATTAGTTTGATCATCGTGGCGTTGTAATGATTGTGAGTTCCTTAACGTCGGATAAGTCATTGGGAGGAAGAGTTCTTTCTTGCAGTAGGTAGCTAGATTGTCCCACATCGGGTTTTTAGTGTCTCTGGCCCACTGTTGGGCATGAGGTGCTGTGGGGAAGGTTTCCTTTTTGTGGCGGATATTTGGAAGGTGAATATATGATGGTCTGACCAATCGCATGGGATGATCGAGATAGATTCAACCAGTTTTTCTTTAGAGATGATCCTGTCCAATGTAGCACCTTTGCTATGAGTTGAATGAGTTGGTAATGAGCAGGCTTGGATCAGGGAATGGTCTGCTAGGAAGGTTTTGATGGCATTGACCTGCTTCTCAACGGGGTCATCACAGTGAAGATTTAAGGTCCCCTAGGAATAAGTCATTGGAGTGAGGGGTGGAGTTTGTAGTAATGATTTCCATTAGTTGGTCTATGAATAAGGAGTTTTTACCTGGGGGTGGTAAAATATATGAAGTTAGTAGGGAAGGCTATCTGAAGATTTTATGGAGAGCCTGAGATATTCACAGGGTTCAAGGGGTTCGGAGTGAAACTTCGGGATAGGGATGTTGGATCAGTGCAAAACAGCGATACCTCCACCCGTTTTATGCAGTTTGTCTAATCTTATAATGTTGTAGTTATGGGGGACAAGGATGCCTAGGCATTGAGAGGATGATTCAGTAAGCCATGATTCAGTTACGATGGTTATGTCCACTTTATGGTTCAGGATGAGGTCTGCGATGTCAGAGGCGTGTTTCATGGCTGAGCGGCAGTTGAGTAAGAGATCTGAGTCAATAAGTTTCCCAGAGCAATGTCCTGAGTATCAGGGGTTAAGGTTACTCTGTGTAGGTTATTAGGGTTTATCTTTCTGTTATTCCGCTGTGACGATCTATTAGGATTGATGGGGATGGGTGAATAGAGAATTCATCCTTATTTGTGAGGGGACATGGAGTTGACTCGTAAGAGAGTAGTAACATTTGGATTTTAGAGTCAGTTAAGTAGTTGTGGTGTTTGCGAGTACGGTATATCCGCTTTGACAGAGGTAGCGGGATGGAGTATGGATTGCTGTTGGCTGAAATTAAGGATTGTTGAAGAAGTTCAATTTTTGAGAGAGAATTTACTGAGAGTTTTAGTATATTTTTAATTTCTAAGAGAACCTTTTTGTAGGTTTCGGTATGTCATGTCTGTCTGGGCTCTGAGTGTGTGTAGTTCAGAATGGTATGAGGGGGAAGGAAGGAGCGGCGAGCAAGGAAGACTGGGGTTAGGAATGCTGGGAGGTTTGGTGGCTGTGTTTACAGTAAGGTAGGTTTGTGTTGGTAGGGATGGTGGAGGTCCTAGATGAGTAGGGCAGACCCAGGTGAGGGGCTTGTTACAATTAGCTACCAAGGCCTCATTGTTGAGTGAACTACGAGAGGTCAAGGAAGGGATGGGGGAGCCGGTTCTAGCAATGGGGCTAGGGGCAAGGTAAGGGATAGATGAGGGTCGTGAGATGTGTACTAAAGGTCATGGGTTGTTGTTGCTTCTTTGGGGGATTCTGAACAAGGGTGTGGGTTGCTGTGATAGAAGAGTGATAAATGGAATTGATTGATCCAGGAGGACTACGGGTGGTATGTTGGTGAGAGCATTATCTCAGATATGGAGTTGGTGAAGGGAGTAATTGAAGACGCAAGCTTTTAGAGTGGGGGAAGAAATTGTCAAATTGTTCTAAATCTTTGTTGGCTGATTGGATAAGAACACTGCCATTTTTGTAGGAGGTAATGTTTTGTGAGGGTGCAGTTGTAATCTTGGTCATTATGGGATATTTTTCTTATCTTCAATGCATAGTAGCTTAGAGAAGGCAGTTCGCCATTTGGCCACGTTTCTAGTGAAAAATATAAGGTCATTAATTAGAACGCCTTTAGTCAAGTTGAAGGAGGGGTCAAGGAACAGAGTATCAGGGTTTTTTCTTAGTACGTTGTGTTTGAGGGTTTTGGTAGCATTTCTAGAGAGATTGGAGGGGAATAGACTAGAGTAGGAGTTATTTCCTTCAAGTATCATAGATATTTCTGCCATGGTGAGGAGGTGGGTCTGTGTGCAGCTCTGATCTGAGGTAGTTCAGGAGGCGAACTTCAGGAGGCAGGCATTGGGAGTGAAGGGTAGGTAATGAGGTAGACCGGAATAGAAGGCGTACAGTGGGTGGTCTTAGAAGAGATTATCTGTGAGAGATTTCTTATGGGGTGCTAATAATGTTACAAAGGTAAGCCCGTAGCATTAGTAGGATAGGTGTTATTTCAAACACACTGCCCCAATGTAGGCATAAGCAGTCGGAGCCCGTGTAATTTTGATTGTTCTGGGAGGAAAGACCAGTGTGCTCAACCTACAGTGGAGATGCTAGGGATATATTTTCCAGAGGGAATTAGGGTAAATGCTTCGCATAATTGTCTGAGGTACAAGATTAGGTTAGGTGCCTATTTGTAGGTGGTAGCAGAAGGTGTCTTCATAGTCTTTCTAGCTTTTGCTGTGCAGTCCTCTTTTTTTTATGGCCCATTTGTATACTGGGTGGTTGGAAGAGGAGTGGGCTGTGGGAAAATGGCCTCAGGGATCACCCTTTCCTTAATGTCCAGGGGGTCAGAGCGAAAGAGCCTTCAAGTGAAGCTTGGAGGTGTCAGTTGATGAGGGAGAGGCCCCAGGCGGCCCGAACGAAGAAGAAAGCAAAGAAAAGGGCCCTGCAGTTCCGGGGCTGAGGGAGGAAGACAGGCTAATCAGATCGAGTGAGCCTTCGACGTTAATAGCCCTGAGGCTCCGGAATTGATGGATGGGGTGGGCGGAGCAAACGAGCAAAAGAGAGAGCCTTCAGCGAGGCTCTGTGGCTCCGGTGCTGAGGGACGAGGGCGGGCGGCCAAGATGACGAAGCCTTCACTTAAGGCTTTGTGGGACCGGTATGGGGTACGCTGCCGCCAGGCTGCATGTCCTCAGACGAAGAAGAAAATGGAGGCGGAACTCACCACTGCGTCGCATCTTGTGTTGCTTTAATTCGGCAACCTCAGCAGGGGGTCGAAAAATGAAGGTTGGGTCACCGTTGTGTAGAGATTGAACGTTTGTCAAGATCAAGGGTGAGGGTGCGCCTGTCATGCTGCTCTCGACCGTACTCAAGACGGGAGATCAGACTGCGGTTCCTGCATGGAAGGAGATTGGTGACTGTGTTCCCACCTGGCAAAGGTAGGAAGGACCGATCTAGCTCTAGGCAAGGCATATGGGTACCTTGAGTTGTCCCAATGCAGCAGCAGTTGATCAGCGGGGTCCTTCAGTCCCGGTCTGCTTTATAGTGGCGGGGGATCACCACCAAAAGGATCTGAGGATGAACTTCGTCCTGGGGTAGGCACACCTCGGATGAGATTTGTCACAGCGATGAAATCCGGGGGTAAGTGCTCCAGGAATGTTCAAGTGGTGGGGCTCGGTGGGAGGGCTTTGGGGATCCGGGGCAAACAGAGATTTTTACTCATCATAGTAATCTACAGCCTCAAGAGCTCCTTCTCATCCGGCGACCATCTTACAGATAAAATTACTACTAAATAAAACAAAGCAGTTTTAACCCTGCTTTGTTTTATTCACCCAACCCATTTGAAAATGATTGTCTCATGCCTACAAAGATAGGATCCTTTCTTTGTAGACACAATAAGACACCCAAATACAAACATGGAGTACCTTTTTATGAAGTTTTCGTTTCAGGAGTAAACATACTTTGGGTTTTCAGAGAAATTATATTTTAGAAAGGGTGAGCTAAAGTAAGAAGGATCGGGAGGCCAGTGGCATAGGAAGACCTTTTGCCTTCCGTGGCAGTCCCTGTGTTTGCTGCCCCGCAATGGCCGCAGGTAAGAGTACACAGGGATGGGATTTGGGTGCTGGCGATCCCTACGTTTGCTGCCCGCGACAGCCGCAGGTAAGAACGGGGGTGACAGCCCCCAAAACTCATGCCGCCAGGGGCAGCCCTCCCCTTGCTACGCCACTGTTGGAGACAGTCCAGGACAGAGTCCAATTAAGGATAACAAAGTATCAACATGAATAAAAGATTTGGTAGGAAGCAGTGGTAAACCCAATTCGAAAGAACACAGCAATTCCATGGACCAACCTCTCCAACCTCCGACCCATCTCCCTCCTACCCCTTCTCAGTAAGATGACCGAGAGACACGTAAACACGCACTTGTCCAAGTACATCGAGGCAGCGGAGGGCCTAGATCTTTCTCAATCTGGATTTAGGCCCAATCACAGCACAGAATCTGCCCTCCTCTCAGTGAGTGATACCATCAAGATGTCACTGGATGGAGGAGATTCAATGATTCTAGTGCTGTTAGATTTATCCGCTGTCTTCGACACTGTGTCTCATGAGATACTCCTCAATCGTCTGAGGGAGAGGGGAATAGAAGGTGTGGCCCTTTCATGGCTAGAAAGTTTTCTTTCGAATCGACAACAAGAGGTAAGATTGGGCTCCCATTATTCTATCTCAAGGGAGCTCTCCAAGGGAGTGCCACAGGGCTCATGCCTAAGCCCCACACTATTCAATGTGTACGTGGCCCCCTTGGCGCATATTGTAAGATCTCATGGGTTTACCCCTGTGTCATACGCTGACGACACTCAGCTTTTGTTCCCTTTTAAAACCCTAACGCCCGCAGTACAAAAATCTTTTGCGGACGGAATGAGGGCAATATCTCACTGGATGGCCATTAACCGCCTCCAGTGCAATGTAGGCAAGACTAATGCTGTTTGGGGAGGCCACTCTCCTGTGGTCCCCGGATTGGTGGCCTCCGGATTTAGGACCAACACCAAGCCCTAAACAGATCGTCAAAAATCTTGCTGTGCGTTTAGACAAAACCCTTCTGTTTAAAGAACACACTAATCAAGTAGCAGGTTCCTGCTTTCAGGCCATTGGACTGCTTCGACGAGTCTTCCCATTTCTATCAGATTCTTATAGGAAGACTCTCGTCCAGGCCTTGATTATAAGCAGACTGGACTACTATAACTACTACAGAGACTACAGGTGGTCCAGAACACAGCTGCAAGACTAGTCCTCAACGCCCAGCCAAGATCTGCCTCTCTCCCCCTCTTGATAAAACTCCACTGGTTGCCAATCAGACAGCGTGTAAAATTTAAAATCTGCTGCACCATTCACAGATGTTTGTTTGGCAATGGACCTAAATATTTAAAAGAAATATTCAAACCCAGTCGTACTTTGCGCTCCAGCACTCAGCAACAACTTCAGGTTCCAAGGATAAAAAAAGTTAGGCAGGGAGGGCGAGCCCTGTCCTACAAAGGCCCCATCCTTTGGAACTCACTGCCCCCAGCTCTCAAAAATACTATCAATTTTCAATCCTTCAAGAAGTCCCTGAAAACTTTTTTATTCGTTGCCTGTTAGGACTCCCTCCCCTTCATATTACTGTTCAGAACTAGGTTCTAGCTTCTTGGTAAAGCGTGAGCGCGGAGATACCCCTTCGGGGATTGACTTCCAGCGCTATATAAGAATATAAATAAATAAATAAAATAAAGTGCAAACACTGCGATGCACCTTGTTAAGATTCAAATATGTACTCAACATATACAGTTCAAGACAAAAAGCAAAATGTGGAAACCAAGCATGCCAGCAGCACTAAACTTTAGTCTTCTAGTACTTGTGCAGCACCAGCCTGCGATTCTGAACTTACACTGCCCATGCTGATGGAAGACGGACCTGTGTGTTTGTGTTTGTGTTATATCCCATGCTAGCAGAGATGGGTGTAATGAGAGAGGCATGACACTTGGTGAGCTGTGTTATGGCAAATGTTTTGCTTCTGTTATGCATGTCAAGAATTTCAGAAGTGTGAGAGAAGTCACACTGTGCCTACACTCCTGATCAAGGTATCATCACATGGTGGGTGTATTACTCCATGGTGTCAGTCAAATGTCTTAGCATAGAAAGTCAGCATAGTTTTGTTTCATTTGGAGAACAGGACAGGATGGATCTTAGGTTCTAATTATTATTTTTTTGTCAGATGCAATCTAACTACCGAAAGACCAATCCACCCATCACCAATCTTAATATCCAATGAAGTCACTCAGTAAAACATACCTAAAAGAGGTGTGACAACAGAGTCTATATGACAACAGAGTCTATTTTTTTTATTTTATTTTTTTAAAACCTTTATTAGCAAAATTATGGGAGTACAGATTCTCGCCTACAACCCTTCGGGCCGGCCAGGAAAACATCACAAGGTATAACATAATACACAGCTCATCAGCTGACAACCAGGGGTCCGGCAGCCATGGTAGGAAGATCGTTAAGTTCCAAACAACAGGATACGAGCGGTTTCATTTTATAACATTCAAACAACAAAAGAAACAAGGCTGCACTCCGATCATTATGGTCGTTTCGTGTGTGGCAGGAGGAAGCGGTCAGGAAACAATAAGGGAGACAGGAGATGATTCAGGACAGGAAAATGAAAGGGAGGGGGGTACAGAACGGGAGCCCAGAGCCGGTAAAAATATCAATAAATCTGTACATGTGAGAGCCGGAGTGTACAGTCAAGGGGAACAAGGAGTATCGGGGGGATCAACGAAGGGGGGTTCACAGATGTCCCCACGGAATGCATTCCACTGGTTCCATATCCTACCCCACTTTTGGGGCCTGCCACGGGAAATGTAGACAATTTTCTCTCTGAACATGCACCAGTCCATGTTGTCTTCCCATCCGGAGACCAAGGGAGCCCTCTGAGACCCCCATAACTGCGCAATGTCCCTCTTTGCGATCATGTTGCCCAGAGTCACCCACTGAGTCTGAGCAACATTACAGTCGGTCGGTTCCCACACATTCAAGAGACAGCGCCTAGGTTCAGGTATCAGTCGAACATTCGTGACTTCATTCATCACTTCATGCACTCCCCTCCAGAAGGACTCAACCACCGGGCACTCCCATACAATATGAAGGAAAGTAGCAAGCATACCACAACCCCGCCGACACAGTCCATCACCAGAAAAACCCATACGCATCAGTCGAGGACCAGTGACATAGACACGGTGCAGGACTTTCAGCTGAACAAGTCTCAAGCGCGCCGGAATCGCGACCTCTTTAGGAGAGGACACCGCAGCCTGCCAATCCTCATCGTCTAGCTCCAGCCCATCGGCAGTCCAGGCGCCACGCAAATGGACCAGCAAGTCCGACCGAACATTAATGAGTTTTTTATAAATAAGAGAAATAGTGCTGTCTGGAACATGACCGTCCAGCACCCTATCCTCCAGGGGGGAACTCTCCGGAATATCAGAACCGGCCGGAAAAACCGACCCAACGGCGTGGCGAACCTGAAGATATCGAAAAGATTCCGAGTCATGCAGACCATACTCCTGCTGTAGTTCCGCAAAGGTCTTCACTCTATCCTTAACCCAAAGATCGCTCAATTTATTAATCCCGATGAGATCCCATCTATCGAACCCCTTTGACGTCCATAGTTCACCCAGCCTCTCCGCAGCAAATAAAGGGGTCGCCCTGGTAAGCCTATCTGTCCACCCGGTAGCCGCGGTCGCGCTGCTCCAAACCCGCACCGCCACTGCCGTGGGACCCGTCAAGTTCCTCCTAGCACTCCTAGAATAAAATGCCCTATAGTAATCCCCCCCAGGTAAAAGCCATCGGTCCATTTCAAAAGCCGGATTCGGGACAGGACCATACATAGCATGGTTCACGGCACTCAACTGGGATGCCCAATAGTATCGCCGTATGTCGGGTAACGCGATGCCCCCGTCATACCAGGGTAGCGTGAGTTTGGCCAATGCTATACGGGGCCGACCAGCCCATACCAGCTTCCTCTGGAGGCACTCTATTTCACGAAAATAGTTAGCCGGCACCAAATCTAGCGTGTTTTGGACGGCATACAAGAACCGGGGGAGGGACATCATTTTGAACAATGCCGCACGTCCCAAGGGGGATAGGGACAGATTACACCACGCCGCAACGTCCGACCGGAGCCGAGCGAGCGGAGGCAGTACATTCCGATCATAACGCAGCACAGGGTCAAGTGAAATATAAATCCCCAAATATTTAAAACCATCAGTGCAGACCGGGATCGGACATATTCGGGGCAGAGAAAGAGGGTCACCAGTAAGCGGAAAGATACAGGATTTAGACCAATTGATAACCAACCCGGAGTTGCGGCCAAAAGAGCGCAACACGTCAATGAGAACTCCCAGCGATTTGCGGGGGGACGTCAGATATAACAGGATGTCATCGGCATAGAGAGAGACTCGGTCTTCAAAATCCGGAGACCAACGAATACCTTTTAGAGAGGGTTCCCACCGAAGCCAGGCGGCCAGCGGTTCAAGCGCAAGCGCAAACAACAAAGGCGACAAAGGACAGCCCTGCCTCGTGCCACGCCCGAGGGCGAAGGGCGCCGAGGCTCTGCCATTAACCACCACCTGCGCAAGCGACTGTGCATACAGGAGTTTAACCCAGGTGATGAATTTAGGGCCAAAACCGAACTTGGCGAGGGTGGCCCACAAATACGGCCACTCAACCGTGTCAAAGGCCATCGAAGCATCGAGAGAAACCAAGATGGCCGGCTCACGAAGTGATCCCGCCCTCGCGATGACGCCATGCAGACGGCGAAGATTGAGAGCAGTATTGCGCTGGGGGATAAAACCGGACTGATCCGGGTGAACCAGTCCGCTGATCACCGTGACCAGTCGATTTGCCAGTATTTTTGCCAATATCTTTGGTTCAGCGTTCAGGAGGAAGATTGGACGATACGAAGAGCCACGCTCGCGGGGCTTACCATCTTTATGAATGACCACGATGGAAGCCAGCCTCTGGTCCCCGGGAAGAGAGCCAAGATCTCGCGAGGCCGCAAACATACGCAGCAAATACGGCGCCAGTTTGTCTGGACACAACTTATACAACTCAACCGGTATACCATTAGGGCCCGAAGCCTTCCCCGAACGAAGGGAGCGAATGGCAAGCGCAACCTCATCAGCGGAAAAATCAGCCTCCATTAACACCCCGTCAGACTCCGAGAGACTGGGCAGCGCAAGGTCGCGAAGTAACAAGCACGAGTCCTCCTCCGGGAGGCCCGAAACCGGGGCATATACGACCCGAAAATGCTGAGCAAACACCTCAACTATCTCCAACGGGTCCACGACTCGCACTCCATCATCTCTCTCAATCACTGGCACCACACGATTCAATCTTTCTCTCCTGTCCAGCCACGCAATCAACTTCCCGGCCTTATCACCCACATCATAAAGTCGCCCTTGCTGCACGCGATGCATCGCCTCAGCAGCAGCAGTCACAAGTGCCCTGTATTCAGTTTGCTTAAGAGCCAAAACATGCAGAAGTTCAGGCGTCACTCCAGCCTCCAATCGCCCCTCAAGCACCGCAATCTCAGATTCCAAACTCACCACCTCCTCTTGGTTGCGCCGTTTCTCATCGGCCACAAGGGACAAGGTCTGACCTCGGATCACCGTCTTATAGGCCTCCCACAATGAAACAGGGGAGGAGACAGACCCCTCATTTTCTGCAAAATAATAGTCCACACATTTGACCACCTCGGATCTGAGTCTAGGGTTCTGGAAATGCCACGGATTGATCGGGGCGATACGGCCCCCCGTCCCCAAACAGACGTCTAAGTGAAACCATATCGGGGAATGGTCCGAGATCCCCCTAGCCAAGTGTCTGATTTCACGCACCGAGGCCAACTGCACCATAGGCACGACAATATAATCAAGTCTCGAGAGACTTCCGTGAGCCCCCGAATGAAAGGTATACTGAAGTTGGCCAGGGTGCAGCTGCCTCCAACAATCGGCCAACCCAAAGGCATCAAGGAATTTCCCCAACCACAACTGCGATGCAGGGAGGAGCCGGGGGGGGCTACGATCACTCTCACCATTTGCCACTGAATTGAAGTCGCCGCCCAGCACAAGCAAGCCTTCGGGCAAGCCCAGAATGACCTCGCCCAAGTCAGCGAACGTAGTAGACTGCAGCCCAGGCGGAACATAAATAGACAGTATGGAGATTACTTTCCCCTCCCATCTCCCGGTAATGCCAGCATAGCGGCCCCTATCATCTAACAGTGTGGTATCCACCTCCAAGGGAAGGGAATGCTTGACCAGGATACCAGCCCCTCTCGATCCTGAGGTGAAGCCGGAGTGCGCCACCAAACGATAGCCTCTCCTGTGCAAAGCGTGGCACGTGTTGCCCACCAAATGGGTCTCCTGAAGCAGGACCACATCCGGGGAGCACCTCTTCAAATATTGCAGCACAATCCCACGTTTTATCCGGTCCCCAAGACCATTACCATTCCAGCTCAAAACCCTAAGCCCCCTACCCCCCATCCCTGAAGCAAACCGACCGCACTCCCCACCTCGAAACAGTCAAGTGAAAGCAAGTGATAAACAGAGCACAGCCTCGAAACAAACAAGAAGAGAAGGGCCCCCCCCACCCCCAAGGAACCCAATAATAACGAACCCTCCACCCTGCACCCCTGCGGTAGACCCGAAAAGCCACCCCAACTTGCAGTGTGCCTGTCGCCCCATTAAACTAACCTACAGAAAGAGAGAAAAAATCCCCAGAGGAGGAAGATCCCTCAGACCCCCCCCACGCCCCCGGGCATTCACATAATACTCAAAACACAGTCCAGCAGCCCCTGCGATGTAGTCCGGCGTGCCAACGTAGACTCACTGCTCCTGGTCCTCCACGCCTCCCTCAGCTCCTCTCGAGTCTTCCGGGCCCTCGGTATGCTGCGGTAAAGTGTCCAACCAGTCACTCACCACCTCAGGGCGGTCGAAGAAAAAGGCACGCTCAGCATGTTCGATTCTCAGGCGGGCCGGGAAAAGCATGGCATATTTCAGTCCCAGGTCCCTGAGGCGCCTCTTAACGCCCGTAAAGCCCATCCTCTGTTTCTGGACAGCTTGCGTGAAGTCCGGATAGAAACTAATCGAAGCGTTTTCAAATTTAATGGGCCCAGTAGTTCGCGATGCTTGCAGGATAGCGTCTCTATCGCGAAAGTTAAATAGTCTAGCTATAATAGGCCGTGGAGCGGCACCCAGATTCGGCTTGCCTCCCGGAACACGATGGGCCCTTTCGACCGCAAAGAATTTACTTAGGCCCTTCGCCGCAAGATGCTTCAACACAAGGTCCTCCACCAGGATATCAACAGGCATATCGGCAGAATTCTCCGGGACACCAACGATGCGGACGTTGTTGCGCCTGGCCCGGCCCTCAAAATCCTCCATCCGATTGGCAAACAGGTCACAAGTGGTCAGAAGATTACGGACCGTGGTCTGGAGGTCCGAGACATCCGTGGTCAGACTAGCGGTCTTAAGATCAAGAGACTTGACACGCTCGTTTGTTTTCCCAAGGTCCGCTCTGATGAGGGAAACATCAACCGCCACTGTGTCTATTTTAGCAGCCAGGGTTTCATACTGCTGGCCCATACTGGATTGAATATTCGCAATGGCGCCCATCACGTCCTTCAGAGTAGGCTCCTCGTCATCAGGAGCACCGTCCCCAGCTTCCTCCAGGGCACCACCCGATCCGCCCGGGGAGCCCTTAGGTCGAGTAAAGCGATCAATAGTCTGAGAGTGGGTGGCCCCCCCTCGGGACGAACCTTTTGCGCCGCGTCTCTCGACAACTGTCCTGCCCGTCATGACCGGGGAGAAACTCCAACTGGAAGTGCGAAACTCGGGCAAAACCACCTCCGTCGTGGCAGGCACCGAGTTGCGAGTGAAGAAGGGCACAGCACAAGCACTAGACTGGCAGTTGCAGAGGAAGAACTCCGATCGGGAAGTGGGCTGGCACAGGGAGCAGAAACGAAACCGAAAGCACACCAAGGGCAGAGGGCGTGGCCCACCAGCCGTTGTTGTTCGATTGCCACCTGGGTACCTCGGGGACTTGAGCCCCGGTTGGCAAACGTGGTAGGCCGCAAAGTTCAGGTCGCAGTAAGTTCAGCGTGCGACGGCCAAAACAAGTCACAAAAAGAGCGCTGGCATCAGCAGGGCGTCAATGAAAAACATCCGTCGTCAGAATCAGGATAGATGACAGGATAGTCGCTGGAGGTGGAAGGGGTCCCGGGAGCTCTTAGCTCACGCGTCCATCTTGGAATCGCGCGAAGCTCCTCCCAATAGTGTGTATGACAACAGAGTCTATTTGCTAGACAACCCCCACTCCATTGGCCACTTTTTCACTGCTGGACCTCTTTAGACTACACAAAAAAGTGCATGTTCACCTGACCCGACACTCAGGTGCCCCAAGCCATTTACACCACTGGGCATCAATACTCATTAATTCCAAAGTTCAAAGTAGAAAGTATTCTTTGAACTTCAAGATCCAAAAGCCCAGCTAGAGTCCCTCATTGATGCTTATAACAGCAGAGGCTTCGACTCCAACTCCTCTGCCACAGCCAAGAGGCACCCGAAATGATTTAATGACATCTGATTCAGACATAGATCAGTCCATCAGTTCCTGAGGGTAAAGTAGGATATTTCTCCTCAGCTTACCCAATTAATGCATGGCCTAACCCTCGCTGACCAAGATCCAGACACACGAGCAGTGTCTCAGACTAGAGACTTAACCCATCCAAAAACCCACCCAATTATCAATACGAGTTCCTGATTGCAGCACAATCAGAACCCTTTTGCACCACACGGTCACCTTTCCTAGCGAGAATAGGAGAGGGTGGCAGACAAAGACCAACTCATGACATACTGCCCTAGTTAACTTACTCAGGCTATGTTTACCTCCCAGCCCCTCTCTAAACAGGCAGTGAACAATCATGTACAGGTGATGACTATTTAGTGTGTGTCAAAAACACACACACTGCCATACTGATCCCAGGCACCGAAGGAGAACTACTTCGTGTATGGCTGTACTTCTTGTGAAAGAACATGATGCTGTCACTCATTGTGAAGTTAGTCAATGGTTGAAGTGGGCTTACCCATTTTCCCCGTGCTCCAGGAGGTAGAAGAAAATGTGAATGATAAACAACCAACTGCTGCAGAGTGCTGGCTGATATCACTATAAGTATATTATATAATTTCAGTACAATGCAAAAAACCTGGCCAACAGCCAGGCCTACAAACTAGGCAGGAATAGGTTGCAATGAGAAAGGATTTCAATGAATTGTGATGATTAAAATGTGCAAGGAGAGAATACAATAGTGGCAAGATGTCAGAGGAGTGAGTGATAAAGAATGTGAGCAAAGGTAGGTGGAACAAAATATTTAGTTTAAAAAAGAAAAATTATGCACCCCTGTGGTATTTAAACGACATCCTGTTTGAACACCTGATAAATTTATCAAAGCAGATCCCATCTCAGTGTTCGAAGACACCATTAAACAGCCATTGGTAAAATAAATATAAAAAACAAACAGTAATAGTACGCAGCAACTGCTTTAAACAATTTTGCTCTAGCATTCTTCAGCAACTCGAAAATATTTCTTAAGCTTGTTCCCTTCTACTCCATCCAACACAGCATTAGGGCTGTTTGTCTGCCACAGTGCTCAACCTCTCTGTATCACATCCAAGTTAGATACTCTCGATTTTTAAAGCCAAACATGGCTTAAGTCCCCCGATTTGTTTTTCCAATATCTCCCTTTTCCAAGTTTTAAACTTACATTTAGGTGCATTTTTCATCAGTGTTCATACCGTAGAAACATTGGTTGCTAAAAACAATGCTCTCCACCCGCACTGCCGAAATGACACACATTTAAAAGGCTCCAACAGTCACCTTAATTTAGGGTGACTACCTCCCTCTAGGTAATTACAATACTGTTTTCAGTACTAAACATGTGCATGGTCGCCTATGCATTCTGGGTTTTTAATCTTTTTTTTTGTTTCTATTTAACTAGGTAGACTAACCCACAAATAAATAATCACTTTTTTTGTATGCGAAGGCTAAGTAATCGAGACAGTGTCTGTAATGTCTAACGGGAGAGGCGGTCCCCTACCTTAATTCTAGCCAGAGTGAGAAGCTAAAGTGATTAGTTACCCAGGCGTAATGGCCACAAGCCATCAAGATGCACATTACGGTAAACAGCGATAGGGTTATTACACTACACAATAGTAATGTCGTGCTGACTGCCATTAAACTCAAACATTTAAAAAATGGGGTTTACCCAGTAATGGTCCTGGATCTGGGTGTAACATGATACAAAATACAGCGGTCCTAGACCTTATTTAGATAAGGTGTGAATCCTTAATCCATCTAGTTATGATTAGTCAATGAGTAGATGAGCTACGAAAACAATTAATTTATACAGCTCACAGTCCTTAGTTCATTATTCAAACGTCAATTGGACAAAATGCAACAAACCAAAACCTGATTCACCATGCAATGTATTTTCTTCGTTTTAGCTGGTGATAAATCAATTGCATTTATAATATTCTCAGACAGAGAAGATTGCTCCAAGGGGGAAATGTGCACAGGAGAATAGTGCTCAGTGTGAATCGGTGAGAAGGGAAAGTAAATAAGAATAATAAAAAGAAAGGCACTTTACATGTTTTACCACAATTGGACTGGTTGTAAATCCCCGTCCTAATAGGCCTAGCCACATTTATAATACATATAGTCGTATTTATATGGTTCGTACAGATATACGGCACGATATGGGTCACAACAAAAGGGGTCTAGGCCTTTCCAAGAGTGTGGACGTTTCGAGCCGGCTTGGGCATCAGGGGGAGTTTGAAAAGCTCGGATGTGCGGGTCTTCATCAGGACAGGGGCGGGGTGTGGGAGGACAACCTTGTTCAGAGGGGCTAAGTCACCTAAGAGGTAAAGGGTTGCGGTCAAGTTTGTTGCATAAAAACACAAGTAGAAAAGTTAAGCTCTAGCTGAGGGCGATGGCTTACCCTCCGAGTGGTGCGTGATGAGGAGGCCCTAATGGAGGTCCCGGTGGGGATGCATTAAAAGAAAGATTCGGATTCACACTATCAGTAACTACAACAGTTATTCACAACATTCATTACGAACAAAACAGTGCAAGGAATTGCCAATTAAAATTGAACAACCACGTATTGGAGATATCTAGATAGTCGTGATCAGTATATACAGTGAATACAGTGAATCATTATTACAAAATACTTCGAAGAGAATGTGTACTGCATGGAATTACAGATTCAATAAAACAAACACTTAAGTGAGATATGTACAACATATACAAATGAAGGTAATCAATACAGTATGCGACCACATAGTGTTACCGTGGGGTGTTGGTACAAGAGTGGCTACAGTAGGGCTATTTGCAATGCGGGGATTCACAGGAGCAACGATGCACTGCACTGCACTGGGGTTAAACAGGCATATCTAAGGCCATCTAAACAAGGTAGGTTTAGGAGTACACTAGAGTCCTACAGCTAGATTCATCAAAGTCCCGTTTTGCGAGTCTGTAATAGCGATTCATAAGGAATCGCTATTGCAGACTCGCAAAACGGGATTCATGTAGGAATCGCAATAGAATTTGCGATTCCCACTGATTCCTTATTTGCGATTAGCTAATTGCTAATCGCAAATAAGGAATAACTCCCCATTCATTCCTATGGGCCTAAAGGCCCATAGGAATGCATGGGGAGTCATTCCTTATTTGCGATTAGCAATTAGCTAATCGCAAATAAGATTGCGATTTCAAGGGTGCCAGGGTGTCCAAAGGACACCCTGTAGCACCCCTGAAATGTAATCTACATTGGTGTTGGGCACACACACGTCCAAAGGACATGTGTGTGAGTAACATGCAACTTAGAAAAATGCATTTAAATGCATTTTTCTAAGTTTTCGCTATTTACCACGAGGTTTGACCTCGCGGTAAATAGCGGCCCAAAATTGCGATTTTAAAATGGTTCATGAATTGCATTTAAGGAATCTTAAATAGAGATTCCTTAAATGCAATTCCTCGCAAATGTGCGAATTCTTTAATAGCGAATTTTGCATTTGGGATGATGAATCCCAAATGCAAAAATTGCACTCGCAAAGGGCAAGATTCTGAGAATCTTGTCCTTTGCGAGTGCAATTTAGCTTGATGAATCTGTTCCCTAGTGTCTTAAGGAAGGCTTGTGGTGCCTGGATAGTGAAAAAATGGGCGGATTCAGCCATTACTTAGGACAGTTACCTGTCTGCTTATTTCCTCAAATTCATTCAGGCCCGCGCAATGGTGTCGCATAAGATGAAAGGTGCAGGGCGCACCCTTGGTTGAACACTTCTCCAACTTTGAGCATAGGGCTGATAGCCTCAGATGGTGGGTAATAGAGAGGGTTAGACCCAACACCAGGGGTGGCAATTTCTCCAGTGTTTTGAGCAAACGTGAATGCAGGTGGATACACTCTCTCGACACCATTGCACGGGGCCTGAATGAATCTGAGGAAATAAGCAGACAGGTAGCTGCCCTAAGTAATGGCTGAATCCGCCCATTTTTTCACTATCCAGGCACCACAAGCCTTCCTTGAGACACTAGGGCTCTAGTGTACTCATAAACCCACCTTGTTTAGATGGCCTTAGATATATGCCTGTTTAACCCCAGTGCAGTGCATCGTTGCTCCTGTGAATCCCTGCATTGCAATTAGCCCTTCGGTAGCCACTCTTGTACATACACCCCACAGTAACACTATGTGGTCGCATACTGTATTGATTACCTTCATTTGTATATGTTGTACATATCTCACTTATGTGTTCGTTTTATTGAATCTGTAATTCCATTCAGTATACATTCTCTTCGAAGTATTTTGTAATAATGATTCACTGTATTCACTGATCACGACAATCTGGATATCTCCAATTAGTGATTGTTTTATTGAATTAGTGTTTTCATGCAGTATACATTCTCTGCAAAGTGTTTTGTAATAATTATTCACTGTATTCACTGTATATACTGATCACGACTATCTAGATATCTCCAATACGTGGTTGTTCAATTTTAATTGGCAATTCCTTGCACTGTTTTGTTCGTAATGAATATTGTGAATAACTGTTGTAGTTACTGATAGTGTGAATCCGAATCTTTCTTTTAATGCATCCCCACCGGGACCTGTGCCCGTTTATGCCTCCGCTAGTCTGTCATCCATGAAAGTCAGAGCGCTGTGGAGCACGTCCGCACACATACACACGCAGCGGCCGGCTTGATCTACGAGGCAGTTCGCTCTGCTCTCGTCAAACGCCCACACTGAGATTGAACGTGCACACTGACTTCTACAACTTTAGATAATGTGGCATCTGAGACCCATGGCTGGTCTCCTCTTTAACCTCTTTAACCCTTAGTTGCCCATACTCAGAGTGACTATTGTTCCTCTCCTTTTCAGTTGCCGAATTATCAGTCTTGATTCAGTCAAGGTTGAACACGATGCCTTTCTTCCCTACAGCGTGATTTAACCACATAAAGGTATGACTTGCGATTTCAGCTCAGTGGCTGTCTGTGGAAATTGGTGCATACTTGCCCTTTTTCCCTAGGGATACTGACCCCCTTTTGGTTAATTTTCTTTCCAGCTATCTCGTGCAATCACCGGCTGGGATTGCCCTGACGGTCACACCTTTGGTGTGCACCTTACCTACACTCCATTAGGGCCTCCTCATCACGCACCACTCGGAGGGTAAGCCATCGCCCTCAGCTAGAGCTTAACTTTTCTACTTGTGTTCTTATGCAACAAACCTGACCGCAACACTTTACCTCTTAAGTGACTTAGCCCCTCTGAACAAGGTTGTTCTCCCACACCCCGCCCCTGTCCTGATGAAGACCCGCACGGCCGAGGTTTACAAACTACCCCTGTGCCCCAAATCGGGTCGAAACGTCGAAGCACTTGGAACCCCTTTTGTTGTGACCCATATCGTGCCAAATATTCAATTGTGTATCTGTACGAACAAGATAAATACGACCATATGTTGAATAAATGTGGCTAGGCCTATTAGGACGGTGATTTCGAACCAGTCCAATTGTGATAAAACATGTAAAGTTCCTTTCTTTTTATTATTCCTATTTACTTTCCCTTCTCACCGATTCACCCTGAGCACTATTCTCCTACGCACGTACCCCCCTTGGAGCAACCTTCTCTGTCTGAGAATATTATAAATGCAATTGATTTATCACCAGCTAAAATGAAGACTAATAAATTGCATGGTGAATCAGGTTTTAGTTTGTTGCATTTTGTCCAATTGGCGTTTGAATAATGAACTAAGGACTGTGAGCTGTATAAATTAATTGTTTTCGTAGCTCATCTACTCATTGACTAATCATAACTAGATGGATTAATGATTCATACCTTATCTAAATATGGTCTAGGACCGCTGTATTTTGTGTCACTAACCTCAAAACAGCACACTAGTCAGTCGCCACTGCAGCTGATACAGCATGAGAACGTATCCATCCAATTAAATGTGTTCTCAGACCAGCAGAATAGCCACTAATGCGGCTGCTTCTAAAAAACGGGAAGCGGTTTGAGTGGTGTGGAAGTGCAAAAAACATGCAAATATATAACTTTGTCACACGTTTACAAAATGAAGGAGGACAGCATTTGTGACCTTCAACTCGGTATGCCATCCTTCCGAGATTACTAACTGGAGCGCTGTTAAAAAGGGGTTGACGGTTTTATGTTATATGTTGTAAGAGGTAAAACCAATAAAAAGATATTAAATAAAAAAAATAGTGGCGCCCGTCATTTACAGTCAGAAAACATCTGCATCGAGCACTATATAATAAGTTATGATAAATCACCATGTGGAGATAAAAAGAGGTGTTAAAGGAAATGATGTAGGAACAAATGTTCATTTGCGTTGGGCTTTTTTCTGAGCAAAAATACTAAAGCAATAATTTACACTTAAATTCAGGGGAGTTCTGCTCATAAGAAAAATACTGCTTTTCGGTTTTTACCTTATCGGTATGGGAGCATTAAAATGCCTTGCTGTACCTATTCCAATAGTTTGCTAAGTCATTTAGCTGGAGGCACAAGATAAGCTAATTGGAAAGGTTGATGTAGCCGCATATTTGCAGACAACCTAAACCTAGCAACTATCAGAATACCCACATGGAATAGGCTAAGAAAGCAGCCATACATCAATTGTGTGAATACCAAGATGCTTAAAAGGGAAAGAAATTAAGGTATTGTGTAGCATGCATAACTTTCAAATATTCTATTCTATTCAACACTTGTATACCCGTAGGCATCCCAGCATTTCTAGTGCGAGGCGAATGTTCCGACAGATCAGAAGGGGATATTCTGAAACAGCCAGTTTTTAAGTAGCTTAGGGAAGGAAAGTTCCTTCTTGGTTGATCTCAGAGAGATGGGGAAGGTGTTCCACAGCTTGGCCACGTTGAAATGTAAGGACCGCCATCCCCATCTTGATCTAACAGAGGAAATTTTAGCATAGAGAGCACCACAGGAGCATAGGGTTTTCAACGGAAGATAAGAGGAAATCAGGGGTCGAGAGATCAAAAGACCCGTTTTCAAGAAAGTCCTGTGGGAAATGCAGCGTGATTTAAATGTAATGTGTTTCACTACAGGGAGCCAAATGAAGGGATTTAGTGCTTTGGCAGGCGGAATGATGTTTAGGAACATTATAGAAAGTACGGGCAGCTGAATTCTGCAGCACTTGCAGTTTTCTAAGCCTAATTTTGGGGACCCCTAAGTAGAAAGTATTTCAATAGTCCAGGCAGGAAAGAATAAGAGCTTGGACCGCTAGCCTCTTGGAGAGGAAGGGGAAAAAACAGAGGATTTTCCTGACTATGCTGAGAATGCCTAAGCATGTTGTTGTAACTTTTGTTGCTTGGGAGTCCAGATTTAAGGCTGCATCCAGCCATACACCCAAGATGTCTAATAGCTGTTTTGGGAGCAGGCGGAGTGCCAAGGCATTTTGGCCAGCCCAAATCCATTAAAGGGTTGGGGCTGTTGCCCAGAATCAGGAGCTCTGTTTTGTTTCCATTCAATTTCAGACAAGAGGAGGCAACCTTCTCTACCCAAGTGAGGGTTGTGGTTCTGAGTGAGGGAGAAGATCAGTTGTGTATCGTCTGTAAGACACAATTGAGATCCCGAAAGATTGGACGATATCCACTAGTGACCTCGTGTACAAGTTAAACAGTGTACGGCTCAACGAGGAGCCCTGCGGAACACTGCAGCCGTACTGCCAATGCAGGTTAGGAAAGGTTCTATTATTTGGGTACATTTCCTATGTAATTCCAGGCTCACCTTCACAGCACTAATACATTAGCTCAGTCATTGCTTATCCAACCATTTGTCCATCTACAGCAACTATCATTCTTGGTCAATCAATTCTGACATCCCCTATGCCTCCTGTCACTGCCACTCTAGCTCGTCCAGCCTCATTCTCCATTACTTTATTGACTATTTTCTAGTTACTCCTCTTCATTAATTACTTCTTCCTTGTTCATGGCTAGGGGTGAATTTTAGCCTCTCCCAGGTGCTGCCAGTTCTCGGGTGACTGGTCCCTCCAGACCCCCCCAGCATCTTCAAGCAACTGTCTTCAATTCTACCCTCCGCATCTGCTTCTGACATTGTCGATGGGGACTTGGTAGCAGCCACTTAACAGCCACTCCTGTGTTGATGCTCAGCAACATGAACCTGCGCCTGGGTTCCGTCACTTTCATTCTGTAGGTGTGCCAGGTCTTCTGAGCCTCGCAGCTGAAAATTAATATCTGCAGGTAATCCCACTGCACCCTGTTCAGCCAAAGCACACGGAACACTGGGCAATTCGTCGTTGGCATAGAGTGCAAAAAAGCACACCTCTTCCAAAACAAATCCGCTTTCAAAAACACCGTTAACGAAATGTGTAAAACAAAATCCAATAACTAAACACAAATGTCCTTCAGTTATGATTGGACAGGTGAATTTCTCAACACAAGATGGATCTGCTCGAACACCACGAGGGATGCCACGCTGCAGTGAGAGGCTACGCGGGATATTCCAGCTTTATTTAAATGTGAGCTGAGAGAGAATGAAAATCGCGAACAAATAAAATCTTAACACTGTAAAAACGAGACAAACGTGATGTAACCCCAGAGGTATTTTAGAAAACGTCTTCTTCTCTTTCTTCCTCACTACTTTGCAGCGTACATTAACAATTTGGTTCACAGCATGCACAATACAAAATGGATACCTCCTTATGTGTGTTGAGACCCTTAAAGTGACAGTAAATGTCAAAGATCGTGAACCTCTATATTGGAGTCCATGCCATACCACTCCGAGCGCACCAGATCTCGTCTCAGATCAGATGACCCACAGTGCAGATCTACTGGATTTAAGTGAAAGATCGTATTCTAAGCTTGTTTTCAATCCTTACATTATTAATCTTAAATAAATTACAAAGGTTTGCCACTAGGCGTTAGAGAGACCTTTTCTCGCATTTTAATTAATTCGCAATTTAATTATTAGAAGGTGCTGCTATGGAACTGTTAGTCTCTCTCGCATGGCCTGGCATATACCCTGATCTGTCAACAGACCGAGAGACAGACACCCATGATGCTGACTGCGGCATGTACTTAAAGCAGCTGAAGTCTGCACTTGCAAGTGCACTCATTGTTCGCTTGAACCACTCACCTGCGAACTTAACTGGGATATTGATGATGTTTTTGAAGCATGGTATAAAATGATAACATGTCACTGTACTGGTGTATCTGCTCTTGAAATAGACAGACGTTCATACGCTTTTTTGCTATTTGTGTAGCAGAACGCACATGTACAGTACTGTGTAAATGATAATATGCCACCTTTGAGAGAATACGTGGGAGCATATAGCATTCTTGCACTAGTAAATGCTCAGGCGGTGTGACTTTCAATCAGTGAAGAAACACGTCAGTGCTTTATTTGTAAAGGAAAGAGCTGGTGCCCAAAGCCCTATTCAGAAGCCTGCGGTTGACGCTATTAAATGTCAACGAGCAGTATATCAAGGATATGCAGCCTTGAACCCAGCTCAGGCCCCTTTAGTGCACTGCATGTCCCTTTACTTTATCTCACTCTTGTAGATTTGTGCTTTCCCCCCTTTGTATGTTTTTTTTCGCTCTCATGCTCTCGAGAAATGTCTGAAGAGAAAATATAAGTGCCTGTCCCCGAAAATGAGCGCAGGTGTGCTCGACCGGCAACCATGGGCTCAAATTAAGCACTGGAAACATCTCTTGGAACTTTCTCCCATTATAGAGGGCTATTTTTTCTACACACCTGCCCCAAATAATATCTGATTAAAGTTCTTACTTGGTTTCAAAACATGGAATTTTTTCAAAGAGAACAAAATACAAAGGAAAATAACAGCAATTGCAAACCGGTACCATAAGACCATCTTCTAAAGTGGAAGTTAGCCTAGGGTGCTAAAGCTAGAACAGCAGATAAGCTGTAAAGAAGCTCCATATTTAATCCGGGCCTCCTGCCAACAACTACAACACACTTTTTGGAGCCAGGTATTCTCTTTCACTTAAGACCACCATCAGCCATAATCAAGTTATACAATAATGTATCCCACACCTTTCTGCACACACATAAAATGTCCCTGACAGAGAACCTCCTGTCTTAAGTGGTTAGTGTCTCAATCTGTAACTTGTCAGGTATTCTGCACTAAGACCACAAAAGGGTACCAATCGGTTTACATGCATAACATGAAATAAAATGGAATGTGATAACATCAAAAATGAATATCCTAACAGACGAAGTAGAAGCTCAATTCTACACAACTATAGTGTACCTCCTCAATCCATTCAGGTGATCTTTGGAAGCCTTAAACAATACTTGGTTAACCTCCCAGCTTGTCACTCTAAGATCACTTGAGGTTACATCTCTGAAAAAAAAGTCTAGATCCCTCCTTGTATACTTCAAGAGTCAGCACACATATTAAAAAATGCCAAAAAAGGGTGAAAAATGTTGTCATAAGAAATTTCCAAAGACTATTGAGGTTGACAAACACACAATCACAAACATCTTAAAAAACAAATCTCACAAGGTTATTCACTTTTGATAAGACAGATGTATTCCTCAAAACAAGATGGAACTGTTCCAACACCTTTAGGAATTCCACACTACAATGTGAGGCAATGCAGGATGTTCCATTAAAATCAACAGCTCAACCAAGTAGAAGCTCATATTCTCACTAAAAAAACAGATTCAGGAGAATAACTTTACAGGAAGCATTCCACATAATAAAAATCTCTAATAACCAATGGGCAAAATGCTTGACGCTCTGTTTACTCTACAATCTTTCATTAAAATCACAATCAGCATATGCACCAAGTGTGTTCCAAGACAATAAAAAAGTCAGGTTTTGAAGGTTTGCACAGTAAACTCAAGCCAATGAAAGTCAGCAGATCCTTCTGAACACAACATTTAACCATCACTGCCAAATCACAGATCAACGGAGGATCTCACCAGCCCAACACCTCTGCCAAAAGAATCCTCCAGTATATGCCCCGTACTCAACATTTGGCTAGCTCTCCACCATGGCTTTACCAGCTGAAATGCTCCTACAATATATAAGCCTTAGTTGTGAAAGTGTAATTGTTAAACATCCAGTCGGTACCTACACACCCACCATGAACCACTCAGCTAAATGGTAAAGCTCCTCCAAACACACAACATGATAATCAAGTAGGCAACTTGATTAGGCCATCAACAGAACCTCTATCATCAAAGAATACTATACACAGTCTACCAGCAGGATTAAGCTACCAGATACATACTAGACGGGGTTCATTCGAATTCAGTCACGGAACATTTCACTGGTATCACAAATTAGTGACTGGTAACCATCACCTCTTCACTGATAATGGTGGTCACAGAAATATAAATTGATGATGGCTTTGCCACTATGTTCATCAACTTAATTCCTCCAGGTTTCAAATTGATCTTTAAAAATAGAGAGACCAAAAAGAAGGAACCCCAGAAAATTTTTAGGGGTTCAACACATACAGCGGGACAAATGCTGAATCATTTTTTTCTACCTATAACATATCACATGACAGCATGTTCATTGAATCAAAGATAAGGTCAGGCTAGTCACTGATTAACCATTACACAGTGAACCCAAGGTTATCAGCATTATCCGGTGAATCAACACCACAAATATCAATTCCCACCCAACCTCTGAAAGATCTGAATAAGGCAGAATTCTGTGAACACTAAGCAGCAATAGAAATAACAAATTGCGACAACATGGATTCAAATGTACAGAATGCAAAGATTGCATTCTTTTAGTCCATCAAAAATGTGCAACCCCAAAGATGTCATCAAAGCTTTCAACAATTGTTTAACCTAGAACTTCTTATGCTAAAAAGACAACCAGGAGCGGTCAAACGTCATTGGTGAAAATCCCAGTTTTAGGCTCATTAATCCAGTTACAAGAGGAGTCTACCAAAAAGCCATACAGAAAAAGAAAAATTCCTGTTCTGCCAAATCAAAGGTATTTTTAGCAGCTACCAGAAATTGACCAACCTGAATCCATACCAAACAATCCTTGCTCAACACCACAGACTGGTTACATTTGTTTGTAACCAAAAATAACAAATTAAGGACCCATATCTTAAACCACCTTCAATTTTCTCATTACCCATCCCCATAAACCCACTTCATTACACACATTCCCTTCCTTCAACCATGTGTCGGAGGAGGAGTAAATGAGAGCATCTGACAAGGCACATGCACTAAGTAGGTACGTGGATTCCTGTCCCACAAGTTGCAAGGATCAAGCCTTAATCATTATAATTGCCTATTTTATCACTCTGATCAAATCCTCGTTTTCATAATCCTCAATATTGAGCAAACTAAAACAGGCAATACTTTCTCCACCACTTAAGAAACTCACTGCAAACCCCCAAGTAATGGTCAACCATCTCCCGATTTCTAGTTTGCCTTAACCTAGCAAAATCCTGAAAAGAGTAGTAACAAATCAACTAAAATGCCGCATTAAGAAAAGCGTATTCTATAACCAGGCTTACATATATCAAAAGAAACTCAAACGTCCTTAGAGGACATTTAGGACATCTGACAGCAGGCTGCTTTTATTCTCTTGGACTCCTGCTGCTTATGACCTGGATGACCATGACATTCTGCTGCACAGACTGAAAGTGTGTTCATCATTGAAGACACTCTAGAAGACATCAGTTAATTCCTTCATGATCGTATTTAAGATTGCATGAGTGCTTCTGAATCCACATCCAGCATTTCTCTAGGTGGAGTACCTTAAGGCTCTGCTCTATCTGATCTCTTTTTTTTTTTTAAACGAATCCATGCAGCGTCTGTTTCAGCTTCTAGACTAGTACAAGATCCAATTCAAGGCATAGGCTTTAACCCAAGTATACATCAGCCAGAAGAGAAGAATAATTAAGAGGGATACAATAGCCCCACTAACTCCCTAGACCATATAAATAATGCATGAGAGTTTGGCGGATCAAAAATGGAAAACATGATCTTAAGAGATCATTGATGCCACATGTTTGCTATGCCAATCAGTGTCCAGTTTATGACATGCACCTCTCCCTCACTATGCAAAAAATAAAGGAACCTTGGGATCATCTCTAATGCAAACCTGAATGTTGTGGTTAAGGAGGTCAATATGCAACTATCCTTACTCTGTAAAATCCCCTCTCCTGCAATCCTGCCCCATAATCAATCTTACAAGGCTTGTGTTGAGACAGCTACACTGCTGTAATATAATCTAATCAAGCCTATCCAATCAAGCCTATCCAATCAACTAACGTACAGCATATAGAGACTACAAATCAAGGCATCAACCTGCACAAATCTGACTATACCAAACCATCCCATAAAACACTATTTATGCTACAGCTTACTGCTAGGAATACATTCAAACCATTCTGCATTTCTTACAAGAGGCCTTGTGGAGAATGCCGAATGTTTTCAATTTATTTCTAGCAGCAACTGGTGATGCTAAGCAAACATTGCTTGGGTGGATTTATTTTTAATGTTGGACCCACACAACACCCACTGAAGAAATATTTGCTTAGCATCATTTATACTGATCCAACATTCCCCCTTCAACCAGCAGAATCAAGATTGACATTTCCTTGGGGAATTGGGTCCAAAACTAACCTCCACATGAGAAAACTATTAAAAGCCAGTTTTCTTAGGAAAGCTTTCCCTCCAAGGTCGCTTTAAGTGGTTGCTCCTTTACTGCTGTATGCGCTAATGCCTAAACGTCATTGTAAAATGACAAGGTGGCACTTTACAAATCACCTAACTAAATAAATTGAACGTTCATGACTAACTCCAAGGTGATATAACACCCACCCAGGCCTGTAAGTTTATCAAATTAGTCCTCTCTGAGCAGTGAATTACATAAAGCATTACACTAGAAGCACTGGCCAAAAAGTTGATGTACCAGTTGACAAAAGGGGTGAGACTTACCTCTATAGGCTCAGACGGTATCTTAAGCTTGGGCAGCTTTGCCTTGGCACTTGCTTTCAAATTAGTAATGTTTCCGTAAGATTGTTCATGATAGTCATCAGTGAGTGGTTTCAGTTCTGGAGATTTGTTGGGCGCCTGGTCTGGGCCATCCATTGGTCTAACGTATGCTGTGGGTTTTTGTTGAACAGCATTTGTTTTAGAAGGCAGGGGTGCAGGAAAGTTTTGGGAGGAAGGCTGGGTGGACATTGCTACATTAGCAGTAGACCCAGCATTGTCCCTTCCTTCAATGTCGTTTGACTCCATAGCGGGAGGAGTTTTTGTTGAATGAGAGTAGACATTCCCACGACTTTTACTGTTCTGGATCCGGGAACGTACGTGCTGGCTGGAATGTATAGGGGATAGCGGCTCAATAGGGGAAGATAGAGAGGAAAGCAATGGAGACAGTTTGGAAGGGGAATACGATTCCTCTTCGCTACAACTATTGCCATCTACATGACGATCATTTTTTCTGTAGTTGTGGCTGCTTCGGTCATCTTGTTCACAGTGACTTTGTACTTGGCTCCGATTCTGGCTTCGCGACTGGTTGTAATTTTTGTTATACAAACTAGAGGCATGTTCTTTCCCAGGATGAGCTTTTCGGTGTTGTCCAGATCCATTTCCTGAAGTGGGAACGCAGGTGGGAGGTCCCATGGGCTGGTGGAATGGGAGCCGTGACATGCTGTCACGCTTTTCAGAAAGGACCGTTCGGTCAGACTTTGGCAAAAGGGTCAGTGGAGCAGTGCTTTTGGGAATTCCAAAGAGACTCTGATGGGCTTTGGTGCTGATGAGCTCTTTCACCTCTTCGTAGTTACCCAACATGCTCTGAATTCGACTAGACAATTCGTCACCTTTTTTTGTCTAAAAGGAAACAAAAAAAATGATCAATTGTAGCTTTTTTATATACCTCTACACCTCTACACTTCATCAATGGCACAATGGATCTAGCTATATAACATGAGATGACTGCACTGCACCACACACACTCAGCTTTTGTTAGCGAGTTAAATGGTGAAGGCAGCTAGTCGTAGGTATGCATATTTGGTCGGGCGGGGGGAGGCCAGGGATGTCATCATTTAAACTGGTCTAAGTAGGAAAATAATTCCAAGATTATATAATGTCACTATTTATTACAATATTTTGGTCCACCATATATAAAGTGTGCATTCGTTTAGCAGGTGCCACATCCACAGATAAAAGAGTTTAAACAGGATGAAAGAACATTGAAAACAAATATGTCTTCCAGATGTTTTACAATATACATATTTGAACATAATATATATTAAAACGTCAATAATTATTATCACCAGTTTTTCCTGTTAGAGTGCATCTGCCTCTGGGAGGTACGTGGCAGCCTGGCAACCTAACATTTAAAGATACATTTTGAGCATTTCCCCTTGGGTCTTTGGCCAGTTCCTGGGAGAATAAAACTACACATCCTCCAGGCAACATGAAAGGAATCGCATAGAAGCAGAAGAGGGAGCAACATGGTGTGTTTTTGAAGAGTAGGACTGTAATGGAAACAATTACAAGACAATACCCATCACCAAGGAAGTACCAAACCAGAGCAGCTAACCATCATAGCAATACGGTAACACCACACCACGCACAAGGCTGCACACACATTTATTTAGAAAAAGAAGAGAAATAAAAACAAAAAAGTGGGCAACGTGAGAATCCGCAGTACAGAGTGAACTGACTACTGACCATCCCCATGGGGTAACCACCGTGGTGGCATAATTATTTACAGGAACCCATATACGACGGGTATATCGTCTAGAGTGACCAGATTTAGATGAGAAAGGTTTATTACAGTAAAAGGAACAGGAAGTAGCAAAAATAACCTTGCCCTTTTAAGGTCAAGCATAAGCATTCACTGACCTCTTGCCTAAAAGCCATGAACGAAATACCCAGCAACCAAGCTTGGACAAAGCTGTCTTTTTACCACATACATAATACACTATAAAGGGTATGACACATTCAAAACAGTCTCCCGCCGAATACGAAAACACCACATTGGAAAGGCAGCTATTCTCCATCCATGGGCAATGGCACTGGACCACGCCCGCTTCGTTAACGATCATCTCCAGACAGTAAAGGGCACTCATCTACGAAAGTGCTACTAGACAATATAAATGGGGAATACGCTCCATACTGATGCTTCTAGCTAGACAGAAATCATAAAATACCAAGCTAACAGAAAAAAATTAACGTGAAATTCGAAAGCCTGTAACAACCAGGGAGGCAAACACAGAGGGAGCAGATCCAGAGAATATAGAATTCATCACATACCCGTCAAAGCTGAATAAAGAAAAGCAGGTGTCTCATGCGATAGGAAATATGAAATGAAATTGACCCATGCCTGAAATAAACAGCTCAGAACAAAGATGATGTGCTATAAAAATATAGCCCTCATGCTTCAGTCGTGCCCAACATATTCCATTTACTAGAGGTATAGGTTATAAAATCACAGAACAGCATCCTCGCTGTTGTTTTTAAACAAATACAAGCACGCCTTCCAAAGGCAATGGTCAGAATTATCCATAGACGCGGGTAAATATCCAAAGAGAACAACACAATTTAAGACAGTACATGAACCTCGGGGAAAGCTTGAAGACCGAATTATTTACTGGTAGAGCGCAAAGAGGGGATGGGAAATCCAAGAGGAAATCCGCCTAGAATCAAATACACATGCAGCGGGTCAGGTAAATGCACTCACGATAAACCTGCTAGTCTTAGTTAGTGGGTACCACGAGCTTAGGCCCTTTGCCTCACTCCTTTTAATCCCACGTCTCATCAGCCTGCCTGCATCTCATAGCTCCCCATTTTTAAGAAGCAGAGCACGGGGCATACACCTACATCATCCACTCCTCCTATCTGCCAAATAAGCTGAGCAGCCAAATTGCTGTTTTAAATCGTATCCGCAAGCTCAGGACGTGATATCAACTTGATGAATGTAGACTATTTAAAATTGTCATAACTGCATTGCCACCAAGCAGTGTGATTCTGGTAAGCTCCAAACTTTCACCTAGACTCACTCTTCACGCCCACCTAGTCCTTGGCCCTCCTTGCCTATCGTACCTCGCCATTTCCAGCTGCTCAGCCTTCTCTCCAATTCACGTCACTTGCCTAGTTAATTGGTCCTCTCATGACATCCAGCCCAGGCACTAAGGAGAAGGCTGGAGAGTATCAGGATGTTTGTGGTGCATTCCCTGAAAAAAGCCTAGAAAGGCCTTTCGGTCAGACTCAGTGCTTCTCTTCACTTTCCCTCTCTTCACTAACTTCATGTTCCACTTAGATTCCTGACAAGTTACCACACTTCACAAAGGGCCTGGTCCCATTTTGGCAGGAAGGCAGCCCGCATGGGATACACCTCCACATGCGTGAACCTATAGACTTTAAAATAGTTTTCGACTCTCTTTGGGTGCACCCCATTAACATTAATTGACTAGGTGTGCTTGGGGAGGTCAACACCTTCAGCAGGTTACACTGATGATGTTCCAGGGCAAACCTCACCCAAGTGTACCAGACTTGGTGGCTTGCAAAGCCGGGTCTTGCAGTCAGGTGTTCTCCTCTTCTGTTGAACAAACCCAAGGTAAATAGTAATTGGTGGCTGAGAAGGAGTGACTAAGTGGAATCTAGGGTCACTGGGTTCCATGAGACAGAAAGACACACATGGTTATTGGAAAGCTGCACTTTATAGTAGGTTGAATCCTTGTGTGTCCTGGGTAAACTTTATAGTATCTTTTGTATCTTGTTGGTTTGGGTTAAAGTAACAGTCTCGTTGCCCATGGGTGGGCCTTGTAGACCAGTATTATTCTCTTGGGGAAATGAGGAGCACTTTCTTTGTTGAGTTAAACATCTGCTGTAGGTGGATGGGCACCACAGACTTTTTACTCACTTGGTCATTGCAGCAGAGTGCGACTCCACTTGTGGGCGATGCCCTAGATACATTCCCTTGCTGGGTACACATCTCATTACAACAAACTACAAACTCACCCTCTATCAAGAAAGCACCAACACTGGGATCATTTTCTACACAGTTGCCAGAAGGTGGCAAGTATGATAAGCACGTTTGCCACCACACAACAGGAGTAAACCGCACACAACACCAAAATACACAGACCACTGTGTGAACAACACATTCTCTAATATTTATGCACAGCTAACAGAGCGGGCGTTTAACCACCAATAAGCACTTTAGGACCACACTCAGAAGTAGGAAGTGCAATACAAATGCTGAAATGCAGCACAATTTATGGAAAACCTAACGTCAGTTCAGACTGGAAACTCTGCCTCTACATATGTTCTTGTGCAGCTAGAATATCTCCATACCATGTGTTCATTATTCACTATTACATTCCAGGTGGATGAAAGAAATTGACACGGATTTGACTTAGTAATGGTGACAACCCCTTCCTAGTATGTATAAGAGGGTGGGAGGAGTTTTTTTAATGTGAAGTAACCTGTGTATCAAACACACAAAAGATGCTTCAGAGGTCAAACATTCAGAACACTGCTCTGCTTAGGTACATTGACAGGAACAAACAGTGGTTCATGAAAGGGTAGAACTAAGGAGTTTTGGGTGGAGAATAGCTTTAATTTCAGAAGAACCAAATGTCTCAGGTTGGCCTGTATACAGTTTGGAAGCTCTTCCTAAGGTATTTTCCTCAATGGATACCAATGCTACTGAACCCAACGTATTTTTCCAAAGTTTTCCAAACAGCATTATGAAACTAAAAACTCATCATACCTTGTAGGGTTCTGCAAATAGTGGGGCATTTTCAAGAAAACGCTCTCTCTCTTGATGAGCTTCCTGGTTCCTTCTTTCTTTTTCTCGTATGCGAAGCAAATTTCTATCTTCATTGTACAAGCTTGCAAAGGGAAATAAAAAATAAAATAAGTTAGCATTTTCTAACGAAGGACTTAAAAAAACTTTTTGCATAAAGTACAAAAGATCAACAACTTGAATAGTCACAATAATATCTATATGCAGTCAACGGTATAAGGTGAAGACATTTTCCTGCCAGTGCTATAAATGCCTAGCTTGCCTTGTGAAGCTCGTCTAGATCTGAATTCAGGTAACCTAGCAAAGAATTTTAAAAACAAAGCATGATGAAAACATTATGACGGGGCTAGGCGTGTACAAAACACCGGCACACCTGGAGTAGGACTGTCTGGCTGAGTCCCAGATCGTCAGATTTAAAGCTGTGTGAATATGCACTGCCCATCACAACTGACAATTGCCACCACCCTCCACAGGCCGTGCTCTTCAGATACAATGGGGGTACTAAGTACTGTAAGGACGTTTTTACAATTATTAAATGGACAGTACTTCTCATAATATGCAGCCACAGCAATTTAAATTGCGAAGATTAAAACATTGCTGCTGATCTCAAAACATGGACTTGCCTACTGGGTCAATACGCCGTTACTACATTTTACTGCAAGAAGTGCTTCACATGTTTTGTGAGATGTTTGCCTGATGCTTACACAGCCTCTTGCTCCTACCACGAGTGATCCAGTCACTAAGTTCACCAGAGGATAAAAGGCCGAGGCATTATAATTTCTTGCCCTGCCACCTAGAAGAAAATGTGTTTTTGTAACCCATATACGTATCCCCCCATACATTGGTTTTCACTGCTCCACCAGCCCCCTGGCATGGCATCCAGAGTGCTTGCAGCTGCGCAGATCATCCACCTAACCTCCAACTTTTCACAATCATGCCTTCAATGTCTCAGTTTGCATCACTTACACACTGATGTTTGTAAGTGTAACAAACAGATCACATTAAACCCTTACTAAAAAGTAGATATGCCCACTATCATGCAGTGTACTGGGAAAATATAGGGCTGTTGTGTACCAAAGCTAGTTTTCCCCCTATATTCTAATCCCCTCAATTAGCCATTGGCGGTTAGTTTTGGTGGGTGTCTGTCACATGACTAGCATGTAAAACTAGGTTCTATGCCAAAGGAATGCAATAAAAAAAAGATACAACCATTACCATTCTTATTTTCACCAGTCACTAACTTTCCTAGCTTTATTTCTTAACAGTGACAAATGGACACATAATTTGTTCACAACAGTGGTCTGGTTAAGTGAGAAAATGTTTAAATGCTCAAACTCTAAAGATGCAAAACCAATGACAACCACTACACCGCAACTCCTCCCAAAACTGAGCCTTGAAAATGGCTTCTCAAAGCTACAAAACCGCTTCCTGTATGCCAACACTATCATCTGTGGACTCCCTCTTGGCAGCAGCACAGCCCTCCTTTAACAACTGTTCTACCAAGGCCCGCTTTCTCATGAACCCTGCATCATGATGTCCACATCCCCTATTTATTTGCACCATCTCAGATGACTTCTGGCTTATTTTATTACCAGTTGGAAGATTCCAGATTACAAAGAACTTCACTGTGTTTACTAATAATCTCCTTTACTAAATTAATAGCCTCAGAGTCGGTCTCAGAAGAAATGTGTAGTCACTTGCATGTGTTCTACTTTTTGGTTTAATCATTCCTGCTTTAAAACCCCACAATGATCTATTATTGCTTATGGTGGTTTTGCATGTAATGTAAGAAGAAGCAAACTCGGATTTAAGAGTTGTGGGATGCAATAAGTGTACAGATCCTTCTGATGTTTACATAATCCCCCTTGTATTAAAAAATAATTAAAAAAATGACCTCGCCATTTTGAAATGCTCCATCAATTGGTTTATTCAGCCCATGAGAACAGCAAATGTTTAATGTAACACAGCAATAGACTGTACCTTAAAGCGTAGGACATACTCAATGTAATGGGGCAAAAAGTTAAGCCTGCCACCCCACCCAACCAGTCTTGTGCTTCGCCCCTAATGTTAATATAGTTCACCCACTCCTATATAGCACCAGCTCCTGAACTATGCTTCCCCATCCTTTCCCAGATTTGATGATAAACGGATTTCCTAAGTTCACTAGCCTTTTTTATTAAGGAAGCCGTTTTAAGGGTAACTTTCTGCATAGTCTCAATTTGTAAGTGGATCATCCTGTGGCTCGGGACCATTAGACCTGGGTGCAAAGAGTGGATGATAGTCTTCCACTGAGTAGAAATGGTAGAAGGAAAAGGTTGCCACTTAAGCAGCTTCTTAACTCTAGTCATAATGAATCATAGGTAGCTGTGTATCGGAAATAGCATATGATTCAACCATTACATTTGCTATGTGGTAATATTCAGGTAATGCCACTCCAGGAGGAAGCACTGAGGCACGCAGATGCATCAATGCTAGGAAGTAGATGCCTTACCTCATCAACCTACTAAACTACATCTGGAAAGCCAAGGGGCACTGGCCAACACTGCACCATGGACACAGATACCACTTGCCTTCCGGACATTGCCCAATGCAGCATTGTGTCATATGGAGTTGCTACTACACACAACTGTGACAAAGGGTGCCATTTCTAGTTCAACAGAATTTAAAAAAAATTATTCAATGGATTCAGTGATTTTAAGTGTAAATAATTTTAAACTGCCAAGAATAGGTCACTTTTAAAACAGAAAACACTAACCATAAATCGTTTTTATTTTTTTCACAAGAAAAAACTATTAGGGAAATTGTGAGACTTCTTGATTAAAGACGTTTCAGGTTTGAAACAATGTTGATACATTTACTACTTTACTGAGAACGTATAGTAAAACCAACAGATCTATTTGCAACTTGAAGGTGGCTCATGAAAACTACTTGCTGCTGAAATAGCAACTGTGGCGTTTGAAGCGGAAACAAACGAGTGAATCAATAATAAAGAGGCTGCTTTCCTACTGACTAAAGACCCTAAAATCCTATTTTTTTTACACCTTACCAAAAATACACAACGGCACTAACCCTTTCCAGGGAGATCCATCGTGTCAGGGATAGGGTCCCTGCTTGAACCACTCTCCAAGTTTTGTGATCATTTCTTGCAACCTCCAGTGAGGAAAACACCCTCCTACATCCAGGACACTACAGACGTCTTACGTCTGATTGAAAATATCGAAGGGAGGGCAGGGGTGGACTTACTGGTCACCCTAGATGTGGAAGCGCTATATACTAATATTCACCAGCGCTCCACTCTGGAGGCTATTGAGTCTAGCCTTTTGGCCGAGGAATGGACATCTCCTACACCTATCACTTTCATTATGAATTGTGCCACTCTGGCCCTCACTGAGAACTTTTTCGAGTACAACACCCTCCTTTCCATCAGACGCAGGGTACATCAATGGAGAGCATACTTCGCTCCCCTCTAGGGCCATTGTGCACACGTATATGCTGCCCGATTAGATCGTTACCCCTTTAAGATGGCCGACACTCTAACCCACGATCCCGGCCGATGCTGTGCCGCACCTCCCTTGGCCGCGGCGTTGTGCACATCCGCCGGTGGATTTGACGTAATGCCGTGGGATCCGGCCGCGCGCCGATTAGTTTATAATGGACACATGACACAGCACTGCGATCACCGGAAACCCGGCGAAGGCGTTGGGGTAGGAACCTGGCGTCGGTTGCACCGTGGACAGGTAAGCGTTGTGGGGAGGGGCTGAGGCGGCTTTGTCGCCGTGTTTCACTGAGGCTAAGAGCGCAGTGTAGTCAGTGCTTTTGGAAAACACTCCGAGTCAGTGATGTGGGCTACATCGGATACACGCTGCCCATAACACTTGTCCTGGGGCGGACCGCTGGCTAGTGTGAGACTCGGGGACCCACCTGCAGGGTGAGGGACATACAGACGAACAGCCAGTGTGCTGTTTAACCCCGCGTTTACAGGGGACCGGGCCCACGCAATTGGAAGCGTCAGACACCCTGAACTTTGTTGGGCGCTGCCTTGTATATCTTGGTGTTAGCCTACACATGTGTCAGTTTGTTACCTGTAACTACACCCCACTACATCGGGGTGACCTCATTGGCCACACTGAGGGGGTACAAGACACGTGCCCTATACAGTTCATAAATAACCCCCCCTTGTGGCTCCCCCCCTTCCATTTTCCTCCACACAAATACAGGACATCTACAGTGAGGTGTTAAACGCCCGGGGGATTAATTGAAGCGGACGCTTCTTGTGACTCGGGTGAGTTACATTTTACCCCTCCCCAGGGATAATGGAGTTAATAGATCTTCCTGTCTCCCTGATTCCAGTCATCAGGCATATTAATATTTTTATTTTTTAATTTAATTATGTTGGAGAGGTACACTTCAAGCCTTTCTCTTTGACAGTTGTTTTATACAATGTGAGCACATATTGGGTGACATTACTGTTCTATGTTTATGTCATCCTCTCCAGGTTCCAGCAAAGCGAGACCCGGCACACACTTATTAAAGACTAGGGCATGAACACCCAGTAGTGTAGATAGTTTCCACTTGGTCCTGAAGAAATGCGTAGTATCACTTTGAACATAACAGCATGAAACATGTCGACCACCATTTTATAGAGTAGGTTTTTTGCTTTCCTTGACCCTTAAGCCTGAAAAGCAACCACTCTCCTTGTTTTTAGTGAGGTGGGTTACCACTTTATTAAAAGTACGTTGTGGACTACCCAACCTCTTTTATTCACTAGCACACATCTACACCATTCACTACCTTCCCTAGGGCCCTTACACCCACAGCACCATACGGCAGGGACAAAAGATCCCCGCCAAAGAGCCCCTTTATGCGTGCCCGTCGGGTATTGCACCGCCGACCCGACGAGGTGCGAGCCCAAATGATGAAGCATGACGCCTAGCTTGGTGGGTGTGTGAGGACTCTAGTTCCGACAAGGAGGATCCCCCTCCTGTGTGCCTTCACTCACTTTGTTTTCAACTGTCATATTAGGTTTTTTCCAGGGGAACTGCGTACTCTTTTTGTTAAACTCATGAAAACTACACCATTAATACCCAAGACATTCAGCGAAACTAAACCCTGAACTTAGCCCCCAAAAAAATCTTACTTCAAGATTACAAAATGGTTTTATCTTTCTCACGTAAGGGGGAAACAAGCTGATCAACTTAACCAGATTTTAAAAACTCGTCCTTACTGTCGTACAAAAAAAAAACATTTGGAAGGCTTGTGCAGCATCTACAACGCAGGAATACGTTGTTTTTGCTTCAGACGCCATGGTGGTGTGAATATAGCACGTTAGATTTTCATTTTAAACTTTTTCTTTTTCATTTTTACTAGAGTAGAAACTCTATTTAATAAAAGCATGACCTACGAAGCATAAACAATTATCGGATGAACTGGTAAAAGCAACCACACAGAATAAGCAATAGGAAAATAAAGGTATATATTAGTTATCTATGTGAAGATGCACATATTTATATTCTCACAAAATATAGTATAACCCCAATTAAAACAAAGACTCTGTGTTCTCTTGCAGAGAAAGATTGACTGGCACGAATAATTGGTAATTCATAAATATCCAAAACATATGACCAACATGGCAAAACTTTAAACTGCAGACCTCTTACTCAGTATCAGATGATCTCAGTTGAAGCTAGGTCAGCAATTGCCATCATTATACACTTCTGATGACGAAGCCATTTGCAATTTGGAGTATGGGCAATTAATTAAAACAAAATCAGATGTACAGATCTTAAAAAGAATATTTGTTAGCTGAAAACCAACCAGTAAATGTCAATTTCTCGAGTTTCCTCGTGCTTCTTTTCTTCTTTGTCCAATTTGTATTTTAATATTATGAACTCAAAATCCAATATATATATATATATATATATATATATATATATATATATATATATATATATATATATATATATATATATAGGCTCTCGTAAACAAAAAGCTTCTGATTCAAGGGTCACACTCTCAAACAAATAATTAAATAATGCTGACTCCATATACAAAGAGGAAATCACACGTAGATAATCAGGAACACCACTTCATGCAGCCTGATCCACAACAAGCACAAATGTGAATCCTTAAAGCTCTACTGCTCTTGAGGCATTTTTGGCACCCAGCAGCTTACCACTCTATGCTTTAGAAAGAGTTCACAGGCTAGCAGGGGTATCCCACTAAAGGTAACACCTAACACATCGCATTAGAAGCGCCAGGACCGAGGGAACCAACTTCGTTTCTGAAAAGCTTTAAGAACATCCTCATTGAAAATTAAAAGGCCTTCCCCAGTACATACTAATAACGTTATGCCAACTGTAATATCTGTCTATCAACTTTACAGCAACAAGGTCTTCGAAATAGGCTCTCCTAGATATGAAGGGCCAAGCACAAGCTCAGAAAAGTAACAGTATTTTTTGGTTTGCAGTTATGAGCAGGACCATTGGAGGAATGAATTTCTTAGGGCTGTGCGCAGTAATGACCTTTATTTTAATCCAAGTGGTGAATCAGTTCCCTCAATAGCAGTAATAAACTACAGTGTACAATAGAGTAACAACATATTTTAAGTGATTTTATCTGTCACTGAAAGGATTAGGATTAGGATTTTCTTTTTACAATTCTGGTATGTATAAAACTTCTTCGTTACCAAATTGATTTATAGAGTACTGCCTTGCACGATGGCTTTAAATTGGTGTACCGCACAAAAAAAATCAATAGAGGAATGTGTAATTTGAGCATAACAATAATAATGATCTAAAAGTGGAGAAGCCCCTTCATCATTACCATGGCTATTTTTAGTAGGTCTGAAGTTTGGAAACTGTAAGAAACCACATCATGAGACCATTTCTTAATTGTGTTTACATTTCAAACATTCTTGCATATTTGTGGTCAAATTATTGACATCAACTTTCAAGTACAGTATGGTTGTTTATAATAAAAAACAGCATTTAGAGGTATATTTTATAATCACTTCAAACAAGTATTTTTATGACTGAAGGAATGATGTGCAAAAATCTCTGCTGTACATAATGAAATCCAACCTCTAATGTCCACGTTTCTTTGAAAAGTTCGACCGATTATTCCGATTTCCATTGTAGGGTAATGCACAATGCCCCACCTCCTACAACTCTCACATAGCAGGTCACTGTGCACGCCAACATCACCATTATGCTATTCTGAATAGGACAACACTGGCTAGGAGTGATAAAAAACAATATACGGGAACAACACACTGACAGCAAGGAGTGACTAACCATGCACCTGTTCTTCCCCTTAACAACAATGTAGTAAACTCTCGCCCCAATTAATATATTTTAGGCAGATCTCCAACTATCTCTGGATAGTTTACCACTCGATTTAAGACTGAATGAACTCAGGGAACCAACAGCATACAATCCTGTCCGAGAAAATTACGCAGGCTCTAATTATGGATTAAGCAATGCAGTTTTGCTGTCACGTTTCACATACACATGAAAATGCCGCACCATTGAGCTTTGGGGGCACAGGGAGGTGTGCCCCCGGGGAGTTTGGGGCATAATAAAGGCAGGGTGACATCAGGCTTCTTTTCGGCTGGGCTGTGTTGGGGTTTAAGTCCATTATATAACCGGCCATTTTATAGGGCCAATCACCATTTTGTAGGTGACATGGTGGCAGTCTGTGCTTAGTTAATAGAATTTTTTTCTGCCTACAATTCTCAAGGAAAGACTTGTTTCTGGGTTAGTTAAAAAAAAAAAGGGGGGGTGGTATTTGTAAGAGTTTTATGCGGTTTTGGTTGAACACAGGTGTGCAAAAAGGGGGTTTTGTACTTGGTTGTCGCTTGGAGCATGTGCAGGCAGTGGGCAGTTCAATTGCCATAGTTATATATTAAGATGATGGTTGTGAACATAGGCAAAGCAGGAAAATAGAGGGGGTGGTGGTAATAAAACTGAACCTGGGGAAAGGAAAGGTTAAGTGTTTATTGACGTAAAGGTTGACAGTTCAATGGCAGGGTAGGAGTTGCAGTTGCAAGCTAAGGATGTTAAGGTGGGTCGAAAAGGTAGGGGTGGGGGTAGGGGAAAGGAAAGTAGGTGAAGTACTATATATTGAGGTCTAATTTTATGAGGCGAAGGCCTAGGTGGAATTTTATGTGATGTTCACCTGCCTTCAATAAAGCAGCCTTTTTCACACAATAAGTGAGTATGTGGTCTGTGCTGCTGTTTATAGCCCAAATCTGTGCTATTCCATAACCTTAACATCACGTTCTTCTTTCAGTTAGCTCCACTTTTAAGATTCTCGGCGAAAAAACTATCCATCCACAGGACTCATTTGCTAATATGTTTTGTATATTTCAATGATGAAAAAAGCGCTCAGTTTCAAAGACAGAAAATTGAGCATAATTATCAAAGTGGTGTTATATGAGGAGTCATGAAAAAGGCAATTACGCCTCCTGACAGCCTGAAACACTCAACTAAAAGCACACCAGCATTTAGTGGTTATTCACGTCGCATTTGTCTTTTCTCTTTTAACTAAGTACATTGTAAAAAGTAATTATAAGCATATCTAACACACTCAACCAGATTTACAACGTGCTTGCTAAAGAATCGTCACTTCTTAGCTCTAATTTTCCCTATAATGATTATACACTGGATCGTTTTTCTGACTTCACAGCTTTTCCAAGTGGTTATATTTGCTGTGGGGGAACGGGTGTTGGTTGGCCTTTTAAAATTAGATGGACAACCATTTAAAATAAATAGAAATGTAAAAACAAACGTTAAAACCAGACAACAAAGCACAATACTAAAGGCATTGTAAAATAACAATTTTAATATTTTGGTATAAGGCATCCATTTCAATAGTCCTACTCCCTTCCATGTTCAGTTTCTTTGATTATTTATGGCCCAGAGTGGAATTTATCTTGGAGGAGTTAGGCAGTGCAGGTAGAGGTGGGCGAAACACTAAAATCTCGAGTCACAGCAGGAAGCCTGACTCTGGCTCAGCTTGAGGTCCTGTTGGAGCGTCGACCCCATAACAAGCCGAACTTTCACGTGGCATCGGCCTGCCTGTCTCGCCCTCTACCCAGCATGTGGCATTTTTGTCAGGAGCCAACGACTGTGGAACTGGTGGAACAAGGTTCGAGTCTCGGCGTCGGCTCAACATCCTGTGATTCAGAGCACATCACTTAAATTCCCTGTGCCTATAAACAACGCATGTGACCTTGTGTAATGTAACTAGTGCTCATGTAAAGTGCTCAGGCTTCAAGTCGAGTTTACACTATATTTAACAACTACCGAAAATGAACTAAGAGGTAAAAAGAAAGTCTTAATATAAGTAAAGACAAATAGAGATATTTCCAGGCTGATTTGGACAAAGTGAAACCAGAAAATCTGGATTAATCACAGCTTCCCCGCTTAAAGTGTGTCATTTAAGCAAATACATTATTTTAGCAAAACTCTTTTTTCTTCATGATCGAGTATGAAAATAATTTCAAATATGCGTGTTCAGACTTCCAGTTGTACAAAACTATCATCTTTAATACGTATTTCTTAGTGCAGAGCTACAATATGTCTAATTAAAGATTCCACGTGTTAAAGAAATACACTTTTTAAAATTTTGATGAGACTTTACCATATTTTATGTGATGTTTGGTGTAGGATTTAGTTAGCAAATATTTTCAGGGCTTGACTTGTGCACGGCCTCTAACATCTGAGCCAGACCCTTGGCTTGGCTCTGTTATTTTATTGGTCGTTCAACTGAAGCTGTGCAACGTGGTGTCGTCATATTGATACTGTGTTGTGAAAAAGTCGAATGGTCAGCGCTAATCAAGTTCACACAGGACACCAAGGACTTCCAAGTGCATTCATAGGCGCTGGAAGTATGGGTGGGGTGCTGCAGCACCCCCAGAAATAACCATGCTGGTGTTCCGAAGCTGTATGAGCAATAAAGATGCCTTTACATGTTGTCTTTATACTGTTAAGTTTGCTGTGCATTTAAAGCCAGAGGTTAAATGTTGGGGTATGTCTCCTGAGAAATTGCTGCTTATTCCTTTAATTTGGAGATTGGGGTTTACTTTTAGTTTTTTCGAACTGCAAAGTGAGAGGACTTTCTAAAGTGAACTTTGTGCAGTCTTGCATGAGTACAAGGCATAGATGTACAACACATTTTCGTTTGTGTATATTTTTATTAGTAAAACTGGATGTCTGTAAAAATGTAGTAGTGACTTCATTGGAAAATGTGATGTCTGTAAATGGCAATGCGCTAACGCACTATGCTATCTTAATATATTTTCCGACAGTGTGCACCAAAATTCACCACAACTACATACCTCACACATACTACTCTCCTATTGAATGGGTGTGACTCATTTGTAACACTTCTACTTTTTGCACCGCTTGGATTTGTCAAAATCCCATGACTTTGGTGATGTAACACTGAAGGCAGCACTCACGCTCTGAAATGTGTTCTTTGTTCTAGCACCACTGGCTGCATTGGGCCATGGCTCACAGACAAAGTCAGTCACTCAAACAGCGAGCCGCTCTATGGCCAAATTACTGAAGCCTATCCACTGCGTAAGGTGATTATCTGCAGCAGTGCATGACCGTGCCAGGGGCCCACGCACTCTCCTTGGCCCCACAGCTGACCAAAAACTAGGATGTGTTTCCCCAGCAAATCCCAAGCAGCTGTTCGTTTACTGTAATGCACTGTCAATCATCAGCAGATAAGACTTCCAGCAGCTAATCCCATGGAAAAAGGCTTCCAACCCTTCTCTCATTAACAGAATAGGATTCCGCCCACATGAAGGTTGTGCACACCGGATTGCCACATGCTGTGACCCGGTTCAATGTAACTACAACACAAAAGGCTTCCATTGAATGAGGTATTTCATCATAACCTGGTTGATAAAAATAGTTTTGCTTCGTGAAGGAATCTCTGTTCATTAGTGCGGGTAGAGGAGCAAATCAGTGTAAGGGTTACAGCAAACTATCAGTAGTGTAAACAGCAGTGCATCCCCTTCCAACCTGCAGGTGTGCATTTGCATAACATAAATCACTACTCTGCGCTGTAGACCAATGCACAAAATTACAATGATGGGACTAGCTTTGGTTGTCTTCCAAGATCTAGAGGCTCGCCAAGAACCGACCACCTTTGCCAACTTCAACACTGCTGAATACCAAGCCCTGGAAAATCTCAAAAACAACACCGAGATAACACTGAAACCCGCAGACAAGGGCGGCGGGATAGTGATTCAGAACACCAAAGATTATGAGAAAGTCTGTCAAGACCTCTTGAATGATAAGAAAAACTACATCCCCCTGACTCAAGACCCAACAGTGAAACTTCAATGCCGTATCACCGAACTGGTGAAGACAGGGGAAGAAAATGGCCATCTATCTAAAAATGAGGCTGATTTCCTTAGCAACAGTGACAGCGTAATTCCATATTTTTATACACAACAAAAGACACACAAAAACAAATTACCACCACCTGGTAGGCCGATTGTGTCGGGCATCGGGTCTTTGCTCGAACCCCTCTCGGCCTTTTGTGACGAATTTCTGAAACCGATCATTCAGAACACCCCAACCTATTTGAAGGATACCAAAAGCCTCCTCCAACTCCTCCAAGAAATATCTTTCGAAGAAGGTACTGTGATCCTAGTAACCTTAGACATAGAGAGCCTCTACACCAGCATCCCCCAGGACGACTTGATCAAAGTCCTTGGCTCTGCACTAGACTCAATTGTCTGGAATTATAATACACCAAAAGAGTTCATCCTGGCTTGTGCTACCATAGCATTGAAAGAGAATTTTTTTGCCTACAAAGGACAACTCTACTTACAAAGCACGGGCACATCTATGGGCAGTACTTTTGCCCCTAGTGTGGCGGGCCTCTATGTTTACAATTTTGAAGCCAAACACATCTTACCAACCACGAATCGGTTTTCTCCTTCCATCTTTTTTTGGAGGAGATATATCGATGATGTGTTTTTAATTTGGAGAGGCAATCTGGCCCTCCTAGAAGAATTTCTGAAATGGATTAACACCATTGATCCAAATTTAAAGTTTACCCACACTGTCAGCCACACCAAAGTGGTATTTTTGGATGTGGTCATCACAATCAATGGCACATCATTGACAACAAAAACGCATTACAAGCCAACCGCAAAAAATAATCTGTTGGAATTTACCAGCTATCACCCACGACCATTGAAGGAGAACCTACCATATGGTCAATACCTTAGAATCAGGCGCAACTGCAGCAACATTAAAGATTTCAAGGAACAATCCTCGGGCCTCACCGAAAAATTACAGGCAAGAGGGTACCCCACAAACATTTTGAATAAAGGATACAAACATGCACGCAATCAGCCACGTGAAGTCCTCCTAGAGACCAACCAGCGACAACCACAGGAAATACCCCTGACATGTGTGACCACATACAGTAGCCTATCTAACCTAATGAAAAAATCCATCAACAAGAACTGGAGGATAATCTCTAGTACAAATAAGACCTGGCAAAAACCATTGTTTTCTTTTAGAAAGGGACGTAGTCTAAAAGATTCCCTAGTCCACACCAGACCTAAAGAAATCATGCAACAGTGACAGCAGCATTACAGACACATGGGGTTTTCCCAGAATTGTTGGTCACATCCCTTGTTCAAATTGTAGCATCTGCCACCTTACAACTGCGACCAAACAACTATCCCTGGAACCAGGCATAACATGGACACAAAGAGTCCACACTAACTGTAACTCGACTAACGTCATATACCTAATCACTTGCCCCTGTGATTTACGCTACATAGGGATGACCACCAGGAAGATCAAACAAAGAATCTGTGAGCACAGAAGCAACATAAGGTGCCGCAAAGCCACTACCAAAATGAGTGACCATTTCCTCCAGTCTAACCATACCACCAACGACCTACGATGGACAATAATCGAACAAATCTTTGGGGGAACCAATATCACTAACAGACTTTTTGAAAAAGAACAGAGATGGGTGTACCGTCTAGGAACCCATAAACAGGGTCTCAATGATGAGATTCCTTGGTCTTCAATACTGAAGTAAACTATTTTTGTTAACTAGGTGATATTTCAGGTTGAGCATGCGCCATTCATTGTAGACGCACCAACGTTGCCATTCTGTCCTTACTACCCGGGCGACCCACCCATTTTTTTGCAAAAATTGTTTTACAACTTATTTGCCTTAGTAGGTTTCACCTCCTATTTTTACACTGTGCCAACCGTTCAAGCAATTATGAACAGTAGCTCTTCAACATCTCCATGGGCTCTTCATAACTGTGGCATAGTACAAGGTCTTAACAACAACACCCACCGTTTCGAGGGTAATATCCTGATCCCCTCTTTTGTTCTGAATTCCATTTTCATCCCTAGATTATGGAAGCAACTGTATGTACTAACCATCATTTTGGTTAACCTCTTAAGCGACAGACACTTCTGCCCCTCTGCCGAGTGTGGGGGCCATTTCCATGTTTTTAGAGTGTGTTTTTTCTGTTTTTTCTGTTTTTTTAGTATTGCAAGTCCTTTCACTGTCGTGACATCTCATCACGCACCTTTTTGCAATAAGCCCATTAGTTCTATTCTATTTTGCCAACATACTTATACTTTGCAGGCAACGTGCCCGTGTACAACAGAGTACAATTAAGTTTTCAATCCCTCTTTTATTTTTGCCTTAATTACCCGTACTCCACAAGTCAGCCGCACACGGTCTAGTTGCAGCCTCGAGACACGTTCATCCTCACCTAAGCGTGCTAGAGGATTGGATGATACGGCGCCTCCTGACGCTAGCCACGCCCCACCCCGGAACTGAACTTTGTTTCACCATCGGCTTACTTATACACGTGTACTTGCTCCGAGCCCCATCTCCGGGACCCAGTTACAGAGGGTGAATGCAGGTTTCCAGTGGGTGCCTGGCGTTGAGGGCGTAAGTCCTCCGCTCCCATCGACGCTAAGTTGAGCTAAGTACCGACTGTATGTTAATTCTTCTGCTGATTAGTTCCTTTCTCTACCTTTCAAGGGTGTGCCGATTTCGCCACCACCCCCCTCCCGAGGTCCATGACGTGAGATTGTCTCACTATCAAAGTGAGAATATTTTAATTTAATTTGATTTTGTTTTTAATCCTTGACACTGAGTGCCGGGGTCCACTGGCCCTTGGCCCATTGATCCCGCCACGCACACGCGCCTTGCTGGGTCATTGAGATAAGTGTTTATCACCACTGCCATTGTCTATTGATCAACTAAGCACTTAGTTACCCGCTCTTGGCGCAGAGCGATGCCCACCCTTTGTTTGAATGCATAATGTACCATTATTCATTTAGGGGTGTGTTTCCTACGACCAGAACACTAAGTCACTTTCTTATCTGACTTATCTGACATACCTCTGAATGGAGAAACCTAATTGTTTGTTTGTCTCTTCATGTGTGTCTCTGTCATTTTTTCACAGGTGCATTTTAATTTTTGAGCTCCATAATTGCGAGTATTCTTAAGGGATTATTTATTTCCCTTTGCATGCACTTTTTCACAATTTTTTCACTTTCACGTCCCTAGGTTAGGGTGGGCCTTAGCGTGCCCATACTGCCGGGGTTTAGTCCACGATAGGTCCTGACGAATGCCAGGTAAATTAACACCTACATTGGCAGAAACATGTTGACCACCTCTTAAGTCTATGGGAAACAACCAAACAATCTATTTGGCTTAGTTTCCAACCTCCTATGTGGTGTATGTACTGGGATGCCCATGTGATCAAATGTATGTGGGTAGCACAAAGAGGGCACTCAAAATTAGAACACAGGAACATGTCAGGGCACATAGGAATGGGGACTTTAAATATGCAATGACACATCACATGCAAGAAAAACATCTACCCAGTGATACCATTTGGTTCATGGGTATAGATCATATCCCAGTTAACCCTAGGGGTGGGGATAGGCTATTATCCCTATGCAAGAAGGAAGAGATGTGGATTTGCAGATTGAGAACGCTAGAATTTGGTCACAATTTTGATGATGAATTACACCATTTCTTGGCATGAATTGACCAATGTGTCCAAGGGTTCAGTTCGGATGTTCCAGTTTTTTGCTCTAGTATGATGTATACATCCCCTTTGTACATCTTCTGCTATATATGCTCTAATATATACGGGTCCTTTCCATGTAATATACTCCATTGCTTTATTTGCTGATTTCCAAACTACTAATAGCAGTGGGGTATTATGCCAACTTCTCACTTATGCATGTTATACAGGCCTGTCATATGTATAATTTTCACGAAATTATGGATTACGAATGTTATGAGTTCAGTATCTCCTGATATATTATGTATAGATTTTTTGAACCAAATTAATGCTTACATGTGTATATATCCCTTTCGCCTTTTCTTCCCTATGTCTTTTCATGACAAGTGAACTATGGGGTATGCCACTGGGGCCTGGATTGCATTGTCCGCTCTACTTTTACTCTTTTCCTTCTTTATTTTCTTAATAATTTCTTTCTAAGTTTGTTGTCGATGTTGTTATTGACAACAATCTTGGTTCTTCAATGATAGAGTTTTTTTAGATAGGAGTTATATCCATAAAAGCAATAATCATATACCGCTATTGTAACATGGCCATTGTTGATGGCACTTTTCTTGTTGCTCTTTCCCTTTATGCTTTATTCGCATAAACAGGAATATTAGAGTTGGTATTCAGTCACTGATTCTCCACATAGCGCTTCCACTATTTTTCAGCCAATCACTACAGATCCTAACCTCCGATGTTTTTTGATCAATTGCCATCTTCCATTTAATCTAAGGCTATTATTACTTATTGATGTTATGCCCAATTCTGTACCTTTGGATTTTCTTAAAACATGTTTTAAATTGTCTAATTTTGACAACAGTACCAGTCGAATATGACCGCCGATAAGATCTGATTGTTTAATAGACGCTCGTAGACTGCTCCAACATGGCCGCCACGCTTTTAGTTATAACATGCCTACGGAATATAAACACCACATCAAGTCATAAAAAGCTCTAATCTTACACACACACTATTGGGAGGTTAGTTTTTTTTATAGATACACACTAGCATTGACCATTATAACAACACTTGGAAGTCAGTCCCTGGAACATTACTATCGCGCCTTAACCTCTTACACCATCTTAAGATGGCCGCCGTCGCACGCCACTTTTCCATGCTCTAGCTCAGTGTCATAATCACACAGGTGAATGTATTCAAATAATTTAGTTAGGTATAAATACTAGCGTAGTCATGGACCATTACCGTCAGGCGCTATACGGACTGAGGGGACACCACGTCTGGGCTCACATTTCCTGTGTTTATTACTTTTTCTGTGGTAAGTTACATAACCCGGCTCCGCGTTTCCTTCCTTTATTTAAATTAACCATCGGTATAGCATTGATTGGACTAAAATCCTTTGCCATTTTCAATTGAAACTGTTGTCGTTTCTTGGCGAAATTACTACTGTGGAGAGCTTTCTCCCTTACTCTCCAACATTACCTTCTGGTTTTTTTAAAATCTGCCTAAAGTGATTCTGCTAATCGTAGTTATTTTATCACTTTTCCGGGTTGGTGAACTAGACATCATTCAAAATATCTCTCTGCTCTTTACACTTTGAACAATATTGTTGATATTATATTTTTTTATCGTAACTGCTTTATTACCTTTTGGGTTGGTGAACTATAGATCATTTATAATATCGCGTGGCCCATTACATTTTCAACAATATTGTTCACAATATCTATTCGATATTCTCTGTTTTTTATCTTGCACAATGCTTTTTGTTTTGTTTTTTAATAATTTTTATTGTTGCACTGAAAGTAGCACAGGAGAGAATGTGAGGACACGGGCCGGCTTCAACATTCAGCCAATACCCGTCAGTTATGCAACTTTTTCCTTTTTTAGCTTCTGCAGATTATACATGAATCAAGAAAAACACATGGATGTTTAACATAGCTCGTAATAAGTATGCAAGAAATAAGTAAACAACAACCCCTGAAACAGCTACCGCACGCCTGCCGCCCCCCCCCTCCCGCGACCTTCCCACCCTCCCCTGATGTATTTTCGACCATTAGTCATATCTGGGTTACACAGTACGGCCTTTAACCTCTCCACCCCCAACCACCCCCGTTGGGCCTGCATAGTCCGACAGGTTTTCAAAGCTCTCCCTCAGGACCCCTGTGGCTTCACTCTAACCCGTGATATTGTCTCCATTTTGCCCATACCCTCCGAAACTTTTTTGGGCAGCCCCTGGCTTTATAGGTCACTCTCTCCGCCGCCATGTATAAGTCAAGCCCCCTCCTCCACTCCTCTAATCCTGGCGGTTCGGCCACTCCCCAGCGTCGTGCAATGTCTCTCTTGGCCACCACCAAAGCCAGTACTAGGAAAATGATTAAGGGGCGGGCCAGGTCAACTTCGGTCGTCAGACCCAACAACGCCAGCTTAGGGTCACGTGGCAGAGTAGTTTCCAGGACCTCGTCTAATTCTACGAATATTTCTTCCCAGTACGCCTGTATGATCTCGCAGCCCCAAAGTGTGTGATAAAAGTTTCCCTCCTGCTGATGGCACCTAAGGCACGCCGTGTCCACGACCCTCCCCATTTTGAAAAGACGCACCCTGTCGAAGTAAGCTCTATGTAACACCTTCAGCTGTATGAGGCGAAGCCTAGACTTAATCGCTACCTCACGCGGGTGCATAAGAACCATCTCCCAGTCCAGGTCCTCCATTTCCCCCGTGTCCGCCTCCCATTTGTTTCGCAAATCTTGCAGGTTACCTAATGTGTTGTTTGTCAGTGTTCTATATGTGAGGGATACCGCCCCCCTCCCTATCTGCTCCTGTAGTAACCTACCCTCCAATGGAGCGTATTCTGGGATGTCTGTCAAAGTGATATTTTGTGCCCTCCAGGCATGTCTTAGCTGCGTGTATTTGTAATACTGTGCATTATGTAGGCCAAAGTCTCCCTGCAGTGCGTGGAACGTTTTCAGTTCCCCCCTTGCAATCACATCACCTATCGTTGAGATGCCTATGTCATCCCACCGTCGGAAGCCTTTAAGCTTGTTAAGTTCACCCAGCCACTTACAATGCCACAGTGGTGTCTGCCGCGTGGGCCGCTTGTCCCATCCCATGCGCTTGGTCGCTCTATGCCATGCAGCCAGCGTAATCCTAGTGGCCGGTAGCAGGTGTTTCTCTCCGAGCCCTCCATACAAGTAGTACATTATGTTGGTAGTAGCCCATTTCGACCTTTCTAATGCATAGGTAGGGTGATCTATTGCCGCATGTAGCCATTCATTTATCGGAGTGAGATGTTCCGCCCAGTAATAGGCTTCTAGGTTGGGAAGGGAAATCCCTCCACTGTACTGGTGGCGCTGTAACGTGGCTAGGGCTACTCTCGGCTGTTTCCCCAGCCATAAGAATGCTCGCAGGTCCGCATGGATTTTCTTCAAAGTTGTAACCGGTAGCGGATAGTATTCGTTCTGAAGGGCGTAGAGGAACTTTGGAAGCAGAACCATTTTATATAGAGCTGCGCGGCCCAATAAGGTGAGTGGGAGCTGCCTCCACCGGTCCATTTCTACCTTTGCACTCGCCATGATTCGGGCCACATTATTATTGAAGGAGAGTGTCTTGTCTAGTGTTATGTACACTCCCAGATATTGGAAGCCCTCTGTGGTGTGAATGAGGAGTTCCGGCAGGCAATCCCTTCGTTCCAGGCCTTGCGGGTCATATAGAACCGATTTATGCCAATTAATAGTATGACCTGCTCTCGTGCCAAAGTCAGCCAGTTCCTTGAACAGCACCGGGATTGTGGCGTCCGGGTCCGTAACAAACAACAGGACGTCATCCGCATATAATGACATTTTTTCTTGGGTATCCCCAGCTTCTCCCCACGTGAAACCCCTGATTCCCTGATTCTGTCTAATCCGGATCGCTAGGATTTCTATTGTCAGTGTAAAGAGTAATGGGGACAATGGGCATCCCTGACGCGTTCCCCTACTAATGTGGAATTCGCGTGACAGCATTCCATTGACCCGCACTCGGGCCTTTGGGGCGGAGTAGAGGAGCTGAATCCACCGCAAAAACTTAGGGCCAAAGCCAAACCTCCGTAGCGTCTCAAACAAGAAAGGCCAATGAACTGCATCGAAGGCCTTTTCTGCATCCAACGAGAGGAACCAGTGGGGCTCGCTCCTCTCTCGGACTTCCTGCAGCCAATTATGTGTGCGGTGGAGATTCAATTTGGTCGCCCTGTCCGGTAGGAAGCCGGACTGATCCGCATGCACTAGATCTGGGATTACCCTCCGCAGGCGTCTAGCAAGAACAGTGGCCAAAATCTTTGTCTCCATATTGAGGAGAGAAATCTGGCGGTAGGATGCACATACGTCCCTGGGCTTGCCTTCCTTGTGTATTGGGACAATTGTGGCTAAGGCGAGGTCAGGTGGGAGGCTCGCCGTCTGGAATGCCTCGACAAATAGAGTTTTGACATGGCGTTGCAACAGGTCAGCAGTTCGTTTGAAGAATTCCGCCGGGAAGCCATTGGGCCCCGGCGTCTTCCCAGGTTTCAGGGATGTTATAGCCTCTGCTATTTCCTCTGATGTGATCATTACTTCCAGGTCTGTCACATCTTCCGGGGATAGGGTCGGGACCTCCATGTCGCGCATATAGTGTCGGGCTTCCATCTCGCCACCCAGATTCCTAGCCCTATAAAAGTCTTCATAGTATGTTGCAAAGGCCACTGTTATAGCCTCGTCTGTATATGCTGACCCATTCCCTGCCAATGCGATCCTGTCTACCCATCTGGCTGCCCTCTCCTTCCTGCTCAGCCATGCTAAAAGTTTGCCCGATTTATCCCCCACATCGTATAATCGGTGGATCGTCGCCAGCGCTTGTGTGCGTGCTTCCCCTGTAACAAGTTCTCTATAGTGTCTTTGTGCGTCTAGCAGTTTCCTGAGCACTGCTTCTGCCTTCCCGTGATGGTATTCTGCTTCGAGGGCTAAAATCGCAACCTCCTCACCGGTGACCGTGTCCTGTAGCACCCTCCTGGCCGCCCCGAGCCTGCTTTGTATGCGATCCCTGAGGACCGTCTTCATTGCTTCCCATAGTGTGACCCCAGATTGGACCGACCCCTCATTCTCGGCCACGTACACCTTTATGTCTGCTCTGATACCCTTTAGTATGTCAGGTGTTTGGAGCTCCCAGGCTGCTAGGCGCCATTCCGTTTTCCTTTCCCTCCTCCCCCGTCCCAGATGCGCATATAGGGGGGAGTGGTCCGAAATTCCCCGTGCTTTGTATTCCGCTAAATCGTTGACAGAGACATCTTGTCTGGACGTAAATATATAATCCAGCCTGGAAAATACCCTGTGGGCCCCGGAGTAAAAGGAGTAAGCCTCCCGTGTAGGGTGGAGCCATCTCCAGACATCTGTGAGTCCCAAGGCTTGCATCTGCCGGGCTAGTGCTGTGTCTTGCCCAATTATGTGTGACGTTCCTGATCTGTCCCTTGTGACACACATCACGTCATTGAAGTCCCCCCCCCACTATCTGGATCGTGTCTGCCGTATCTAAGAGGATAGCCGCGACTGTCTTGAGGGTGCGTGCCTGCAGTTTTGGGGGGGCATATACTGAAATGATTGTGTACCTGTGTCTCCTCCATACTCCCTGCACTCCTGCGTAGGTACCCTGCGGGTCTAGCCATGTACGAGTGGTGGTGAACGTTGTCGATTTTTTAACGAGGATTGCAACCCCCCTGGAATCTGTTGTGTAACCTGAGTGCGCTAACACCACGTGCCTACCTCTTGCTATGAAAGCACATTGGGTGCCTCTGAGGTGAGTCTCCTGGAGTAGGATAATGTCCGGTGCTAGCCTTTTAAAATATGCATTTACCAGGCCTCGTTTAATCTTTGACCCAAGACCGTTCACATTCCATGATAATACTGTGACTCCTGCGTCACCCGTGTGCGTGTTATCTACTGGGTCTGCCATGTGCGATTTCCCTATCCTTCCAAGTGGGTCTCCCTCGCGGGTGCGGTGCAAGGTGCGTCATGACGTGTCGTTGCTGTTTCCCAACTGGTTCCCCCCTCCCTCCCCAACTCCCCTGGTCCCCCAACTCGTGTGTGTAGAAAAACCAATCCCACCCTACCTCCCCCACCCCACCTCTCCCCCCTTCCAGCCGGGCCCCAACCGGGGACCCAACCATCCGCAGGCGAAAGTCTGTCGCCCTCCCATATTTCCCTCCCATCATATACCAAACAACTGTGCAAACAAGAAAAATAACATTGGAGGGCGTGTCAACTTGCGTGCTCCCGGTGGCCGGGCCGCTATCTCAATGTCCCCCGGAGAGCCATATTCATGAATGTGAGTCCTGAGTGTCCGCTACGGGGCCCAGCCCCGACGAGTCCTGTTCCAGTAGCTGAATTTCGGCGACCAGAGGGTGGACAGGGTCGCCAAGAGCGTCATCCTCGTCCCTTCCGATTCAAGCCCCTCCGAGTCCTCCTCCTCGTCACCTTCCGAGCGGAGACCATTCCGCAGGCAGCTGAACCTGGATCCCGCTACAGATTTGTTACTCGGAGACGTCGCTCTGCCACCTCTCCTCTCGCTGGAGCTCCGGGTCTGATAGGGCGTCGCTGGCTGACGTCTCCCTGTCCTTGCAGATCGCCGCCGTTGCGGTTTCGGCTGTTCCCATCGCGTCCTTTCCCTCAGCGATCTGTCCATGGCATCTCTCCCGGCTGCCTCCCTACTGTTTAGTATCTTGCACAATGTTGATAATATTACATATATCTTTATTTTGTTCTCTGTTACTTTAGAAACCTGGAGGAGAAATCATGAGAGATTTCTTTTGACTTCACGATTACTAGTCATAAGGTTAAATTGGATATTCTCAGGTGAATTCGATTACCCTTTTATAATCTCTCGTAGCTTCATATAATTTACGCAACTCAGTTTCTAATATAAGCTGTTGTCTTTTCTCTCATTATTCAGATTGAGGTGCACATCACATGGTTGTTGCACCCCATACTCATTTCCATTTGCTATTGGAGTAAAATTAACTCTCCTCATAGCGTTGATAGCTCATTCTAGGTAAGCCGGGGTCACAACACAATATTTATAATTTATATGTGACAAGTATGTTGTTTATATTGCAGCAACTACTCACTTTGCTGAAACAGTCCCCCAAGAAGAGGACTGTTTCCCCTTGTCCTAAGTCTGTTTAGTAATGACTTCACATACCAATTTTGGAATTTTAATAGACTGTTTGCATCCTTTTTTAACAGTACTTTTCCAAGCCCAGCTGCATATACGACTTCATAGGATTGAATTCACTTAAAGACTATTATATCTTATGCTTACTAACAGTAAGTTCCTTTCGATCCTTGTCTTGAGAATACTTGAATAGTCCTTCTGTGATACTGACCGTTTGGCTGAGCTTTGAATTTTTAAGGTATTTCCAGGTTAGAATTTCCCTCCCTCCCTTTTCACTTTTTCCTTTTACTCTCTTTTATCTAGTCGTATAATAGAAATTTACAGAGCGGACTGCAACCAACTGTCCTCTACACACCGCCAGGGATTTGTCATTCGATTCTTGGTAGGTGTGGCTTCTTCTTTTTTTCTCAAAGTGTTTAGTGGTGACCTTATGATACTTCACTTGCCACCTTCCCACTATTGTCAAAAGATGCTTGATTATTTACTCCTTATCATCCATCTAATCCATCAGATTTTCTCTAGAAATGTAATTTTAAACATGTATCCGTCTAAATTGTATCTTTTTCTATCAATGAATTTCACCCTTGAAAGTATTATACCTTCAATTCATGTTGACTTGGGGTATTACTGACTAGATAAGCTCAGGAATGTAGCAAACTAAGATTTGTTCTTTGTATGACACCTTTACAGTGTTTTTTAAAAAAATTGTGACTATTTCATGCTCGGCTGAGTTATTTAATGGTCCATGTTTTTAATTGTATGTTTATGTTTTTTCTTTTGTAAACACAGCCCTGAAGAAGTCTCGTCAGGGACGAAACGCGTCGGCTGTTCATTTTCTTTCTGTTGATAAATAAATCATCCAAACAAAACGGACCTCTGGACAATCCTATTTGTGCTTCCGAGATAATTGTGTTTAAGCACTTTTTTAATTTATGGTGCACCTGTGCTTTCATTTAACTCATGTTTTAAGTTCTGTCTAGAACTGGCATTGTATTGGCGGGTGTCGTATCGGTGTGCACATAATCCCCGCCCAAGGGTTTAGATAAGGGGAAAAATTACAATAGTGGCAATTTATGTAACAGGTGCATCTTCATCAAGGTTCCGCCATCTACTATGTATTAGCTATTCTTAAGGGATTATTTATTTCCCTTTGCATGCACTTTTTCACAATTTTTTCACTTTCACGTCCCTAGGTTAGGGTGGGCCTTAGCGTGCCCATACTGCCGGGTTTAGTCCATGATAGGTCCTGACGAATGCCAGGGAAAATTAACACCTACATTGGCAGAAACATGTTGACCACCTCTTAAGTCTATGGGAAACAACCAAACAATCTATTTGGCTTAGTTTCCAACACATTACTTTTAAACATGTCCAATTGATCGAGTAATAAACTATTTTTGATACTATTGGACATTTTTTATCTCACCATCAACACTATCACCTAGCACTCACAATTCCACTTTACCCGCTCCGCAGTAAATCTGGCGTTGAAGCACACTGGGGAGGCATTCGGGCTCTCCCAGTGGGGCCCGATGATGAAGCATGTCACCAACCAGGTTGGTGAGTGAGGGCCTTCTATACAAACCCAACTGGTGTTGTATACTTTCTTTGTTCTGGTTGTACTATTGAGTCTCTCTCTACACTCTTTCCTTGTTTTGAACGATATATTTGGGGATTAAGAGTGTACCACTACGTTCTCCCTACCTCTCTTTTTGTTGAACGGGACTAGCTTTGCAGCATGAAACTGGTTTCGAAGGTGGGCATGAAAGAATGGAGATAAGATATGGTGCATCCGGTTATTTCCATAAGGACGCCCACTCTTAATATCATGGCAACACATTGCATTATCTACATAGTGAATATAGTAAAAAAAAATGGACATATTCATTCATTGGTAGCTTTGAAAAGATTAAAATAATTAAAGGAAGACTTTTTCTTTTTCTAACTTCAAATCCCCTTTGAGGTGCTGAGTAACAAAGCAGGAAGACTGAAACTACATTCTTCAAGACATACGTTTTGTGGGTTCCCAGAACAAGCATTGGCCAAGCCAATAGGTCTTGGCAATACCCAAGCTATTGGGCTCGTCAATGTACATCTTTCAGCCATGTTGTCTACCAGCACATCTGCTGTACAGAAAGGCTGCAAGTTATTGAAATTCAAGATTCACAGGATGTTGAGCTGACACAGTCTGTCCTTGGCCCCATGTTCAGTTTATTGTCCTGCCCCTCCCAACACAAAAAAATCACTGACTTGGCCTGCGCTGGCCGCATCATGGCGCATTTTTCAGTGACTCTCATCCATGCAGAATATCAGATGTGCTGCTAGACAACATGGCTAAATAACATTCACGTTGACAATGCCTATAGCTTGGCCATTGCCGAGGACTATTGACTTTGCCTATGCTTGTTCTGTGTTGAAGGGGTCCTGCTGAACAAATGTCGAAGTGATAGTGAGAAACAGTTAAGGAGCTTTGAAGTGAAACAAGGATGTAGTATAACGGCTAGAGCTGTCAACTAGGAACCAGGTTCGAATCTCGGGGTCAGCTGAACAATTTGTGATTCTGGGCAAATCGCTTACGCTACCCCCTTCCTACGACAATGAATGTGTCATTGTTTAATGTAACTGGTGAGCACTCAAAGTTCTCCAAAACCATGGCTGGTGTTAGTACTATAGCAAGATGGAGGATGGAACAAGTGCTCCAATACCATCAGATTGGGCAAAAAAATAAAAATAAAGCAGGGACGAGGGAGGTAGTGAGGGGGCGGATCGAGCAGTGGGTATGGGCAGATGGGCAAGCAAACAACGGGAATAAAAACCTTCATTAAAGCAGAATCAGCAACAAAAATGTATGTATCATTGTGTAATGTAACTGGTGATCACTTAAAGTGTTCCAATACTGTTGGCTTATGTTCGCGCTATGGCAAGACTGTCAACGGAGTGAGCTTTCCCATACCATGAATAATGCAAAAAAATTAATAAACAAGTGTTGTTCATGTTTTGACAACTTTTTAAGAAATGCATTTGTTTATGTACAAGTGCATTTAGTGGTATGTGTGTATATGTGCAAGGGAGATAGCCTGAAAACACAAGTAAACCTATGGAGTGCTTGAAAACAGATAAAAAAATAGCTTCGCAAACTGGGAGCAGTGTAAGGAGACATGTACTTGATCCATGCGATTTGGGAGGGCCAAACACAAGAAGATGGCATGACGTCCGCATTCCATGACGAATGGCATCAAAGGAAATGAGAGTGAAGCTGAAGTTTACCAATGGTAGGAGATGAGGTGGACGTCCTGTAAGCCCACAGAGAGAACACAACACGTCTTTTCGAGGTGGCGCATGCACGGTCTAGTCGAGACCTAAAAAAAATTTTTTTCATCGTCTTAACTTAGGTTTCATCATAGTGCCAACAAACTGCAGAACATTTTAATTTAGGCACTTTCTAAGATATTTACCAAGGCACTTCCTTCGTGAATCCCTATTTAGCTTATAACACTATAGAAGATGCTAGGCCTGCCCTCCTTTAAGTTCATTCACACAGCTCAGTAGGGTTTCTTGATTGTCTGCGGCTAGCCTATGATAGTATTTGGTTAAATACTATCATAATCTCTGCTACAGACAAGTCCATACAAAATACATGAAATAGAGTACTGAATCAGAGAACAACTTGAGATCGAGTGATACAGGAGGAGGGGTGTTTGCACAGTCAAAGGTATTTGCTAACCCTAAGAAAGGAAATCACAAGGACTATACCACACATGCACGTCCCCACGTATTAAACTAGCCTGCCCACTGCCATTCAGATCCTCTGTACTCACATGCTGAAATCAGCCAGGACCAAGTTTTCTATGATGAGCCTTAGTAATGCAACATAGCCTATGGACTAAAAGCCTTTCTCTCACTTTTAAAATGTATGGAAAAGAAATACCAAGCAAAGATCGCTTGGGAGGAGGAAACCGAACAGGAACAAAGCAGACTGCACACATGAAAGTTGTGTAGGCCCCAAGACAAATTTAGCATCATATCTTAATGAAATATTAATAGATTTTGATTTATAGAGATCGCATGACATTTTCCTCTATTAAAATGGGCTTTTTTTAAAGCCCCTGAAGCCATCTTAACTGTAATGGACTACGTTTGTGATTTATAAGAAATAACCTACAAAGCAGAAATTCCTTTGGCTGTAGAGAGATCATAAGCTAGCATACTAAGAAGACCCATCATATCCGAAAGGGTAGAGATGCATCTTTCTTAAATTGGTCATACAACTTGTAGCTCATCAGATATCCTGATTTTGAAGGATGTCCGCTACTTGGTGGAAAATACATAGAAAAAAGGGAAAAGAATATTTACTTACCAAGGAAAAAAATGAAAATCTGACTTAATTTTAGGAATAAGTTAAGGGCTAGCCACAGGAAGTTTAGTGGTGATATTTCCTGTCCATAATACCCCCTACCAACACATGTCCAGTTTTTTGCCACAGAAACTGAGCAAAACCAGCATTTGCAAAGGCAAATATGTATTTGTATATTTAATCAGATGTATATCTGCTCATACAACTAGGACCAATTCTCCACTTTTTTGCTACTCACATTTCCATGAGGATATTTAAAACTAGGTGCAGGCTTACATGTCTCTATATGCCTCAAATAACTAGGTTGAGCCCTCTACAAAAACAGAATTTACAAGTATAACGTTACTGTTAATAACTTTTCACTTGTTGGTGGTGATCTCTACTACCAAACTGGAGCTCTCTTTAAGGGAAAGAAAGAATAAGAAAAAGTTAATACATTTTATAATTTTTTTAAACAAACCTATTTAAATAAAATCTACATGTAAAATAATTTAAACATTATTCATCTATAACTAATAAAACAAAATGTTACTTCACAAAATGTGAATTAAATACAAAAAATTATAGATTTAATTTCTAAATATTTTTTTGTTTAAATACCCACGCAATCTAACATTTTATGTTACTTTTCAACAAATGAGGTTAACTGTTATGTATTTTAATTAATTGAAATACTTCCTTTTCTTTAAATACAAGTTTATTTTTTTATTTGTATTTAAATGTATTAAATCCTTTACCATTAGTTCCTATGACGTGTTATTTTTATTCTCTGCCTCCGTTGTGTTCTATGGCAACCAAACCAGCGGCTGGCCATGTGTGTTGCTTGATTTACTCCAAGTCTGGGCTGAAGTATATTTAAGCCTTTTTTTTTAAAACTTTAGAAATAGTAACTGTTGTGGGCTCTATTTTGTATTAGTATGTCTCACCAAAACCCCTTTTTAAATTTCCCTTAAACCTACCTATTTTTCAGTAAACATTTACCATTTTCCCAGGCTCATGAAGATGCTTACAAGACTCATACAAACCGCACAGCACCATCCCAGAACTCAACTCTTCATCAAAGAGAACTTGGGCATGCTTCACTGGTGTGTTCAAAGAAGCAGAAGACAAGGGAGAATTCCTTTTAAGGCATTAAACAGCCATTGGCTAGAATCCATCCTAGACTTCCTAGAACATCATATATCATTGTAGTAATGGCTATGCGCCTCATACTCTTCCCCCTTGCACCATTCCAAACATTTTAGTCACTGAAAAATGCTTCAGACACACCCTTTACAAACATGTGGCAATCCTCACCTGTTCAATAACACACAGCGCTCATTTTGCTGTTCTAGATGGAGGAGACATTGCAGTAACAATCAGAGAGGTTGTACCCTGCCTCCTCACACATCTTCAAACCCCTTGTTCCACCAGGATGCGACAAACAGCATGTCAATGCTCACACAAGGCAGAGTCAGTCTGGCAGTCATTCATAAACACACATATCCTTGTAGCCACCTAGAACATCCCAGACCCATGTCATCTGAATCACTCCCTTTTCACTTCTCATTATCCATATCCTCTACATGTTGCCAAGAAGCAACTCATTATTCATCAAGATCAATGGCCAACCTACTTTCTCAATAACATCTTCTTTTAATAGAACTGTGATCTTCCAAGCAACACGGACATTAGGATTATAAAAGAAACACTCAACCTTCTGAACACCAAAGATTTCGGAGAACGCATTCCCCTCAGAAAGCAGAACAAATGCAACACCCTGAAACTCATCTTTTCCTCCACGTTCAGCCACACTTGCAAACCACAACTACCTCAGTGCTGTTGAAACCATGTTACAAGGTCAATTGACCTTCACATCATAGAAAATTGAAGCCATCCAAGCACAATTCTAGTTCTTTTCCCTAAGACAAAAAACAAAATCGCAAAAATCACAGATCCACTAAACCCTCAAGCGTTTGAAAACATTCTGCACATCACACAGAAGACAATTGTTGGAGCTAAAGCAATCCACAGCACCAGGGTGATCAACAAAGCCACCAATAGAAGCAAGATATTGTTTTTATAGTCTTCACGCACTGCATCAACCTGACAAAAGAAGCTCCAATAGAACACAGAGAAAAACTAAACATTATTAACAAGTTCTCGAAACCGAAGATAGACAATATCAAGAAGCATGTTGAGGACACCAAATCAAAAACTCGAAATCCTTATAAATCAAACTGCAGTACACCCATATGACCCACAAATGATCTGTCTAAGCCTCCTTGATACAAATAAATCAACATCATAGATGAACTAATTATGTGTAAATGAACTATGGCTCGCATCTTGTCCTTCTCATCAAGACATGCAGATCCCTCAACTACTGAAGAAGACCACACTCACCCCAATGACCATTGCCAATTCATCTTGAAGACAGTGGTTTTCCAGTCCAATGAATCAAGCACAAAACCCTTAAACAAGCCTGTCATGATTCAGCTACAGTATAGCATGAACACTGCAACCATCATGGTGGTTGGGAATGCCATTCACATCACAATGTCTTCACACCCACCTTAAAGTACCTGCTCCCCTTGAGAGATGATCATATCATTCAACTTAACATTTTTACAATAACTTAAAATATGCTTTGATAAAGTGTGTTCCTACAGTGGTCACCTTCGGTCTGTCCAACAAATAGGAGCTCAATCAAGACCTCAGATAGAGAATACCACTGTAACCTGCAGAATATACTAAGAAATAATTCATATGATCACCAATCATCTTCAACCTTTTACACAAAATCTCTTTGTTCATTTAAAATTGGCAAGAACAGCAAGATACACTAGTATACAAATAACACACCACTTTGATTGATCTCTCTAGACTGCATCCTTCACTAACATTCGAGCCTGGCTTTCAAATACTTACTTGAAACCTTTCAAAACTGTGTTCAACTTTCCATGTCTTCGCACCTTTCACCTATATCCTTCCCTACATTACATACATAACGGTTCATAGGGGCTGACCTTTTACCTAGATACAACACTACATTCAGAACGCGGGTTTTTCCCTAGTTAGAAACTCATACATTCTGCATGAGGCTTCTTGGGAGCATAGCAGGACTGATAGCAGGACGAACATTTCCTGTATAATATCTCTGTATAAAGTTCAGGCCTGACGCCTTCCTTTAGGCCGACACAGTAACACAGCAAGGTAGGACCCCTGGGGAGACCTGTGGATAGATATACATCACATCTGGCTTTAGAAAGACAGAGGAGACTGTGACATCCCGGCTGACACACTGACCAGAGAAGCTGATGTTCCTGCATGCAGACTCTCCATTCTTGGCATAACACCTACACAGATGCTAGGTACATTTAGGTACATCTAGTTAGGGAAGCATTGTAAGAGTACGCAATTTTATCATGTGTTTTATATACTTGTATGTATTCATGATTATTTCAAATTGGTAGAACTGTACCATCCCTTTACTTTCGAAGTACTGCTAATCATATATCTCTGATATTGTCTAATGTTTGTTACAGCTCATTTATTCTACAATAGAATAACAACTGTTCAATAAATTATTATTGAAACGCCCAGACCGTTTATTCTGTGTATCTCTGAGACCAACTAAGTAAGCAGGAGTGACTGAGCGAAAGGTAGATTATTGTTTCCACGATTCTGAGGGATAAGGGTTGTCATGTTCTGAGGTTGCCAGAAACTATTATCTCCCCAATAAGAGGAGATTCTAGTGGCACTGTGAGCTAGCTAGTAACAGACAGGCTAACATATCCGGTGGGGGTGCACAGAACCAGTCTGCCACCAATCCCAGAGTTCATGTTATCCGAACGTGCAGATCCTGTATAGGATGTATATATATATATATATATATATATATATATATATATATATATATATACAGAGAGAGACAGAGAGAGAGACAAAGACGAGAGAGAGAGAGAGAGTGTGTGTGTGTGTGTTTTTTTTTCTCTGCATCAGTGTGCCTGTGTGGGTATGCGTACTTCCCTGTAGAATTGTGTCTGTGTCTCTGCTTGCCTGTGTGTGTATGACCCTTGTGCGCAAGAGCGTATTTCCCAGTACCCACCGCTGCTTGTTTTTTATTACATCTGTTAAGGCGACAACAAGCTTTCCTTGTATTTTTCTGGTGTGAGACGTTTTCTTGAAGTACAATCAGAGCCCCACTCTCTGAGGGCTGTGAATGCAGGGGCCACCTCTACACTTGTGTATTGGGGCCTGTTCCTTTCAGATCTGCATTGTCCTCTGTCTGCCCTGCCACATTGAATGAGACAGGACAGCTTGCTCCAGAGCATGAGTACTTGCAAATATTTTCCTTGGGGCCGCAAAGTTTGGTCTACGATGTGACCAAGAGCTGCATTGATGCCAGCAGGGTGACAGTCAAGGGTTAAGGGTTGAGGGTGGGGTAGGGGGTTGGTGGTAAGGTGGGTGTAGGGAAAGCGAAGCAGTACATCTAGTGTCTGAACTGCACAATGTGAAACCAGAATCTTGGAATTATCTCAGTTTTTCCACTTAACAAAATGATCTGATTCTAGTCAATTGTTTTATTTCACTTTCCCAACTTTTTCTTCATTATAACATATGAGGACCTCGAAATACATAACCTTAGGATGTGTGCTGTACAAAACCACCTCCTGTGTTTGAGTTAATAAACTATAATGCTGTTCATGTAAAATAGAAACCCAGGCCACCAAAGAGAGCACATAAAGACGGACTTGCCTCATAGTTCCCTATTGGCATTGTTGTCAGGGTGGGGTGAAGAATACATTTTTTTAAATTCATGTTTGAAAAGATTCACTCAAAAAATACTTCTTAAAGCACTGATATAATCTGATGTACTAAGGTGAAACAGTTCTGTATGTGAATGAAATACACTTTTTGAATTTTGGACAGACTTTATCATACTTTTACACTTTTGCTGCAAAATTCCTTTAAAATAGGCCCAGGCAGGAAATTCTGTTCCGCTCGTGTTATTTCGGTAATTTTGCGTTCCACGGAGAACGCAGAATCACCCAAAAATCCGCAACTGTGGCTTTGCGGAATTTTTTGCTTGTTCGCGCTTTCAAAGTGCGTGTTCACAAGATATTTCTCCCGAGCACGCAAACAGCGTTCGCAGACAGAAAAAAATCATGGCGAACGGGCGGAACAAGTCATTCCCCGTGTTTGCTGAACTTTTGCGTGCTCGCTGAGATTATTTTACCGTTTTGCGGAGCTTTGCGGAGCTTTGCGGAGCTTTGCGGAGCGCGACTACGCAAATTTTGCCCACCCCTACTTTAAAAATGAAGGTATTTCTAAAGTAAACTGTTGGAGGACAACCTAGTTACTTCCTATCTTTAACTTATATTAACCTTTAAAGAAACCCTTGCGTGTTTTCTTAACATCTTTTTAATCATAGGGCAGATTCGAGTAAATAGCACCTCAGTGCTCCTGTTGATGAGGGGGCCGCATGTAAAGGTCATGAGGGCCGCATGCGGCCCCCGGGCCGTACCTTGAGTATCAATGCTCCAGAGCATGCAAGCATCCTTTACTGTTTATGGCTGCCATTCTCTCCTGCAGGCTTCATCTATCGCAAACTACAGCATGCTTCAAGTGCTGCTGGCTACCCAGGAAGAGAATGAGCAAAGGAATCTGAACTGAAAGGAAAATATACTTTAACCCCTTGCAAGCGCTGGATGCCCCCCGGCAGTCCGACGCCAGGGTGGGCGAGTACGTCGGATGGCCGGGAGCAGTCTCATCTGCGCACGCATAAAATGTTGCCGCATCACGGCGAAATTCCGACCGCGCCCAAGGGGTTAAAGCCAGTGCTGCTTTATTTCAGCATTTCTTTATACATAGACAGACGTTTGTGAACTATCTGCGCAGCCAAAACTTCTAGCAGGTTCAGACATAACCACTGCAATGAAGCTCACTGTAGGGTTCACAGACACTTGTTCCAGGTCCATCACCTCAGAGATTGGGGGGGCTTAAGCCACAGCAGTACTACCTGTTACGGCGCCAAGAATCCCACGGGTGAACGAGCGCTTTTTAATAGGCAATATCCTATGTATAAGGACTATGGCAGGAGCGCCGAAGCTTGGTCGAGATGCTGTGTTACAGCTCTGAATACAGTGGCTTTGGTCACACTAGACTATAATACTGACCAAATCCCGCCACTGAACACTCATGGCATGCCTCACAAGCCTTCTCGTGTGAGGCCTTGTATCTTTTTTCTCTTTGTCTGCTACTCACGCGAGTCATCTTTTTTCTTTTCCAGGCCTTTCCTATCCTTTCGTAATCTTAATTTTCTATCCCTTACAATATTTTTTCGCCAGTCCGTATTATCTTTCTCGGTCCGGTGCCCATCCTCAGTGCCCCACAGTCAGCTGGTGGGTGGTCACTGCCTCCCTAAACAGCAGCCTTACTTTGAGGTTAATAAGGGTTCTTTGGGAAGAGCAACCAGTCCCTCTCTCTCACCCCTCTCTCTCTCTCAAGCACTCTTCCCACACCTCCCATGTGGTTGACTTCAGGTATTCAAGCATAGTTTCTTTCCTGTACCTTTTCAAGGTTTCCATCCTTCAATACCACACTCTCTTTCTCTTCTTGGGGTGTCTTTATGCGTCGGTCGTGTGCTCTCCCCCTCTTTCTCTTACACTCTTTCTGCTCCTCTGTCTGGAATTCATTCAACCCAAAATTCCACCTCACATAATTCAACAGCTAACAATTTCAAATCCAAACCATATAATTCCACTCCACACTATATACATCTACTCCAAATCAAAACACATAGGTAAAAGGCATTGTCATTTACTACGCCAATAGCTCTATCTCGCGTAAATGGGAGACCTATTGTTATGGCCAATGCTTGTTAAAACACATTGTCAATCTACATGCAAGATTTCAAATGCGCTCATGTGTTTTTGGTAAAAAGTCATGCAAACCGTCGGACTAAATACAGCTGACACGCAAGCACGTTAAAAATGGAAGGCAACGTGCAAGTAAATATAACGTGCTTGAATAATGCGCAGCTGCTGTCTGAAGTCCCTCAACTCCACCCACGAGAAGGTATGCAATTAAGAGTCCCAGCTTTCCTCACTGCAGAGCATGTCGTCATTGTCCTCGGGGATGTTACTCTTTCCTTGACCTCCAGTAAACCTCCGTTAAGAAGCCGGCGGCCTGCAGGTCAGCCTGGAATGGCATGCGAACCCCGGGCGCGCGCTCCCGCCGCACACTGAATGGCGCTGTGTGGCAAAACCGGCGGCTGACAGACAGGCCACATGAAACCAGTTCAAAACACCCCACCCCCAAGAGAGGAACTCCAAAGCGCAGAAGGAAACTACACAAAGCTCTGTTTACTACAAAGCGATGGGGTGCAGGGCGAGGGAGGGGAAGGGAAAGCCTGGCCTGCAAAGATGGAGATCCTCGACTCTCTCAGACAGACGCCACGGGTGGACGCCCTGAAGGAGACCTCTGGCAATCGAATGCACCTAAAATCATGCATTATTTTCATTCTGCAAACCACAGAAAACACAAACAAAGCTGATCTATGAAGGTCTAATGACCGCGTATTTAATTTAATGCTGCAGTTTTGCCATTACGGTCTCGCCCGTCAAAAAAGTGGAAAAATAAAAAGTGGCACCACTGAAGATCCGTGTCATCGATGAAAGATAAAAATGCTCTGCTGTCAGAGTGCACTCGGAAACTGTCCGTGCTCAGAGGCAGCAACGAGAAACATGTTTTCAACAAAACATCGAAGGAAATCGGTACTAGGATTTTTTCTCCAATCACTTCAAAAAACTATCATTTATAGTTGTAAACACTGTGACAGAAATAATGCTTCCATGGATAGATACAAATTATGACCCAAGGAGTCAATGGTCCACGTGTACTAAAGAAGTTAAATGAGTTGCATTTTCTCGAGTCAGAAAGGAGAGAAGAAAAAAAGAACAGGCACGGGGAGAATAGAGCTGAAAGTAAACTTTAAGCCACCTACAGCAAAATATAACTCCCCAAATCCTGGAATCAAACCGCACCCAAAATGTATAATGCCCAATGATTTTGATAGTCAAATATAACAGTTGTGCATTGTGCTATACTTTCAGAAATGTGACCCAAGACACATGTCAATAGGTTTTTCTGCTTTATCATTTGGAGTTGTGAAAAAATGTATCACTAGCTTGATAGAGGAACATCTTAACAGGTTACTGAACCCATGAAAGCCAACCCACAGCTCTCTTGCTTGATCCTGGTACACCAATTACTTTCGACCAAAAAACCTGCGTCATAGAACAGACACCAAACATCTAAAAGTCACCCTTTAGCTACTACTACTAGTCACTTTGCAGGACTGAAATAGGAAATGAAACGACTCTGGCAGCTGTAGCTGCACGTCTCAGTGAGTCAAAACTGACTGGCAATGCTAGTTTTAAATACCTTTCGCCAAGTTCATGTTAGGAAGAAAATAGCACCACCAAACTACACAGCGCAGCACATTCTACCCCCATGATCTCTGCAACTACACAGCATGTCAACTGAGATGCTGCTCTCGAGCTGACATTCATTGAAGCCTTTCCTTTCTCGCGCCCCAGCATTCCCCTTCACACTGCTCATCATTCAATAACCCAAAGCACAAAAGAAGATTTGGGGACCACAAAATAGTGTGTGGAATATGATAATTTCTATTGAGAACACAAAATAAATTAATTTGTCCAAACTATCATTTACTCTGATTTAAATAAAACAAGAAAATAGGAACCGCGAGAGAGCAGAGTGTGATTGAAATCCAATTATCAATAAAAAAAGCATGGGAATAAACTACTATTAATAGTACGATTCTTTTTCACTATCAGGTTTAACTTCGAAAAACAGGGTCGTTGTGTTGTAGCAACAACCTATTTGTTCAAATGCAGCAGAGAGTGTGTTTTACGGACACACAAAAGATATCTGATGAGCAATACATCTATAAGCCCTAGAGATACAGATATTTAATGTTTAATGATTCTAAAATATGCAGACCTATAAGAAGAACTCTTCAAGTTGTGGCTCTTTCGTGCCTAACAGGCACAAGGCAAAATGTAACCTAGTGAAGGCCCAGTTCAAACTCTGAACAAGGTATCACATTTTTGATTAATACAGAACAGCTTCTTAGCTCTTGTGTTCAGTACCTTGCCAGTGCACTCATCTGACCAGCCGTCTATGCTCTCTTCAATACGTTCTGGTACCACCAGTCCTTCTTTGGCAATGTATGGCTACATCAGTGGCTTATTTAATGGAAACCTTCAACTACCAATCAATGTGTCTTCATGAATCCAACAAAAAATTCATCATGCACATCAATTACACACCCTCCTAGACCACTAACCTAGTATGCCACACACATTACCAAATATACACTAGGTTCAAACCCACCTTCAGCTGCACAACAGACTTGGGGACAGCTATTTTGTGGCTGACTGTGTTGTATGCCTTAAAACAGTCTGCCTTAATGGAATTCTTCTGTAGGCCACACAACACAAGGTTTTATTGGCCCAAATCTATGCGTCCTCCAAAAGAACCAGTACAGAAACTATGTAGATTGAGGGTTGTCAGGAAACTAGCCTTCATTCCCCAACTCCACCTCAACATGTTAAGGAACATGCTACTTCATCACATTTGCTGCTGAGAGTGGTTTTCCCATTAATGCTGTTATCTCACAGGTTTGCATCACTATTTGCAGTAAAAATGTACTGACACATGGACTCTAGTATTTATTCACAGTGTAGTGAACAGCTGTGAACCAAAATCCACCGTAATCATTCCTCCTAACAGGGGAGGTAGGTTGGGGAGCTTGAGAGCAAGAGTGCGAAAGAGAGAAGACATAGGCCGGGCCTAAAGGGACAAAAACAAATAGGCATTGTGAAAGATTAGTATGATTATATAAGGTTTAGGCCCTAACAAAGCAGTTAGTCCACTACATACATGCTGGCTGTTTACTTTTCGTATACAAGACTGAAGTGAAGGATATTTGGAATCTCTTCACTGATTTTCAAAGATGACAATACTCTTAGATTTTGGAAAAAAGTTTCCCTTTTTCAACATAATAGAAGGACAGATACATTCACAGGGATTGTGAAAAGGCTCACTCTCTAACCTTCTCAAAAGAAATTATGTTTGTTTTCCAATACCTTAAAGATAGTTAGATTAAGGTATTCTTATTGCCCAGGTCACTGACAGCACTCTAGAAAGCAACTTCCTCCAGCGTGGAAGTACCTGTGCAGTGCCTACCGGCACAATCATCCTGGTACTGTATGAGACAGGCACCAAGTGAAGGATTCCCTTCTGAGGGAACTAGCATCAATGCAATTTCAGAGGCTGGGCAGTGCACATAGCCTAATACAATTACCATTAAGGTGATTACATTTTCTAGCCCCTGACGGTGCTGGACGGTATCAGAATTCCTCATTCCTTGTTTTACTAACTGCGTTGAATGAGGACTTATTGTGCTGGAGGGCATTCTGCCTTCATTCCAACTTAAAAAAATAATCAGGGCAGGCAGACTTGAAAGCAGCATACATTGGCGGAATTGTCCCTTGTTTTCAAAAAAGGAGTTTCACACACACACCTAGTGGAAAACTATTACCATTTAGTATTCACAGGGCTTGCTCTAAAATCTGATGCATATGTGTTCAAATATCAAGAGCGTACTACTGAACTCAACACACTAACCAAAGAAATTCAGCATTGCTCAAATATGCTTCAGTTCAATTCAGGTCTAGTGTGCATTCTAAATTATGCACACAGCATCATTTATTTAAATTCCTGCTTGGGAAAGTACTACAGAGTTGCTAACAGGAAAAACACATAAGCGTTACTGCCCTATGAGGCAGTCAATATAACTGCTGTTAATAGCCCACCAAGGAATTATGGATTCAACTAAAGGAGAGGAGGTACAATGAGGAGGACATGGCTCTTAATAGCTGTTGCCACATAGCAACATATGAGCATTGAAGACAGTATGAAACCATTCTGGTAATCTCACCCAAAAAGACAGGCTAACAAGACAAGTGTCTCAGCCTGCCCCATGCCTCAGCTTCAGAGTTTCACCGGCCTTCAAATACAAGCAACAATTTCTTACCAGTTGCCTTCTAAGCCCTCGATTTGCTGAGCCAAACTACCCATTCCATCCAGGCAGCTAACACGCCCTTCACATCACTTGTCACATCTGTTTGTGGCTTGTTAAGCCACATAAAGTAGCTGGCGGAGCACAAAGTCTATCACTGTTAAAGTCCGCGCGTTTCACTGGTACAAACCATTAGGAATAACTTTGCACACTTAGCAAACATCCAGCCATGCCAGGCGAAGGGAAACACTGAGCTAAAATTCTTTGCTGGCCACGATTATAGCACGTTATCACACAGTCTCATTAATAGAAACTATGATTTACATTTTGTAGAACGGAGAACGTTTTAAAATAATGCATTATTTAAAATCATAAATGCAATGGAAAAATCACCAGAATATCCAGGTTCCGATAAAAGCATTAAGTCAACTGAAAAGCCTCAGGTTGTTTGCTTGAAAGCATTAGCATAATATAGAGCAACTAGTCGGTCTGCATGTTATTTTAGAAAAGCGGTTCAGGTTGAACTTGTATTTAGTGCAGCAACACATTAAATCTTGGGACTATCAGAGAAATAGTTCAATATTTGTTGAGGAATAATTCTCTAGCGAAATATCAGTGTTATCTTAAAACCTGCCCAGTGTTCAGTCTATGAATGGCATTGCCGGCACTGAAGCGGCCATAAAAATAGAACTCCCTAGTATGTTCACGAACAAACACATAAATACATATGATACAATATGAATAACTGTATTAAAGTCCAAAATTCATTGTGCGTGGTTTTGTTGGCATCATAAGCCACAAAGACCAAAACAACAAGATAGTAATATTGGGAACATATTAGACATGTTATGTATTTATGTTACATGTTTTTTTGGGGGCAGTCCGCTGGAAAAGGGTGTTTTTTCAATGAGAAAAATAATGAATTCAAAAGAACGTGGAACACTGGACTTTGCTGTTATGTTGACTATAGTAACAGACAATGGCAAAGTCAATATGTCTTGCCTATAGTCGGTGTTTAGCCATGTAGTTCAGCAGCCCCCCCCCCCAAAAAATGTGCTATGACGCTGGTCGAAGCATACCACTTTACACATTTTTTTGTAAACTACCAGCCATGCAGCACAGCAGACGTGCTGCTGTACAACATGCCTAAAAACACTGATAAAGTTGGAAAAAAAGGACCTAAGCTTTTTTTTAATGGAGGTAGGGTTTGGGCTGCAACACCGATGGGCATATGTGGTCACAACAGGGACGAAGGCTTTGGAAAGAAAAAAGTACTGGGTGGGTGTATAATAGCACTCTTTTTGATTATTGCATGGCAGGGGTGGGAGACAAAACACATGTTCGGGTTAGAGGGAGGGAAACAAAATGGACAGCCGGAGGGGTGGAAGGAGGCAGGAGGGAGAACAACAAAAGGGACAGCAGGTGGGGGCAAACAACAACCTGGACAGAGGATAGGGTAAGCAACAAGACAGACAGCGGGAGAGGGCAAGCAACAACACAGACAGTGGTGGGGGAAAGTAATACTGAGGGCGAACCAAAACGGAGGGCGGGTAGGTGGGGGCCCGAAGGAAAATGAAGGATGAGTACAAAAGGGAAACAGCTGGAAAAAGACATGCACTATAGTCGCATGCTTAGGCAAAATGAAAAAAGTGGCGCCCAATTAACAGAGCTGTGGAAGGATACCTGTTAAATCGCAGTTTACAAACGTGAACATCACCGGCGCCATCTTGCCTAACAGGAGCCATTGTTCGCACATAAACGGCATCCATTTTAGGTGCCGCGGCCATCTCGCACTTTGCAAGTCACCCACGATTCACCCTGACCTCGCAACCATCCCCGGTGCCCTGATTCAGCATGACCAAATGCACTAAGGTCATAAAACCTTGTCCTCATGACAAGACCCTGGAGCCACTTCCCGCCCTAAACACGTTTGTCCTTTCATCCTCCACACTCTAGCAGGCCCTTCTGATAACCCCCAACTGCACCTGGCCACTTGATCCGGTCCCAGGCTGTAAACCAAGCCCTGCGGACTTAGTTTATGGCCCCCACACAGCAGTACTTGTTGCACGAACAGAAATGCTTGATCTTATCACTTGCATAACCCTTAGATGTGACTGATCACACACATTTACAGATCCTGTCGGAATGTCCAGCTGCGAGATATCAATCACTAATTAAGACCCGGGTGGGGGACGACAAACTGTTGGGACTCTGAGAACCTGCTGGGGGTGAGAATTCCTAGGATGTTTGACCACCAATAAAGTTACTGTAAATTGTATAAAAAGGAGAGCAGCGGAGAAGTTGTTAGAACACCTCCTGAAGACATGCCTTGTGTCAGACCTGACGTGTTCTCCTCTAGAGCAATAAACTTGTTCTTGCCCAGCGCCTGCCTCTTTATTTTAGTAACTATCGAAATTGGGAATTAGAGGCGTCTTGCGCCAAGCAGCCTGGGTATTCGTTAGAGATTGGCTGTTTTTTCCACATACCAGTACTTGGGCATTGCTCCATCGGCGGGATAAACAGAAGCAGCAGTGAATGCGCCAACTTAAGAAAAGAAAGCAAATGAGAGTGACATGAAGCCAACCTATGGTAAGCAATGGGGGTAAGTAAACAAAATGTCTTGCAAGCAACAGCGCCTTAGTGTTTCAGACGAGATCTTAAAAAAAAAAAAGAGAGGAGAAAGAAAATATGTGAAACGATGTGGCAGCATTGGTTAGACGCGTCATTCCACAGTCACGCACATGAGCGCAATTACAGAAGGACACAGGCATCATTTTATTATTTTATTTATTTATCCAAGATGATGAATACCACTTGGATTGGTAAATTAAAACAATTACGTTTTATTTGGTTGAAATATTTTTTACGAATGATGATTGGCCAGGCAGCAAATGGCAGATATCAGGACTGCAAAACAAATAAAACATGGATAATTATATTTAAAGGATCGAGAGTGGTGGGGGAATAACAGAGGTTTGGGTGCGGAGTGAACAGGGGGAGCAATGTAGGGTGAGTGGGACCAGTGAGAAATGGAGGCATGTGAATGTACTGTTTTTGTAACGCTGAACGAGCCGGCGGCAAACTGCAGCTGCCGGGCCCTAGACAAAAATGAAAATGAAAGCACTTCATTTAAATGATCCTGAAGGTAGTCTGCAGTGGAGGAGCGGGTTGTTGGCAGCTGAAGGAGAAGCAAAAGGGCGAGGGCATTTGAAGAGGGAAGCAGCATATGAGAGAGAGCAAGAACGCACATGTATTCACAAAAAATGTGCTTAATGAAAAAGAAAAAAGTAGCTCGCTAAATGTTAGCAGCGGAAAGATTCAAGTCAGCCAAAGATGCTATGCTCCAGGGAAGAGAAAATCCAAGAACAGGAACGCAATCCATCAAATGAATCAGAAACTGTAGTCCTTTGTGCACAGCCACTTTTATCACTAAGAAAAAAACAAGGTTAAATTAAAGTTATGTTTAGCCTTATTCAAAGCCCTTTAACCTATGTTTAAATAAACCTAGGAACCATTACTTGCACACCAAATGCAATGCTTATGACCTCACAATGTTTATTTACATAATTAAGTAACAAGTAAAAGTACAATGCAATTAAATAACACATTAAAACCACTAAAAATAGTTGCACTTACAGTCGTTTCTTTCACAGTGTTATGGGTAATGCAATAAGTGATCTAATCGGTAAGATTATTTATGACATTTGTAACTGCGTCTGTCAAGGGTGAGTGCATTTGGGGAGCAGGTTTTGTCTTGCATGTGCTGTTGTTGGAGTTACGGCTTGAGGAGCGAAGTATAACTCATGCATTTCAGTAGTTCTAATGTGTGACAATAAAAATACTTTAAGTGAATTTCACAGCTTTTTAAAAAAAGAAATGTTAGCTGTTACAACCACAGCTACCCATACCTTCACTTTAACTTTGTTTTGCATTGAGTATTTATAATATATATATATTTAAAAATGTATGTATGCAGCTCCATGATTTCTCAGAAAACACATGCTGCTCACAGGGCACTACCGTTTCATGTTTTTAATCTGCGAACAAGTTTTACATTTGCATACAAAGCCTATCGAGAAGGGCATGCACCTGTAATTTAATATACCACAAAGTGTTTAATGCCGGGTTCTGAATACATAATCAAGCTGTGCATATGCCCTCTGATTAGTTGTGGAGCCAGTTATTATTCATTAGGGCAAGGAGAGAGGTTAAAGGCATGCACCCTAGCCTCAATGCTGGCAACAGCTGTGACAAACTCCAACCAAGGCTATTCCACACAATCTCCGAGCCATGCAGGGCAATTAAGCCTATCTACATAACCCCAGCTACATAACAATGCATATATGTGTCGATAGTTTTACACAGCAAACATATCTAGCGAGCAGCGGCACAATGTACATTGAGGGGGTTGGGAGAAGATGTGAGATCATATATATTTCGTGTGCTTTTATGGATTTTTCTTACAAACTGTTTACTTCACAATATTTCATAACATATCCTCAGCAATAAGCTTTTAAAGATGACCAGGTTCTCCCCTGCAATCCAGAGCATATCTTGACACTGGAGGCAGTTTCTACTCGGTAGACGGAGCATGTAGCTACTGGCAGCCGTCTGCCTATAGCCTCGAGAACGGATCTCAATACAAAGGCAACAGGCAACACCACAAAGGAACCCAGAGGCACACAATTACTGAGGAAGACGGACTAGGACATTCCATTGCAAAACGGAGGCCTTGAAGAAAGGGAGGATGTTCGAAAAGGATAACAAGCACTGGCAAAGCCAATAGGTTTCACCTACCCAAGAGCTACTGGCTTTGCCAATGTCTTTTAGCCATGTTGTAGAGTAGAGTGCAGTGGCGTAGATTGGAGTGGAGTAGAGAGGCGTAGAGTGCAGTGATGTAGAGTGGCGCAGAGTAGAGGGGCGTACAATGCAGTGATAAAGAGTATAGTGGTGTTGGGCAAAGTGGTGTGGCCTAGGGTTTAGTAGAGTGCAGTTGTGCAAAGTAGAGTGGTGTAGAGTGCAACATGAAGCACAGTGATGTACAGTGGCGTAGAGTGCAATTCTGCAGAGTAGAGTGGCGTACCATGCAATGGTGAGCGGTACAGTGGTGCAGAGTGGCGTAGAGGAGAGTAGCATAGAATGCAGTGGCATAGAGTAGAGTGGTGCAGAGAGCAGTGGAGTAGAACAGAGTGGAGTTGAGGTGTAAATTGCAGGGTCGTAGAGTGGAGTTGTGCAGAGTAGAACAGTGCAGATTGTATTGGGAAAGAAAGGTACACAGTGCAGTGGCGGAGAATAGAATAATGTAGAGTGGGTTGGCGTAGATTGCAGTGATGTACAGTGGGGTGGTGCAGAGTAAAGATGAGTGGAGTGGCAAAGTGTAGATTAGTGTACAACGCAGTGGCCTAGCGTGCAGTAGCTTTGAGTGCAGTACTGCAGCGTAGAGTGGCTTACAGGAGAGTTAGAAAGTGGTAGAGTGGTGTAGAGCTTAGTGGTGTGGAGTGCAATGGTGCAGAGTAGAAGGGTGTAGAGTGCAGTGGTGCAGAGTGCAGTAAAGTGGAGTGGCACAAAAAAGACTAGTGCAGCATAGAGTGAAGTGGCGTGGAGTGGCACAGAGTGCAGTGTACAGTAGAGTGGAGTAGAGTGGAGTGGCGTGGAATAGCACAAAGTGCAGTTGTGCAGACTAGAGTGGCAGAGTGGTGCAAAACAGAGAAGAATAGGACACTTTACACCGCATTTTGTACTCCGTATGGCTTTACCCTGCATTGTTTACTCCTCAATAACTTTTACAACGCAGGGCTTTACAACGCAATTCGGTACAACGCTTTCCCCATTCCAACACAATTACTATTCTAACTCCAGGGGGCGTGCGTTACTTCGGGGAATGCGTTGTAACAGTTTTGCGGTGTAAAGCCCTGCGTTGTAAAAGTAATTGCGGAGTAAAAAATGCAGGGTAAAGCCATGCAGAGTAAAAAATGTGGGGTAAACGACGTTTCCCAACAGAGAAGCGTGGAGTGGCGTATAAAGGAGTGCTGTAGAGTAGAGTGCCATAGGGTGCAGTTGTGTGGAGCAGTGCAGAGTAGAGTGCAGTGGCGTAGAGTGGAGCAGCACAACATGGCATAGAGTGCAGTGGGGGGAGAGTAGCGTAGAGTGGAGTGGTGCAAGGTGAAGTGGCGTAGAGTATTGCACAGTGTAGTGGTATAGAGTGCAGTGGTGTAGAGTAACAGAGTGCAGCGGACTGGAGTTGTGCAGAGTGCAGTAGAGTGGTGCAGAGTAAAGGGGCAGAGTGGAGTGGCATAGAGTGGAGTGGTGCAGAATGGAATGGCAAAGAGCGCAGTGGCGTAGAGTGCAGTGGGGCAGAGTAGAGTGGCATATAGTAGAGTGGCGTACAATGGTGCAGAGTAGAGCGACGCAGATTAGAGTGGCATAGAGTGCAGTGGTGTAGGGAAGAATAGAGTGGCAAAGAGTGCAATGGCATAGAATGGAGTGGCTTAGAGTGGGGTTGTGAAGGGTAGAGTGGTGTATAGTGCAGTGGTTTAGAGCAATTCAATCAAAAGGCTACATCAGAACCCAGTTCTAGTTCTAAGGAGTCCTTAGTCTCTGAAAAGGAGTCCCTCTCATGGGTTTTGTCAGTGTTTCACAGATGCACTGCACAGGTTAGCACTGTATTTTGGACAAAGTAGAAGAGCACAGCAGAAACAATGTTTTATTCAGTAAAATATATTTGGGGGACAAGAAATGATGTTGCAGCTTTCTGTATTTGGAAGACATGCAAAGTTACGGTCACAGTGTAGATTAGAAGAATATGCATATTGTGTGCCACAATGACAGACCTATTCACTGTCATAGACAAGCTGATTGGTTAACATTGCTGGGTGGAGGGAAATGAACCCACATTGAAGGGGGACACAGAAGCTAAATGGAATTGGATATTGAAGAAGGACTGACAACATAAACACGCATATGAAGAGCTTGAACCCGAAAAATAAGTAGCTCTAAAAAAGGGAGAAGTGGAAGAACACAAGTACCTGGTCAATGCTCCGGGGGATGGCCAAACTCAAGAAGAGGGCATGACTCATACATGCCAAGCTAAACGGGAACATAAGAAATGAGTGACGTTGAAGCTAACAAATGATAAGTCCTGGGTTGGCTGTAAGTCCACTGTAAGTAAACAAAATGTTTCGTTGAGACACAGCATGCGCTGCCTAGGGAAAACTAAAAATGAACAGCCATTAAAGTCAGCTGGAACACAACTTATCAAGAAGATCACTTCTGTCCAAAAGGAATTTATCAAAGCACCTAGGTAAACTAGGAATAATTAACACCTACAGTTGAACATATGGCACAGCAGCCACTGTTTCAGTTTCACGGGATGGAAAGGGACAACAAGCATTTGCAATGCAATAGGTCTCGCATTAGGAAAGTGTGAGCTATTAGTATTGTAAATGACAATTTTTTTAAATATGTGTTGGCTTTGAAAATATATAAATTAATAGCATTGTTATTTACAAAGCCAATAGCTTAAACTTTCCTAATGCAAGTCCTATTGGCTATAGTAATGCTTGTTGGTAGCAAGCAAGGACAGTGCTGTTGTGGTGCTGAGTGATGCTGTTGTGGTGCTGAGTGATGATGTGGTTGGGCTGAGTGATGTGGTGGTGTATTAGAGTGATGTGGTGGTGTATTAGAGTGATGTGGTGGTGTCCCAGAGTGATGTGGTGGTGTCCCAGAGTGATGTGGTGGTGTCCCAGAGTGATGTGGTGGTGTCCCAGAGTGATGTGGTGGTGTCCCAGAGTGATGTGGTGGTGTCCCAGAGTGATGTGGTGGTGTCCCAGAGTGATGTGGTGGTGTCCCAGAGTGATGTGGTGGTGTCCCAGATTGATGTTGTGGTGTCCCAGAGTGATGTGGTGGTGTGGTGGTGTCTGTGAGTGATGTGGTGGTGTCTGTGAGTGATGTGGTGGTGTCTGTGAGTGATGTGGTGGTGTCCCCGAGTGATGTGGTGGTGTCCCCGAGTGATGTGGTGGTGTCCCCGAGTGATGTGATGGTGTCTGTGAGTGATGTGGTGGTATCCCCGAGTGATGTGATGGTGTCCCCGAGTGATGTGATGGTGTCCTCGAGTGATGTGGTGGTGTCCTCGAGTGATGTGGTGGTGTCCCCGAGTGATGTGGTGGTGTCCCCGAGTGATGTGGTGGTGTCCCCGAGTGATGTGGTGGTGTCCTCGAGTGATGTGGTGGTGTCCCCGAGTGATGTGGTGGTGTCCCCGAGTGATGTGATGTGGTGGTGTCCCCGAGTGATGTGGTGGTGTCCCCGAGTGATGTGGTGGTGTCCCCGAGTGATGTGGTGGTGTCCCCGAGTGATGTGGTGGTGTCCCCAAGTGATGTGGTGGTGTCTCTGAGTGATGTGGTGGTGTTGTGTGGCGTTCAGCAGTGTGAGGCATGCAGCAGTGTGAGGCGTGCGGCAGTGTGAGGCGTGTGGCAGTGTGTGGCGTGCAGCAGTGTGTGGCATGCAGCAGTGTGTGGCGTGCAGCAGTGTGAGTAATGCAGCAGCGTGCAGCAGTGTGAGGCGTGCAGCAGTGTGTGTAATGCAGCAGTGTGTGGCGTGCAGCAGTGTGCGGCGTGCAGCAGTGTGCGGCGCGCAGCAGTGTGCGGCGCGCAGCAGTGTGAGGCGTGCAGCAGTGTGTCATGCAGCAGTGCGAGTAATGCAGCAGTGTGTAGCAGTGTGTGTCATGCAGCCGCGTGTGGCGTGCACAGTGTGAGGTGTGCGGCAGTGTGAGGCCTGCGGCAGTGTGAGGCCTGCGGCAGTGTGAGGCCTGCGGCAGTGTGAGGCCTGCGGCAGTGTGAGGCCTGCGGCAGTGTGAGGCCTGCGGCAGTGTGCAGCCTGGGGCAGTGTGCAGCCTGGGGCAGTGTGCAGCATGGGGCAGTGTGTGGCGGCCAGCAGTGTGTAGCGGCCAGCAGTGTGTGGCGGGCAGCAGTGTGTGGCGGGCAGCAATGTGTGGCGTGCAGCAATGTGTGGCGTGCAGCAGTGTGAGACGTGCAGCAGTGTGTGGCGTGCAGCAGTGTGTGGCGTGCAGCAGTGTGGGGCGTGCAGCAGTGTGGGGCGTGCAGCAGTGTGGGGCGTGCAGCAGTGTGGGGCGTGCAGCAGTGTGGGGCGTGCAGCAGTGTGGGGCGTGCAGCAGTGTGGGGCGTGCAGCAGTGTGGGGCGTGCAGCAGTGTTAGGCGTGCAGCAGTGTTAGGCGTGCAGCAGTGTTAGGCGTGCAGCAGTGTTAGGCGTGCAGCAGTGTTAGGCGTGCAGCAGTGTTAGGCGTGCAGCAGTGTGAGGCGTGCAACAGTGTGAGGCGTGCAGCAGTGTGAGACGTGAGGGAAAAAATGCACTGAGAAAGAGTGGGGGGAGAACGAGCCGACGGCTCGAGCCGACAAGAGTGGGGGAAAAAAAGCACTAGCAGACGAAAGAGTGGAGAAAGAAATGCACGATCCGACAAAAAATGCATGAGTCAGAGAAGAAAGTAAAATGTGAGCCAGAGAAAGACAGGAAATAAGTAACGAGCCATGTAGGGAAAAAAAAAGCTCTCGGCATTGCTGTGGAAAGGGCGGGGGAGTGCATTCCTTTCAAGTCTGATGCGGGGGGCGGGGGAACGGCAGCCTTTGAAGTCTGATGCCGAGGCACAGCCAAATGGTGGTGTGTGATGTGGCTGGCGATGATGTGCACGCGCATAGGTCATATGAACTGTACGCGATCCGCAGCTAGGTAGACTTTTCTTTTCCTCTTACTATATTCTCGCCTATTTATCCCTGCGGGTTAGAACAGGCGAGACCTAAAAACGGAGTCTTCCAAAACTCCTGTTCCGCTGTATGTTAACGTTAGCTGGCAACGCACTATATTAAAGTTAGCTTGCAATGCAGTATATTAATGTTAGCTGGCAACGCAGTATATTAACGTCAGCTGGCAACGCAGTATATTAACGTCAGCTTGCAACGCAGTATATTAACGTTAGCTTGCAACGCAGTATATTAACGTCAGCTTGCAACGCAGTATATTAACGTTAGGTTGCAACTCATAATCTAGTACAGGAAGAAGCTTAAATCTATGAGGGGCAGCTCTGCAAATCACAAAGAGCATTCCAGGACGTATTTTGTTTATTTCAATGCCATTAGCTTAAATACGCACCAAATAGTTAGTACAGTTTCCCCCATAAACATTACAAAACCTGAAGAGAGACATGTGGCTTGAGGAAAAATGATTGGTTCCAATACACACACTGTTGAAATGCACTTGTACAAGAGTATTTTCGCAAAGGGCAAAGAACTAATTATTTTTTAATGTCGATTTCTAGGCCTTAAAGTGAAGATTGAACCTTCTAACATGGGACTTGCTACGAATCATCGCTACTTTCAAAACAGACTGGTTTGCAACATTGTATGATTATCTAGAAAAACACAAGAGGTTTCCACTTCATTGACAGAGAGGACACTGGAAGACTCTTACAGATGTAAATGCCTCCAGAAGAGGAGGTTTAAAATATACACTTGAAAATAAATATAACTGTTACTAAGCTAAAAAGATACAATGATGCAAATACTACTAACCTCAAAAGAAGAAATAAGAACAATCACAAAGTAACGAAATATCTCTCACCTTGAAAAGTTCTTTTAGACTGTAAATACCTCCAAACAATTTAGAGGAGGTCTAGCACTGCTATTTTCTTTATATATCTTTAATGCCAGTCACTTCAAGGAAGGCGCGCATACCTCTCCCGCTATGCAAAGCAAAATCTAAAGGCACCGAGCACCGTTTTACTAATCAAAATAATAAAGTAGGGTAGTATTACTTAGTCTAGCGCCACCTCTAAGTTAGCTACAGGTTGTACAGAGCTTTCTTCATTCAGCTCCACAACTGGGCACTGATAATACTTGAATGAATAAACATTCCTCAAATAATTTAGTAATTATTATCGATTAAAATCTACATAGACCAGATTTTTTTTACTGTGCAGCAGCATACACAATCTCGTCACAGAAACGGTTGCAGATATTAAACTTAAGGTTAAAAGAATATTTTTTTCTTCACAACACTTTGGGCTTGGCCTAGAGACTCGTGTTTTCCAAATATGAATGTAAATATACCACACGGGGAAAATGATATGTCTACTTCACCACTGATTCTTTTTGCTGTGCCTGACAGCATTTGGCAAAAGCGCATTTCACTCCTGCCCAGAATTATTTCACTTCAGTGCGATACAAAAGATAAAACATAACACTAATAATATTACAATTAGTTAAGCCCTTATATAGCTGTGCATCACATATTTTTGTTTTCAAAGATGATAAGTAGCTTTCTAAGGAGACAGAATCAAGTACTTCTGCAAGAAATTCTCCTACCTTTCTATTTAGGTCCGGCACAGAGACAGCTCGATCATTAATTTCATTCCCCCCCAAAAAAAATCTTTAAAAGATACATAATCTTTATATATGTACATAGAGGTGTTTTCTGTCAGCCCACTTCATCAATTAGTCTGTCAAAGTTTAGTTTACAGTTTGCTTCCTCTGACCACAACAGATATCATGGAGCAATGGGTCAGTTCACTTCAGTCACTTGGATCTCTGCTTTGTGAGTGAAGACATTTTGCTATTGGACATGGATACACATGGCTAAAAAGTAGTCCACTTGCCCTAACGGGTATCCATGTGTATTCTATAAGAGATACTTTATCAAACTAGGACCCCACCTACTAAACACTGTAGAGGAGGCAAGAGAGATTGGTCGTCTGCCACAAGATTGGCGACATGCCGAGATAGTGGTTTTCCACAAACCTGGACGACCCCCCACCGATTGTCATGCCTCATATCAGCCTATCTCGTTGCGCAATATCGAAGCCTAGATATTGGCCAAGGCTCTGGCCAATAGGCTCGCACCTCATATTGCCTCGGAAGTCCACCCAGAACAAGCCGGCTATATGCCCCAACGGGTGACACAGCATAATATACGTCGTGCCCATGTCCCAATAGATATTATCCGAAGACTCAACGTCCCATGAGCACTCCTCCTCGCAGATATGGATCAGGCATTCGATTCTACCAGCTGGACGTTTCTGTTACCCCTCCTTGACCGACTGAACCTGGGTCAGCGGTTTCTATCTTATTTAAGACTCTTATATACGAATATTACAGCCTAAGTTCGTATTGCAGGATCAGTCTCATCCACGTTCTTGGTGGGTAGGGGAACTAGACAGGGTTGCCCGCTGTCGCCATTCCTCTTTGCCTTAGCCATGGAACCCCTGGCAGCATCGGTATGCATAGATTCGCAGGTGGCAGGCTTTGAGTGGGCACATGGGCTGTTGGATCGTATTGCTTTGTATGCTGAAGATGTCCTTTTCTTTCTGACCGACATCAACAGGACCAGCCCTATGTTGCTCCGGATCATGTTGATCTTTGGAGAGGCCTCTGGATTATATATGAACCCTAGTAAGTCTACGCTCTGGCGTTTTGGCCCCCAGGTAGCCCTTGGTCCTTGGGCTGCCACGATACAGACAACCACGATTGGGATGAAATATTTGGTGGTATGGGGTACGTACAGACCCGGCCTATTTATTAGAGCGGACACTCATGGGGGACCCACTCCTTGCATACTATACTCTACTCTGCACCGATGCGACGGGCCCTTCCCTCTATTACCACAGTAGTGTTCCGGGTGTGGAAACAGGCATTGCGTAAAATTGGATGGTGGGGTAGACTTACTAAGGAGACCCCATTGTGGTCAAATGGAATGCTGCCCCAATTGGCAGGCCTGGCGGACTTCCAAAACTGGGATGCCATTGGGATCTCTACCATCGGGAATCTGATGCAGTGCACGACCCTCAAGTTCTTTTCGCAACTCCAAAAGGACTTCATGATGTCTAAGACTCAATTCTACAAATATTTGCAGCTCTGACATGCCCTTCTCCCCAGTGTCACCAAGCTGGAGTCTCTCCCGCACTTCAGCCCCATTGAGGCCAAGCTGTTTATGGGGGATCTAAAGGATCACAAAATCTACCAGTCTCTTGTGACCAATAGTTCCACCAGGCTATATAGACTTTGGGAGTCTTGGGAGGAGGATCTGAGCCCAATAGAAAGCGAAGATTGGACAGAGGCTCTCTATCCCATAGAGAAGCTGCTATAGCTATGCATCTTTGTTTAATTCAATTTAACTATTTACATTGGGTGTACTATGCCCGTGTTTGACTACGGAGAGCCGGCTTGATAGCCTTCCCGCTTTGCCTATGTTGTGGGCGAGACAACAGTACTTTATTTCATACAGTTTGGCAATGTGAGGTGATTGTGCAATTTTGGCAAAGAGTGTTGGCATGCTTGTCGGAGGTCCTGGGATGGGACCTTCCCTACTCACCCAAGCTGGTGCTCCTACACATTATGGAAGGGATTGGAGGCAATATATAAAAAAAATCACCTGATGCTTTTGGGTTTTACGTTACCTAAACGTGACATTGCACGACATTGGAAAGCAACTACCTAACCCCCCCCTAGCAGCATGGAGGAACGGATTGGACTTTAATATGGGTCTAGAACTTCCTATTTTTAAGGCCAGGGGATGTCCGCGAAAGCACACAGAGATATGGAAACGGCGGGCTAAATATAGAGGACTTTCTTTAGAACCTACCTCCCTTTGTGTCGGCACACAATGAAAAACAAGCATTTACAATGCAATGGTTTCACCTTTGGAAAAGTTAGAGTTATTGGCATTGCTCATGACATTTCTTTTTTTTTTTTACTTATAAATAAATGCCATTGTTATTTACATTGCCAACAGCTCTCTCAGCCCACACAGCTCTCTCAGCCCACACAGCCCACACAGCTCACACTGCCCACACAGCCCACACAGCTCACACTGCCCACACAGCTCTCACAGCCCACACAGCTCTCACAGCCCACACAGCTCTCACAGCCCACACAGCTCTCACAGCCCACACAGCTCTCACAGCCCCACACAGCTCTCACAGCCCCACACAGCTCTCACAGCCCCACACAGCTCTCACAGCCCCACACAGCTCTCACAGCCCCACACAGCTCTCACAGCTCTCACAGCCCTCACAGCCCACACAGCTCTCACAGCCCACACAGCTCTCACAGCCCACACAGCTCTCACAGCCCACACAGCACACACACAATGCAATGGTTTCGCCTTTGACAAAGTTAGAGCTATTGGCATTGTAAATGACAAATTGTTTATTTATGTGTTGGTTTTGAAAACAGATAAATAAATGGCATTGTCATTTACAATGTCAATAGCTTAATCTTTCGAAAATGCGAGACCTATTGCATTTGCACCCACACACACACACAGCCACACCGAGACACACACACACGCACACCGAGCCACACACACACACAGAGCCCCCCCCCGTACGTTCCTAAGAGAAGACCAAAACATGCCAGAGAAGTCTATAACATCACTGATACTCGGTATTGGTAAGTGGTAACAAACCCAAATTCGAGGGTCAAAAGTAACAGAAGGCAGACAAATCACTGTTTTACTATGAATGTGTATAGTCGAAAAACACAGTGTGTAATGAAATTTCAATGGTTAAGATGCGGTGTAGAGAGGACTAGGCATAATGGGGTGCACAAAAACTAAAACAAAGGTGCTTATTAGGGAAAGGTTGTGTGTGAACACATGTACAAATGTGCACTACAATTAGTATAGGTGATAGCAGATGGCGCGCCGAAGAGCTCATGGGCGCCTATCAACTGTGGAGATAATGCGGAGCCGTAGGGCATGGGCACTCACTGGGTACGTCCACTCCTACAAAGTCGCTGGTAGGGGGAAACTCCTGTGTGCACAAACATAATTATGCATGTACAGTATAACGAATGGCACGTAGAAAAGGCACGTGGCTGTAGGGTGCGATCTGGAAAATGGCAAAGAGACAGTACATGGGCATGAATGCGGATAGGGAAACATGCAGCGGTGCAGTATGACGAATGACCCAGGGTAGAGGGAGCGTGAATGACGGAGACAGTAGCGGAGCAAGGAATAGAGATTGTGTGGAAACAGTAACGGCGCTGTTAAAATGCACATACATGTAATGACGGGTGGTGAAAGAATGTAATACTGGTGAGTCTGGTGTCGCGTACCTTGACAAACTGTAACAGCTAGAGACGGTCCGAGAAGGATATCTTTAAAATTAAAATAAAGCTCTGGGTGAAATAGCCGGTCGTGGCAGGACGGGTAGGTCCAAAGGTGGAGCTGCAAAAACGGAGAGGAAGAGTTAAAGCAGCTACCGGACCGGAGAACCAGCTCACGGACGGCGTAGTAAAAAGAGGAATCCCACGACTGATGTAGGGAAGTACCAATCGTACGAACAGAGTATGCGGGTGTGATCTCTTACCTTACAATAGGTGAAGGAATGCACGGGTAATGTGCTCCACTCGAACTTAAGTCCTTATCCGGGTAATGGATGCGGATGGGGTAAAAGTGGGTGTGTATATACAAGATATGCACTGCCGTGATACGGTTGGTGCATAGGTCAAGAGACAAGTGTAGAACATGTGGCGGTTACAGTTGTGCGACTATTGTGTGCTAATGGCTGACATTATGATTTAATCATTGTCGTGTAAGAAGTCATCAAATTCCCTGCAAAGTAATCACCCTTCGCCTTTGGAAGGTTTTCCTTGTCTAGGGAAGTATTCACTCTATATTATACAGTGATCATTAGCTTCATTTAAAACTGTATAGTAGTCAAACTCTAAACCTAGTACTGTGTTTAATGCAGTTTACTATCAATGGTCAATTGGTGCGGTTTTGAAAAATTGCACTCCACCAACCTCCCAGAGTGAGAGCTGCGCTTAGATTACATTTATGAGCTCATACACACTGTGGACCCATTCAGAATCAACCTACTTCAGAATGTATTAAGCGGTTCAATGTCACACTTTATGAGAAAGAGTAACGCTCAGCCTCTGTGCCAATATATGTATCCTCTTCTCAGGTCAGTCAACCGTATGAGATCTGATTCCAGACTCATACAGGATCATCTCAAGAAAATACAAATGTTTAACAAGTTTTTGAGAAAATAAATTGTTTGTTACATTTCTTCACCGACCTCGTTTAAATGATTATACTGGCTAAATTGGTAATAAAGGTCACATGGATAACAGACCGAGAGCCTTCTTAAATCTCAGTTAAGCTACTGTAATTTTGCATGCGTCATGATCCTGGACTGTTTCCAGATAGCTACCAGAAGATGGAAAGTTCTCCTCTCCCTAAACTATCCCATGTAAAACTCCACCTACACATACAAAATGCTCCAGGACTTGCCAACCGGCATTTGAGCGCTATTCAATACAGGATGCAGCCCCATGTAAAAACTTTGGGACAAATCGTGCCTTAAAAAATCCTTCAATAGGTACATTTGACAATCTGTCAATTAACCTTACTGTTTCGCCGATGAAAGGATTAAGAAATTGTGTTCTAAAGTGCCTTGAGTTTGCCGGAGCCGAGGCAGGAAATGGTAGGAGCAACCAGCGGTCACGAAATTGAAGAAAATCCTCCTCTTTCAGCAGTGCAAATCAGTTAGTGCCTAAGAGAGCACACTCTGCGCCACATTAGTGGAATGCAGGGTGTGCTAGATGGGGAAGGGTGTGGGAGTCATCGATGCTGGTTCGGTGGAAGGGAACAGATTTTCCAGTTTGTTTTCTCTGCTATTTGTTGAAATGTGGCAGTTCTTTAGGTAGCGATCTACTCTTCTTAGTCACCACGCCGCACCTAGGCCTGCAGCACCTTGGTATGTGAGTAAGAGGAGAGAGACAGTGGCAGGAAGACCATTTCTGACCGCAGGGACCTGACGCACAGTACGTGAACCTACACCCAAAAGGGTGTTATCAATACCTGGCATAATTCATGTTCAACACTGCGGCACAATTTAAATTTGGCAATCTCGAGTACTTTATTCAGCTGTGAAGACTCCGATGTTCCTATGATACTCTTTGGAAAAGGTGCTTACACGGCATGTGACACACGTTACAAATGAAAGGAAAGGCAGGCATGGGCTGCAACACAGACCCAAGAATTAAAGTCCCAAGGGAAGGAAAGGCACATTAAACTAGCATCTAAAGATTGGCGAGGCCGCTAGTAAATGCACTTTCATATGGCAAGATTTCACAAACCCATCTCTGGCTAACATGCTACAACTGTAGCCTCATCCATGCAAATAAATCGACTGAGTTTTGGACATTGTTGATAAATGTCAGCACAGTGTTTCCCGTGAAAGCCACTATCGATGTAAGCGTAAAAAATACTTTATGACCATGTGTAAAATGCATTTCAAGTACAATATCGCTTCAGCTGCCTGTGCTGGGCTCGCAGGTTCTCACGCTGCAGGGCAGGATGTGTAAGATGATCCGGCCGAAGACTGCCCGCTCCTCTCAGGCTCTGAAAGGATCCTCTGCTCCCCGCCTTCAGTGCTGTCACTGTCCGTAGCTCTCCGGTCCTGTTGTATTACGGAAGCGGAATGGGGCTTCGCCTGCTGCCCCTGTGTGACGTGTAGCCGATCCGGTGTGCAGTGCCTGTTGTCGGCGCCTGGGCTCAGGGGTGCTATTCACACTGGGGCCGATGAACGCTCCTCTCTTCGGAGTCCCGAAGGTAGATCCACTGCCCATGCTCTACCCCGGAAGGCAGGGGAGGCTGCTCCGTGGTCCCTTTCCGTGGCTACAGATGATCCGCTGCTTTCAGTGCTGTCTCTGAAGCTCCCGAAGCCACCACTGCCGGGAATGGCGCAGTGCTGCTGTTGTCACGGCAACAAGGGGCGGGAGGATGATGAGGTTGGAGGGGAGCGAATTCTGGGAAGATCGTATTATACATTTTATTAAATGTACAAACAAGCACTCACCTGGGCTTCCTCCGGCGGCCGTGGTCGGCATGGAATGACAAAAACAAACCCATAAAAAAACGAAACTCCGCCCACCGCCGCGATGACGACATCACAGAGGCGGAGAGGGAAAAAACTCGGGAACGCCCACGAATTTGGTCCGGCCATGACGGACAGATCTCTGTTCCAATGGCTAGCCTCCATTTATGGAGCTAGCCAATGGAACAGAGGGCGGGACTAAGCAGTACACTGTAGAGACATAAGATTTCTCCTGGGGGCGGAGCTAGGAGCTCCGTGCCCCAGGCGAAACCTAAAAATGATGAAATGTAGTTCAGGAGTGGTTCTGCATAGCCTCGATCATTTTTTCTACGATGGACGCAGATGTAACTTGTGGGAGAGGGCATACTGACGGTGCATCGGGGGAGGGGAGGGAGTGGGGGGCTGTTAATCTTTTTCGCTGTTATTTTTATGTTGATTTATATTCTGCATATCATAAATGTTAATGCATTCACTGTATCATATATGTGGCAGACGTCCTCTGGGTAACAGAGCTCTGCAGAATATTCGTTGTTTGACGCAATAAAAATCGGTTTTAAAAAAAAGTAGTCCACTTCAGTGCAAAAGCAGACAGGTCAATCTGTTTTCATGTTTTTTTATAAAAAGGTATTGCGATGGCTCATATTTACATTTTTGTATAACACATTTTATTGGTTTATTCTTCTACAGAGATAAAAGCCAATTGACAGCAGATGTCTATATCCTCCTCTAGAGTTTCACTGAACTATTCGCATTTTGCTGTACTCACTGAAGATAAATAGCGGGAAAAGAAACATAATCCCAAAACTCCACCTTCTTTCTTCAAACCCCTACATCCCCACACAACACCAAGCCATAGTGTATTGGGTGGCGTAGCAGTCTAGGAGTTCCTCAATAGCAGTATCTGATGCTTCTATCCTGGTCTGTATCATTCAAATTTGGTCCCAAGCCCATTTGTTGAGCATATCGCAGTTACACTGCCTTATTAGTAAGGAGTTGGAAGTAGGCCAACGGTTGGGGGGGGGGGGGGGGGGCAGATTTGAGATTTATCTTGCAGTCCAATAAAATGTATGATTTTCCATCCAAAGTTCTAAAGGCAGAGTGATTGTCCATTTCCAATATCATATAATCAGTATCTTTGCTGCTCCGAGTTGATGGCCCAGCAAATTTCTGTTCCTGAGATCCCCCACAAATGGTCACCTTTAATGTTTAGCAGTATCACAGACAGGTCTCTAAGTATATGCTCGTCCAAACGGCATCTATATGGTTCAGTATCTCTTTCCAGTATAGCTAAAGTGTGGGGAAGTACCACAAGATATGGGGAATAGTGCCTCTCTTCGACCCACCACACCAACAGCTGTCAGATATATCAGGATGCATAGTTTTAAGTTTACTAGGTGTGAGGTACCATTTCATGGGTAATTTGTATTCCGCCTTCCTGTGTTGAAGACCACTTGGGTCAGCTGAGCTTTTCCATCAGAATTCGATATAGTGACACAATCAGTCCATTCATGGAAGTGTAGGTGCCCAACAGTTTCTCAAAAGGGGTTAGGAGTCTGGTTGCAGCTACCTTTATTTCTGGGTGCATGACTCAGTCTTATTTGAGCATATTGTATTCTGTTCGTCTCATGCTGTTTGAATTTACTCTTACAGTTGTTACAAGGATTTGATTGTTCCTTTGCAAAACATGATATGAATCATGAGGCAACCCTCTTGTTTCCAAAGCCCAAATGTCCATGCATCCAATCCCAGTGAAAATTCACAGTTCGAATGAATAGGTGTGTTGAGGGGACAGAGGTGTGGATAGGCCTGTGTGATGGATATGCGATCCCAAGTCATCAAGGCTGTATTGGTCACTTCCAAGATATTGAGCAACTTGGGCTGTCAAGTTCAAAGTATCCACAGTAAATCCTAGACATCCCCAATGGCAACTGCTCTGTCCAGGAAAAGCCATAATTTTTCAGACACTTGTGCTGACTGTTCTACCAATATTCCAAGATGAGCTGCCTGATAATATTTAGTTATATTTTGGAATGCTAGGTCTCCCTGTGCTAAGGGAGACATGAGTAGTTTTCTACTAAGTCTTGCCTTTTCACCACCCCATATATACTTGATAATTTGTTGTTATAGTGATTGAAGTTCTGTATGCAGTATGGTCATTGGAATTGTGTGAAACAGCATGGTAATATGCTACACCACACTGATTCTTCCCATCCAAGAAATAAATTGCTCTTTCCATTTTGCCATGTTGAACAAAACCTGTGCCTTCAGTGAGAGCGCACTAGCTCTGGTGCATGTGCCAACCATGTTTGTAATATCAATTCCCCAATTATTTGAGGGAATGTTTGCCCCCCATGTTTTGCTTTTTAATACAAGCATATGCATGGAATCTTTAGACAAAGGAATTTTACTTTTTATGACTTATATTCAATGCCTCTTGCACGTGCTTGCAAAAAGGATAAATAAAATAATGCACGCTTGCCAAAGCTAGCCCTATTGACTTTGCCTATGCTAATTTAAGAATGTTTAGAGAAGGAAAGCATTTATAGCTACTCACTTTGCTATCCCACAGCTCTGTGTTTAACCAGTTTGCCAGCATTATAAGTGGCCTTTGGAGACCCTCCAGGATTTTGCAATGTGCAAAAACATTTGCAAAGTTGCCATGTTCATAAAAATAACACTTTTTTCACAAATACCCATTCAAAACCTTAAAAAAACTTGGAAGCCAACTTGACACTTCTTTTATTGACCCTGTGCTTCCACACTGGGTCTGGCTTCCATCAGAAAGCCAATTTTTGTGACTGAAACTTCAATATCGATGTACAGCCAAAACTGGGATGAACATTCCAAAAGGTGGAGAAGTAAATTTTGTTTTTATGAGCTCAAGAAGGCTTTGAAGAAGTCATGTGCTCCGTGGGCAGTTCCACCAAGTTCCCCGGTTGAATAGTTCTTCAATTGCAATAATTCTAATGGAACCACATGGTGCTTTGCTTGATAGTTAAAAGCCCTGATGTATACCGACCTGGCCCTGTGACTTAACACAGAACAGATGGGGCTCATGTTTAAGATACAGAATGTCCTGAATCCTGCTTAAACCGTGCGACTACAGTGGGACCGATAAACAACAAGCATTAAGAACATAAACTGTAGGACGACATTTTGTACCTAGCATTTATTTTAAGGACTGTTGTATTCTCTGGCCAAGCCACATAGGGGTGCAAAGTTAATCTGAGTCTTAAGTACTCTGCGAAAGACTGTTTCAGTTCTGAAATGTAATCTGAGGAAATTCCAGGGTACAGAACCGTGGATGTGAAGGAACCTTGTGCACAATCCTCTGTACCTCACTAGGAGGGTGACCATGAGTTTCAGGGATTACTATTTTAGAAACCACTGGAACCAAGCTATACCTGGCTGAAGAGCCCTAACTAGGGTGAAAAGAACCCTGCGTTGCTTGGTTTCCATTTCAGAGAAGACCTGGTCTGGCAGTTCAAGTTGGATTGTTCCCTTGATGAGCAGGGTCAAGACTGATTTGAAGGCCGGTCCAAACTGAGGTGGCATGGTGGAAGAAAAACCATGGTTTTGGATGTGGTCATGAGCAATTGCCTGTGACTGAGATTAATTCAAGCATTCCATCCATCACCTTGTTCTTTAATTTGGTGCCCAAAGTGCACCGGCTTTGCCCAGACGTGGGTACCGGACTCACTGTGCCACTGGAACCAAGCTATATCAGGCTGAAGAGTCCTAACTAGGGCAAAAACGATCCCAAGTTGCTAGTCTTCCAGTGAGAGAGGACCTGGCCTGGCAGCTCAGACTGGACTGTTCTCATGAGGAGCAGAGTCTGTTAAACGGTAAAAAGGGTATTCTGTTAATTTAGCCTATGCTTTCAGTCATTTTGTCTACCAGCCCCCATTTTGTGTTTCTGCAGGTACTTTCGTAAAGTCAGAAGTTACGTGTTCATTGAAAACTGGTTGTATTGATAAGGCTTGCGTGTCCCAGTAAGGAGCCCTGCCCTGCCGAAGGGCCTAAGTGAACAGATGCTTTATCTGTTAGCCCCCCCCAACGCTTGTAACCTCTCTTGCCTATCTACAAAGATGACGTGGGTAGGGATTTATCAGGATTCCACAGTTCGGCATGTAAGGGTTGTGTAAGTGTTATGTAACAATGACAAAGGGTTTTAGTGAGTGTCTTACTGTACCAAATGAGTATAAATACTATGTTTAAAACCATGCTAGTCAGCTCCCTCTCAGGCACTTGTAGGGTCTGTATGATGGACTCCTCTCACGAGATGTAATAAACTTGTGTTTTGTTCCACTCCAGTGTCGATCCTCAGTTTGTGAACCCGTAGACAAAGGGTGTCCCGGCACCAGTGAGACCGATAGGAATCTCACGTCTACAATTGGCGGCGGCAACGTGGGGCTCCATTGAAGGACACAGCTGGACCAGAAGGATGTCGTTTCGAAAAGACAGAAACACTAAGGGGTGTCCCGCAGATTGAGACTTGTTCTCAACACCCAAGGTGATTTTCAGCTTATCGACCTGACCTTCGTGGCGGTTGTGTGTCTCAACTGGGGCTCTTCGGTTGGAATTTTGAAGGTGATCTATTGATCCGAAGATCGGCAGGTGGGAGTTGGAGTTCTGCGATCAGGTAGGATCGAATTGGTGGTCTTTTTTGGGATTTTGTGTTAGTAAAAAGGCCTTTGCAAATGTCTTTGACAGGTAATGTGAGAATGTTTTCTCATCTTTAGGTTTTTTCTTATAAGAGTCTCTTAATGTTATTGTTAAGAAGTTTTTGGTAAACATGCCTGTTTTGAGCACATTTCGTGCACTATGCTATTGTTGCAACAAGAATAGTATTCTAGAAGAAAGACAGCCGGCGCCTCTAGAAGGCACTCCGAATTATGAAATGTACATTAAATATGGTATTTTTTCCATACTGTTTAGCGCATTATGGAACAAATATACGAAGGCAGATGCTAGTTTACAGTGGCCACTTTATGGTACCTTTGATTTAAACAAATTGCAATACATAGAAGAACAGCTTTTTTAAAAGAAAAGTAGGCAGAGTATGTTTGATGTTCTAGGATTATGCAAAAAATATATTAAACAGAAGCAGATTAAAGACGAAAAGGATAAGAAGAAAGCTGAAGAACAGGCTATTGTGCAGAAGATTAAAGAATTACAATTGAAAGTGCAAGAAGAAAGTGTAGAAAGTGATGAGAGACGAATTAAACTTAAATTCTAGAAAGTATATGTGACTAAGGAAGAAACAGTACTTAAGGGTTTAGAGGAGGAGGATTCAGATCTAGAAGAACTGCTTTGCAGACCAGCCCAGCCTCCTTATGCGCCAATTCCCGTTGGGAACACTGCAGTCCAGACAGCGCCACCCCAGTTACCTCAAGCAGCTTAAATGTATCCTCCTTTACCTGCTGCCTCTAGTTCAACTCCTGTACTTGATAGAAGGATTGTAGTTTGTACACCTGAGACTCCTAGACGACGGCATAGATCGCTAATGCACTAATAGAGGACTGGAGGACTAATATGAATGAGGAGGCCCCTCGTGAATTGATTAGGATATGTAAAAGGTCAAATGAAGGAGCGAGGACTGCTGCTCCCTTAAAATTAGCGGTAGAAGATATATTTACTCAAAAAAGAAAACTTAAGAGGCTCATGTCAGCCTCAACTAAAGTTTTCCCTATTCGGGAAGTGACCCCTGTGTTTCAAGCAGCTGTAGGAGAGGGTCAGGGTGTCAACGCGGTTGGGTTCCGGTTCCAATGGATTTATTCCCCTTGGAAGCGATTGGACATATTAGCCCTTAAACATTCTTTGCCTGACCCTAGGAAAACCCTGAGTGCATTTTATGATGAACTGAATGCTGCCGTAACTTCTTGTGTTATTGATATGTTTTTTGGATTGATATTGCCCACTGACCTTTGGCGTATGGTCCGTAAATAGGACCATGCGGCTTTTGGCTGTACTTGGGCGCAATTACAAAGGACGGATATTAATAGGAAAGCAGGGTAGAAACCAACACAGCTTATGTTAGATTTACCGGGTCACATCATTACTTATTTGAAAGAGATAGCGCCACCAAAGAAAATATCATGGGCAAAATTGGTAGCTTGCAAACAAAAGAAAGATGAGTCGGTCCCTGACTTTTTCACAAGGTTTGAAACTACATTTCATGATCACAGTGGTCAAGACACAACTTCTGATACAGGTCAACATTTGTTTGTGGACAAGTTTGTACCTAACTTGTTACCTGAGTTTTCGCAAAAATTACGAGCAGCTGAAAGTACGTGGGCTTCTTCTACCCCGCCAAAGTTTTTGGACATGGCTCAGTATTATGAGAATCAAGTAAATGATGAGAGAGATAAGAAAGAGGGCAAAAATAAGGAATTTAAAACTAAGATGTTGTTGCAACAGGTGTATGGGCCAGAGAGAGGCAGAGGTGGAAGAATTTTTAGAGCTGACCTCCCGAGGAGGAATAATCAAGACTCTCGGACGTTCGGTTCGTTGGAGCGAAATCAATGTGCGTATTGTAAACAAGACAGACATTGGCGATCCGAATGCCCATTACTCCACGAACAAGGTAGAGGTATGGGACTGGGAATGACAAGGGGCCCGCAACAGCATCCTGGTTTTAGTAATAGACAGAATCATTTTGACAATCCAGCCCGATGAAAGCCTATTATGCAGACGACTTAAGTGCATCCAATGCCACAGGTATGCAGTTTAAATAGGACAGAGTAGGACAAGAGGATGGATCAGTCTCCATACCGATAGATCAGACAGGGCCATATGTAACTGCTGAAATATTGGGGACCTTGCAGAAATTTCTGGTGGGTACTGGGGCTACACGTAGTGCACTTTCTCAAAAACTGATCCCTGGTACTCCCTCGTCTGGCCATAATAACTTGTCCGTAGGTTTTGCTGCTAAGTCTATTCTTAGTCCTGTCTGTAAACCCTTGGATATTACTATTGGACCGTTCACTGTTAATTCACTGTTCCTTCTTGCACCAACATTGTCCTGATAAGCTGCTAGGCCTCGACTTACTCAAACACTGCCATGCACGCATCTATTGTTCACCGGATGGTGTACATGTTACGCTTGGTAATATGCAGTATGTTATTGATGAAGTTCCACATGAATTGCCAACTGTCCCGCCTTCTGTGTGGGCAGAGGGCGATACTGACGTAGGTTTATTATCTATTGAACCAGTGCATATTCAGGTTAAACAGAATGATGTCTTGCCCCGAATATCTCAGTATAAAATATCGCAGGAAGGTGAAAGCGCCTTAGTCAGATCATAGAGGATCTTATTGTAAAAGGAGTAGTGGAAGAAACTGATAGCAATGTTTGTAACAGCCCTATCTTGCCTGTTTTGAAACGTTCCATCTCTGAAGATAAAGAAAATGTTTATCGCTTCGTAATTGATTTGCTTGAAATTAATAAGATAGTGCCACATTTTCCCGTAGTTCCAGATATTACGACTCTATTGACAATGATCCCAGCCACAGCGTGTGCTTTCTCGGTAATTGAACTTAAGAATGCTTGTTTTCCATTCTTTTTGCACCCTCTAGCAGGTATTTGTTTGGCTTCTCTATTAAGGGGCGGTCATTCCAATCCTGTCGTGCACCTCAGGGGTATACAGAGAGTCTGAGCATTCAGTCAGGCCCTTAAATGTCAACTTGATACCTTGCAGCAACCCGGGCCCTTCATGTTACAGTATGTGGATGATCTGCTGATAGCAGCCGACACCACTGAACTTTGTATTGAGGCTACCTTGCTCTTATTGACTCACCTTGCTAAATTGGGCCACAAAGTATCGAAGAATAAGTTGCAGTTTTGTCGACCAGAGGTTATCTATTTAGGTCACCTCTTGTCGAAGGAGGGAAGAACAGTGACCAAAGACAGAATTCAGGCTATTATGCAAACACCTATTCCTCATACGCAAAAGGACGTCAGGGCATTGATTGGCATGGCGTCCTATTGTCGTCATTGGATCCCTAATTTTTCCCTCATCATTAAACTTCTTCTTGCCCTTACGACCAAAGATACCTAGTTTCCTTTGCCTTGGTCTTTTGAGTGTCAAAATGCATATCAGCAACTCCGACCAGCATTATGTTCTGCTCATGTATTAGGAACACCTGATTACACGAAACAATTTTCTCTTTATGTACACGAACGAAAAGGTTGTGCACTGTCTGTCCTAACACAGCCATACTGGGACAAACATCGGCCAAGTGCATACTTTTCTGCAGTTCTGGACCCTGTGGCCAGGGCACTACCTGGTTGCATGAAAGCTGTGGCAGCAACTGCCATTTCAATCAGACAATCAGCAGGAATTTTACGGGACCACAAACTGACGGTTTTCGTTCCTCATTCAGTTGATGTATTATTGAATCAAACTAAAACACAACACTTGATGAGTGCCTGTCTTACCGGGTATGAACTCACTTTTTAGCACCACATTTACCCTTAAAAGATGTCTGAACTTGAATCCAGCTACTCTGTTGCCATTGCCTTCTGAACAACCTAGTGACATACACAACTGCATTTTTACCACTGAAGAACAAACCAAGGGTCAAGTGAACCTTACCGATATTCCTCTGTCTGATGCCCAGGGTGAATTGTATGTAGTTGGGTCTTGTTTTAAGTTACCTGATGGCACTACGACTGCAGGTTACGCTGTCACTACGCTGTACACAATTGTGGAGATGGCTCGAATACCCTACAAGTCCGCACAAGCTGACGAACTTATTGCACTCCTGAGAGCTTGTGAGTTTAGTCAAAAACTGTCTGTAAATATCTATACAGACAGTCAGTATGCCTTTGGAGTTGCACATAACTTTGGACGCTTATGGCAGTAAAGAGGGTTTCTGACGAAACAAAGATCCAAAATGGAGAATTAGTTCAGAATTTGTTGACTGTATTACCATTACCAAAGCAGGTGGCTATTGTTAAGTGTAGTGCACACCAGAAAGTAGTGGATGATGTGGGAAGAGGCAATGCTTTTGCAGATAGTACGACAAAAGAAACTTCACGTAGCCAACAAGGACAAATGTATGTAATGTATTCCTCTGCAGAGAAAATTTATAATGTAAATGAAGAGATAAGAGGGATTCAGCAGATGGCAACAAAGGAGGAAAAAGAACAATGGGAAAAGACAGTAATATTGGACAGTGAAAATTGTTAGAGAAAAGGACCAGATAGGGACAGGTGGAAATTGCCTAGTTCTTATGTGTTACCGTTTGTCACTATGGCACAGGGCATAACACGTTAGTGCAAAAAGTATAGCCACACAACTAGAACAAGTATGGGAGCATTCAGATATACGAAAAACAGCTGAACACCATGTCAGACATTGTATGATTTGTTTGCAACACAATCCGCGGAAGGGAGTGGCTACCCCAAAAGGAGGGTTCTCTCTGCCTAGTGCGCCACTCGAAGTCCTGCAAATGGATTTCATTGAACTGGAAAGGTGCAATATTTATTTAAGAAGTTTTATATAGCGCTAGCCTGACCGGAGGTTATCGGAGCGCTTCACGTCGGTTACATAGCAGAGGAAAAGATAGCAGCACAAAATACAGTAAGGCAAGACAGTTCAGCAATAAAAATCACAATGACAATGCGGTTGAGGTTCCATATCAACATTGATTAACATTGAATCCGGAAAGGAAAGTGTGAATCTCAAGGCTCCAGCTGCTCCTTTGTTCGTTAGGGATCGGTCAAGGAAAAGGATTTTGAGCTGACTTTTGAATTTAGCGAAGGGCGGAATAGTTCTGATGTGAGGAGGAAAAGAGTTCCAGATTTTAGGTGCGTTGTCGGCGAAGGACCTGGCGGCGGTTTTCTGTTTTCGTGATTTTTGCGGGATGAGAAGTAAGGTGTTGGAGCTTCTGAGAGTCCTGTTCTGGCCAGCTTTTTTGAGTTTGGCCACCAGATATTCGGGTTTGCCTGTGTGAAGGGCTTCGTGGGTGAGGCAGGCTTTTCTGAAGTTCGTCCGCAGTTCTATAGGAAGCCACTTGAGTTCTTTGAGAGCAGGAGAGATATGATCACATTTCTTTTCTCCAGTGACCATTCTGGCAGCCGCATTGAGAGTTATCAGGGAAGCAAGATGTGTTTTAGCTATACCGGAGAGTACTGCGTTTCCATAGTCTATTCTTGACAGCACCAATGCTTGGGTGGCTTGCTTAAGATCTTTGGGAAGGATAAAAGGTTTTATTTTGTTTAGAAGCTTCAGGTTGAGGAAGGCCTTCTTCGCTGAGATCTTAATGTGCTTGGTCATGTCCAGTTTTGAGTCTAGTGTAATGCCTAAAGATTTAACAGAATCAGCCAGGGTGAGGTTCCCGTTGAGCGCATCAATGGCTTTTATCCACTCGACCATTTGTGGATTTTCTTCTTTGTTCGAAATGAGGAGGAGTTCGGTTTTGTCCAGGTTCAGTTTTGAGTGATTATTGGACAGCCACAGTTGCACTTCTCTTAGTGACTCGTTGAGTCTTTGAATGTCTTTGGCCAACGAGATTTCCAAGTAAATTTGAGTATCGTCTGCATACAAGTGGAAAGGGAGGTTAGCTTTTCTGAGGAGGGTGGTGAGGGGTTCCATGTAGATGTTGAAGAGTTGAGGGGAGAGAACTGATCCTTGGGGAACTCCCCTGTTGACGGGATGGAGGTCGGACTCAAAGCTTTTGATTTTGATTCTCTGGAAGCGGTTGTGGAGGAATGAGGAGAACCATTTGAGGACCACCTCGTCTAGACCAGCCCTTTCTTCGAGGGCCTTGAGGAGAAGAAGTTTGTGACCTACTGTGTCGAATGCTGCCAATAGGTCTAGGAGAATAAGTAGGCAGCATTGGTCTGAGTCCAATGATTCGTGAATGTCATCTATTACGCTAAGGAATGCGGTTTCAGTGCTGCAACCGTTCCTAAATCCCGACTGATGGGAGTCAAGAAGATTGGTGTTGTCCAAGTGTTGGGTTAGTTGTTGGAGTACACATTTTTCTAAGATTTTGGAGAGAAGAGGAAGGTTGGAGACGGGTCTGAAGTTGTTTAAGTCATTAATGTCTAGGCCCGGTTTTTTTTAGCAGTGGGGTGACTTGTCCCACTTTCAGACAATCCGGAACTATACCAGTTTTAAGGGAGCTATTAATAATCCTGCACCAGAGAGGGGCTGGGGGAGTTTCAGCTATTTAGTGAGTTGAGCAGGTAAGGGGTCTAGGGCGTTTGAAGAGGGTTTGGAGGTGGAGATGAATTTAACTATCTCTTCTTCTGTGATGGACAGGAAGAGAGACCAGGGTTTAGAGGTAAGAGAGGGGGCGCTCCCCAACACCTCACCTTAGCTGCTATAGGGAAGTGAGGCATGATTGGTGTCGAGGGATCGTTCAATCTTGGAGATCTTATCATTGAAAAAGTTTGCCAAATTATCGCACTGTTCTTTGAAAGCCGGCCCTAGGGACGTATCAGGTTTGGAGATTTGACGCCTGATGATATTAAAGAGCTCCTTGGGTCTGTTTTTGCGCTATCAAGAGTGGAGCGGAAATACACAGATTTTTTATTCTTGATATGTCTGTTGTAATTCTTCCGGACTGTTCTCAGTTGATCGCGAAGAGTGGTGCTGGGCATGGTCCTCCAGCGTCTTTCTGTGGCTCTTAGTTGTCTCCTTTCATCATTGATGTCGGAGTCGAACCATGATCTGGACGGAATAGGACTACTTTTTTTTAAATTTCAGGGGAGAAGTTGGTCAAGCAAGGTTACCATGTTCGCGTGGTAGAGCGAGATGAGCTCAGTTGTGGGGAGCGCCGAGTCACTAGGTAGGAGCAGATTAAGCCTCTCTTCCATGGCATCCAGGGGAATCTGGGAGAGATTTCTGGACCATTTGGGGGGTCAAGGAACGGAGGCATTGATGTGGAATAGGATCATGTGGTGATCCGACCAGTCCACTGGAAGAATATTGTCGATCGTAATTGCATCCTGGTGGGCGATGATGGCATCCAGGGTTGCAACTTTGTTGCGCGTTTCTTCTGAACAGTGTTGGGAAAGATTATTGTCACAGAGGAGGTTGTTGAGAGATTGAATTAGAGAGGTGTTGGTCTAATTCCAACGTAAGTTGAGATCACCCAGGATTAGGATGTTGGTGTTTTTGAGTGCACACTGGGCAATTGGGTCGGATAAGTGTTCCCCAAATGTGGGGATGTTGCCCGGGGGGGGGGGGGATAGAGAAGATGACAGACCATAGGGCTGATGTCTTTAGTCTTAATGTTCACAGAAAGACATTCAAATGAGCTGTACTTGCAGGAGTCAGTTACAGTGATGTCTATGTCGTCTCTGTGGATGATGGCTATACCTCCCCCTCGTTGTTCTATCCTATCTTTGCTGATGATGGAGTAGCCAGGAGGCACAAGCATATCTAAACAGGGGGTGGAGGTCTCTTTTAGCCATGTCTCTGTGATGAACGCAATGTGTAGGTCATGGGAGAGGATGGTTTCTGCTAATTCAGTTGCGTGTTTGGGAGCTGATCTACAATTAATGAGTAGACAGCTGGAGGATAGACTTTTTTTGCTAGGGTACTTTCCTGGTGGGGCCTTGGGTATGGACGAGAGGGAGGATGGGGGTCTTTTAGCTTTAGAGGGGGGGGGTGTTATCTTCTGAAGCCTGTGATCACTAGTATTTTGGATTCAAGTGAGACTGTGGGAGGAGAGTCGTACCTTAGGTACACCTTGGTTATAGCGCTGGGACGCTCTAGGGCAGCCATGCGCTCTACAAATCAATTTTCATTTCATTTCATTTCATTCATAATAGTTTGTGCCTTTAGTGAGTGGAGGCATATCCTACGAAAGATAATACTGCATTCACCACAGCTAAGATCCTTTTGAAAGAATATTTCCCTAGATTTAGGATTTGTAGACTTTTATGGAGTGATAATGGACCTCATTTTATTGCACATGTTATTAAATTGATTACTGAAAGTTTGGGCATACATCAGAAATGTCATGCTGCTAATCATCCACAATCTGCCGGCTGGGTAGAACTTTATAATGAGACTTTGAAACTTAAATTAGCTAGGGTGCAGGCTCGACAGGGCTTAAGTGGCCTGATGCTTTGCCATTAGCCCTCATGTCTGCAGGTGCAGTGGCACATAGCAAGTCTGGCCTTACGGCCTATGAGGTGATTTTTGGGAGACCAATGAATGTATGGGTCCCCCACGTCCCAGGAAAATGAGAGAACTTAAGTACCATAATTTGTTCGATTATACGAAGGAAGTTACAGACAATCTCTCTTTGATTCACCAACAGGTGCGAGACTCACTTTCCGACAATTCTGAAGGTACTGGGCACTCGTTACAACCCGGGGATTGGGTTGTAACTAAGAATTTCCAGCATTCAAAGAACTTGGAACCTCGCTGGAAGTGGCCTGAGCCGGTCCTATTGGCAACAAGAACAGCAGTCCGAATTACGAACAGAAAGAATTGGATCCATCGCTCGCACTACAAGACAGTGCCAGCCGATCTGACTCAGATTATGGAAACTGAGAACGCAGGAATTGCACACAATATTCACAACAACGAAGAAAAGACGGACCACTATTTTGCCACACCTGAAGAACTGCTCTTTAATGATCCGACAGTAGCTGGAAGAGAGAGGCACAATCTGAGACCTCATGTTACCCACTGAACGAAGACTTTGAAAAAAGGTTGCAGCAAGTTTGGTCCAGTTAGAGGGCCTACTTGGTAGAAGACTGTGCTGCAGAAGCGGCCGAACTAGGTTTGGTGCAGTTTGTGGTGTGGATATCATGAATCCGTCGATCTGGGAAAGGTAATTCCTTTCCCAGAAGCTGAGAAGAAAGTAGGCTTCTATGCTGCTCTATTCGATTTCCCATTTCACACATACAAAGAGGGAGAATCGAATAAGGAAAAAAAAATGCATCACCCACTGAGCGGAACTTAACATAAATAAAGTATTTCCAATCTTGCCGCATGTAAGTCACCCAAAAAAACACACAGAGTTACTCAATTGCAGAAAAGCCAGACACAGACCAAAAAAGTAAATGCCACATTATGGGTAAAGTGTAAGTATAGTACTTTAGGCACATGCTCTATAAAGCGATTCCATATAATTTGCACTTTGGAACTTTATGAACAATGCAACACAGATATTCTATTGTTTGGTGTTGTTCATTCTATAGAATACTTTGCATTCATCTTTGGATGCTTGGGTGTGGAGGAAGTGAAACAAAAGGAGTTAGGCCCATAAGGACAGGTGGGAAGGCTGGACCTTATCTTAAGCGAAAACACCAAAAACTTTGCCTAACCAGCTACATTTAGATCCACATTTTATGGTAAGTTGAAAACGCTCACTGTCAAATTCAACAAGGTACTTTTATTTATACCAAACAATTTTTCAATTTTATCAAAGTTTGTCGAAAAAGGTACATCAAAACACACAAAGACACTTATCTATTATACATATTTACACTCTACAAAAATATAGGACATGTGATCAATAACTAATAATTTTATACAACAAAACAGAACAATATTGACATGTATAAAAAACGAAATCTGCAACTGTATAGAATAGATAAACCATAAAAGGAAATAGTGAAAAAAGAAAAAAGAAAGAAAGGAATACAATTTATAAATAATTCTGCCGCCAGCAGTTGCTGGTCAAAAGGACTAATTTCCAATTTTATCCTTTCTAACTAGCCGACGCGTTTCGAATCCAGTGAACGATTTTCTGGAATCTCATCAGGGCGCAATTAGTCTGTCTGTTGAGAACAATTAAAAAAGAAAAAGGAGTATAAATTACTTTAACTTATAGACTCGCCTTCCCATTATGTGGCACTCATACTGGAGTGAAACCTACCGGAATTAAAGACGAAGTTGATTCAGGGGACAGAGCACGCTGAGTCTGGCTAAATATGTATAATAGATAAGTGTCTTTGTGTGTTTTGATGTACCTTTTTCGACAAACTTTGATAAAATTGAAAAATTGTTTGGTATAAATAAAAGTACCTTGTTGAATTTGACAGTGAGCGTTTTCAACTTACCATAAAATGTGGATCTAAATGTAGGTGGTTAGGCAAAGTTTTTGGTGTTTTGGGTGTGGAGGAAAGCAAGAAAGGAAAAGATGGGGTGTGACAAATAGGATGAGGAGAGGGTAAAAGGGAGTGAACAAGACAGGAGGACGGAGTGTGGGAGATAAAGACAGCATAAGTGGAGTATTGTTGGTGAGGAACAGAGAAGAGCCTACCTGCTGCACACAAACACACACACTGACCTGATCATCTCCAATGTCACGCAACTTTCAAGAAATTATACTTTTTTGCACTTATACCTTATTCTAGGCTGTAACTGAGCTGTTACATCTGGCTGGACTGATGCCTCTTACGTAAGTAGCTACACAGCACATATTGAAGTGGACAATTTGTTGTTTCAGGAGTGCTAGCTGGTAACCCTTGTGAAAACTGCCATGACATTTATGGTACATTTTGCACCACTGCATAGATGGTGTTTTCCATGGACAATGATTAAGAAAGATCACCGTACTAATGTGAGGTGACGGGATTTTCGGATGAAAATATTGCAAAGTATGGAATTATTAAGGGATCAGCAGTGTTTCTTTTTTAGGTCGAGCCTAGAGTCAGCGCATGCTTTGCTCTGCGAGGCATGCTGTAATCCCTCTGGGGGCTTTAAACACACCGTCCACTTTTTCATTGGTTGCTTGGTCTGCCTTCACAAATTCCATTGCTTTCATTGGTGAATAGTGTACATTTGTCCCACCCTTGTGGCTGTTTTCTTACCGCCCTGGTCACTGCCCCTGCAACACATACCCTTTCACTGGTGGCTATATGTTTTGTTTCAATGCACTACTTTCTCTTTCCACCCTCTACTTTTTTTTCTATTTTCTTTAAGGCACGGGGAGAGCAGAGCCTATGCCAAGACTAAAAACCCTGTTTCCCAGTTCAAAAGTTGGCAGCTCTAGAGGTTATGTATGCCATATCCTGTCTCCAAGAAGATTGGCATTTTTTGGGATTTTTATCTACGTTTACCTCACAGAGTCACCCTTCCAGCGCATCCACCCATAACCCTTTCCTCCCTTTTATTCCGTTCATACAATGCATACTGCCACGGTTCTGCGCTATTCATCAACACATTGTAAAACTTTCACACCTTCAGGGGAATAAGGCTGCAGATTGGCAGCTCCGAACCCATCACAGCTCAATTATAGTTTGGGTTCACGAGGCAGGAGCAAGCACAGCATGTCTAAAATCACACTGTGAGTAACTGTCCGAGACAGAAATAACCGCAGACAGCTTCTAACAAGGTTAATAAACTATTACAACTAAAAAATCTCTTGATTCAATCTGCAAAAATAAAAAGAACCAAATGGTTTTGTTATACTTTTTCATTTGATATGGTGCTCAACACTTCTCGAGGGCCATTTCTGAGAGCTTTGAGGAGGAGAAGGGTTTCACAGGATTAATGAACTTCTAATTGTTCCAAGCCCATCCACGAGTAGCTTATCCAGTCCAGGTTTTTTGTTTTACATTCTGTGATTTGTAGTCCTCTGAACCCTTTATAAATACAATTCCCAGAATTCAAAGGAAAACATCAGGACTAAAATAGACACTCATACTCGGAACCCGACAACATAATAAGTTTGAATGAGCCTGCTTATCCCCGCAGTTAGGTAGATACCTGCTAGAATCAAGCGACAGGAAGTGTTGAGTTGAATATGAGGGCCCAGTCACAGATTTATCAAGCTAGTCTCCCTCAAGTACCAACTCCCGCTTGACTCTCTTGCCAATGCGCACCACTTCCTCTGTGCTCTTTGTTGCTCTTGCCTGTGTGCTTCTCAATTCGTCCCGTATTGCTCTCTCCCTTGTGTGCGTTTAGCCCACCCTGTTTGCTGTTGCTCCCTTCCTTGTGTGCATCTATTTCCTTCCTGTCCCCGACCCCGCTACCCTGAACCACTCCTCCATTGCCTCACCACCTACCTGCAGTCTTATTTTCTATAATGTTACCTTTCTTTGGGAGAGTTAGGAAGCAAATTGCTATCACTCCGACCACTTTCTAAAATAAAAGTGTTTGTGCTATTTCAATCCGTTTTCTAAATAAAAGTGCTTTGTGCTACTTCAATTTGGTTTTTTTTTGTATCTGTAGATCTATCTCGGATCAGTAAATGAAAAAATGGCTCCTGCGTCATTCAGATATACCATGGTGCATGCCCCTGTGACACAAAACGATGTGACCACTGCAAGGTCATTGTGCCCTTTCCCCCTATTGTTCATGCTGTGCAGCATTGTCATCTAGGCCAGTGCTGTACAGGCATTGCACTGGCAAGAGGTCTCAAAGGCGAGGCCTATTGGCTTTGCCAATGCTTGTTTAAGCTATGTGTTCTCAAAAGTCTGAGGCACTGACAGCAGACTCACAATTTCTGGAATACAGTGACAGGAGCTGTACAGAGGCCATTCCTGGAAATGCTTAAAAGCCAAAATCATTACATTCAAAGTTGGCTTGGCCTCTGTGCCAGTTGAAAGGCATAACCAGGCAACTTTTACAGAGACTGGCACAAAAGGAGGTATACTGGCACATCATTGAGCATACACAGTGGATGCTCAGGTACAGTGACAGAACAAATACAAAGGTTTCCTGGAGCAGCCCATCAGTCTACATGCAGTCTGGCCTAGAACCGTATGTCTTAGCACAGTGATAGGACAGGCATGTAGCTTTGCAGGTTAACAGTTCACCAATACTTGTAATACGGACAGTCGAAACCCCTTTTATTCAAAGAACAATACTGTTTCTTTGACCAAATGGTGTGAAATCAGGGGGTATCTGCCGTTGGTGCAGCAGGTGCAGTGGCATTGGGGCAAAGACACCTACGTGCCCACTGAACCCACACAAGGCTGTATTTTACCACTCGAAAAGCAGTAGAAGGGCAAATTTCCGTGCTTGCACCAGGACCTGTGGCATGCTAGCTACACTACTACTGTGTGACGCCTAACTAGCGCCTCTATGATCAAACTGAATGTCTGGAACCTATTAACCTGTGGAGCCTTTCCCAGCTGGAAAATGCACATTAGGTACTCCCACAGAAGACCATATGCCTCTTTCTGGATCAACATGAATACATGTGTGCCCGAGTCAATGTGCCCCTTTGCCAGAATAATACATGTGTTCGGTTTAAATGCCAGCTTGTACGTCATGTGCTGTTGCAGAACCTATTGTCTTTTAGATTTTTCTGTGAAAACTACACTGGAAAATGCATGAACTCACCTTTTTTTTTTTAATAGATCACATTTTAGCTGATAACAACCATGAATGTCAATTCACTAAATTGCCAGAGGTAGTGTAAGTGACATCACACATCATTTTGCCCTTTACTTTCACTCTCACACACATTCTTTCACATACACACGCATTCATACACTTTCTCGCACATAAACGCACTCTCACCCACAACCACACATACAACATACATTTTAAAGCATTTTTACATCCCTTTGCTGCCAGATAGGCATATATTGCAGATAATTGTACTCCATTTTTTATTACATTAAAGTGAATACAATTATTCACTATTTGTGTAAATAACAAATGACAGAAAACTAGGAAAGTGGATGCCCTATCGACGTTTATAAGGACGAGCTGCCCCTGTTTCCAGGCACTAATTTTGTTTCCTCTGAGGCCAGGGGTCGCAAAGGTAGTGCCAGGGGTCGTAGGGGGCAGGCCAGGTAAAGGACATCCATAATAACCATCCCTGGTATTACACCTCACCTCCACCTTTCAAGTATCACCAGCCGCCACAGCCAGTCTCAGATACCGTCTGCCAAAGGCGCTACTGGAAACATTTTGGCCCTGCAAATTTTGCATCAAAAGCCTTCTCAACAAGGTAAAGCGAGGATAATTTACCAGAACGGATTTTGTTCAAAGATATGTTTAAAGTATCCAGTTTTGGCCGAATTTCTCAAAAGAGATGCCCAGGGCGCAATCTTCAAAACCATGAAATCAATTGAGATTTGAAGTACTTTTAACAAGTGAGTAAACAGCTGCATCCAGAAAGTAACAGTTGTGAACAGGCTGTTCGTAAAGAAAAATAAATATATTATACAGTATCAAGGTTACAACACAAGCAGGAAGATTAGAACAACATAAACCTATAGCAATTTAAACATTTAAAATGTATCCGAGTACTTGGCCCTAATACAATCACTCTCAACATGGATACTAAATTGCTTAAATATTTCACAAAATAACATGCTTGAATGCCTAAACTGTAGAACTAACTCAGTAACGTGTTAGATTTAACATTCTGATGTAACTTGAATTGCTCGAAAAACCTATGGTAGAAAAATGAGCATTCTCCCATTGAAGGATGGTGACAGCAGTCGGCAGGTGTTAGTGTGGACGCCATATTACAGCTTCTGCTTAAGCCTCCAGTACCATTTAACAGCCACCTCCTCACTGATGCTCAACTCTGCCAAATCATAAAATAGTCCATCTCTTCAATAATCACTAACATCAACTGTGTTTTTATATCGTTTGCCCGTAATATCTTAAAGCCATTAGTAAGTCATGGAGCACACTACCACATCCAAATAGGGATAACTTCCTCAAATGAGATCTACTGTGCTCACCATCCTATTCCTGTGTCTCAAGTCCAGAGCCTAGGTGTTCACTGGAACTAAGTAGGCAAAGTGACCAAGAGCACATTCTTCCAACCAAGAATGCAATGACGTTGCTCCCTTCTTGCATTGCCACTCATTCCATGCACTTGTCATTTGCACATTTGTCGAATTGAATAGGCACTGGCAAAGCCCACAGGTCAGGGTTTAACATGCAAATGAGTGCAGCTTAAGCATTTTAAAGCCAGGCAGAAACCCGCAAATGTGCGCTTTATTAAAGGCTCTCTCTGCTTCTCAAGTCCTGTTTTGTTCTTATTTCAAGTAAAGGTCAGATGATAAAGGAGACTTCATTATTGTCTTCTTAGATCCTGTAGCACCAGACCTCTTTTTCACACAGAAACAAAAAGAGGACCATAATGAAGCAAAATTACCTTTAATATAGCAGGCTTTTTGTTTTAATATAGTAGGGAAAAGCCTGGTCCAAGCAAGTCTATTGAAAAGCTGTCAGGAGGGAATGGCAGAAAGGGTAAAGAGGGAGGAGCTATGGGAGTATACAAGAGGGCGGCTGGTGGGCAGGCCTGGAAGGGGGCTGAAATGCAGCACATGGGGGAAAAGGAAGGAGAAGAGTAGGAGGGTAGAAAGCCAAAGGATGGTGGACAGGAGTGCTGCAGAGGGGCACACTGGAAAGAAATCGGTCAAGGAAGGTAAGTGAGAATATGACTCAAGAGGAGAACAGAGGGAAAGAAGCAGCATATGGGAGTTATAGGAAGGTGACAGGTGGGGGAATGAGCAGCACACAGGGAATAGGGGGTGGAGCAGAGGTGGGTGGAAAAAACGATATATACACAGGGAAAGCACTGTAGGGCCAGATAGGAGGGAGGGGGGCACAGACAGTCGAGTAGTCGCACATGCAGTTCAATGCAAGTACTCCAGCGAAGGCAGAAGCATACATCCAAGCAGCTGAAATACTTCACAGGAATGAGCTAAGATGTGACTAACACAGTGACAAGCCAATGGCTGAAAGTGGCTTATCAAGAAGGGAAAGAACAAACGTCCACTATATCTATAACGTTAGCAATGGGCTGTGTGATGGCTGCACTTTTAAAACCAAGATCAAAAAATGCACGCTGCCAAGATTTTTAATCAAGCCTCCCAGAACACAAAATGAAGAGGCAGTAAAAAAATCAAGAGGACAGCTGCCTACTAACCCACAGAAAAGAAGAAATATCTTGTCATTCTTGGCCATGCTCAACTGGCTCCCCGTCCTAACAATGGTCATCATCATAGCTCTAATGCTGATTATAAATTCCAGAAATCACAGTACTTAGTGACTGCCCTAGTACCTCAGATTGGCCAGTACCTACTTGCAAAAAAGGACCAGCACTAGATGCGAGGAAAGGGGGAAATTAATTGTCAAGTACGACCCACAATTTGTATAACGACCTCCAACATGCAATCATGGCTGCCCTGGTCCTATTCTCCTTAAGGAAAGTGACAACAACCTATTCCCCACTACCGAAACCAAAACCCAATGGTCATCCTGAAACCACTGCCAATTAATTGCCTTGTGAGTAGTCGACCAGCTCTCCATTTCTGCTTGCATGTGTTCTTGCAACCCTTCAGGCGACTGACTTCCTGGTGCACATAATGGGGTACAAAACAAAACGGATAAGAATGGAGAAAAATAAGATAAAAACATTATGTTTTAGGTTTAACTATATTTAGTAGATAGATGACAGGAAAACATCTGCAACCCTGCAAGTCCAATCTTAACAGAATTTAGTGGTAAATAAAAAAAAAACTGAGTACAATTACTCATTTCAATTATTAGATTTCTTCAAGACAAAAACACCATGGTAAGCACTGCAAATCTGACGGCCAACTAGGGCAGAGGGAAAGCAAAGAGATAACAAATATGGCATACCCAAATGCCCACAACACATTTTATTTATCCCTTTTCAACAGAGGAGCGTCACATGAGTGCCTCACAGATAGTGAGTTTGACCATGCACCATAGTTGAAGACCCAGGCTACAACACTGCCATCAAAAATGAAAAAAATATCATTACAATTATAGCTCAGAAACTAGGCACGCCCTTTTGGAATCCACCAGTGAACACATTTTTAGGCCCAGAGCAAGCCAAGAACTTTAGATTTTAGTAAAAAAAAATCTAATAAAAAAATCCTATATTTATTCACACACACATATAATATACATATAATATACATACTTAATACACCCTTGTACTTTGAACTATTTGGAGGTGAAAAGCGCATCCACTGGGATTCACGGCAGTGCACTACAGCATCCAGAAGCCCCTGAGGCCACGCCTACCTTGGCGGGTGCGGTTACTTATTGAGTGTGCACGCAGCAGCGGCGTTCATCCTCCAGTTCCTATGCCACTGAAGAAAGGAGTATCATCCTGAAACGCGTCTGGCGAAAATAATTGGGACAGTTTCTTGCGGTGGGTCCTGCTGGCGGGATGCCGAATTTACGAATAAAGAGGTGTTAGCAATTATTACAACCTGTGTGGCTTCACTCAAAATGTTGGTCCCTGCAAGCGTTGGATGTTAAGACGGCCGGCCCGGTCGTCGAGTGAAGCCAGCCGCTTGAGAGCGGACCTGCAGCGGCATCACCTTGGTGCAGCTCGAGTCAGGACAGATGCAGCAAGAGCCTAAGCAGGAGGCCTGAACTGTATTGCTTTTTTGACATCCACGAAGCGGGGCAGGTCCCCCACAAGACTTAATACACCCTTGTACTTTGGACTATTTGGAGGTGAAAAGCGCATCCACTGGGATTCACGGCAGTGCACTACAGCATCCAGAAGCCCCTGAGGCCACGCCTACCTTGGCGGGTGCGGTTACTTATTGAGTGTGCACGCAGCAGCAGCGTTCATCCTCCAGTTCCTATGCCACTGAAGAAAGGAGTATCATCCTGAAACGCGTCTGGCGAAAATAATTGGGACAGTTTCTTGCGGTGGGTCCTGCTGGCGGGATGCCGAATTTACGAATAAAGAGGTGTTAGCAATTATTACAACCTGTGTGGCTTCACTTAAAATGTTGGTCCCTGCAAGCGTTGGATATATATATATATATATATATATATATATATATATACACACATATATACGTACATATATACACATACATACACATACACACAGACATAAATATTGGGGCTTTTAGCCAGCTCTCTACATCCACTTGTCTGTTGTGTCATTCACATGTTCCTTCTGTCAACAGCAGCATGGGGCAGTGGGTCAGCCCACTTTAGCCACTGGCTAACCACTCTGGGTGACAGCTTTCAGCTGTTTCACAAAGAGCACATCCGTACACAAAGTCAGACCTGCCAGCTTAATGAACATTTCACCATGTAAGCAACCCTTTAGCATGGGGGCTAAACGGGTGGGGCCGTATGCCGAAAACTGCTTCTGCAAGAGGCACCTCTGCCTCCTTCTCCCCCCAAAATAGGCTGCTACCGCCGATGTCCGTGGGTGTTTGCACACTCCTTAATTGACTTCGGCTACTGGGGGCAGTTAAAAACTGCTAATAAATACTATTGTGCAGTGGTTTCAAGCTATTTTCCCTTCAACCGTGTGTGGCTCCTAACTGGGTGATCAGGTGAGGGGGGCCGATATATTGTGATAGATGGTGGCACAGTACAAGTTTTCAGGTCTCCAAAGTAGTTCCCTTGAGTGCCAAGCACTACTATGAAAACATGTTCTTTTTGAGATACTTTTTAAAATTATTTTAGCCAATAGTTTTATTTCATGCTGGCAGGGGCCCGCGGATCCCCTAGCAAAGTTTTACAAAGGCCATGGCAAAAACAAAAGAAGCACTGGCAAAGCCAAATGACTTGCAGTCAGAACTGTTTTCTTTGCCAATACTACTTTCACCATGTGATTCACTCTCAGTTTTATGTGGAACCCCACTAAAGCTACGAGCCTTCGCATCTGCAGTTCTTGCTTAATGCCCACCAACTCCATTTTAGGTCTCGCCTACGCAGCGCGCATGCGCTGCATGGGAGTCCTTTAGCCATCGTTCTGCTGTTTTTCGAAGCACATACTCGTGTTTGTGGCGGCATACACATTGCGGGAGTGCGCAGGGGCACGCCACAAGCACGAGTATGTGCTTCGAAAAACAGCAGACTGCTCTCACCAGCGCGCACGCACTACTCGCAAGCTCACCTCCTGCTCCCCCTCTCACAATTAACTTTTGCAGCTGTGGGCCGCGCTTGTGTTTCAGCGCTTGTGATTCTTATGTGTCAGATTTTACGTCGTTATTCCCTCACTTTTGTATTTATGTTTGACTTTTTTTTTGCTTTTGGTTCTATTTTTTGTCTTCGGACCCCCTTAGAGGAGAAGTATCAGGTTGTCCGGGCTCCGTGTCACCCTCTCCATTGGCTAAGGTAGCCTCCTCTGCTCATTTGCAGAGCCCCCGTCACTCTGCCTGCGACATCAACACCATGGCTTACATGCCACTGCAAATGCGCCCTTGCAGAGGAGTGAATCTGGCATGTCAAAGGCAGCTTGTTCCGCTCACTCAAGCTAGGAACTTGTAGGAAACATGGACTCTGCCACTCAGGTAAGTTTTTGCCATCTGATGTGCTCAGTGCAGTAACTATATCAGCTGAGGGCTTACTTAGCCTACCTCGCTGATAGGTTTCACTAGGGATTTAATATTTCAACTCAGCCTCTTGACTGACTACTATCCTTCTAATGAAACCCCTTAATTTGCTTCCAGATACTCTTGCCTGTTGATACTACCCTAAACATCCCTCTGCCGTCATCTTTATTTGGGTTATGGGGCACCTGGCCCAGATACCAGCTTTATCTAATGGTTGAACCATTTGGCCAGGTTGCTTTATTTGCCTCGCACACAGTGGCCATCCAGCATTTTTATTTTTAGGTCGAGGTTACCATAATACTTATCATAGATATTTCTCGAATTACTTTAGAATAATCTGGGCAGCAAAACCTGTTTTATTAACTACTCATGCGGATGGGCACCTGATTGTGTACTACATTGACAGTGTCAGTACGGACAATATTATTCCTGTGGGAGGGTTGGACTATAACTTTATTCTATTTGTGACTGCAAACCCTCAAAGCCTAGCCTAAAAACATCAATTGCTGTCCTCTGCAAAGCTTCTGCTTCGAGGAAACAATGAATGCACTGAAAACCAAATCACCAGCCGAGGTTCGCATAGCCAGAGCTCAGTACAAGAAAACATTAATGTTAGCATGGCACAACTGGGACGACTCTAGCTGGAGCGACTTATTTGTGGCAGTAAAGGCAGGCGATAACAGGTTGTTTTAGAAAATTATTGCCCATGGGAACGACCACTTTGCCTCGCAGATTGAATACTAACTGAACCCGGGAGTGCGGGTGAATCACTTTACTAAATTATACGAAAGTGCGCTTGATGAGCATAACCTCCTCCCCACTCATTGTTAGAATCTATCTGGTTTAACCTGCCGGTTTTCTGAGGCGTGTTAATGTTAGCCAATTAACAGAGATTTGCATTTGATCTGCTATCTCTGCCCTCTCACCTACTGGGGTGTTTAACTGTGATTACCACCAAGAAAAAACAAGCATTGGAAATGCAATAGGTCTCGCAATAACGCGAGTCTGAACTATTAGCGTTGTAAATGATAATGCCCTTTATTTTTGCGTTCTGGTTTTTGGAACATAAATAAAAGGCTTTGTCATTTACAAGGCCTATAGCTTAAATTTGCGTTAAAACGAGATCTATTGCATTGCAATGGTGGTGGTGCTGCTGAGTTTTCTCTGAAACTGCACTCTGAATCTGCACTCTGAATCTGCACCCACAATCTGCACCCACAATGTGTGAGTGGCGTTGCGTGGCTGAGTGGCGTTGCGTGGCTGAGTGGCGTTGCGTGGCTGAGTGGCGTTGCGTGGCTGAGTGGCGTTGCGTGGCTGAGTGGCGTTGCGTGGCTGAGTGGCGTTGCGTGGCTGAGTGGCGTTGCGTGGCTGAGTGGCGTTGCGTGGCTGAGTGGCGTTGCGTGGCTGAGTGGCGTTGCGTGGCTGAGTGGCGTTGCGTGGCTGAGTGGCGTTGCGTGGCGCTGAGTGGCGTTGCGTGGCGCTGAGTGGCGTTGCGTGGCGCTGAGTGGCGTTGCGTGGCGCTGAGTGGCGTTGCGTGGCGCTGAGTGGCGTTGCGTGGCGCTGAGTGGCGTTGCGTGGCGTTGCGTGGCGCTGAGTGGCGTTGCGTGGCTGAGTGGCGTTGCGTGGCTGAGTGGCGTTGCGTGGCTGAGTGGCGTTGCGTGGCTGAGTGGCGTTGCGTGGCTGAGTGGCGTTGCGTGGCTGAGTGGCGTTGCGTGGCTGAGTGGCGTTGCGTGGCTGAGTGGCGTTGCGTGGCTGAGTGGCGTTGCGTGGCTGAGTGGCGTTGCGTGGCTGAGTGGCGTTGCGTGGCTGAGTGGCGTTGCGTGGCTGAGTGGCGTTGCGTGGCTGAGTGGCGTTGCGTGGCTGAGTGGCGTTGCGTGGCTGAGTGGCGTTGCGTGGCTGAGTGGCGTTGCGTGGCTGAGTGGCGTTGCGTGGCTGAGTGGCGTTGCGTGGCTGAGTGGCGTTGCGTGGGTGAGTGGCGTTGCGTGGGTGAGTGGCGTTGCGTGGGTGAGTGGCGTTGCGTGGGTGAGTGGCGTTGCGTGGGTGAGTGGCGTTGCGTGGGTGAGTGGCGTTGCGTGGGTGAGTGGCGTTGCGTGGGTGAGTGGCGTTGCGTGTCTGAGTGGCGTTGCGTGTCTGAGTGGCGTTGCGTGTCTGAGTGGCGTTGCGTGTCTGAGTGGCGTTGCGTGTCTGAGTGGCGTTGCGTGTCTGAGTGGCGTTGCGTGTCTGAGTGGCGTTGCGTGTCTGAGTGGCGTTGCGTGTCTGAGAGGCGTTGCGTGTCTGAGAGGCGTTGCGTGTCTGAGTGGCGTTGCGTGTCTGAGTGGCGTTGCGTGTCTGAGTGGCGTTGCGTGTCTGAGTGGCGTTGCGTGTCTGAGTGGCGTTGCGTGTGTGTGAGTGGCGTTGCGTGTGTGTGAGTGGCGTTGCGTGTGTGAGTGGCGTTGCGTGTGTGAGTGGCGTTGCGTGTGTGAGTGGCGTTGCGTGTGTGAGTGGCGTTGCGTGTGTGAGTGGCGTTGCGTGTGTGAGTGGCGTTGCGTGTGTGAGTGGCGTTGCATGTGTGAGTGGCGTTGCGTGTGTGAGTGGCGTTGCGTGTGTGAGTGGCGTTGCGTGTGTGAGTGGCGTTGCGTGTGTGAGTGGCGTTGCGTGGATGATAGTGGGCTTGCGTGGGTGTGAGTGGCGTTGCGTGTCTGTAAGTGTTGCTGTGTGGGTGAAAGTGGCACAGAGCCTTTGATGTGGCCTGGCGCAGGAGAAATGCTGCTGCTGCTAATTAAATACAAGAGTTGCCGGGAAGCGGCCGGGAAACACAAGTACGGCCGGCCACATAATTAGGGGAGGAGAAGCCGCACAGCACACGCTGGGAGAAGCCCTTTGATGTGCTGTGCGGCCGCGATGCGCGCTCTGTGCTGGGGGAGGGGGGAGGGCCATTAGCCTGACGAAGGGTGGGAGGGACATTGAGGAACAGATGGCCATGAAAGTGTATGGGCCAAAAGCGCGTGCCTGTACATGCACTCGAAGAAAACGCCACGAAAAAAAAGCGGTGGTTTGACAATCAGTTCGAGCACTTGAATTCTCGGCCATTTCCCATTCCTTCGGAATGGTAAAGGACGAGACCTAAAAAACTACATTTCATTTTGCATTTCACAAGTCTGCCAACTGGCACTATGACATATGACGACGGCCACAGTAATTATGCTGCAAGGGAGGGTCAAATAATTTGAGTAAAATGTGTGACAAGAAAAGGCAGATAATGCAGCCTAATGCAGTACACATTGAGGTCGGATTATTTAATTATTTTTTTTGCACATGGTAACAACGTCTAGAGAACTATTTCACCGTATTAATACCCATTTAAAACACAAATGCACCAATACTCATCGCTGATTTATTCATCAGTTGGCTCATTTATTAAGCCTCAAGGATTTCTCCACGCACGCCAGACTGCCTTGTCATTACCCTGTCTCCCTCCCCATCACAAAGCAAAGGATGTTGAACAAGTTCAAAAGCTGCTCATTCTTTGCATGCCAAATAAACCGAATGAGAAATTAAACAAGCATTGGCATAGCCAATAGGTCTCGTCTTTGGGACCTTATAAGTGTTTAGTTATCCAGCACAATATCCTTGGTGCAACAACATCTACTGTTGCTTGGCTAAACACTTATAAGGTCCCAAAGGCGAGACCTATTGGCTAGGCCAATGCTTGTTTTCCTTGTCAAGGTGATAGGGTGCAGGTCAGGAAAATGTAATGATCTCTGGTGTTCAAGCTTCATATCCCTGTGCCAGATGGCCAATCTGAGGATACAATCTCCCCTTCTCATGTATTCACAACCAGAATGACTGTCTCCTGGACACCTATTTGATTTTCTTGCTTCTGACGAAATTTATTAAGCCTTTTAAACTTACCCATTCACTAATCCCAGTTGAAGAGTCATCAACTCATTTATCACTGCACTTGCCCTGATCTTCAACATTTCTGAACGTATCTCTGCCGGACGCCCAGCACTCACAGCAGAGTGCTCCTCAGACTATGGGCAAACTCCAATCTCTCATCCAGTTTCAGCATAGCATCCAGTGCACTTGCCCCTCTTTCACTTGCATGGCATTCTCAGCAAGGTGTCCACACAGCACTCTTACACTCATCTCTGTTGTTTTAAAGGTGCACTCAGCTGTCAGCACTTTGCCTAACAAGGTTTCATATTTTTGCTGTTTATCACTGCTGCCCCAATTGAGGAAATCATATCACCTAAATCCATGCACGAGGGTAGCAGTGGTAGAGTTAATTGTGCACAAAGGACCTGTTCCCCTCCAGATAGAGGAAATCCACCCAATTGTTTCTCATCTGAATTTCTCTTTTCAAAACTGAAGGTTTAACCTGATTGAGCAATAAAGCCAAACCTGCTCCGTTTTTCAGACCGCCACGCCTTACCTAACGAGTCCCAATAAAAAAAAAATGAAAAACAATGGATTAATGGTGAGCAGGTCACACAGTACAAGGGTAGCACTTCTTGAAAAACAGGAAGTGATGTTTAGTAAGCTCTATAGGCTGCTGTATGGTGTGTGCAAGAATCCAGTACTTCCAGAGCCCGTCAGCACAAAGCGAACACAGTGCTACTACTGCTTGTCCTCTTCTATCCACCCCCCATTTAAGTGCTGCTCTACCGGTCTGAAGCTCGAGTTATGATTGGTCTGGACAACACCTTCCAAGACTCCGTGTCTGACACTTCTCCAACCACCCAAAGTCACCTTTTGCCAAAGTAGTATACATCTTCAGCCAAAAACATGTAATCAACCCAAATTATCCAGATGGAACCTTTTTGGAAATTCACGGAACGATTGCAAGAATGGATGAAGTTGCTTTCTTTTTTTACATCTGTAAAACATGGTGCTTCAAGAGAGCACATTTTCAATACTCCTGTAACAATATCTCCATGTCAGCAATAAAAGTTAATCTTAACATACGTTTTCTTTATTATGTAGCTGGCAGAATAGTGTTTCTTGATGAGCCTAAACACAGTCATGCGTAGGAGTGTGGTTAAGGTTTTAGACCTAGGTATTACTTAGGTGTACTCTACTTCATAGACATGCTAAGGACATCACTTTGCACATCTTTAGAAAACTGATGGCTGCTCCAGCCCTCTTCCAATGTCTTGCACCTTTGCTGACCTAGACCTATTATCTTTGCTGAGAGTCACCCCCCAAATTGGATCATAACCATGAAGGTCCTGCTGAGGAGGGAACTGTTTCCTCAATGTCACTCCACAGTCAGCACATGACTTAAAGAGACTCTCTGGCTGCAGAACATGTACACGAAAGGGGAAGGAAGGAATGGAAAGGTTGTCGTTTAACAAATGACACATCCAAATATGTGAGGAGTGTGGTAGGAGAGGCATGTCCTAACTCCTCAAGCCAGTGGTTGCAACTAGGAGTACCGCGAGACAGAGACCGGGAGAAATAAAAAAATGGGGAGAAATTGGCAAATAACCCATCCTTTGCTTTCTAAATGTTAATTGTTTGTATGTATGGTGGAAGAAACTTAATTAGTTGTATACTACTTGAAACATGCCGACAAAGTTCTCCAAGAATATATATAAGCCTTTTCGCTGTGCACAGTAGTGTGCGAGGCCAGTGTGTGTGCCTCTAGCCCTGTCATCTGTCACAACATCAAACACCTCTGACATGTTGAAGTTCATTCACCAAAAACAACACTGCTTGTAGTGTGCTGCTGCTTTGGCATCTTTTACTCTCGTTGGCGCACTCCACTTTTAAGATCAAATACACAATTAGTATGTTAGTCCCTGCTAAGTACGTGGATGCTTTATGTTAGTTGGAGGCTGTTAAAGTAAGGAAAAAAATAATGATTCAGAGAGATTATTTGCTTTTGGAAGGTAGAAAGAGAAAAACAAGCATTTGCAATGCAGTAGGTCTTGCATTTACGAGAGTTTGAGCTATTGGCACTGTAAATGACGAGGCTTTTTATTTATGTGTTGTTTTTAAAACAGATAAATAAAAGGCATCGTCATTGACAATGCCAATAGTTTAAACTCTTGCAAATACAAGACTTATTGCATTGCAAATAACAGTTATTGCCCATGTGTCCCCACATTCAATTTAATTAGCAACATAGGGAACAGAAGAGGATGATTAAGGTGGCAGGCAGTATGAGGGGCCTGAAGTAGTAGGGCAAGTGTAGGCCGTGAGACTAAGTCATGTTCGCTGTAGGACAGAGCGAGATAGATAAACAATAGTTGGAGAGCTGAAAAGTGGGGAATACGATTCACCACTAATTCCTTAGAGCCCCCTCCCCCCAAGACACCAAGGCTATGTACAATGGACGTGGCAGGTTCTAGGCTAGAATACCTGGCTACAAGACTAACTGCACATCCACTGGAGGGCTTCGAGACAGCTCTGTTGGTATACAGACTGAGAACTCACATAGCAGGTACCAAGACAGATGGAAAGTGTACTGTGATATTTGCCTGAGATGACCAGGGTTCTGCAGGATCGCTGGTTACCAACCTACAAGACAGGACAGTCCGTGCACCTGTGGGTGGTTATATGTGGGTTTCAAGAATACATGCAGGATCCAGTTGGCCGAAGCAGCTCAGTGAGCAGCTTTATACTAGCCAGCGAGAGTACGGCAGATGAACGCGGGGCTCTGGACAAATAGTTATGTGTCCAGTATTTTGCAGCTTGATGACATCACTGAGGGAACCCAACAAAACAAATGTCAGCCACAGTTCAGCCAGAGGGCCAGATATTAAGCCAACGGAATTGAAATATATGTCCAATGCAGTGCTCCCAGACGGCTTGGGCTGGGTACAGCTAGAGGGGCCACATCCAATTCTAGTCCTCAAGAAATGAGAGCTTTTGTACCAGCTAAGTGCGTGGTACAGTTCTGCAAGCTTTACCATATAACCTCTGCATTGGCAAACGACAACACAGGCACACTTGGTAATGTGACCAATAGGGTACAGCCCACCAACATGGTCAAAGTGCAGCAAACAGTAGAAGGCAGTAACTGACTGCCACACCATTCCAAGGTCAGCTCATCTGCAACGTGTACAGTGAGTACAGAAGAAGGAAACGGGAGGCATGGGGTGACGGCTATGGTTCCTCTGTGCAGTTTCACTGTACGTGTTTCCGGAGAACAAGAAAAACAAGTTAGGCTGCACCGCAAAGAGCTCCTACTGTTGTGCAAATTAGGACCAGTGACAAACGTTTGCACGCACAGTGCCTAAACGGTACGTATGCCCAGAGGCCGATTAAACAAGGTTTGGTGTAAGGTGTATTCCTCAGCTCTGAAGAGTGTGCTCTTCAGATTTTGCTGGAAACCTTAGGAGCAATTTTCGCAGAGACACCGTGTGATTTGCTTCTGCCCTCTACGATTGGAGGGTGACCGTGTATCCGCGAATCTACGCCCGGCCAGTGACTGCTGTACACATTAACCAACAGCACACGCTGGTAGCTCCTCACACTAATAATCTACGCTCCTGTAGTTGCACACATTACCTCAAAACACAACGTTTTAACTCACAGCACTAACATCATCAAACCTTTAGGTGTGCGCACTAACTCCAGTTGTCAGTAACTCATGACCACGGCACACCACTGCATGTAGACGAAGGGGACACTTTAGCATGACGGTCGAACGTCTGCTTATACCACTAAACATTTTAACAGCTGGTCTGCACCCCTAACCCTACAGCAGAGGTTGTCAATATGCCTCTCATCTCCTCTACAGCCATGTCTGTGTGATACACAGTTGTATAGTTGCGAGTATGTGTGAAACAATCCATATGATAGCACACACACAACACATACCGCTAAGCGTACTTAGACATGATCTATAGGCGTGGTAAACCACAATACCACAGTAGTTCATTAGCCAGTCATTTGGGTTTTCAAAGTGCACTAGGATCGCTTTAGTCACTGAAATTAAGAACACTTTCCCTTCCAAAGTAAAATATTAAAAAGAAAAAAGAAACCCTGCATGTCTGTACAGACAGGTGTGCCAAGTCATTAGCAGTTCTCCTAATGGCTGAAAATGTGTACCTACCACAACTAACAAACTGCCGAGCGAATGAGGCGAAATGTGGAAGCAGGAAAGGAAGGCTGATCGCGCCAAATCAGATGCGGGTGAGAGCTCAGTTATCAATTTCGAGGCGCCTATTGTAGGCGCTGGACGCTGAGGTCGTACAGCCCACGTGGAGCGCGCTCTCGTCTCCACACTGTCCTCCGACGCAGTGGTTCAATACAGCCGTGATATTGACGTGAGGCCGGCACCGGAAAATCCAATGTGCTTCATTAAGTGAGATAATTGTAACAAACAAAAAAGAGCCACCGTGAACGCTATCGCGCTCCTCGCTGTGCAACTATCCAGAAGGTGTTTTTTAAAAAAAAAGAAAACTGTGACAAAAAACTGATCCAAAATTCAAGCATATTTCCCTTATTTTTAATGCTGTCCTTCTAATGCACTCATGCGCCTTATACTCCCTTCCACTGGTTTTCTTCATACCTGGGCAACTTTTAGAATTGGGAGAAACCAACGCACGTATGCCAAATGCAGTTAAACAGTCAAACAGATGCAAGACCCTCAGAAAATACAGCAATATTAAAGAAACTTAAAGTAGAAAAGTCACCTACCTGTATCCTACGGCACAGCGGCAGAGGGGAGGGGACCAAAGGGGAGTGGGAGGGGAGTGGGAAGGGAGGAGAAAGGCGATCTTGAAACCGAAAGCGATCGCCTTTGTGAAAAACAAAGCAGTGAGTAATGCATGCGCCATATGCTTTGAAAACCCGGACAAAAGGACTCTCGCTGCGCGAACACTGCTGCGCAGTGTAACGCTAGGCGTAAGACCTAAAAATATCCAGGGCTGGACTGGAAACCAAAATCAGCCCTGGCTAAAATGTTCAAACCAGCCCCACATTCAGAGAACCGCAGCAAGAACGGGCACAGCTGAGTGACCACAATCAATTTTGCTGTGCAAGCAGCCCCATAGCCTGCAGCCCACAAGGAATCTGCCAAAGTGGCCTGCATTCTAAGAGGCTTCTCGCTTTCTTTAGAGCAACACTGCATTCCTCTTTGCTTGTACTATTATTTACGTTTTCTTAACATGTACAAAGGTGGCTGATGGATCATTTCAGTGCTAAAGTGTAAAAGACCTGCACTGTTTTGCATCAAGTGTGCAAAGTGACTTCCTGTATGAAGGTTCGCAGCCAAAAAACTATTTAAACCCCCTCCAAATGGAGCACTGTATTGGACAACTATCACCTGAACTGGATAAAAAGCTGAGGGCCCTCTTTTATTGTGTGACAAGCAAATCTAACCATTTCTATAAATTGGCAGCAAAACAGTAAATTTATATGCAAAGTATCCATAGATGTTGGATAAAAAGCCATAAATTGTGATAATTTAGGTATGCGCTTTCATAAAGATTATAATTGTTCAAACTGTACAATACATCTTTCTGCTATTTTTTGCACTTGCTTTACTGTGATTATTCTGTACATTCCAAGAATATATGGAGGACTAACAATATTCTTGGAAGTAGCAGCATGGAACTCGTGTCACAAAAGATTTAGTAAAAAGGATCAATAAAGAAAATAACATGTTACCACATGAGCCATGAAATACCAGCCACATCAAGAACAAAAAACACCATTGATAACCCTAACGAAATCAGTCTAAAATGTAGCTCAAATATCAGATTAAAACATATTTTGGAAATGCAGTCAGTTTATTTCCAAACACTCTCTTATTTTCTTGTCTAGCAAGTTAGATGTTTTCATCATTAATATATTTAATTCCACCAGCTAAACGCGTGCTATTTTCTTGGGCAAAAACTGTTTTTGTTATGAAATTCTGGATTTTCATTTTTGGCAAATACACATTAACAAGGTCATTGGCGAGATCTTGTAGTTTTGACTGGAAAGAAACTTCAGTCTGGTCTTCCTGAAAAAAAGAAGCCAGTTCTCTAGTTTCAAACCTGAAATATTTTTTGGTGGAGAGGATACCTAGGGCTAGATGTACGAAGCTTTTTGCAGTCGCAAACAGCCCGCCTCGCAGAATAGGGTCAATTTAGACTGTAAAAAGCTTTTTAGGCTGTAAAAATGCTTTCTGGGCTGTACAAAGCCTAAATTGCAATTCTGTAACTCGTTATCCAATCTCAATTTGCCCTTTGAGATTCGTTATTTGGAAGGGGTGTGTTGAGGGCATCCCTTCCTAACACTGAATTGAAATGGAATGAACGAATGTTTTGCGACCGAAATGAGTTTGCAAAACATTTGCAATTTACCATAATTTGAAAAATGGTGGCAACTCATTTGCTAATGGGAAGTGGTCGACAAGGGACCACTTCCCCTTTGAGAATGGTTGGCAAAATATTTTTAAGAGTAGGCAGTGGTCCCATAAACGACTGCCTACTGTAAAAAGAAATTACATTTCAAAGTTACATTTTTTTTTTATAAACGCATCCCATTTTCCTTTAAAGGAAAACAGGCTGCGTAAAAAAATAAATGCTTTATTTGAAAGCAATCACAGACGTGGTGGTATGCTGACCCTAGCAGGCCATCATACCTGTGACGGCAGCGAATCATAGGGGATCGCAAATTGCAAACTACCTTAGTATTATGCAAGAGGTAGGTCTTATTTGCGACCCACTCTGAATTGCTGAATGAAGCTCAATGAGCTTCATACATAAGGAATGGCGATTTCCTAATTGCGATTTTAAAGATATCACAATTAGGAAATCGCTATTCCTAACTTTCGTGCATCTAGCCCTTGGTGATTTATTCAGCATGTCACATTAGGTCTACAGTCATTAGCTTGTTGGTTTTGTCAAGTACTGAAATGTTTCTACTTCTACAAATTGACTGATTAGGCCCTGCATGGCCCCTGTGCCACATCTCATGCCAGAGATGCCCATAAATATGTATTAGATATGCCTGGGCTTTCTAATATTATAATGGTCATTATAGTATCATAGTTTTATCAACAAAACCATAAATATGCCAAGAATGCACAACTTTAAGCCAAAACAAACATTTGGCAAAGATGGCCCACATAATGCCAAAGATGTTCACAATATACCAAGGTGACCAGCACTCTGTCAAGTGTAGGCATCCTCTTAAAGCTATTCGCAACATGGCATGAAGTACCACTTATAGACAGACAAGCACTATAACTGAAAGTGCCTCAGCAGACAATGGATGTACTCAACATGACAAGAACTAGCATCATTTTGTCGGTGTTAGCATTATTCCACAGGTGAGGGTCATGATGCCAGCGATTGCCTGCATACGCTGGGCAGAGGGAGCTCCAGATGCGGAAAATGCAAGGGCCAAGTGCATAGAAGCTAAGGAGGTACATTGGCAGACTAGGGACACTACAGATATCAGGTGTGCATGCTTTAGCTCTCTGATTAAACCTCACCTCTCAAAGGCACGCTTGAGCACTCTAACCTAGACAAATGAAAATCCACCCACCCACCCACATACAGAACATGTAAAGTCCATATTTCAGTCTCCCCAAGAAATTGCTTTTCAATACTTGCTTGTCCCCTCTGCTTCCCCATTCCCCCTCCCCCCCGGCTGTGGTCTAATCGGCTTTTTAATCTATCAACGGCTTTTGCATGGCAGGTCCTCCTGCACAAAGACAAGCACTGGGGGACCTACCACAAGGCCAATTACCATGCTGTTACAGCTACAAATTAATTGACTATGGAAGCAACAGAGGTGTGACTGGCTTGGAGGCCGACCTTTGGGGCATGGAGGTACTGTGCTCTGCCATAGAGCTGAGTGCCAAGAATTTAGCACTCAGATCTGTGCAGAGCTCTTGTCTGTATACGTAGCAACAAATATCCACCGTGCATTTGGGATGGGCCACTCACCTTAACTTAACACACTAACTGTTTCTACATGGCTCTCGCACTCTGAGATTATGGAGTTTCATAGAACCTTTACTCAAACGCTTTCAGCAAAACATGTAAGCAACTTGCAGCTTAGATAATCTGCATGGCACTTTTTCTCCTCAGTTTGGTGACAACTTTCTGTCAGGGCCAAAGTGTGCCTGTCTTGTACTAGATACTTTCCATTCCAGGAAGGGAAGCAAATCAATAAACATGCCTCACTTGTTAAATGTTAAACAAATTAAATAAGTGCTTGCATTCAAAGTTCACTTGGCTTTCGCTCATGATCGTATGCACTGGCATTATCAGTGGTGTCCAGGGCCTGGAGGCCAACGTGGATTAGGAGAGGAGGTGGACGAGTGTGTGCGTGCTCCCAAGGGCAAATGGCAGGCACCAAGGGGGTGGAGCAAACAAACTTTTGGACATACTTCCAATTTTTTTAAAACGTAAAAAGTCATTGTTCCTAACTAGGAAAAAAATATTTTTTGAGTCAGGTACCACCTATCTCCTAAATGGGAATAAATCAATGTTACTGGGGGGTTTTAACCTTCACATAGAGGATACGTCCGACTGAGAGGCCCAGAACTTTATTAACTCCAGTGTTGGTATGAATTTAGAGAGGGTTTCTACAGGCCCCACTCATGAGGCAGGATATACGTTGGATCAAATTATTAGTTCCAAAATTGTTTTACTGCTTTTAAAAATCTTTTCCCCCTTCTCTGGACAGAACACCCTTTTATTCTTTTCAATGTACAGCTCATGAATACAGATGATCACGTTACATCAAAACTAGAAGTTCTGGGCAGACCATGGGGAAGGCTGAATTCTGAAATGTGCTTCCGCTTTGGACCCCATGTGTCCTAACCTATGTAACAATGACCGAATACTAAATTCAGATCTAATAACTAGTTGTTTTACATCCTCTTTTAATAATACTTCTCAGGCCGTTCAACCCATTGGCTGCTTCCGCGATTTCGCGGCAGTACGGCCGTTTTAAAAAACGGGCGCGGTCGCGTCGGCCATTGGCCGACGGCAGCACCAGCGAGGTATTGCTGCCGGCCGACGGCAGCATGGAAGGGGTTAAATCTAAGAGATATGCACCATCCATAGCCAGACCCTGAGCAGAAAACTGCTCGATTGAAACAGGAGTGAGGAACACTGGCTTTGGCTACACGTCATTGTTGGAGAAAGTGGGCTTCTATAAAATTATCTTTTTACTAAATTCCTTTATAAATTCACCATTTGAAGTCCCTGGGTTTTTTTTTGACTGATGGAGGAGGAGACTTTTTTTGCTGTTGGGTGTGTGGCCAGAGGATAGTATTCACATGGACAAAAAAGTCTTGTGATGGGCCGTTGCCCTCCCAAATTTACAATTACACTATCGGACATCCCAATTATTGGTTGTCACTGAATGAACATTTGCCTTGAAGAGGTTGGAACCTCTGCTTTTAGTGGAAAGAAGAGAAATAGACCTGAAAGGGTTCATTAGTCAACTCTGTGGCAGAGGTGGGCTTACTGGGCTTCCAACTCCGACAGCGAAAGTGATTCAGCTATGAAGAAGGGCGACACCAAAATTTTGGTGGAACGGGAAGTGACACTGGGGACACCTCTATAGGAGGTTGATATAGTGAAAGAATAGCAAATAGTAGAAAACCATTGAAAATTGGATCTTCAGGGTAAATGTAAGGTGGTGGGACATATGGAACAAAGCATAGATGATGCCTTTTTTCGAACTAAAGGAACAATATGAGTTAGCAGAGAGCCAATACCTGTGCTACCTGCAGGTGAGACATATCCTTCACCGCAACAAAGATTTGCTGCAGGACGCCTTTGATAAAAATGCAGTTTCGGAGATCTACATCACTTTAGTTAACAATAAGTCTACCCCATGGAGATAAATGGGAACAAAATGTGTGGAAACTAGAGGACGCTGACTGGGGTGAATCCTGTAATGATAGGTTGCTATAAGGGCTGGGTTTCGAGTGGTCCAATTAAAAATACTACATAGGGCCTACTATACTAGGACTACATTGTTTAGGATAGGAGAATAGGCAACAACGTATGTCTCCGGGGTTGCAATTAGACCGGAACATTATTGCACACAATTTGCGGTTATCCATTGGTACAAGGATATTGGGAACAAGCGAGATGAAGAATAAATAGGGCAATCAGAGAATCGACAGAAATTACACTCCCCACCCAAACTGGTGGCACAGACTATCTGGGGGTACAGACCATCGGCAGATGGTACTTTTTTTTTTTTTGGTAAAGTGGCTTTGATGGAAGTTACACAGGCTATAATTAGTTACTGGGGAGGTACGTCTATTCCCACAGTGTAACTGTGGGAGTCCAACAAGGATTGGTGTATGCAGATGGAAGAACTGGTATGTAAGACGTAAGGCTGCCCAAAAATGTTGCTAAATATTGGGCCCTTGTAAAAACATAGGTGAGGAGCTGGAAGAGGGTTGAGAGAACGATGCTGTTAGAATGGGTACTTGTGGATTTGTTACAGGGAACTGCCTGTCCATCTAAATCTGGGATACAGTTTATAACTTAAGGAATAGAGATATAGAATGAATATACTGACACAGATTGTGACCTGATATGTAAGCCGAATAATAAAAAGATCTAAAAAAATAAATAAATACATTAAAAAAAGAAACGCACTCCATGCTTTGATGTGAATCCTAAAACCATTAGAGAAGAATACAAGATTGCAAAAAACTAGACAGAAAATGGAAAATAATACAATGCGCCAGATGAACTAAGATATAAAACCCAACAAAACCTTTATTATAAACTGGTTAAGAACACTAAAACAGTTTAAACTAAAGCACCAGAAATGCTACCATGGAACTCTTCTTGCTGTATAAAAAGATAGCCTGTCCCCAAGCCGATGATAATGTCATCGAATCATCTTAAGAGTTGTGCAACAATTTGTCAGAGGATTTTCACAACAAAATTGCCAAAGTGCCTAAAAACTTTTGTCAGGAACACATAAACACTCTTCCCTTACCTAATCCACCAAACGAAATTACCTCATCGTCCCTCCCTCGCTTCCCTTACTTACGAAATTGAGGCATCCCTGCCTCACCAGACACCCGTACCCACGTGATTTGTCACGTGGGGACTATATATAGCCCCCAGCCCCCTCATACCTACTGTTTTTTTCTGTCTCACCACTGTGAGACGCGCGTCCCACGCGCTGGCCGTTATGCGGAGCTGCGGTAGTTTTCTCTTTCTTGAGGGCTTCTCCCTCACTTGCTATCGCCTTCCTGGGTCTGGCGGCGCCGTCCTGGTGTATGCGAGCCTTCCCCACCGCGTTGATGTTTTTGCGGTGCACTTCTCGGCGGCTGGGCGGTCAGGTTCCGGGTGACGGAGTCACCGGCCCTGAGTGGCTGGGGCTGTGGTTCCGGTTCGGATGACCGGAATGGAGGCGGCGGCTGGCGGATGTGCTGTAGCTTCTCGGCTGGCTGTTTCCGATGCTCCCATGCGGTAGGGGCCTCGTTTGGGGTCGTTTTTTATACATTTTCATGTTTTTGATGATTGGTTTCATTGTCTGCGAGGCTTCTTTATTGGTTGCCTCGTGTATCCTTTGTTTCTATTGGTTTTCTCCCGGCTGGGGCTGTGTTACACTTTATTTAAGGGCTTGCCTCGGCTTTCTGCCCTGTTAGTTTCACTATGGCTAAACGGACTTCGAAGCGCTTGAGGGTTTTGTCCTCCTCTGATGAGGATGATGAGGTGCCTGTCCCGGCTCGTAGGACCAGGTCCCAGGGTCCGGTGGATTCTTCTGCCCCCCTGTCTGCTTCTGAGGTGCAGTCCATGATTGAGGCTGCTGTGTCTCGTGCTTTGGAGGCGAGGGGTGCTAAGCCACGGCGCAGGTCTTCTCGTGTTGCGGGGGGTCCGGTGGACTCTCCCTCTGAGGACTCATCTTCTTCTTCGGACTCTGCCATGCCTTCTACATCTTCGGGGAAGTTTGTGCGTAGGGAGGAGGTGCCTGCTATTCTCCAGCACATCAGGGAGAACTTGGGGTTTTCTCCTTTTTCTGCTCGCATGGGGTCCGAGGACATTTTTCCCCAATATGTTAAGCCTCCTGAACTCGCTATGCCCTTTCATGGCCGCATCAAAGACTTGATTTCGGGGGAATGGCGGGACCTTGAGCGCTCCTCTGTTCCTCGCTTTTTACAAAAGCTTTATTCCCTGGAGGAGGGGGAGGTCTCTCTTCCTCACTCTGTGAAGGTGGATGCCATGTTGGCCACTCTTATTGGGCGCACTTCTATTAATCCTGAGGATTGTTCGCCTTCGGATGCCACGGATAAGAAGGTGGATGGTGCGCTGAAGAAGGCCTTTTCCGCTGGGAATTTGTCTTTACGTGCTGGCATCTACTCTGCGTATGCGGCGCAGTCTTTGGTGTCTGACTTTGGCAAGCTGGCCACGGCTGTTCAGGAGGAGTCGGACTGCTCTGGCTTGCTTGTCCACATGGAGCAGCAGGCTAAGCTCTTGGCTGACGTCTCTTCGGATGTTCTTCGCTCTGCGGCCATGGCCTCTGGCTCCTTGGTTTTGGCTCGTCGGAACTTGTGGATGCGTGACTGGAAGGCTGATTCTTCGGAGAAGTCCTCACTCCTTAAGATTCCCTTTGATGGCAAATTGCTCTTTGGTGACCAGCTGGATAGTATGGTCACTAAGGCATTCAAGGACCGTAAGCATGCTCTGCCTTACAAGGGCAAGGCGTCTGCCTCTGGTTCTCGCCGTTTTTGGAATCCTGCTCCTTCCTCCTCTGCATCTTTTCAGTCTTCCCGCCAGTCCTCCAGGAACTTTTCTGCTCGTCAACGCCATTTCAGGCCCAGGAAATCTTCGGCCTTGCCTGGTCCCAAGCTTCCGGCGGATACCTTCAAGAGGAAGTCCTGACGTCGACTGTGTTTCGCCCTCAGGTCCTGTGGGCGGGAGGCTGATGTCTTTCCTGGACGCTTGGCTGCTGGATGTGAGGGATCGCTGGGCATTGACTATTGTCAGGAGAGGCTATCTTATCGACTTTGTCGCCGTTCCGCCCGGCTGGGGCACCATCCTTCCTCCTATCCCCAAGTCTCCGTCCAAGCGGGAGGCTCTACTGGAAGGGGTTCGGGATCTTCTGTCAAAGAAGGCGATCGTTCCGGTCCCGCTGGCGCAGCGAGGTCTGGGATGTTATTCCATTTTGTTTCTGGTCCAGAAGGTGTCAGGGGGATTCCGGCCGGTTCTGGACCTGAAGAGGGTGAATGGTTGGGTTCGGACCGTTCACTTCAAGATGGTGACTTTGCAGTCCATCATTCCGTTGGTGGGGGTCCGGGACTTCATGACGTCTATCGATTTGCAGGACGCCTACCTTCACGTTCCTGTGGCTCGGACTCATCAGCAGTTTCTTCGCTTTGCGGTTGGCGGCTTCCACTTCCAGTTTGCGGTTTTGCCATTCGGGCTGAAGTCCGCCCCTCGGGTCTTCACCAAGCTCTTGGCCCCCTTGGTGGCCCTGGTCCACTGTCAGGGGATATTTTTACATCCTTATCTGGACGACTGGCTGGTTCATGCTCCCTCTTTCCAGTTGACTGTCGATCACACAGACTTGGTGCTGGCCGTTTTGAGGGGGCACGGCTTTCTTGTCAATCTGGGCAAGTCGTTCCTTGTTCCTTCCCAGGATCGTCTCTTCATTGGGGCCAGGTTTCGGACAGATTTGGGAGTGGTCACTCTGCCCGAGGCTCGGGTGGTCAAGATTCAGTCTCACATCCTGTCTCTGCTGTCAGGTCCAGTACAGGTGGCGGCGCGTTGGCTGCAGGTTCAGGGGGATATGGCTGCCACGGTGTTTCTGGTTCCTTGGGCCAGATTTCATTTACACACGCTGTTGGCTCATGTTCTGGCGCATTGGTCTCCCCATTGCCTTCCCCTCTCTTCTCCAATCCCGGTTTCCCCTCAGATCAGATCTTCTCTGGGTTGGTGGCTGGTTCGGGGTCATTTGCTGAAGGGTGTCTCTCTCTCTCTCCTCCGGCTCCGGTTGTGGTGACGACCGATGCCAGCCTCTCGGGTTGGGGGGCATGGCTGGGGGTTCATCAGTCCAGGGGCTTCTGGTCTCCCGCTCAGAGCAGGATGTCATCGAACTGGAGGGAGTTGGAGGCTGTCCGTTTGGCTCTGTTGGCCTTCTCCCAGTTTCTGCAGGGTTCCGTGGTCCTGGTCAGGACGGACAACGTCACGGCCATGGCTTACGTCAACAGGCAGGGGGGGACGAGGTCCTCTTCTCTGGCCCTAGTGGCGGGGCGGTTGTTTGTTTGGGCGGAATCTCATCTGTTGGCTCTCTCGGCGATCCATATTCGGGGGGTGTCCAATTCCCGGGCGGATGCCCTCAGCAGGGCCATTCCGTCGTCTGTGGATTTCTGCCTTCGTCGGGAGTGGTTTGTGGCTCTGACGTTGCGTTGGGGTGTTCCGGTGGTGGGCCTCTTTGCGGATGTGGGAAATGCCTTGGTGTCCCGGTTTGTCTCCCGCTGTCGGGAGGGGTCGGCCTGGGCGGTGGATGCTCTCTCTTGCCCTTGGCCCCGCGGGCTTCTGTATGCGTTTCCTCCTTTCCCCCTTCTTCTCCGCTTCCTGCTGAGGGTCCGGTCCTCGGGGGCTTCTGTGATTCTGGTGGCTCCGGCGTGGCCTCGTGCCTCCTGGTTTCCTCTCCTGGTGGAGTTGAGGTCGGAGGTGGAGTGGTTGCTGCCTCTGTCTCCTCCCCCTTTGGTCTTCCCGGCGTTTCAACAGGATGTTCTGGGCCGGATGCGCTTGGCGGCTTGGAGGTTGAACGCCTAGGTCTTCTGCGACGAGGGGTTCCGGCTGGTTTGACCTCTACTCTGCAGGCGGCTAGACGCGCTTCGACCAACAAGTCTTACCTACGGCACTGGCGTTCTTTCAGTCGGTGGTGTCTTGTCAAGGGTTTGGACCCCTCTTCCTCTTCTTTGTTTGAGGTGATGCTGTTTCTTCAGGAGGGTGCTTCCTTGGGCTTGAAGGTGTCTTCCCTTCGTTTGCAGTGGGCTGCGATTCGGGCGTTTAGGAGCTCTTGGGGCAATCTCTCGGATTCTGAGGGGTTGGTCAGTCGCCTTTTTAAGGGTTTGAATAACGTTCTTCCTGCCCCTCGGCGGCATTTTCCATCCTGGGATCTTTCTCTGGTCTTGGACGCCTTGATGTCGTCTCCCTTTGAGCCGTTGGTTTCTGTGGATCTGCGCCTGTTGTCCTTCAAGACTTTCTTTTTGGTGGCCATTACATCTGCTCGCCGCCTGTGTGAACTGGGTGCTCTTTCTTCCAAACACCCTTTTTGTCGGGTTTTTGATGACAGAATCGTGTTGCGACCTATTCTTTCCTTTCGTCCTAAGGTGGACTCTCAATTCCACAGGGATCAGGAGTTGGTTCTTCCTTCCTTTTTTGGTTCCCCGTCCTCGGAGTCTGAGGTGCGGCTTCACTCTTTGGATGTTAGGAGGGCTCTCCTGGTCTATTTGGAGCGGGTCGCTCCTTTCCGTCTCTCGGATTCCCTTTTTGTTAATTTTGGTCCTGTGAATAGGGGTTTGCGTCCTTCTACTCCTTCCTTGAGTCGTTGGGTTCGTTCTCTGATTTCTTTGGCGTACAAAGAGGGGGGGCACCTTTCTCCTTTGGGGGTTCAGGGTTGTTCCACTCGCTCCATGGCTGCTTCCTGTGCGGAGGTCCAAGGGGCTTCCATTTCGGAGATCTGCCGGGCTGCCACCTGGGCTTCCCCGCTGACCTTTGCCTCTCATTACAGGATTGGCCAGGAGGTTGACTGTGCGGATGTGTTTGGACACAGGGTTCTTTCCACTATGATTCCTGAATAGTGGTTTTTCCCCTGGTCTTCTGTGTTTTTTATTAAACCTGTTTTTTGCATACCTTCTTTGGTTGTCCTGTTTGGCTTTGTACATCTCAATTTCGTAAGGAAGGGAAGCGAGGGAGGGACGATGAGGTAATGCTTCAATTACTTACCGGTAATTGCATTACTCTGAGTCCTACTCCCTCGCTTCCCTTACTTACATCCCTCCCTCCCTCCCTGATGGTCCAGGCCAACCTTTTGGTATGGTTTCGATCTGTGTGGTATTACAGGAGGTATGAGGGGGCTGGGGGCTATATATAGTCCCCACGTGACAAATCACGTGGGTACGGGTGTCTGGTGAGGCAGGGATGCCTCAATTTCGTAAGTAAGGGAAGCGAGGGAGTAGGACTCAGAGTAATGCAATTACCGGTAAGTAATTGAAGCATAACCCTGGTCTACTTTTAAACAGGTAACAGAGGAGAAATTACTAACACATGCTCTCAATAACTTTTTTCTCACCACTGGATGTTTCTTCAGTATAGCAATTCAGTAAAGTTGCTGTGTCCATTACCCTTTCTCTGACCACCTTATGCATCTCTTTATTAGTAACGGTAATCGTACCAATGACATGGAATTCCCACATAGTTTCTCCTCTTTTGAAGAAATCATTGTTTTACGAACAATGTCAAATCACTATCCCATTTCACGTCTACACTTTTTGTGAAACTAAAAGAAACACTGGTTAACATGATGCACTTTATGGAAACTCAACAACTTTTCCACACTGCGCAATCATGTTTCTACAAGGGGCCTGTGTACCGAAACTGTCCTACCCATGGTTACTGATATCAGGTTCATTTGGGACAATGATGGAGGGGTGGCCTTGATTTTTATTGATTTGTCTACGGCTTTTAACACCATATCACACTCTATCCTGTTACAACACTTAGCCACTGCACAGATTAGGAGTATACTCCATGAATGGTGTTCCTCTTTCTTGCAAGATGTCACCCAAATTGAGTGTTTGGACCAAATACAGATCTTAAGCCATGACAATTTCTAGCAGTGTGCCCCCGGGCTCTATTCGGAGTCCCACACTTTTAACTGCTACATGGTCCCTCTTGTCCACCTCATTGATTTGTGGGTATTCCCTTTCATACTCACGCTAACAACACAACGCTGATAGTCAGGATTGATGGGAAATCGCGAGGGGCTGCACAGAACCTTAGATCCTGCCTCAAATAAGTTTCTAGGAGGATGAATTTGAACTCCCTGGCCCGTAATAGCGAAAAAACTGAATTCACTGTGTTTGGCACTCCCACTACGTAGACTAATAAATGGTGGTTGGAAATCTTGGGAGCTTTGCCTCCCCCTTTTTATCACGCCAGAAAGCTGTGAGTCACAACTGACTCCAAACTATCTTTCAATTAACATATCAGGCACATTTCCACCATTTGTTTTTGCTGCTAAGTATCATCTAAAAACCCTGGCTTTCTCATCTAGGAAAGATTTGGTGTATCCCTCATCTTGTCCAGAACAGACTAGTGCAACCCACTACTAGTGGACCTGCCAAAATATATTTTGAAAAAGCCTGCAAATACTTAAAAAAGCAGGAGAGCATATAATAGCGGTTCCTCTATCACAAATCACTTGCATATGCTTCATTGGCTGCCGATTGTAAACAGGTGCTACTTTAAAGCCCTATGCCCATGTCATAAGGCAATCTACAAGGCAGGTCCTGGAAAATACATGCCGCCCCTTATTTACCTGGTACTTGCCACCTTGCACTTTAAGATCCAAACACTTGTTCCTGGTAACGACACCAAATATAAGAAAGCTGCAATGGACGGCCGTTCATTAGCAGTCAATGACGCTAAGGCCCGGAACATCTTAGCTCTATCCCTTCTGGTCCAAACCAACTTTTTCAACCCCTCCAGGAAACAAATTAAGACCTATCTATTATTCGACCCTGTGTGTCATGTGTCAAAGCAGCTTTTTCTCTTTGTATTTGCTAGACCAATTTACCCCACTAGTGCGGTCACACATCTTCCTGAAACAGCTGTATGCACCTTATAAATATAGCATTCATTCATGTATTTATTTATTACGGCTCTTTCGGGTGCTTTCACCACCATTGAATTTCTGGAGCTAAGAGGTGTTGGATAATATTATTTTAGGGGGGTTTGGGCAGATGTGATACACTTTTCGTTTTGTCAAGTCTGCAAATTCACTGGTTGTATAAGAGATTACAGACTAGGTACTCATGATTAAACTACCATTCAAGAATGGCAGAATTGCACAGCATTATAGCTGTGTCGTACAGTGTACGTTCTATTTTCCCCAGGTGTAATCAAGTCTCGAAAGGCAGGGGCACTTTCGCATAATCCTTAAACTTGCTGGGATTTAATCCCATTGGGTTGTGGCTGAGAGAACATGGGCTGGTGGAAAGTGTTCCCACGATGATCCAGTAACTTAGGACTGACCCCCCCATTAGGTGTCTGTAGGCAGAACCATTTAAAAGGAGTGGAGAAAAGCAAAGGGAATGGCACTCGGGTAGTCTAATTTTGCTTTCATGTTAATAGTGGGTCCTCGTTCTTTCTACTGACTGTGAATTTCTAATTTTCAGGCAATACTTAGTTCACATTAACAAGATGAAGTGGTTCCGATGCTGACTGTTTTTAGTAATTTGGAATATTCAAAATAATATTTTAATGTGAAAGTCTCTTATCATAGGGATGTAGTACTTTGCACAAAACGTGCACTGGTGTAGTGCCCACGTTTTTAATGTTATTTACAATTTAAAAATTATACAAAACTAAAGTATTTTCCACAAACTGAAATAAGTCATGCGTTTTCTTGCAACAGTGACCGGGTCATATACCCTGTCCAGGGACAGGTTTCATCTGTCACTTAAACATTGTGTGTCAGTACCTGAAACCAAGCTTGGTATATCTAACAATTGCAATGCATGGCCCATCTTATCACAAGCGGCACTGTGATCTACAAGAGTGATATGAAGTTACCTGATGAGACTGGGGGGAGGATCACCAATGGATTGTGGGAATTTCAGGTATCTGGGCAGGGGGCACACTGCGTCAGTACTGACCTGCTGTTGAGTTGAATGGTATGTCTGGTCCTTTGATTTCTTTTTTTTATTGTGGTGTATGCTATGTATTCTGTCAAAACATGTTGCGGTTATCTTTGCTATGATTCCCACACTGTGGATTGAACTGATTTCATAATCCTAACTCCGACTGCCCATTTTAAGGACTATTTTTCTGTGTGACTAATCTGTTACTAACACATATTTTGTCCAATACAAGACTTAATGCTATCCTGCGGCCTTATCGTTGCTTTGTTGTGTGGTTGCTGTATGCAAGTTCACATCACACACATATCCCACAATCTCACAAAGAGTAAACAATGCTCACAAGAATACTCATCCCAAAATGAGAAGCATGGGCCATGTTAGAGCACGAGTCGTGTCTCTATAGGGATGCTGTGGCTCAAGAACCAACTGTAGTGGCTGGGTCTAGAAGAGGGATATAGTTCATTCTGCTCACAAAAACTCATATTCAAAAGATCTATTGATCATCCACTTGCAGTCACTAATTAACACTGTCGCGGAGTAGACTGAAGTACCACAAGAGCTTACTAGCTGGACTCCCACAATGTTATCTCTATCTTATTTCACTGTCTATGAAAAAAAGAATTTTTATTTAAAGAGGAGTTTAACCTCTCCATTACGTCATCAGCTCACTTCACCTACACCAAGAAGGCCGCCAGTGAAGCACAGGGAGGAGTAACGACGATGAACAACTGTGATGAAAACTGTAGCACTCTAGCCTCCTACACCCTCAGCAGACAGAATGCCATACACTGCCACTCTCACAGCAACGAGTCGGCCACAACCTATTATATACAGACACAACAATGTGTGTCTCCTTACGTTTGTAGCTTTCATATTGCTCGGGAAAATCATTCTTTTGGAACGCTCTTCGTCAAGTATGAACAGCCTTATCCAACTGGAGTTAAAAGTCTGCAAATTCGGTTCAGATGATCTCTACACTTCTCCATCCTCAAGACTCGGGTTTTCTTCACACTCCCATGGGATCGGCCACGAGGAGCATAAAATAGACACTTTGTATTTATTGTCTATCCGTACTACATTAAGTCTTTCTATTCGTTGTGCACAACTGATTTATATACATGTAACAACGCCCTGTTCACATTCTGTCCACTGCCCCATTTAGAGATATTTGCAACTTGGAAATAAACGAATTTCTATAAAAAATATTTTTACTTTACATTTCTTGCTTGCCTTTTCACAAACATGTTATCATGGATAAAGCAGAAGTCTAGTAAAACAAAACACAAAACTAGAAACGTATAAAAAAGCAATCTCCAAAACAAAGCTCACAGTCTAGCATTGGGCATTTGTTTGTAAAAACAGGGCAGAAATGCCGGTCTGCACCCAAAACAATCTAGGCAACTACTAGAAAGGATTTCAGCTGATGCTAAGAAGATACATGGGTGCATAACAAATGAAGTTGTCAGTATTTTGCATAGCACAATGCAACAGCAGAGAATCGAATTTCTAAGCAAACACCAGGGAGAGGGCAAGATGGCAGTATGCCATTAACTATTCTATTGAACACAAATTAAACCATCGTTTATTATATTGACTGAATAGCACTTAAAACAACTTTGATGTTCTATTTTATAAAAAGCCTCACCAAATCGGAAACTTAACAGTTAACCTAGGGTCCAAACTGACATGCTCTTTTTCGAACACATGCTGCCCCGTACTTCTATTCCGAACATCAGTTATTTATAACGCTGATGAACACTATCCTGGGCGGCCTGGCCTGGCACTTTTAGCTCACACGAGACGGAAGAAAGTCTGCCACCCGGGCAGCAGAATCTCTCAGGAGGTTTGGGAAATTGTTGGGTGCATTTCTGCATCTGAATCTGGGGGTTAAGATACTTAACTCCAGGAAAGTTTTAACTACGGAACTGATCAAGGAAACCTGCATTGTTAAAATTAAAAAAACAGAAAGATCGAGTGTTTTAAAAGTCACGAGCACTAGTGTCAACAGTATACTTTGTTCTCCAATGCAGAACGGAAAAGACAAACTTTAGAAGATCAGTTGGAAAGCACACTGGGGTGTCTGGATGCTTGAACTATTGATCATGGCAGGTCACCAGCTCTGGTTCCGACAGGGCTAAAACAGACTTGCTCTTCGCAGACCAACATGCAGGAAAACTGAAATGTAACCACCCTCAAAGCCGTGGACTACTTTCTGCTGCAAACAGCGTGTGAAGGCCTAACCAGCAGTGCACTGAAATAACAGACGATAAAGCACTTCAGACATCATGTAACTATTGTTCAAACTCAAGAATAAACTAGCTTCTTTGTTAAAAACAAGATTTGGGGTTTGGGAAACCCAAATTTTCCCAGTAAATAAGCACCTGCTTCCCACAGAAAATCAGAACAGCAATAAGTAGTCCTCCTCCTCTTAAATGGTGCCCCTTACAAATGTGGAGCTCTCTTTCATGTTGAGGACAGCAGGATACAGCAACAAATGAATGTCCCATGAGATTCAGGGCGTCTTGATCTCTGGAAACCAGCAAAGAGTGATTTTAGCCTTTCACCTGCACCCAACATTTGAGAGGGCAGTGTGGTATTTTGAGACATTGCTGGTGCTGTCGCTTTTAGATACACAGGGTCGTGCTCCAAGATAAGGTCTGCAAAACAGGATCTACAAAAATATCTCTGCCCATCCTTTCTAGTGAGCATGTCTAATGAGCTATGCGCACAACACTGCAATGCATGACAAGAAAAGCTCAACCTTCCTTTATGCATACCTTCAACATTTCCCCAAAGTAAACTTTTAGGCTGCTAGTGAACATGGAGATTACTATAGGAGCACTAGATCAGCAACAGAGTACCTCTGCAAAACAGCAGTGATGCACCACTCTTGCTCAAATACCATTGTGGTAGACAACTTCTAGAAATAACTGGCAACCCTTTTTAGGTTGAAGTTTAGATCTGGTAAAAGCTTGTTGTGGACATTCTGAAAGCTTCCCTGGGAATGTATTCCACCCATTGCTTGCCACTGCTATTGTGTTTTATAACTCACAGTTGCCCAATTTGCTGGCTGTTTGTTTCAGGCTGTTCAACTTGAGTTGGTCCGTCCCATGGAGCATAGCCTATTTACTGTATTCTTCCTTGAGTGCTCGCTTTCTGTATACAGTCCGTTAAAACTTGTTCTTATCTTGTCACATTTTCTGTGCATTCAAAGACAGAGGTCAAATGAAAGGCTCTGTCTTCAAAGGGAGCTTGATGTTTAATTTTCTTTCTCGGACTTCAAAGTGAGAGGATTTATGTGACAAACTTGCTGTGAAAGGAAAGGTATTTTCTAGCAAACAACACAAATGTAAATTTCTGTACATTAATTGTGCCGATATTTCAGAATATATCAGAATTCGGAAAGAACAAATGAAGCACAATTTTTGTAATTCTGAAGTGTGGTGGAAACAAACATTTTAATACAATCAAAATAACCCAACACACCAGGTAATGACATTTCCACACATTATCGTTTGTGAGCGGTATACTTTTATCAGTAAAACTGTATGTCTGTGCAAATGAAATGGTCATTTCAATTGAAAATATGTTGTATGTAATAGCTGTACGCTACCACATCATGCATTCTCCACATTATGCCAATACTCCACATTATGCCACTCCACTCTACCACGTCACTCCACTTTATGACATGCCCCTCAATGCCTTTCAACTCTGCTCTGTAACACTTGAATCCACTTTACACCACTCTGCAACATTCTACTCAACGACAGTCCATTCTACGCCACTCTACTCAATGACATTCTACTACACTCCATTCTAAGACACTGTACTACCTCCACACACTTTACCCCACTCTACATCCCTCCACCGTACACTATTTCCTCCACAACACTCCAAGACATTCCACAATACTCAACGGCCCTCCACTCAACAACACTCTACCCCTCAACAACATTCCAAGACACTCCACAACACTTTAGGACACTCAATTCTATGACGCTCTACTCCATGCTATGTCAATCTGCTACATTCTATGTCACTCTACGACAATCTGCTCCATTTTATGCCACAAAACTCTACTCCACTGTACGCAACTCCATCCACTTCACTCTACAACACTAAACTCCACACTACGGCACCCCACTTTGTGCCTTTTCACTCCAATCCCTCCACAACACTTCATGACAATCTACACGACTCCAAGACAGTACACTCTATGCCACTCCACAACACTATGGCACCAACGTTTAGACAAGCTGAATGGCTATAACACATTGTCGAAGCCAATCGGTCTTGCATAGGTGAGACCCATTGCCTTTGCTAATGCTGGTTTGTTTCAGGTGCCCAATCCCATGCCACTTCCCCTTGAACATAACTTGCATATAAACCAATATGCTCTGCTCAATGACACTTAAAAATAAAGATCCAAACGTCCTCAACTAAGGCACAGTGTCTTTAAGGGTGTGGGCAGAAGGACCTACAAATCACCAGCAGCAGGCCCCGACTGCTCATTTTTTTCCAATGGGCATTCCCCGGATTACTGGAGCCATTGGAGGCTGGTTTTTAATGCAGGTGGTAGCGGCTGCCACCTCTCTACTTTCTCAAGATTCCCTAAGTAATTACAGCAGCCATGGGGAGAGGTGTTTAGGCGACGGATGGGGGGAGGGGGGCATTGTTTGTTCTAAAATCAACAGTAAAAATAAAATCATCCTAACAGCCCATAAAACATGTCCACAAACACCTAAGAAAACGGTCGACGCACTGACCGCTCAGACTAGCTGTCGGGCACTGCCTGATTGCCCTATAGGCCAGTCCGATGCTGGAAAAGCCACAAAGAGGAGAGAGCAATTGGACGTGACAGGACAAACATCTATTATAATAATCCACCACTCATAAAAATATCATTCCCACAGATAGGTTATCACCTTCAGAATGAGTGTAGAACAATACACACTCCATTCAGCGAATGTAAAACGAGCTCAGGGCGGGGAGCAGTGCCAAGGGAGTGCTCCTTAAGCCACCACAGGGCCGCCCTGTGTAACTAGAGCAACAGATGGTCCGCCTGCACACACCCGGATAACAAACACCCCCAAGGGGCTAGATGCAGACGCACAGAAAAATGCCTTTATTGAAACCGCGAGGAGAAATGAATGCAATCTGGCATAGAACTATAAAAACAATACACTGGACTCAACTAGGCATCTATATCTTGAACATTCCAAAAAGATGAATCACAATAATAATCGGGTACAAACAGATCCTAGCCACGCGCCTCATACGAGATTATTAATCTGCGTTAACGCAGCGCGCGCCTGAATGCATGCTCTGAATGCATGCTCGCTCGAGGAGAGCGCAGAATGTCGGTAGAGTGAGAAACACAACCTGGGCGAGCAGTCCACTCCATGAGGAGAAGCAGCAGCGTCCGAGCGCCCCGGCCTGCTCAGTGTGCAGGCGCCGCAGGTAAATAAAACCACTCACGGCATTTCGGCAGGATGTATTAGGAGGGCATCGAGCTATGATTTTTTTTAAACTCACCTTACATCAAAAGCCGGGTTTTGGAAACAAGAGGTTTACACTCAAACCTCTTTTTGCCTAAACAAACAAGACAATCGCAGGTTTCACCTCTGAGGTCTAGTATATAATCAATCACATTTGTCTAAGAGAATCAAATTCGATTGTGTCTCTTGCACTGCCAGCAAAACAACTATTTCAACAATGTAGTCTACATACATTCACCTGCCCCTTATATTTACAGACCTCTCTGGGGGAAAAGTAACTCTCTCCATTTTATCTCCTTCATTGTGGGCGTCAACGCTGACAAAGATGGAGTGACAAAAAAAGCGATTTCAAGCCCTGTGGCATTACTTATTAATATTAGCATCACCCCAGCCTCTAAAAATGGTGGGGCTACCAATCGCAAACACCACCACAAGACACTTTTTATCAAAATAGTGTGCTCCTGTAACTCAATTGTCAGAGTTTATTTTCACCTTATAAACATATCAAGTTGCAAAATCGAGCTCTTAAGTCAAACTATTACCTTTTCATTTGGGGCACTTTTTCAGAAAGCAAAAGGCTCCTTTACACCAAATGAAAAGAACCACGTAAATATAATAGCTTCTCTCTTCATGCTCAAGTACATATTGATTCATCCTACTTTTTTGGGTTAACGCTTGTTAAAAAGCTTGAATAAAAATATTTACATAAATGTACATTTCGTAGCCCTTCATATCATTTTAATTCCCTTCACCAATATGCAGTCATGACCAAAAGTTTCCACATCAAACTGCTTGCCTGTAATATTTGTAAAGTTCAGTGTGACGGGAATGACATGTAAAAGAAAACACATGACTACAAAGTTAATGCTAAGAATATAACATTCAGAAAGGAGAAGTTCATCCATTTTCATAGTTTCGGGTACATCTATTCTGTAGTTATTGAGAACTTGGCAGTCCAGAAAGATTTTGAAGGGCTTCAAAGACTTATAGTTAGGGAGCTGCTGTCGAGAACGAGATGAAAACAGGGGTTGACTAAAAACTCAGGGGACTGGCTGAAAATAGTAGTTTTCGTGTCGTGTGTAGACTTCTCAAATGGTTTGAAAACAGTTTGGCTTCCAGCAATTCAAAATTGTGCACCAGCTGCTATTATGTAACAATCAACTGTAAAACTAGACTGCATCCTGCACCCAAAAACATCTTGGGAGACTAGTAAGGGGCATAAATCATCCATATAGTGGCATTCCTGAAGAATGGAAAATTAAATGTATTGGTAAAAGAAAACATTGAAATCAGAATGTTGGATTCGAGTAGCTAAAAGCATCTGTCAAACAAAAATAAATATACCATATCCAAAAGCATTAAATTACCAAAAAGTGCTAACACACACAACCTACAGTGGGCTTTTGGGGCACAGTGGTCGGGACAATAGTGTGCAATGGTGCAGAGAGGGTTCTGCAACATGAGATACGGGTGCAAAGCATAATCAATGGTGAAGCCCGTCTCACAAGATTCCATGGCTCATGGATAAAGGCAATGTTCCCAGATGCTTCATGTTTTGACAAAGGGTAAATGTTTAACAATTCAACCTCTAAAAAAAAAAGAAAAGTAATGAAAATACTTTTTTACATTTCGGGATGATGTAAGCGGTGCTTGAATTCTGTAATGAAGAGACTAGAGAGGTTAGGGGAGCCAGCATGTGACATTGGGAGCATGAAGGGATGGTCCACCACCACACTGTGCTAGAATGCTCTGTAACATGGAGATAATGCTTGGTCGCTGAAACGTACCCAGACTTTAGGAAACCTCTTACAGCCCAACCCTGACACTACTGTATTCCAACATGGATTAGTGTGTGGCCGCTGAGAACTATGGATAAGAATGGAGGGGATGTCTTAATACATATTACCTAAACTGGGGCTCAGGATGAAATATAGAAACATAATTTAGGATAGCGCAGTTTCGTACAAAAGAGAACTGCAATGCCAAGAGTGAGAGCCTCAATCCTATGTGGTACCTTATTTATAAAACAAAAACATTATATCGTTCTTCTGAGGAATGCTGAATGTAGATCTGTTGTCTGGAGGGGGTGTGATCATCACTAGATCCATGTGCATCTTGCATTTGTTTTGCCATCTCTGTTTATTGTAAAACAATAGTGTTTTAAAGAAGAAAATCTGCTTAAAACAAGTTAGGAGTCGTTACTCAGGAAAAAATTGTATGTTACAAAGGCACAGAAACATCCCTCAAAACGTTCAGTTGAAGGGCATTACGGCAAGGGTGCAAAACGCAAAAGCAACTGAAATTCCAGTTATGGGAATTATTCAACCATAACTTCTCCTACAGAACAGGACCTCCTTCCACATGCTACAGATGAACCAGTGCGATGCGTTATGGCAACACTTCTGGAGTCAAAAACACAATGATAATTTCTTGAAGTTCATCTTATTATATACTTGGGGCAAAACTGAAAAAGATTTCCCTTGGATTGTATTCGGAGACGTTGGTGAGCATCTCAGAGTTTTACAAACAACCTTATATTCATTCTCAACGATCCACAGTTAACAAACATTGCCTAGAGTAAATCATTAACATGTTACACACATCACCCCAAATTTGTTCTAGCTAAATTCCCTGTGAACAGAGAATAAATCAGTTGGTGCAAATCTGAGGTGCTCTTTAACTTGGCCCAAGGGTTTATAAATTAGGTCTACAGTGCGTAGTCATTCCCTGGCAACTGAACACTGTGCCACAGAAAGCAATATAAGAAGATGGTTTGATTGCAATCCACATGTTAAATCAAGTTTCATTGGCCAATGTCTCCCCCCAAAAATAATTGCACGGAAAATCGAGATGAGGCTACTTTGAGCCAACCTTTTTGCCATAAATGGCACAGATATGGTTATCATTAAAATATTCACGGGATAGGCATCAATAGTAGTGTTTCAGATTAAAATTCAGCTAACTTTTAGGATAAAGAATATATTACCCAAGACTCCCCTCAAAGATAACAAACTTACTTAGTATACAAGGGTCACTCACTGACGAGGCTAAGATATTTTTAAATCCAGAAAGAAAAATAGTACAAAGATAGTTTTGCCTTTAGAGATCACACAGAACCAATCTCGCACCGACATGAAATGATACATACTGCACCCTGTTTGCACCACTTTTGATGTCTAATATTTCTTAGTTTAACACATCAGAAAACGCACTTGCTAGGAAACATTTCATCGGTTATTGATTATTGCATCTTTAAAGAGGTTATTTTCTTGGATTCAGAGTGAATTCTGCTCGGTTAACAAGAGTAGCACCAGTAGAAATGAATGCCTCAGTGACAGACAGAGCCAAGTAGTGCACTGCCCCATGTATTGGTGTAGATACCACATTGTTCTCTAATAAAAAATAAACCTTGTAAGGGAGCCAATTGAGAACCGAGTATTGAAAGTGTACAGTAGAATGAACATGGAATAAGAGGGGAAGATGAAGTGAGGAATAAAGAGTAAAAAGAGGGACATGGGGAAGGGCAAATAAACCAAGGACCTGGGCTGGAATTACAAATAGTTCTGCCAAATATCAAAGTGATTTAAATACCCACAAAAGAGTTTATTAGTTTTATTAAAAAGTCAGCATTGACATAAGTGAACGCCCTCATAAGACAAAACATTTGTGATACTGAGCAATTTCTGCAATACTATATAAGATCTGCATTAAAATGTGAGAAATATTACAATCCCCCGCATGGCCTATGATTTAGCCCTAAACTCGTTAATGTCGATAAAGCTACAAGCACAATTTTATAAAACATTTTTTTACCTGTATTACACACCTAAGAAAATTGCCAAATGGGGAACAGGGAAGGGAACTACGTGTCCTCGCTGTGCACTCCATGGGGCTGATATTGTTCATATGTTTGCCACTTGTAACACGCTCTCCGGCCTGATTAAAGATATGTCAGAATTTTTCTGAAGTATGCCAAACAAGAGTAGAAGTTTCAACAGAGGAAATCATGCTGGGGATAGCAAATGGTGAACAGCAGATAAACACACAGGGATTGATATTTGTGGCTATGGCAATATACCGACTTAGTATCGCCTCCGCCTGGCTAGATCCTAACCCACCGGTATTCCAACAATGGAGGGCTAGACTATTAGCGACCTGCAGTCTGGAAATGGCAATCTATAGGAACAAAGGAGCTAAAAAAAGATTAAGGGGCATGCAGATCTGGGCAACGTTCTTGCTGTGGATTCAGAGACATACATGATTGTATTCTGTTTGTTTATTTCTTTTTCTCTTTCTATGCTCAGGAAATTCGAATCATAATGGATTCATTTCAGATTTATGAATGTAATAAGTCGTTTCTCTATGACATGGACTTGGTCAGGGTGTCGGGGGAGGGGTGGGTGGGAATGCATTTATTATGTAAAAAATGTTAATAAAAAGAATTTAAAAAAAATTTGAGAAATATGTAACTTGTCTGCACATCACATTGTTAACGGTGATGTAAACATTCCTTTGTAGAAAAAAAATAACACTAATTTAGTTTTGTTTTCGGTATGGGATTTCATCCAACCGTGCAAATGCCTGGCTCAAGAGTTAAGGAGTGTGCTTTGGAAATGCATATTCGAAGTCCAAATCCTACTTCATCACACCATTATAAGTATATAGAAAAATGAAAGGGCATTCATGTGAAACAACCATTGGCAAAATCAATAAGTGACTCTGGCTGGCAGCATTTAGCCTTCGTCAACCTTTGTTTTGTCAAACTGTTATTGTTGGGAGAGCTACTGGGCACCACCAATAATTAAAAGGAAAAAAAAAATCAGCTACAAGAAAAATATTATTTTGGTATAAAAAATGCAGACATTGCCTTAGTAGTCTCTGGCACTGAAGGCAACTACTTTGTTTGCAGATGTGGTGAGAGAATAGTATCACTCACAGTGAAGACAGTCGATCCCTGAAGTGGGATGCATGATTAGGAAAAATTCAGGCCAGTACAAAAGAGCCAATGGCTGATGCACTGCCATATGCTGTGGTGGGCAGGTGCAAAATTTGAATGACAGTTGATCCAAAAGAGGGAGTGAGAGAGGGCGAGAGAGAGAGCGCAAGAGAGCGAGGGCGAGACATAGAAAGTGTGTTTATTCACTGAAAAAAATAAACAAAGGTAACAGGGACGTTATAGTTAGGTTCAGATTTTACACACACAAAACCATAGAAATTCAGTAGTTATATTTAGAGCTATCCCAAGTCCCTATAATTCATGCCCTAATGTAACGATAACTCACGCCACCACCATGCATAGTTTTCTCATCAATAATTTTACAGCAAATGTTGCCGAGATATCATTGATATCAGTGTAGATTTTAGGAGTGATGAATAAGCAGTGCATGGCGAGGGCATGAGTTATAGTTACCTTAGAGCACAAGTTATAGTTACTTGACATAACTTTAATTATAACTGATGAATATCTAAGGCTTTGTGTCTGTAAAATCTGAACCCAACTATAACGTCACTGTAATCTTTGGCATACCCAACCCGAGCACGGCCTTTGGCCATTCGCAGCAGGAGTTGGTCGCATGCAGCTAACTAACCCCACGCTGTGCACAGTCGAGGTTTGGCCGCAAGGTCTGGCCTATGGCCAACCCCCTAAAAGCAGCCAACCAATTGGCTACTTTTAGCCTTGTGGTCCACATCTCCCAAGGCCCGGCAACATATTTCAAGAGAGTGGGGCAAGTGGTCCCCCTCCCAATGCCAATTTTATTGCCGGGGACCCCAACCCTCAGGGCCTGGCACCATATTTAAAAGAAGGGGGTACGCAGCCCCCTTCCTGGTTAAAGGGGTACCAGTCAATCTGATCTCAGCATGAGACCGGTCAGACCTGCTGTCCCTCCACGTCCCTAAATATACATAAATCTTTTTTTCTAATTACTTAAAAACTGCTTAACGGATTTACACCAAATTACAAAAAGAGATCTTTCTGGACCAAAATGTAGCTTTCTGCCATATACAGTGTAATTACGTTCAGTGGTTCCCTAAGGAAAAGTGCATGGGGAAAACGCATTTTAGGCCCCTTTTGGATGAATCACTCTGAAAGTTTGCCGACAGCAGCTGAAATGAGTGACAAACTAGTTTGGAACATTTCTTAAAGATTCATCAAATGATGCATTAGCAAAACAAAAAACGCTTTCTTATGGAAACTAGAGCCTAACTAGAACTACCAACTACCATATATATAATAAAGCTGTACTAAGTCAGCCCAAATAAAAATATATAACAATATATAAGAATGCTTAAATCCATCTGGACCACTGATAATCACTCTAGTTACATTTTGTAACATTTTCAGTTTATTCACGCTGTTCCAAACAGTGATAAATTGCAGGTAAACAGAAGCCATTGCCCCAAAAGTGGCAATCTAACCCGAACTGCTAGGCCTTGCTTCGTCTGTGCGGGAACACAAGCAACCTCACACATTTTGGTCTTGGTGGACTACATTAGATGAGTGTAGCTGTACTTCCTGAGGCACAACAAAGTCCGTACTTTCAACTACATCGTTTTTCAGCCTGACTTTGGTGCAGACAGGTGCCTACCATACGTGCAATTCAGTTTCACGCCACCTCATAATAATCAGTCCAGTATCTCCTGAACTGTCCACAGCTGCAGTGCATGTGATGAAAGCTTACAGCCATTCTATTTCAATGTTGTGCATTGAAGGGGATCAGAAGCCACTTCAAGAAGATGTTAACTCAATACATATACGTTAACTGTCAGCTCCTTCCTTGATCTTTTCTTCGCAAATCGGATGTTCTAAGTATACATTATAGCGGTCTTGAATTCCTACTGCATAATTACGTCCAACAGTTACGGAAAAATCTCTCTGCACTGTCTATATTTCTCACAGCTGACAACAAAAAATGGATAGTTAAGCTCCAAAATATTTCCTACCAAATGTTTTATTATTTAAAGTATATTTTGAGTCCCACCTAGTGCATCGTAATACGTCTGGTGCAGGCGGTGATAAAGAAGACTGTCAAACAAATTAAAATCGGCCTGTTTCTGTTTTTGCTATAGAAATGTGTTTCTCTGCCTCATTCTTGCTTCTTGTTGGTGCTTGCTTACTTTATTTTTTGTTGCTCCATTCCAGCGAGAGTGCCAAACTGGCAAGCACAACTTGGCCATCTTGTATATACATTCATTAGTGGGCTTAGACATTCCTGTTGAGAAAGGGACGTGTACACTTAACACAGGTAATCCTTTTGTATAGGCTACTGGAAATAAACAATTCTGCGCCAATCCACTTTTCTGTCTGATAATGGATTTATCACATATTCTACAGTTTTCAACAAAAAATAAATGTTCCTCGCTCAAATCGATCAAACGATACTACAAATGCTGCTTTTTGACTACGACACAGATTGCAGCATTTTGAAAATGTTGGCTGGTTATATCGCATGCCGCTTGCTGTATTTCAGGATTAAAGAGGTGAGAAAGTTGTATTACATTTTCACTCCACCCGTGAAAACTGACAACTGCGGGAGACAGGTTGGAGCAGAAAAGTCATGTGGGAGAAGTTGCTCCTTGAACGAGCACTCAGTACCAGTATCTTTCATCACTTTTGGATGCAAAGTATACCCTGGCGTTTAATTTTCATGCAAGATACCCCAAGTGAATTTCATTTTGGCAAAATAACTTTTTGCAATTTCACAAAGGGCTAGAATAAATTCCTCAATTTCTGAACTAGGAGGAGGAAGAAGGATTGCCTGCAGCAGGAAATACAATCCTAGACTGTTAATCAAACACAGTGGGAAAAAAATATAGGTTCTTTGCCATAAAAATGTTTTGTTTCCTTTCCCATTCTCCCATAGCTGACATTATTTCAGAAGATCTTTGGAATTCAGCAATATACCAAATATTTTGTGTTTAGCTTAGAGTCAAATCAAAATAAGCTTTATTCGATGTCATAGTGTTAATCATAAAAGCATACACAATAAAACCAATATACATGTGCATGATAAAATACAATACGCTGTTTTAAAATCAGATAAAATACAGATGCAGATAAAAGAGGAACAACAGTACTCTGTTCCCACGTTAATAATTTCCTCCGAGTAACAACTGCCCATAAAAATGTTGCTAAAACAGCACATATATACAAATTTGGAAGTCATTGTAAATATAAAAGAGCTGGACGACATTGCATAAAATGTAAGGGCTTTACCAGTGGCTTGGGGTCAACTTTAGTAGCGCTGGTTGACAGATGCATATTTAAGTGCGTAAAGTACACTGCTATTCAATGTGGACGTTCTGATTTAGTGAACAAGATTCCAGAAGCGGATACTATACGCATACATAAAACCCAAAGCGGAAAACGAGCCTTACACAGGTGCGAAGTATAGGGTGAACAAGTGCACTAATCATTCCAAAACCTGTGTAGGTCTGGCTTCGATTTTAGCTCAGTGTAACAATGTATATATTTTACACAAAACATTTTAATGTGATGGAAAATTCTGTGTTACTTAAAGGGTGTTCCAGTGCTGTGATGCAAGACAAAATAATGAACTCTTGGCGAATAAATAATATTGTGAACAGGCACGGCTGATTGTTTATAGTTTAATAAGAAGCACATCTTTTGTGTACTGTTGAGACACTATTTGTAGCAATGCATGGTAAAATGGCATGATAGAACGATAATGCCAAGGAACCATTTGCTTAGTTTGCCTTTCCTGGTTGAAAAATATAAACAACCTTGTCACATAACTTGTCCCTCCATTGCCACAGAAATCAAGTGACCATGGCCCCTACTCACAGATGTTCAGCCTGAAACGGACAGTGCTCCCAGAATGAGCTGGGTGTTCAGAAATGCCCTCCGAGAGAGAGATCTGCAGCCCTTGGTGCAGACGGGTCATTCCTTCCATAAAGACAGGGTGAGGTCATTCCAGTCTGGCCTTAGCCATCCCTGCCTGCCAACCCCTCCCACTAGGGCCATGTTTATTTGGTATTCCTGGAACATGTTGGTAGTGTTAGACACCCAAACAAGAGACGCTCTTTTGCGGCAGCGCTCTAGTCTGCAACATTATTTATGTCACAAGTCCCAGACACATCGATGACTGATATACATCCAGTAGTTACACTGACAACTGGCATGACTGCCACCCTCATGGACCACCATAGTTTTACACATCTATGACAGGCAACTTTTTCATTGCAGATGTCTTCTTGTTGCCAGTGAATCTCTAATAAATATCCATTGCCAAAAACCAGCTGCTTCAGTGCATGCCAGTTAAATTACAATCCTGGACTAAGCTTCTGATGTGTGGAATAAGACCTGTACTTTGCTACCACTTCCTTGAAGTAACATATAAGGGGCGAGGAAAGAATTGGGTTACCCCTTACAGAGATCAGGCAAGGCATCCTCGGATACAAAATACTTCTTTTTTTTTTTTAGGTACTTTTCTTTCATTCCCATTCAGAATAAGCGAAGGTTCTAGGTTATCATAAACTGATGCAACTTTATGGGGTGAACGGGACCACTCGTTGTCCACGTGTGTGTCCCAGCAATAACATGCACCTCAATGTTCCAACAATGGACTCTGTTGTCATACAAGCACATTAAATCACTCCCCAATAAGTCCAATTAAACCTATTGTATTGCTTGTACACACTTTGGTCTTAATGACTCTCAGCAATAATGGTAAAAAAAGCGGAGTTTAACTACAACAAATGTTATCTGGCATTCAGAGTGCTTATGAAAAATGTTGTTTTAGAAGTAGTACTAGAGTTCTAAAACAAACAGCCGTCTTTATGTTTGCAAAGAGAGGACAACTTAAGCCAAACATACGTCTCTGTTAAAATAGCACAGCACAAATGCAGGAATTAATCTCTGTTCAACACTTGAAATGTATCTTCTCTGACAATGTTGATCTTTGGAGGATTGCCTACACCACTTTGATTTGCAGTGCACTGCACCGACCCCTCTCCGTCTGGAGAACGATACTGTTGATGCCTACAATAAATATAAGAAACCTACCTGGAGAGTAAGAAAGCAGTGACTCCATCAGTTAACCCATGATCACTAACTGGAAATTAGTCACACCTTACACAAAGGTTTGTTACTACCCAACTAATGTCAGAACCTATTTTTGTTCATATTATATTTCTTAGATTCTGGCAGACAATCCACAGATGAACATCAAGACACACCTTCTACCAAAAACTTAAATAAATTACAGTGATAGCCAAATAGCAAACAACTACACAAAGTAAATATGCAACCGCACACAGTACCAGTTAGACTATCAGCTAGATATGACATGTGGGCACAAATGCGCAATGTGCAACAATCGGTGGAGTTTCCCATGCCTTGAATCAGCACCTCCGAAAAAATAGTTTTTAACTACAATTCAGGGAAATAACAGGGATGATTTGCACTGAAGACCCGACATTTTATGTTGGACACACAAACACCCAGTGAATCTCAGTAAGTGGACTGATCTCAAGCCAGGAGACAGGACGGATGCCAGCATTCATAAGTCAGACAATGCATATGCACTTCACTCACAGATGGTAAGGCAAAGTATGAGATAACTTAAGCTATAATTTAAAAAATACTTCTTCCACCTGTTCCAAAAGAATGGCCCTCTACTGAGTTGACAAATCCGGGAAAGCGCTGCAGAAATCTGGAGGGTAATAGGACTCTAGATTACAAGTTCTTGATTAAACAGTGTAAAGAATTGAATTTAGAGGACATGTTTTGTCTTCTAGAAGGAATAGTTAATAGGTATTATGAAGAGGGAACTGGGTTTTGAAGAAGGTGGATGTAAAAGATGAAACGAGATGTGGGATAAAACATTTTGGACGTACTAGAAAGTGGAAGTAACACACTGGAATGTAAAAGTTGCACTACTAATGGGATTATATACACCTTATTATGTATAGTGAGATGTGTATTCAAGTTACTGTCTCCTTCCTACAGGCAGCCATCCCTATATGTTCTTTAATAGAAAATAACAAAAAAAACTTCAATTATAATCTGTTAGTTTAAAAGGGTTTTGCATTTTGACCAATTTGCAGGTGTGATCGAGATGCACTTACTTCCTGTTGTGTGCCCGAGTATATACTCTATCCAACAATGCAGGTTCCAATCAGTAGGATGATGGTTTTTCACTGACTCCAAATAATCCACTCCCATTTCAACTCTACTCACAATCTTCTAATGAATGTGAAGAATCACAGAAAAGAAGCGGGTCTATTTGGTCTGAATCGGCCTATTGAAAGAATGTAATAACTGACTGCTAGGAGAAATAGAACTGTATTCCAAAGTGCGCTGGTGGTGGTCCCAAACAGTGCTTTAAATGGAATGAAAAGGTGTGGCAGGGTCTGTAATAAAGGTGTGGCCAAAAAAGTGTGACTAGGAATCCCTTCCAAGGGGTGCAGCCAAAGTAATGAAGGGTAAGGCTTAAATCACAAACTAAACTCCTGTGTCACACAGCATGCAGCCTGACCAGTATTTGGGGGACTGTGAGTTTTCCGTTATAGCACTCAGGCATATTAGACAAATGCTTAAAGCAAGCAAGGCATATTGTCTTTGTCAGAGTTTGTTAGCAGTATCAAATAAATAAGCTAAAGCAATGACTTTATTGTGAACAGATACAATTGAAATGTTTCCATTCTGAAAAGATGAGACTGAATTAAACATTACTAAGGTTTGTGGATTGGGTAATGACCTTCAGTATCTCAATCACTCCAGTTCTCCCTTTCAAACCATTTTCCCCTGCAGTCTCTGACTCTATGCGGCCTTTTCTACTCACGTCTTTCTGTAATCCTCCATCTCCATATCTCATGAGTCATCTCTTTCCACTTCAGCGCCGGTCTTTTGACTCTACCTTTGTGCATATACTCTTCATCTCCTCCACTTCACCATCCCACCCACAGACAACCCAACCATTCACCCGTATGCGTTGCATCTTGCTTTGATACTGACAATAGTGTGAAACCTGTGCACCTCCTTTATGCCCTTTCCCACAAAATTACAACTGGCACCTAAGTGACTGTCGCTCTTTGCGCTCTGCAGGTAGGCCAAGGATCAGATGTGTATGTTTTCTGAGCACTTTTTTTATGAGCCACTGATGGGCACCTGAGCAGCTCGGATTGTACTCCACTCCTGCTCCAGAGCTCTCAATACTGGCCTGTCGTAAAGACTCACCTACAACTTAAACTCACACCCAGACATCTGGAGGCAACTCAGTTCACGGTGCTCTACACAAGAGCTCCATGTAAAAAACTACAGTAACACAGCATCTGCAAAAACAAACACTTACGGAATAAGTGATGAACTAAAATATGTGAAATGTAATCAGGGACTGCAATAGCGATATGGATTACCTTTGGGTTTTTACAGTGATTGTTGAATAAGCAAGGCGTGTGATTGCCTGTAAATGTAAGGACATGAATATGGGGCCTGTTAAGGGACAGCTTCAAGACCGTTTTTGTTTTACTTAATGGCTATGAGACAGAAAGGACCCGTCCAACTTAAAGCCCCGGGTCCAAGTACTTCCACTCGTTATGGTGGATTGGAAGGTAATGTCCGTCTGACGGGGCACAGGTCGTGATAGAGACGTTGCAATGTATCGATCGGAGTTAGGTGCTCCCGGGCGTTTTTACTTCGCCAACAATGCAGACTGCAGGCTCGGAGTGACTGGTCTGTCAGTCTGATGCATGAGTGGGCCGTACAGAGTCTGGCTCCTACGTGCAACATTTGGAAGGTAAGGTCGTGCGTGCAGAGGGATATGCCTTTTCAGCTCTACCGCAAGGCCCAGAAACACCGAATGCTAGTATTCGGTGCTGGCACTCTGCGGGCAGAGGCGCCCAGTGTCGTCGGATCGTCTGGAAACAAACAATGTGTGATGCAACCAGGGCGATTACGGGTTGCATATTAACTTCGGTCTCTGGCGGCACACGATGTAAGGTCTTAGCGCTTATAGACACAAAGGCTCTTGAGAGGACAACAAATCCGGATATTTGGTCACAGGCCACAGATGTGCAAACAGCAAACACGCTTCGGTGATCTTCAGCTCTGAACAACTGAAGGGATACGGGCAGCAAGTACTGAAGAGGGAGAAGTTTGGTAGAGACTTGACTTCTAAAAGAGCGATTCTCATCTGATCTGTCTACTACGTAAAACGATGCTCAGTAATTTGGTAAAGCTTAGTGACAGTCAGTCGGTCACGGCAGTGCCATGGTGCGCTCAGTACGTACTACTGCCTTTGAGTTATTTCCTCCAGCTACTCCATCTCGCACGATACACTCACGAGGTCACTCGGGTGAATGCAACCAGAAGAAGATGTGTAATAAATGTACTAGGTGGAGCACACATTTAATTACGGAATCGTTATTACAGTACATCTACACCAAACCGAAGTAATGGTGTATTGGGAGCCAGCAAAACGCGCGTGTTTATTGTTGTGTTAAAATGTTCATCCTACTTCTGAAATCCAAGGACTGTGGAAAATAAGAGTATGAAAACCCAAACGTGTCTCGAAGCTTTCTGCTAAAATGGAATGCTTAGGTGAAATGCAGAGCTCATTAATGTGCCCTCAACCCACTGAACAAAACAACTTCGGCCCCAACATATGTTTGCACTACGTGCCTAGGTTTTCATCCGTTAAATGAATACTTAAAACCCGTGCAAAGACCACGTCTACCCCCAGGAGGCTGGAAGTGTGTGTGTGTGCCGACGCGCGGACATACAGAGATGTTTAGTCACAGATGCACTCCTGCACGTACACACGAAGGAGCGCACAATTATGCAGTGGCGTGTGCACATGAACACTATACAGTTATGTGCACACGTGAAGGGAAATACTACGGCATATGGGCATGGAGTTAGAAAGGTCCACGTACGCTAACAAATATGCATCTGCTAAAGCACAAATATTTTAATGGCGCCGACTGCGACTGACCTACGGCCAAAAAAGGGGTGCACCGATGAGAGCATTACACGGTCAGAGGGCCAAGAAAGAGCCGACGAATAAGCAGTATGGAAAACACGGCACAGTGACTCGTTCGAGAGTTTTTAAAAGGAGGGCTTCCTTGTGCCAGGTCTGCACGGGGAGGTAGAAAGTGATGACTCGGCGATGTGCGTCCGATGGTATGCGGAGTGTTTAAATCCCAAGCCTGCCCCAGGCGAGGGCTGCCACCTGTCCCATTTTCAAATGCGCCGTCCCTACTTTCTGGGTGGGATACTGGCATCTGTCTTGCGCTAGGTGATACTGTCACTCACTCCTTCCCGCACACTGCGACTAAAACAACCTGTCTCTACTCTCTCACGTCTTCGAAGTTTCTGCGCCCCACTTACCTTGACTGGGCAGCCATAGTGCCACTCATAGGACCAGCATCCTTGAATCCATGAGCCCTGCTCTGCAGCCCGGACACCCAGAGCGGGGCAGCTCCACCATTTGCCAGTCCTTAATCCATCCCCTCTTCTTTGGGCCGGGAGGGGAGATCCGCCGCGGGGCCCTAAGGTGTCACCGAGCTTCCCACAGGCGCCGATCCCGAGCACAGCCAGCTCAGTGCACAGGATTACACTGTGTGCGATGGACGTCCGGCAGCCGCTCCGCCCATGCCAGAAAGCCAGCAGAGAGGGGACTTGAGCAAGTGGTACAACCCGATTCTCACACCAGTTTCACTTTTTTAACGCATATTTCAACTATGTAACTAACGAAGCCGTTTTTTTAAAGCTGCTGTATTACGTTGACCCCAAACACACTTGTCATGTCACAGTATTATTAATATTAATTATCCGACTGTATCTCTCACCCCTCGATTGGATGGAGCATTCCAAGCCTCCATACATGGACATGGTGCTCTGTCAAAGGCAGGCAGAGAGGACGATTGGGTGAGATGTGCACTGCCCTGGTTGGCCCCTCCTATCACAGGCAGCGTACACATGTCCCACCGGGGCTGTGTTTTCTCCAGCCTGCAGGACAAGCTTTGGAAACATACAGAGGCGGCAGCCGGGCTGGGCCTGGGCCCCCGGCTGCGCCGTACAACCCTATAATCAGGGAGTGCTCTGTGGGATGGGGGAGGAGGGGCGTCCGAGAAGCAACACTGCCTATTTAAACAAGGGAGGTGGATGATGGGGGAGGGGCACTCTGCGGAACTGGCATAACTCAGGGTCTGCCTGTATTTGTATATCAACTGTTTCCTTGGGGGTAACTCCTCCTTTTAATCGCAATTACGTATCCCTCATTCATTTTACAGTACTTCCTCTTGAAAAAATCATTACCTCAATGCAAGAAGGTCATCTAAATCAAAAGTTTCCGTTTTAATTTAGTGTTACAGCATTATATAGCGCTTGCAAAAGCCGGAGTTATTGTAGCATTTTTCAAATAGTTGCTCGGAAAGTTACAAATAATTTATGTCGCAGAACAGTTAAAAAGGTCACAACAGAATGCATAAGCAAAGTAAGAGAGTCCACGATATCCCAAGTGGAGGGGGTCCCGATGCCACAGTCCAGGTCAGAGCAAAAGCGTAACCAAAGTCAAGCATCCACAGTGTCTCTACTGTCAGTGGCTACGTCAGAAACAAGCACTGGCAAAGCCAATATTTTTGGCATTGACCACCAGCCTTTCAACGCTGCCAATGGTTGTTTTGGCCTGGTTTTTGCAAAACTTGTGCTTGGAAAGCTGCCGAGCCCTCATCAATCTTTACAAAAAAATGGCTAGAAGTAAAAATACTTTTTACATCTTGAAAAGTACACATTTCAATAGTAGTCCTTAGCAATTAACAGCTTAACTGCTGAGGCTTCTCCAACCTCAGTGCTTTTGTGATGTTCGAGGCACTTCCTGCTTAAGCCCTCAAATATATTTTTTTTGTCCAAAAAAGGTATCCACGCTAGATTGGAGTCCTTTCCCCCCATATGTTGGGGATTCTAAAGGTCCCCAAGGTTTAAGGATTCCCCTAGAGGGAATCTAGAAAATAGCCAAAATACAGAAACTTAAAAAAAAGTGCTTTTTATTTCGAATGGCACCCTAAAATGTTTGCTGTGCTAAGATAGCCATCTTCCCACCTTTCGGGAACAACCAGCGTTGTAAATATGTTTATATTATAATATGTTTTTATATTCTAGCACAGCTTTTACATTATTCTAAGTGGAAGTAGTCCATTTAAATTTTTTTTGTGGCTGAACCTACTTTTGGGTTGTGTTGGATACAAGTATGAAATCCGGGAAAGTCGAATTTTCCAAAGAGTCGACAAAATTCCAAATTCAGCAAGGGGTAATTTGTACAGAAGGCCCATGGTTTCCCCAGAGAAAGTAATCACTGAAATAAAAAAAAAAATAAGAAAAAGAAACAAACAACTGACACAGTTTACATCCGTAATTTTTGACCCAATGGCAAATTCACAAAAATAATATGCTCTTAGGTCCATCAGACCCTTCCGGTTCCATGGATATATATTTTTTGTTGGCTGTCCAAAAACATGCAGTAACTGAATTACAGCTTAAAGAGATTTTTCATTGTAAATCAAACATTCAATTCATACTTTAAAACCAAATGAATGAAAAGTAGGTATGAAGAAAACCTATGCCTTTTTTAAATGTGCTTCAGATACTGCTGTTAGGATTAATGGTGATATGTACAGCTCTAAATTTGGGGTTACGCATACTAGCAGGCAACTCGGAGGGCAGTTTGCAAAGTTAGTTTTTATTACACACTAACACTTGAAAATGAAAATGGGGGCGTGGCCAAGAAGGCGGTCGGAGCAGACACCCACTAAGCTGCTCCGCAATGACCTGCTCAATATCCTGTCATAATTGCTACCCTACGTGGGTCTTCTGTGCCACTCTCTGGTGCTTTGATGCCTTCACTCCCCCCCTCCCTTTGATTGGGACTGCGCCCCCCCCCCCCCCGGGAGGGTGACACAGAGTGATGCGTGCTTTCTCATTTTAGTCGGCCTGCTGGGCCTTTGCTCCGGGGACCCCATGGAGCACCCACCACGCCGGCTGGATCCTGCACCTAGGACATTATGGTACATCACATCAGGGCAAATTGCTGAGGGGAGAAGCCCTGACTGAACACGCAAGAACTGATGCTGGGAAGGAATGCAGTACAAAAGGGGGTGGTGATGGACGAAGCATCTGAACCAATCAAACACTCACACCCAGTCAAAAGATCTGGGTCTGATCCATCACCGTTCTTTAGCCCACTCTGCCACCCCAGTGCAGACATGGCTATATGCAAATCAGTCTGACCCTGTGCCTCATGGGAACAGTCCAGCCCGAACTGCCAAGCCATGCCTTCCCTGGACCGGAAACAAGCTTCCGAGGACCGGTTTCTGGCATTACAGCCGTCTTCAGCCCAGCTTGCTTGAATCCAGTGGCAAAGAGAGCAAGGGACTCACGTCTGATCATACCCTGCCAATGCAGAACATAGCTAACCCACCAACATAGTTAAGCAGTGCAGGCTAAGTGAGGTGCAACTCCTCGGCCTAAGACAGTGTAGGAGAGCGGGTACTCACGTTAACGATGGGGCCACCAAGAGGGACACTAATTCTGCAGGCATCAGCACCTTTGGGACAGTTAAACACCCCCCTTAGCCCCCTTTTACTGTGGGGGGCGTGACTTGAGCCGCGGACACCAGGGGGCTACACCGTGCATTAAATGAGGCCTGAGTCTCCAGCTCCAAACACAAGACCGAGGCAGGCAGCGGATCAGCGGAGGTGCATGGGCACCGTGTACTACAGGGGAGTAATCCCCCACATCCCACGTTGTGTGGGAGGGGGTCAGGAAACACCCCGCCCTCCCCTTTCCCGGGGCAGAAGCATCAGAACACAAGCCTAGCTAGGTGATGCGGGGGGCACGTTCCAGGGGCGCTCCCTGCAATTGACGACGTTCTTGCCTTGCTATTCTACACAACCGCTGTTCGACATCAGGCTCACAGCTCACATTGATCTTCTTAAGACGGGAAAGAACAGAACGGACTGGCCTCAGGCTCAAAAAGGGGGCGTGTCTGAATCCGCGGATCGCCCATCGGACATTGCCCAGGCTGAGAAGCTAACACCAGACACCGTATCAGATCCCTCTCTTTGCTTTGATGAACTCCTGGCAGCGATCCTGGACATTAAATCCACCCTAGGTCCCAAAATAGACTCACTGTGCATTGAAATGGGACTCATACGTGAAGCTCAAAAAAGGGTAAAGGACTGGGTGGAGAACTCTGAATCAATGCTGGAGGCCCTTAGACCTACGGTGAAGGTGGGGGATGAACAGCTCAAGATGCTACATAAGGAGGTGGACTACCTACCGGATCGGGTGGAGTATCAGGAGAGGAGATCGCCCAGGAACAACGTTCGCATAGGGGGCCTCCTTGAGTGCTTCATGGGCCAAAGTATGGAACTTTACCACAAAACCTGGTTCGTCTACACTGTCCTCCAGGGCAAACAGTCCAAATTATTTTCTGTCGAGAGGGCCCACAGAGTGCCAGGTGCCCTCCCCCCCACCCGGGAGCCCTGCCAAGGCCAGTTGATGGCACAACTCCTCAGTTACTATGACAGAGATCATATACTGCAAGTAACGAGAGCACGCAGCCCAATGGTCGGTCGAAAATGCTTTGGCGCACATAAACCCAGACTACACACTGGCGGTACAGCGCAGCAGGTCCTCGTTCCTCAACGTGAAGAAAATCTTGAGGGAGCACATTGTGAGGTACGCTCTTCAAGTTCAAGCCACCCTAAAGATACAACACAATGGCCACACTAATTTCTGCGCCACCCTGGAGGAGGTGTTGGCCTGGATGGAACAGAATGGTCTAGCACCCACTCGGGGAGCTACGGTCGCACCCCAACTGAGGTGGCAGACACAAAAACATTGTGGACTACGAAACAGAAGTCGACATAGGGGCTCACCAAAGACCAAGTGGCAAGAGAAGGAGCACAAGCAGTGAAGAATGCTGAAAGATATGCATTAGCATCGGGGTCGGAAGCTGAGAAAATTGCGGGGGTTGCCCCATCGTTAACGGACTCACAACATGCAGCGGTGATGGGCGGAAGTCCCACCGTCACCCCACAAACAGCTGATGACCTAACGTGACGTACTTCACACAGGTTTGCTGAGTAATGTCTTGACTGCAAAAGTGTCTGGGGTGCCTGTTATGGCGCACCCGCCTGAACAATATACAATAATATAATCACCTCAATGCATAAGTGCCGGAGGGGCACAATAGTGGGAATCACATACTCTGGATATGCAAGACGGGCCTTAATATGGGTGGCACACAGGACTCCACTGGAAGTACTTCACACTGCGTAGATCCAGAAAGGCACTATGTGACACTGGAAGGGGTATACGATGGCCTATCGATATCACTGACCTCACTTTATACTTCCAACTCTGGTCAATCCTTGTTCCTGCAATCGTTGACCTCAACATTGCTCCATGATCTTATAGGACCAACTTATTGGGGTGGGGACTTCAATTGCACCCCAGACCTAGATAAGGACCGCTTGCTCCCCCTGCTCCCAGGCGCTCAATCTATCACCCTGGCACAAGACTTACAGTCATGGGCCACCAATCTTCACTTACAGGATGCATGGCACTCTATGCACCATACGTACAGGAGGTGCGCGTATTATTCAGTACTGCACGAGCTGCACACAAGAATAGTCATAACATATTGTTCCCAAGGGGCCCTCCCCTGGGTGTCTCACGCGGAATATCTCGGCCGCACACTATCAGACCAGAACTCTCTACAAATACAGCTGGCATGGGGGAAAACCAATTCCAGAATCCCTACTTGGCACGCACCCCTAGAGGCACTACATGACGCCCCATTACGCACCTCCCAGACACAATCTATCGCATCGTATTTCCAAGACAATGAGGGCTCTGCATCCAGTAATGGAATGGAATGGGATGCATTCAAAGTGGTCTTCTGCGGACACATGATAAAAGCAGTATATGGCGCCAGAATGACCCTCAACGGAGAATTGGGTGCCCTTGAGACAAAGATTCAACATTGTGAGCGTCTGTTACCCGCTAACCCACAGATCACATCTACTCTGGCCCAAGCTAGACTGTCCCATAAAACATCGCTAGACCAGCTGTGTGCCCTAGATTACAAAAAATGCCTAGCCAGAAGACATGTGGAGAAAGACAAGGTGGGCAGGACGCTGGCATGGCTGTTGAAGTCTGACTCATCTCAAACACCCATCACCGCCATATACAACCAAGAGGCAGTCTAGTTCATAAGCAAGATGAGATTAACTTGGCTTTTTGCCAATGCTACACTTCTCTATGCAGTGCTTCCTCCCCCCCAATCCTATGACCGACAGAGCTACAGCTCTTCTTACAGCAAATAGTGCTTCCCTGGATCTCACAGACCCATTACACAACCCTAGAATCCCTTATATCGGAAATCAAAATAACAGATGCCATCCAACAGTTGGTGAGAGGAAAAACCCTGGGGTATGACGGGTAGCCCTTAGAATTTTGTACCTCGTTCCACACACATTTTGTCCCTTGTCTACACCAGGTGTACACAGAAGCGGACGATAAGGGCATACTGCCGTCCTCACTTTGCAAGGCCGTACTGGTGGTGCTCTTTACGCCGGTGTTGCGGGCGTGAAGGAAGGGCTCGGAGACTCGACCTAGGTATATAAGGTTTTATTTTAATGAATGTTTTCTTTTTCCTTTGCGAGAGTCTTTCTTGGGCCAATATCGCAGGATTTACTGTTCCTGGACACGTCTGTGGTCTTCTGGGGTCTTTCTTTGGGTCCTCTGTAAACCACTCCTCCTCGGTTGCGCCACCGTAGGACATGCGTGGGGAAGAAATAAGGACCAGTTAGGAATTATCCTTCTCAGACTATTCCCACGGGAAGCCAGGAGTGATGGGACACCGTTGTCTGTGTATTCATACAACTATTTACACGGGGTGAGATGACGGTAAGGAGAGGGTGTTTTGGGAATGGGTTAGAAAGGGGAGGGGAGCACTCGGAGTATGTACAATGCCCGCTCTACAGGCAGTAACCGGCAAAGCGCTCTGCTCCTGAAGGGCGCCTCCCCTCCTCCCCAACCAGCCTGATACGCGCTGCCATACCTGGTTGAGCCACACTCCTCCGCGAGTGTGGCTGGATGAATCAAGGTGACGGTGGCCTCCTGGCGCTGGAACCTCCCTCCGTCGTCCCTCGTCTCGTCCTTCTCCCGTCTCCTCCTCCATGTAAGAGAAGCTGGAATGGGTCTTGGAGCGCCAGATGACCTCGGTGCAAGCAGACCGAGACCTGTTCAAAGATACAATAGCGCCCATTTGGAAGGACTACACAAAGTCGCTGAGGATCAGGTCCAGTTAACTTCCCGGCTCCAGGAGACCCAAAGCAACCCACAGGGTCCACCCACCATATCCCTGCAAAAGTATATTGCCGGTGAGGACCCCAACGCTTTCCTTTTAAACTTCGAGAGGGCTGCAAAAACCTACGGTTGACCCATAGAGAAGTGGCCTTTCTTTCTGGCTCCTCTTCTCATGGGTGAGGCACAGGCCGCCTATCAGGTGGCGGATCCGGCAGGAAATACCCCATATGACGATATCAAGTCCATCATACTGGACCATTTGGGAATGGACACTGAGGCAGACAGGGTGCGTTTCCGTAAAGAAAAAGGAGCACAGGAGAAAACCCTAAAACACTCTTCTTTAGGCTCAAAGCAGCCGCCAAGTGGTTAAAACCCTCTGAGAGTAGCAAGGAAGACATAATGGACCATATATACTTAAGAGCAATACCGAGAAGATCTCCCCTATAACACCCAGAGATGGCTACAACACACACACCTTCCCACTGAACAAGCAGTTCAGATGAGCACCACCTTCTCCCGTACCCAGCCTCGTACCTTTCCTTGAGAGGTGGAGAAACCAGTACGTCGCAACCAGGGGAAATATGAAAAAAGAATGTAAACAAACCAACACCGAACCCCTGAGACCCCGACCCTTCAAACCTGAAGCACCTATTCATCGGGGTCCCCAGTGCTTCGAATGTGGCAACTGGGGTCACATCGCTCGCCTTTGCCCCCACAAGAAATCCTCAGATGAACCAATGGATGACAGTTATCTCCCTAGGTCGATCCTTTATACAGCTGAACTGGGCAGCTGCTTTCATTTATGTGTTCAGGTGAATGGACAGTGGGTCACTGCATTGCTGGATTAGGGCTGCCGGCAGTCCGTCATCCAAGGAGGTATGGTTACCACCGGCCAGATCATACCGGACTCCTTGGTACACAGACGGTGTGCTCATGGTGACATCAAGCCCTATCCCGTAGCAGAAGTGTTCCTTACTCATGTCCAAAGATCCCCCCCTCTATTGTCCGGTTGGGTGTATTGCGTAACCTCCTAGAGGATCTGATAATAGGGACCGACAACCCTGACTTCTTAGGGATGTTTCTAACCATAGTTCAGTCCCAGTCAGTAAAAGGGATGGGTTGTCCCGGGAAAAACACCTCGTATGGCCCTTATAACCCAGAAGCAGAGGCTCCATGATAGGAACTTCTGATATACCCAAACCAGCGACCCTACCCCACAAAACGCCTGGCGGGACGCCCAAGCCAATGGCACTAAAAGTCCAAAGACCTCTCCACATTTCTTTGTGAAATATTGATTATTATACTGGAAAGGAGCAAAAGACGATCCCCCTGAATTACTAGGACCCCTAGCATTTAGGGATCAGATCCTTTTTTTCGCCCAGTACCATCTCACGGCAGGACATACAGGAGCAGAGAAGACAACCCAGAGCATATTATGACAAATTACTTGCCTGGGGTGTATGGTACCATAAAGAAACACTGTCAGGAATGTGAAATTTGTCAGAAGAAGAATCCGTACCAACCTCCCCCTGTACCACTGCAACCTCTTCTGGTTATAGGAACAACTTTCGAATGGGTGGGAATGGATTTAATTGGTCCCTTACCCAAGACAAAAAAAGGAAACCAATACGCCCTAGTGATAGTGGACTACTCAACTCTGTACCCTGAGGCCTTTCCTCTATGGGCTCCTACTACCACAAACATCTCTGACAAACTTATTGAGCTGTTCTCATGAGTAGGATTTTGCCAGGAGATCTTGACAGACTACCGTCTCATAAAAGAGGTCTGTCAGACCTTGAATCTTACCCACATCAAGACGTTGGTTTATCACCCGCAAACCGACGGCCTTGTAGAGAGGTACCTTTAAATTAACGTTGAAGAAAATGCTTAGGAGTGAAGGGAAAGACTGTGACCGACTCCTTCCCATCGCCATATTTGTCATACGTAGTCAGGTCCAGAGTAGTCTCGGACGTTCCTCCTTTGCGATGTTATACAGGAGACAGCCAAGATCTCTCTTGGAGATGACAAAGGAGGCATGGGAAAAGGAAGAAGAAAATGAGACCAAGGGTTTTCCCAAATATACCCAAGAACTAAAGTCCCGAATAGGCAAACTGTGGGATTTAGCCTATTCTATCCTGGAGAAAAGCGAAAAAAGGCAGAATGTCTTCTATGATAAAGGAAAAAATGGAGACAGTTAGAAATAAATGACTGGTTCTTGGTACTGTTACCTACCTCCCCTAGCAAACTTAAGGCAGAATGGATGTGCCCCTCTAAAATAGTGGGTACAGTGGGGAAAACCACCTATAATGTTCAAGTAAAACCCTCAAGAGTACAAACCTACCCCATCAACATGCTGAAAAAAATGGTTGGGTCCTCCTCCCAAGAAGCCTATCTCATCTTATCATCTTCAGCAGAACCCATGTGTACACTTGATAAGCTGGTGATAAACAAGTCTTTGTCCCTAGAGCAATAACAGTCCCTAATGGGAATGATGCAACTTTCCTCTTTTTTCGGACCTTCCTGGGAAAACTGCCCTGGTTGAACACGCTATTGTCACGGTTCCTGGGAAAGTCATAAAGCAGAGGCCTTACCGCATTCCGGTCACCAGAAGACAGACTGTAAGAGACGAGATCACAACCATGTTAGAGATGGGCATTATACGTACCTCCAAAAGTGAATGGTCATCCCCTATTGTCCTGGTCCCCAAACCAGATGGCTCCATCAGGTTCTGCATTGATTTTAGGGCTGTTAACTCCATCTTCAAATTCGATTCGTATCCCATACCAAGGATCAACGAGTTAATAGAAAAACTAGAACAACCTTGGATCTCACCACAGGCTACTGGTAGGTCCCCTTTAAAGAGAGGGACCAAGAAAAGACCGCCTTTGCTACACCTGATGGTTTATACAAGTTTACAGTCCTCCCGTTTGGTCTTCACGGAGCGCCTGCCACGTTCCAGAGGCTAATGAAAACCGTGCTCCGTAATTATCAGAACTTCTCGTCGGCTTACCTTGACAACATAGTGATATTCAGTCCCACCTGCAAAGACCATGTGTAACACCTTTCAGGAAATCTTTCAGGCACTAAGAAGGGCCGGTCTACACGTAAACTCCAAGAAATCTATGGTGGGATTTAACAAAGACAGATACCTGGGCTATGTGTTGGGAAATGGGATAATAGAACCACAAGAAGAAAAAGTGAAAGCGATTATGGAAACCCCTTTATCTTCTTCAAAGAGAGAAGTGAGAGCCTTTTTGGGGTTGCTAGGCTATTACAGATGATTTATTCCCCAATACTCAGAAATAGTGGGACCTCTCATTGATCTACTACGCAAAGATGTCAAAACAAAGGACTTGCTAAACCCCTCTGAGTCAGTAAAAACTTCTTTCAGACAACAAAAAAGAGCTATCACTTCCAGTCCAGTCTTAACCTCTCTCAACTTTGCCAAACCCTTTATCCTCCACACCGATGCCTCTGACTGTGAGCTGGGGGCCATGTTGTCACAACTCTCCCCGGAAGGAGTTGAGCTACCAATCCTTTTTATAAACAGGAAGTTGTTTCCTTGTGAGAGGCGCTATCCTATGATAGAAAAAGAGTGCCTTGCAATCAAATGGGCCATCGACAAGCTCTGTTACTATCTAGAGGGCAGTCGCTTTACTCTGTTTATGGACCACACTCCCCTACAGTGGATGAGTAAGAACAAAGGCCATAATCCCTGTATCCTCCGCTGATTTCTGTCCTTACAGCCCTTCACATTCAAGGTTAAACATCGGAGAGGGGTTGACAATGGGAGTGTGGAATTTCTATCTCGTATATTTACTCTCCCGATCGGGAGAATCTTAGAGGGGTGGTATGTCACGGATTGAGTAACCCCTAGGTGGATCTTGACAGCGATGGTGACTAGTGGTGTGCCATTCAAAGACAGGGTTCTCTTCTTTCATTACAGTCGTCGGATACTCCAAACTGGACGATTGCTCACACCACTGTACCGGAGAGGCGTTCCTCTTCTTCGCCGTACAGCTCCTTTAATTGGGAATGCTCTCTGGATGTCTCCGCCCCTTCATCCATCGTCATGGATGAGGAACCAATGAGGGAGGTAGATAACCCCGAGTCAGGATTGGAGAAGTGAGAACCTGAAAGGCGCCGTTTCTTGACGGATGCAGAGTCAGCAACCGGTGGAGAGGAAGCAGAGGCGCCAGTCGATAGTAGTCTGCTGTTCGTTCCCGTGATGAGAACAGAGGCTCCAGAGAACCCGGGAGTGACTGGAGGCCAACGACCCTGCGCTTTGCCATGCCACGCTCCTGGAGGAGCGTGGCTTACACAGGTACGTGCGCGGCTCTCAGGGTGAGACGTGAGGAGGGAGAAAGTCGGCACTAGCGGGCCAAGAGACAAAACAAGTATCTACCCGACCACCCTCCCTTCACCAAGGCATGTCCCTAGCTCGCACTCCGACAGCACATGGTGATCCCTCACTCCTTTTCCTTTGGGGAGCTATCTCCCATTACGCTCTCTCACTAAATGCCACTCTTCTCTTTATTTTGAGGACCAACCTCCCTAAAACCAGAAGAGGACGAGACACGGACGCTGAAGTCAAGGTGTACCAAAGATGGATAAGAGTCATTGTCCCAACAGAAGTCCTGGCATAAAGGGTACACCCTATATCGAAATAAATAAATAAAACAAAAGGATATTACAAATTCCCTGTGCTGCCTGTCTCAATCATTCCGATCCATCACAATGTCACAATCCCAAAGCCACATTTATACATATGGTATGAGCATGTCCCCAGCTGATAGTGTACTGGAATGCGGTGGCTGCCACATTCTCCGAGGCCATGTACACAAAGGTCACAGCTCAAGGTCCTCACTTTCTGCTAGGAATTACAAAGCGCAACACACAAAGTAAAACTATCAACAAATTCCTAGAACTGGCGCTGGGCCTGGCCAAACGGAGGCTGCATATGTCCTGGAAATCGAACTTAGCACCTCACATACATGCGTGGCTTGTCAACCTTGGCAGGGCACTAGTGGCTGATCACGAGCTGATACACATCAATGTAGGAGAGTAGGGTCTGCTTCCTATAGTTACCCCCACTTTTTGCTGCGATTCTCTTTTTTTTTTTTACTTTAGTGTGGCTGTGGACCTGCTAACCAGGCCCACAGCTCAGCTGTTCTCTCTCTAAATTGATACCATGTACTTTAGGTACATACCAGATTGGTTACTGGGTCACACTTGTGAGCCCCTGTATAGTGTACCATAGGTACCCAGGGCATAGGTGCACCATAGGCCTACCAGGGGCTGCAGCATGTATTGTGCCACCCCTGGTTTGCCTTCCAAACTGACACAACAGGTCTGTTCTTACAACCTGGGTAAGGTGGTGTAATCACCCCTTACTTAGTTATAGTATACCTAGATCTATATACATATATAGACACATATACACCTATAAGCCACTCCTAAGGCAGACCTCGACAATCCTGGAGGTAGAGTGCTTGGTTTTATGTGAGAGGGTGCCCTAGCATGAACTGAGCCCCTCTGCAGCTTTCGGAACCATCTCCTTATAGTTGTTCTATGATAAAGCCATACCATATACTCTTAAGTGCATTATAATCTTCGCTGTTAATGCTAACTCTGGTTTGGCTTTATCAAAACATATCGTGTAAGGTGTCAAACACTTTGGAATACCACCCACCCCCCCACCAGTCCTGGCGGCGGGGGGTAGCATTCCACCCTTCTAGAGGGAGAAGACATGGAGTTACTGGTTTACCCGGTTGAAGTTAAATAGAGCCTCAGCATCACAAAATAGATGCTGCTGCCACAGACACGAGTCTGCCCTCCCGATGCTGGACGAAATTCCAGCAGGGGAGGCCTGGACAATAGGTTTCCTGTCCAGGGAGGTGCTGGCACCTCCCCAGACAGGCTCTTAGTGTATTGGGGCAGGGAGGTCTGCATTCAGTGAATGCTTTCCAGACACTGCCTGGAGCACACATGGTACTCCATGCATTTCCCAGTTCAAACTGGTTGCTGGGGCACTCGGCCCCAGCACTGGCACGAAACTGGACAAAGGGGAAGAGGTGTAACCACCCCCACCCCAGGTCCACCCATAGGAGGGACCTTAGAGTTAGTCCAACCCCTAAACTTACTATAAGTATAGAACCCCAGTCCCTAGGACTTTAGATTACCCTGGACAAAACTCTGCAACATATATCCTGGACCTTCGACATTCCATTTCGACTGGAAGACGGAAGAAATCTCCCTTGTGGTCAAGGAGTGACCACCCTGTTCAAACAGGCACCAACAGCATCTTTGCTGGTCTGCATTTTTGAGGATCCTGCCAGATCCCGAAGAATCTGCAACACAGGACACAGACTTCCAGACTCTCTGACCCGACCTTCGCTCACAGCAAAGCTGAAACCTGTGGCGGACACGAGAGACGTGAGACTGGAACTCCTGGACATCCTGCATTTTGATACCTGCACCAACTTCCTGAGGTATCCCAAAGTTGTGCATTGGGGTGATTGAAGCCCCAGCCCCGAGCACCTTTTGTACCGAAGCTCAGAGGCCCACATTCCACGAATGCCCTGTGGGCCCACTTTGTGCATTTCAGCTCAACACTTCTTTGTGGTTCCTAGTCCGTTGGCTTAGGAGCCCCAAAGACCACCAACATTTGTTTCAACTTGCTTTCCTGGTTGTTCCAGGCTTGCTCCAACTTCCCTGCAAAGTAGAATTTCCACAGACCTTGCTGCTCTGCACCAAAGCCAATCTCTACATCCTGTGTGGGTTGTGTTTGCCAAGGCTTGTCAAGTCCAATCCGGATACCGACACCTCAGTCAACTAGATCCTTTGTGGACAGCTTGAATCCAGCTCCTGGTTGTCGTCGATGCCTCCTGAACCTCGTGGCTGAAGAGACAAACTTCACCTTTTCACCTGAAATCACCCGACATTTGGTGGTATCTTTCTATCGCCGCCCTTGTCACTGGCTAGTGGCCCAGACTCTGTCTTCTCTGCTTTCAGGTTCTTCTCATCTCTGATCCACCCGAGCACTTTTCCTCTGGTCGCCTGCAGCACTTCTTCACAGCTCTTCATTGGAATCGTCGACAAAACCCGACACGAAAAGACACCTGTGCACCCGGCTTCCCTGGGTGAGGTAACACGAGTACACTCCGGTGCTCCCGTGGGTATTGACTCTCCAAGTGTCCTAGTCTAAAAGGGTTCCATCGTAGTTCACCTCCTTGTACCCTTTTTCTTTAAAATTGTAACTTGTTCGTTCCCCGTAGAAAGTCAATGGTAACCCTCGGCTGTGTTTAGACACTGCACGAGTCACCCGTGGCCCTCCTACATCCTAACCTTTGGTTGTCCTGAGTAGCCCCAGCGATTCCACAGGTCCCAGGCCTGCTTTCTATTCCTCACGTGGTTCTTATACTACTATTTTAGTATATGGTTTGTGAGGCCCTTAGAGCAAAACGTGTACTGTGCAACTTATCGTATGCTAATTAAGTTCCTTGTATTGTACTTTTACCTCTGACCTCATAAAGAGTCCAGAGGGGTTGTGTTTATAATAAATACATATATATATATTTGATATATACCTTGTGTGGTATGCTTTCATTTGGTACTCAAGAAATTATAAACGGTAAAACAACTTGCTTAACTCATCTCCAAGTCTTAGCCTGAAGGCTGCTCTCCACAGCTACCCCATGGGTAGCTTTCTATAAGGTTGACTTTATAACCTACCATCAATCAGGGTCGATTGGACTGGTGCAAGTTGCCCACTAGAACTAGTGGACATCATATGGTAAATAGTCAAAATATTGAGTTTTTAATTTCGACTAGACATAATATCGAGTAAAATATATAGAATAGACATAATATCAGCTAGACATAATATAGACTACAAAAATATCGACTAGAAAAATAGAATATCGAATAGAATAGCAATAATATCGAATCAAAAATATAGAATGGACATAATATCGACTAGACAGAATATAGACAACAAAAATATCGAATTTAAGGTAAGTTAATATTAATGTTTAATTTTTGTGTAGTATAATTCTGTAGCGGGTTGTGGGTTTATAGGGGAATAGGGTGGGAAGTAATTTAATTATAATTAATTAAATATGTTATTTTATTTAGTGTTATTTATTTAGAATTAATTGTTAATTAATTATAAATTGGTAATTAATTAAAATATAATTGGTAATTAATTTTAATTGATTAATTGATAAATATGTTAATTTCATAAATTTATTTTCTGTTGCGGTTGTGGGTTTATAGGGGAATAGGGTGGGAAGTAATTTAATTATAATTAATTAAATATGTTATTTAATTTATTGGTATTTATTTAGAATTCATTGATAGTCATTTATTAATTGGTAATCAATTAAAATATAATTGGTAATTAAATGTAATTGATTAATTTTTAAATTGTAAATTAATTTATTGTTAATAGGTAATTTATTTGTAGGTAATTTTTATTATTAAATAATTTTTATTTGTATTTTTAATTAATTATTTAATATATTTTATACAATTGTAAAATATTGTAATTATTTGTAATTGGTATTACTATTTATGTTATTTATATTTATATATGAAGTATTTACTTTCGCTACTATTGCACTCACTGGAGTTGGAATAGTAATTTTTACCCCTACGCTATCCAATGCTTTCTCTACTGTTGCACTCACTGGAGTTGGAATAGTAATTTTAACCCCTACGCTACCCAACGTTTTCTCTACTGTTGCACTCTCTGGAGTGGGAATAGTAATTTTTACCCCTACGCTATCCAACGCTTTCCCTACTGTTGCACTCTCTGGAGTGGGAATAGTAATTTTTACCCATACGCTATCCAACGCTTTCCCTACTGTTGCACTCTCTGGAGTGGGAATAGTAATTTTTACCCCTACGCTATCCAACGCTTTCCCTACTGTTGCACTCGCTGGAGTGGGAATAGTAATTTTTACCCCTACGCTATCCAACTCTTTCCCTACTGTTGCACTGTCTGGAGTGGGAATAGTAATTTTAACCCCTACGCTATCCAACGCTTTCCCTACTGTTGCACTCTCTGGAGTGGGAATAGTAATTTTTAACCCTACGCTATCCAACGCTTTCCCTACTGTTGCACTCTCTGGAGTGGGAATATAAATTTGTACCCCTACGCTATCCAACGCTTTCCCTACTGTTGCACTCTCTGGAGTGGGAATAGTAATTTTTACCCCTACGCTATCCAAAGCTTTCCCTAAAGTTGCACTCTCTGGAGTGGGAATAGTAATTTTTACCTCTACGCTATCCAACGCTTTCCCTACTGTTGCACTTTCTGGAGTGGGAATAGTAATTTTTACCCCTACGCTATCCAACGCTTTCTCTACTGTTGAACTCTCTGGAGTGGGAATAGTAATTTTTACCCCTACGCTATCCAACGCTTTCCCTACTGTTGCACTCGCTGGAGTGGGAATAGTAATTTTTAACCCTACGCTATCCAACGCTTTCCCTACTGTTGCACTCTCTGGAGTTGGAATAGTAATTTTAACTCCTACGCTATCCAACGCTTTCCCTACTGTTGCACTCTCTGGAGTGGGAATAGTAATTTTTAATCCTACGCTATCCAACGCTTTCCCTACTGTTGCACTCGCTGGAGTGGGAATAGTAATTTTTACCCCTACGCTATCCAACGCTTTCTCTACTGTTGCACTCTCTGGAGTGGGAATGTAAATTTTTACCCCTACGCTATCCAACGCTTTCCCTACTGTTGCACCCTCTGGAGTGGGAATAGTAATTTTTACCCCTACGCTATCCAATGCTTTCAATCAATCAATCAATCAATCAGAACATTTGTATAGCGCGCTACTCACCCGGAGGGTCTCAAGGCGCTGGGGGGGGGGGGGGGCGCTACTGCTCGAACAGCCAGGTCTTGAGCTGCTTCCTGAAGGCGAGGTGGTCCTGGGTCAGGCGGAGGTGGGTCGGGAGGGAGTTCCAAGTCTTGGCGGCCAGGTAGGAGAAGGCCCTTCCTCCTGTGGTGGCTCTTCGGATGCGGGGGACGGCGGCGAGGGCGTGGCTGGTCGATCGAAGCTGGCGCGTGGGAGCGTAGAAGTTGAGGCGGCTGTTGAGGTATCCTGGTCCTTGGTTGTGTAGGGCTTTGTGTGCGTGGGTGAGGAGCCGGAAGGTGATTCTCTTGTTGACCGGGAGCCAGTGCAGGTCTCTCAGGTGTCCGGAGATGTGGCTGCGGCGGGGGATGTCCAGGATGAGTCGTGCTGAGGTGTTCTGGATCCGCTGGAGTCTCTTCTGGAGTTTGGCGGTGGTGCCGGCGTAGAGGGAGTTGCCGTAGTCCAGCCGGCTGGTGACGAGGGCCTGGGTGACCATCTTCCTGGTTTCGGTGGGGATCCATCGGAAGATCTTACGTAGCATGCGCAGGATGTTGAAGCATGACGAGGAGACGGCGTTGACTTGTCTGGTCATGGAGAGGGAGGAGTCCAGGATGAAGCCCAGGTTGCGTGCGTGGTCAGTTGTTTTGGGTGCGCTGCCCAGGGCGGAGGGCCACCAGGAGTCGTCCCAGGCGGAGGGTGAGGATCCCAGGATGAAGACTTCCGTCTTGTCCGAGTTCAGTTTCAGGCGGCTGTTCGACATCCATTTGGCTACGTCTGTCATCCCTTCGTGCAGGTTGGCTCTGGCGGTGGCGGGGTCGTTGGTGAGGGAGAGGATCAGCTGGGTGTCGTCTGCGTAGGAGATGATGTTCAGGTTGTGCTGGCGTGCGATGGCTGCGAGGGGGCTCATGTAGACGTTGAAGAGAGTTGGGCTGAGCGAGGAGCCTTGAGGGACGCCGCAGATGACTTCGGTGGCTTCCGATCTGAACGGGGGGAGGCGGACTCTCTGTGTCCTTCCGGCGAGGAAGGAGGTGATCCACTCCAGTGCCTTCTCCTGGATTCCGACGTTGCTGAGGCGCTGTACTAGGGTGCGGTGGCAGACAGTGTCGAAGGCCGCGGAGAGGTCCAGGAGGATGAGGGCCGCTGTTTCTCCGTTGTCGAGCAGGGCTCGGATGTCATCTGTAGCTGCGATCAGGGCGGGTGCGGTGCTGTGGTTGGCCCGGAAGCCAGACTGCGAGAGGTCGATGGAGCCGTTCGTCTCGAGGAAGGCGGCCAGTTGCTTGTTGACGGTCTTCTCGATGACTTTGGCTGGAAACGGGAGCAGCGAGATGGGGCGGTAGTTCTTGAGGTCGGTAGGGTCTGCTGATGGTTTTTTGAGTAGAGCGCTGAGTTCGGCGTGCTTCCAGCTCTCCGGGAAGGTGGCGATGTCGAAGGAGGTGTTGATGATGTCCCGCAGGTGGGGTGCGATGACAGCGTCGGCCTTGTTGAAGACGTGGTGAGGGCAGGGGTCTGTTGGAGATCCGGAGTGGATGGAGTTCATCGTGCGGATGGTGTCTTCGGTGCTGATCGGGGTCCAGGCGCGGAGGGTGGCGGTGGGGGGCGGTGGTTCGGTCATGGCGTGCGTTGGTTGAGTGCTGAAGCTGTTGTGTATGTCCGCGATCTTGTTGTGGAAATAGGAGGCGAGGGAGTTGCAGAGGTCTTGCGAAGGGGTGATGTCGTTGTTTCCGGCATTGGGGTTGGAGAGCTCTTTCACAATGTTGAAGAGTTCCTTGCAGTTGTGTGCGTTGTTGTCCAGTCGTTCCTTGAATGCGGTTTTCTTGGTGGCGCGGATCAGCTGGTGGTGTTTTCGGGTGGCGAGCTTGAGGGCAGTCATGTTGTCCGGTGTTGGGTCTCTGCGCCAGGTTTTCTCGAGTGCTCTGCAGTTCTTCTTGGAGCTCTTGAGTTCGTCGGTAAACCATGGGGCTTTCTTGCTGCCGGGTCTGCTCGGCTGGGTCTTCAGAGGGGCGAGGTCGTCTGCGCAGTCGCTGATCCATTTCGTGAGGTTGGTGGCCGCTTGGCTGGGGTTCGTTGTGCTGGTGGGAGGGTTCTTGCTCAGGGAAGTAGTGAGCTGGTCTGCAGTGATCTTGTTCCAGCTTCTGCGGGGAGCCTGTTGCTGGTGATGGTGGAGCGTGGTCCTTCTGTAGCTGAAGTGGACGCAGCTGTGGTCCGTCCATTGGAGTCCCGTGGCGTGGCTGAAGGCGATGTCCTTGCTGGAAGAGAAGATCGGGTCGAGAGTGTGTCCGGCGTAGTGGGTGGGGGTGGTCACCAGTTGCTTGAGTCCGAGGTTGGCGAGGTTGTCCAGCAGGGTGGTGGTGTTGCGGTCGTTGTTGTTCTCCAGGTGGAAGTTGAGGTCTCCGAGGAGGATGTAGTCGGTTGAGGGTAGGGCGAGCGGGCTGACTAAGTCGGCGATGTCCTCGCTGAATTGTGCGCGTTGTCCCGGGGGTCTGTAGATGAGGGTGCCTCTGAGGGTGGTCTTGGGGTTGACGTGGATCTGGAAGTGCAGGTGTTTGGCGGGTGCGAGGTTGTCGTCGGTGTTGGTCGTGATGCGGATGGAGTTCCTGTGGATGATGGCGATGCCTCCTCCTGTCTGGTTGACGCGGTCCCTCCGGATGATCTTGTAGCCGTCCGGGATGGCGATGGCGATGTCGGGCGCTGAGGAGGCGTTCATCCAGGTTTCCGTGAGGAAGGCGACGTCTGGGTCTGTGGTGTCGAGCAGGTTCCAAAGCTCGACGGCGTGTCTGTGGACGGAGCGGGTGTTGAGCAGGATGCACTTCAGGTGGGTGCTGCTGGAGTTCGGCTTGGTGGGTGCTGGTGTAGCGTGGGTCCGGTTGCAGGTGAACTTGCAGGAGTGGCAGCTGAAGGGTCCGTGGGTGCGTCTTGGTGTGGCTCGGTAGCAGCGCGAGGTTTGGCCGGTTTTGAAAGCGTTGAGTTCGGTGGAGTCGTAGGTTCGTCTGCTTGGCTTCCGGCGGTGGGGGCCAGGGGTCCTGGCACTGGGCGCGGGCCAAGCGCGGACGGGCGCAGACGGGCTTACCTTTGGCGCACCTTCGGCGCTCATTCGGTGCTCCCGCTGCGCGCGTCCGCTGCGCGTTGCACTTGCTGGAGTGGGAATAGTAATTTTTACCCCTACGCTATCCAACGCTTTCCCTACTGTTGCACTCACTGGAGTCGTTACATTAAAGGAGCGACCCTAGATGCCATCATTGCCCACCAAGACGTAATCACGGTCGACAACATCCTCCAGTCGAATGGTCGGACCATCACATGATTCTATTCCACATCAACCAAAGACTCCTATCCCTGCCCCCTGCTCAAGTTCCCCCAAATGGACAAGAAATCTAAACCAGATCCCCTTGGACGTCATGGAAGAGAGACTTAAGTTCCTCCTACCCAATGACAATGATCTCTCCACTAACGACCTCACCTCGCTCTATAACGCAAACTTAGAAACCCTCCTGGACCACCTAGCACCCCTGAAACTTAAAAAAAAGCGAACCATCCCATCAAGATCCGGGTTCGACTCAGACACTAATGAAGAAAGGAGACAACTTAGAGCCGCAGAAAGACGCTGGAGGAACCTGCCCTCCATGTACCACCGTGACAAACTCAGAAACATCCGGAAGAAGTATAATAATCGCATCAAGAACAAAAAATCTATGTTCTTCTGCTCCGCTCTCGAGACCGCAAAAAACAGACCTAAGGAACTTTTCAATATCATTCGACAGCAAACATCCAAACCAGATACTTCCCTGGAGCTGGCCTCCAAAGAATGATGCAACAACTTTGCCAATTTCTTTGAAGATAAGATCTCCAAGATCGATCTCTCCCTGGCCACAAACCACTCCCTCCCCCCCCACAGCAAACAAGATGGGGTGCTGGTCAACACCCCCCTCCCTCTACTAATCCCTGGTCACTCTTTCAGCCCATTCTTGAAGAAGAGATAGTCAAACTTATCGCCACCTCCAAACCATCTTCTCACACCCTTGACCCCCTCCCTGCTCAACTCACTAAAAAACTGAAACTCTCCCTTGCCCCACTGTGGTGCAGGATTATAAACAGCTCCCTAAAAAGTGGAGAAGTCCCAGACTGTTTGAAAGTGGGACAAGTCACCCCAATACTAAAAAAAACAGGCCTGGACAAAAATGACTTAAACAACTTTAGACCCGTCTCTAACCTTCCTCTCCTCTCCAAAATCCTAGAAAAATGCATACTCAACCAACTAACTCGGCACTTGGACAATACCAGTCTCCTACACTCTCATCAATCGGGATTCAGGAAAGGGTGCAGCACAGAAACTGCAATCCTCAAAGTAATTGATGACCTACTCAATTCTCTGGACTCAAACCATTGTTCCCACCTCATTCTCCTAGACCTATCGGCGGCATTTGACACGGTCGATCACATTCTTCTCCTCAAAGCTCTGGAAGAAAGGGCCGGGCTCGACGACGTGGTCCTTAATTGGTTCTCCTCATTCCTAAACAATCGCTCACAAAGAATAAAAATCAGAAGCTATGAATCTGACCTACACCCAGTCACAAGGGGAGTACCCCAAGACTCAGTGCTCTCCCCCCAACTCTTTAACATCTACATGGAACCCCTCACCACCCTACTCAGGAAAGCCAACATGCCCTTCCACCTCTACGCTGATGATACACAACTCTACCTAGAAATTTCCTCTTCTAAAGATATCCATAGACTTAATGAAACACTAAAGGAAGTCCAACGGTGGCTGTCAGGTAACCACTTAAAACTCAACCCGGACAAAACTGAGTTACTTCTTATCTCGAACAAAGAAGAGAACCCACAAATGAACGAATGGCTAAAAGAAATTGATGCGCTCAATGGAAACCTCTCCTTGGCTGACTCCGTTAAATCATTAGGCATCACCCTAGACTCTAAACTTGATTTGACCAAACACATCAAGATTTCGGCCAAGAGTGCCTTCCTCAACCTGAAACTTCGAAACAAAATTAAACCTTTCATTCCATCCAAAGATCTCAAACAAGCCACCCAAGCATTGGTTTTGTCACGACTGGACTATGGAAATCCAATCCTCTCGGGAATACCCAAAACTCACCTTGCTCCTCTGAAAACAACCCTAAACGCGGCTGCCAGAATGGTCACTGGAATAAAGAAATTTGATCACATTTCTCCGGCACTAAAAGACCTTAAGTGGCTACCTATAGAAATGCGGGCGAACTTTAGAACAGCCTGCCTCACCCATAAAGCCCTTCACACAGGCAAACCAGAATATCTGGCAGCCAAACTCAAAAAAGCAGGTCAGAACAGGACTCTCAGAAGCTCTAACACCCTACTTCTTATCCCGCTCAAAGCACGAAAACAAAAAAACATTGGCCAGATCCTTTGCCGGAAATGCTCCCAAAATATGGAACTCTATCCCCCCCACATCAGAACTATTCCTTACTTACCGAAATTCAAAAGTCAACTCAAAATCCTTTTCCGCGACCGCTCCCTATCGAACAGATAGGAACCGCTAGGAGTGTTCAAAGTGCCTTTACTCTCTTCTCGATGCGGATGGCCATCTATACTCTGATTCATATCCTGAACGCCTCGCTGTTTGTACTGTATTTGCTGTCTTTTGCACTGCTCTATACTTGTTGTAAAGCACTCCGATACCTTCCGGTCTGGCTAGCGCTATATAAAACTTCTTAAATAAATAAATAAAAATAAATTAAATTTAAACCTCTCGCCATCCTACGGTAAAAATATTGTATATGTTTTGTTAATAATATGAATATACATATATATGTATTAAAAATAAATTGTTTTTTTAAGTTACATTATTTATTTCTTAATTTTACGTTTATTTAAGTATTTTAAATAAGTTAAAATTAATTTTATTTATTATATTACTTTTACATTTTAAGACATTTAAAAAATTCGATATTTTGACAGTCCCTATTTTTTACACTCGATATTTTGGAGTCGATATTTTTGTACTTACCTGTTTGAAGATAGAAAGTCAATATTCTTGCAGTCAATATTTTTACCTCGATATTTTGTAATCTCGATATTTTGACTGTCGATATTCTGTCAGTGATCCCATCATATACCAGGCCAACCTCTCACAATCAACATTCCAGGCCACCCCACTTCCATCAACCCCCAAGACAGCTATAGAATCAAGACTGAGCTACGCTCCCGCTGACCCGGGGTCATCCTAGGGTCAGCTTAATTCTCAATTCATAGAGGCTACGTCCACGCTAGCGCATGCCCCTTCCCCTCCCCTTGTCTCTTTCGTCCACTCCCTCATCTTTACAGGACAAAGACACAGCCCTGTTGTACCCATACATCCACAAGGACAAGCCGACATCAAATTTTCCCCTGAGCGCAGGCAAAATTAGTTCAGATCTCATCGACCACAAACTGTTAATTACACTATTGCGCACCAAATACCACTACTAACATTATCAGTTTATTAAGGTGCTTTCACTGGTGCACGACAGACGCTAACAAGTTTAAATGCTATCTTAGTAGAGTTATATGAAATTATAAGAGATTGTAGCGGCATTGATACAACATTTCTGATTGTGATAATTGTAGTAGTTATTACACTACAGTATGATGTCATAATGTAATATGTATAACTCCCACTGCCCTTGGGGTTCTGTAAGCTAAATTGAAAATCAACAAACCCTATTCAATAAAAAAAAAAACTTGAAAAAAATCAAAATTTGAGAGAAATTCTATTGATGAAAATAAATATTTTTACTGTTCTGTTCCCACCCTTCTCCAAATAAAAATGTACCCCACTTGTGTGGGCGGGTCACTCGACCGCAACACAAAAGGCCCCAAAAACAACAGGAAGACATAAAATTTTCGTCATGAAAAATTCCCCACTGTGGCAATGTGGGTAGCTGAGGAATTTGGGCCTGGGCATGTCTGCCACCCAGCAAAACCTTCCAAACTCTGACATTTCTGAAAATTAGATGTGACTTTCATGGATCCCACTATGTTTGCTTATCTAGAATGCCCTGCAAACCTTAAACTATGGCAGACGTGCATTTTCTTCACATTTGCGCAATTGTATTGTATTGTATTGTATTGACATTTATTGAGCGCATATATCACCCATAGGTCTCATAGCGCTACAAACAAACATCACAGTGAGTCACAGAGAGGATGACCTGGGGTCAGGGGCGTTAGAAAAGTAGGGTTTTGAGAGATCTACGAAATTTCTTATGATCATTTTCTGTTCTGAGGAGTAGGGGTAGCGAGTTCCAGATTGTGGGGGCGATTTTGGAGAACGACCTGCCGCCATGCTTGACGGTGCAGGTCTTTGGTATGGTTAGGAGATGTTTGTTGGCCGAGCGGAGGGTTTTTGTGGGTTGATAGGGGATTAGTTTCCGCGCTAGGTATCGGGGTCCCTTTCTTTTTAGGATGTTATGTACAAACCAGTATATTTTATAGGTGATCCATTTTTTAATGGGCAACCAGTGTAAGGACTTCAGGCTGGGGGCAGAGGGAACACGGGCGGGTAGTTTAACAACCAGTCTGGCCACGGTATTCTGTAGGACCTGAAGTTTATTTAGGTGGATTTCATTAATGGATGCCAACAAAGCGTTGCCGTAGTCAAGGCGGCTAATGATTAGTCCCTGTACTAATGGCATACGTGAGGAGAGTGGTATCCATTTGAAGATTTTTCTTAGACTACGCATTAGCCCATAGCATGTGCACACTATCTGATTGACTTGCAGGAATCTACAAAATTCCCATCACCCAGTGTTCCACACTTTTCCCAATATAAACACAACCCCTCTTGTGTGGGTGGGCATATCACCCAAGACAGGAAAAGATGAACACTGCGACCATATGAAGCCACATGGTTTGATCTGATGCTGTTGTGGGCAGAAAGGCTGCTTGGACCAATCTGGGGTGCGGGCACAGCCGAATTCCTGGTTGGACGCCCCCAGGCCTTCTTTATTACCTTTTTCCCTAGTGTCAAGTGGACTTTCTTTGACCTTTTTCCAGCACTCCCTTTCCTATTTTTATCAGTGTAGAGTTCAGCTATCGAGCTCCCATCAAAGTTTAACCTGTCAGCCGACTGGTTCACTTTTTTCGCTGTTTCACAAAGCGTATTGTGTACGCTGAGTGTAACAGTGAGAAAAAGTAATGTCAGGTTGATAAGAAAGCTCTCCCCTCACATTCTAAAATCGTAGATGTACCAGAAGGATTTTCCCTGTGAGTGCAGATGACAGACACAGGACAAGAGCATCACGTCTTCCGCATTAGAAAGATTAAGGGAACTACTTTGAATGTGGAAAGCCAATGGTTGAGGTGGGATGGCCCCCGCCGTACTGGTGGAATAAAAATGTATATGACACAATAAGACACCAATGGATGAAGAGGGCCCAATGGATGAAGAGGGCTTGCATGTATGGTTGGTGACAGTTGGTCTTGGTCTATGTCTGCTTCAGACCGCTCCGCTCCATTTCCCTCAATGAATGCTTGTTATACTTACCTCTTGATGACTCATCATTTCATATTGGCAACGAGGACAGGGTGCTCATGTGCTGCATTAGGATGGACGAAAAGGGACGAGGTTTGGGACCGTGCTCTATTGCTGTTCCTTTGTGCTTTTGAGATAAAAAGGAAGGCGCTTGGAAGAGAAGGTGACAACGTTACCTGCAGTGAGTTCTTCAGTGAGTGGTGCAATGCTGGTGTCTGTCTTCGAGTGCCTGTTTCCGAGTGACCACTAGGTGAGGCGCAACTATCTTCAATCATGTGCATTTATGTTAATACGCCCTTTAAGCATTGTGATAGAAGGCTAGGTCACATCTTCTGTGAGCATAGTTGGTGACAGAGATTACGTAGTCACGGCGTTCCATCCTCACTTTGATGTGGGCAGATATTTTATATATACACACACTGACACATAGGGCGATAGGGTGTACATTAACAATAAAGTGAGCGCATCCTTAATGACTATGGGTGTTGCTTACATTCTTTAACCTGTGATGCACACGCACATTAACAGTTATTACCATGCAGTTCCATGCACACAGAGTCAGTCAAATATTTGGATTAGCCTGTGGTGTGCACACACTGAATGTGTGTTTAAGAAGCCTTCACAAACTGTCAATAACCTGAGATGCATGCGTATCTAGACTGTTCTGGGCACAAAGTCTTATGAAACACGTGGAAAGGGAGATATATGCATAAACATCAGTTATAAAACGATTTTGATGCGATAGTCAAGGTTACATTTCCATTCTGATGTTTGGTAAAATGTCTTCTATAATTTTAATATAAACTTGTACAACCGTTTCTGTGATTGTGTGTGTGTGCGTGGTGTGTATATGTGTATATATATATATAGGTTACAGTAAGCAAGTGATTGACAAAGCTGTTCAGCGAATAAGTACCAAAACCAGGGAGGAATTGTTGCATCCAAAAGAAAGAAAGGATGAGTCTGAAACTATCAGATTCATTACAACATTCTCAGGGCAATCACATGAAGTTCGAAAAATCTTTAAAAAACATTGGCATGTTCTCAATACAGATGAACATCTAAAAAGATATCTTCATGAGAATCCACAGATTACGTTCTGAAAAGGGAGAACATTACGGGACGAATTAAGCTAGAATTATGTTACCCAACAAGGCAGGAGGGACAACAAAACCCTTGGGGGATTCAAATGCTGTAGGAAGTGTAAAGCGTGTAAATACAGTAAGGACTGTAGAGTCCTGACTATTCCTGGAACTACCAGAGAATTCATTATTCGCAAAAAACTTACGTGCAACACTCCCTACAGTGTTTACATCCTGATATGTCCATGCAACAAATGGTATGTGGGAAGCACTAAACATGAGGCTAAAAAAGAGTGCTGGAACACTTGTGGGCTATCCGCTCCCACAATAAGCAATATCCCGTGGCTAGACATTTCTTTGACAATCACTTGCAGGACGAAACATTGATGCGTATGGCGGTAATAGACTGTGTTGATCTAGGTGTGAGAGGTGGTAATTATGAGTTATCATTACGAAAACTTGAATCAAAGTATATCATCTATTTTCAAAGCCTGCCCCCGATGGGGTTAAATATGAGTGAAGAACTATCCGTACACCTTCATGAATGATAAATGTATATAATACTGTAGCATGTAAGGTATATGTCAGCCGTCTGTTTTGATTTTATAAATTTTAATCTTTTTAGATTGGCACTGGAGGATTATGAGGCAGCTCGTCTTGATGACACAGACTCGTTCAGGTTCTTGTTTGGAACATAACGCCCACTAGGGCAAGGACTAACTGTGGGACAAGAACACTAAATTTGGACTATGGTCGTTTAAAATTGGAAACTGTGCGAATATGGATTGTGACAGTGCAAGATACCAAACAAAGATTCGATTTGGGAAAACTATGTGTACTTTACGTTATAATGCCCACTTGGGCCTGACAAGGAAGGGTGACACAAACCTATGCAGTTGATTGGCCCACTGGGGCATTACAGGGGCACACAGTGATTACAACCAATCATATCACAGCTTTCAAAGTGAAGGAAAGTAAAGACCAATGACAACTGAGCTTGCATTATTATGATGCACGCGATTGTGATATCCCGTAACGAGTTCTGGTGTCTATATGAGTACAACTCGGTATGAATTTGAAAATGATTATTATTCGATCGAATCAGGGTAATGATTTGAAAGTTTTTTTGGGATATCAAATCCTTCCTTGTGTGTAATATGTAACTATACAAATTATAAATTGCAAAATGTAGCATAAAATGAAAATATACGTGTCAACAATTATAGGAATATGACGCGATTTTGACACACAATTGGAATGTTTTATACATTTTCAGTGAATTAACTGCCTATACCAATATGTCCTCCGTGCCTACATTGTTTGTCACATGACTTTTCACTGAGGGTGTGTTTTGGGATTTTAAAAATGGCCGCTTGTGCTGGTCTGACGAGCGTGAACAAGCCGTAATGGTGAAACGCGTTGTGACTTTCACTTGCTGAAATAAAGGTGATTGCAAGCAAGCTCTGAGTATCTGGGTGAACTTCTTGGATCGAGAGGTGATTTGGAGCGAATACGGAAGTCTGCCGGTGACCTGACCTGGACCGCTCGTGACAGCTGAAGCGCTCATACTGGCATTGGTGGAGTGTTTGTGATATATATGTATATATATATATATATATATATATATATATATATATATATATATATATATCACAATCAGATGCTCCTTCCGATTGTCCGGGGCCCCATGGGAATTGGCGTACACACCGGCGAAGCTCGCCGGTAATCAATATCTCACAAAGTCCAAAATACTCGTGCGCTCTCAGCAACTCAGACGCCAACCAGAAATGCTTCCAAGGGTGTTTATTCTTAATAATAAATTAAATGATGTCATCGGCATATAGGTTAATCAAGCAGTGGGCAGCCTCATAAGGAGTCCCTGTGATGGCCGGGTTGTCTCAAACCGTTGCGCCAAGAGGTTCATGTACAAGGCAAGCAAGAGCGGGACAGGGGACAACTCTGCTACGTATCCCGGTGAATAGCAAGTGGAGTAGATAAAACACTGTTTACCCTGACTAGTCACAAGAATAAACACCCTTGGAAGCATTTCTGGTTGGCGTCTGAGTTGCTGAGAGCGTACGAGTATTTTGTTTTGGACTTTGGGATATATATATACATATATATTTATTTATTGTCCACAAAAGATATTATGCCGCCCTCCCAGGAAACCTTTGCAAGATGATTATTTTATTCAATACACTAACACGTTTCGACAATCACGCCTTGTTAACAGCTTGGTGAGCCCGTCTTTACTCCATGTATACAGGGTTCCCACTTGAGCCTATAATGAAGCATTGTGGGAACTGTAGTTGCCCATTGAAAAACATTATTTCCAAAAGACATTTTAACAATAAAGATAATATATACATATTCTATATGAACAATTCATACCCTCGGTTATAATTCTTTCTTAGTGGTATTAGGACAATCTAATCTATGATTTTAATTACAGTTCCAACAGCCATCAATTTGTCTGCTAATGATTATGCATATGTGGATTGCTGGTAAGTGGCATAGAGTGCATTTATGGTGTATTGATGTTGTATTGAGTCGAGTGTAATTATGTATAGGGTAATTGTGTGGAGCTGACTGGTATTATGTGGAGTCTAATTTTGATGTGTGGTGCAGAACTGTGTGGCATTGAATTGTGTTGTTCGGAATTATATTACATGGTTTTTAGTGGTACTAAGAGGCATGGTGTGGAGTATTATTTTATGGTGTGGAATTATGTGGCATGTTGCAAAGTGGATTTATTTTGTAGAGTGTAATTATGTGTTTTGGAATTGAGTCGATATTTGTGCAGTGTAAATATGTTGGTGAAATGTAGGTTGGAGTGTAATTATGTGTAGTGAAATTATATTGAGTTGAATTGTGTTCTGTGGAGTGTAAATGTAAGGTTTGGAGTTAAGTGCAATTATTTTATAAGTTTATGTTATTGATTTGTAATTGTGTGGCATGGAGTGGAATGATGTAGTGCGTAAGTGTGTGTTGAATTCTGTGGCATGTTATTATAAGATATTAAAATGTGTTATGTGTAGTGGATTTATGCGGAATGGATTTGGAGGTACGGTTGCCTGTGTACGTGTGATGTTTACCAATGTTTGCAGGGATCGGTGTGGTCACGTATATGCACTATCCAGAAGTCAAACTCACTAAATTGGTGAAATCGTATTCTGTGAAGGTAGTTGAGCATTCACGTAATGGAAGTTTTAGTTAGCCACAATTTGGACCGCTCCTTGGGTAGAAAAAAGATTAATGATTGTATGCACCAAAATTAAAAAGGCAGTTGGGCTAACCATCCAAGATGCGGGCAAAACCAAGGTACAAAAATAATTTAACAGTTCACTCCAACAGTATGTACATTAGGATCGTAGGCCGCCAAACTAGCCATTGAAGGTAAAATAATTTCTGTTCTTACTCCATAATCCTCTTTGTCAGCTTGGGGCACACAGCCGTCGAGTTTGCAGAGAAGTTCCTATAGCTTCCTCTTGCTGCGTACGGGGTAGACTCCAGGGTGTTGCGCCTGGTGCAGATGCACCTGGCATTGACTTTGTGGGCTTGTGGGGGGAGTCTGGTGAGGAACAACAGGGATTTAAAAAGCACCAATTATAGAGTTCCTTGGGTATCCAGAGGTTTTCAGGCAACAATAAAAATGTAAAGATAACTTTGGCAGTTAATATTCCTGCAGGAGAGAGATCGGAGTTTTATTTAGTGTCTGTTTCCACTCATGCTAAAGTAGCGTAGAGGAAGATGCCTTCTGCAAATAACATGTACTTGTGTGTCCAGAGGTTTTCAGGCAAGAACAAAAATGTAAAGGTAACTTTGGCAATTAATGTTCCTGCTGGAGAGAGATTGAAGTTTTATCTAGTGGCTATTTCCACTCATGCTAAAGTAGCACAGAGGATTAAGATGCAAGCTGCAAAGAACATGTCCTTATGTGTTCAGAGGTAGTTAGGCAACAATAAAAAAGTAAAGTTAATTTTGGCGATTAATGTTCTTGCTGGAGAGGGATCGGAGTTTTATCTAGTGGCTGTTTCCACTCATGCTAAAGAAGCACACAGGATTAACGCCTTGCATGCTTGGGGTGGCCGGGAGCCATCACAATTCACAGTGTGTAGATGGCTCCCAGACATCCTTGCACATGGCATAGGAGAACTCTCTGGTGCGGGCACCAGAGGGATTTACTTTCAGTCAAAACTGCTTCCACAGCTCACATGGGTGTTCTGATAATTTCTGCAAAATGACTATCAGCACGCACGTTGCGCTGACGTCCTTTTGGAGAAACTGAAACTCTGTTTCAGTTTCACTGACTCAGTGCTCAAGGAGCTATCTCAGCATCCTGAGCACCGAGGCAGACATGAGAGGTATTTATTTATTTATAAAGTTTTATATAGCGCGGACATGACCCATGGGGGTATCAGAGCGCTTTACAGTACATAATTATCACACGTTATACATACAATCGGGAATCGCATATAATACAAATGAGGTAAACATTGTTGTTTGATTAAAAGTGGTGGTAAGTAGGCTTCTAGGAGTTAAAGGTTTAAGATGATAATTTGTTCATGAGAAACATTTTTGCTTCCTTTTTGAAGGTGGTAAAAGAAGGGATTCTGTGTAAGTCTGGGGGAAGGTTGTTCCAAATCTTCGGTGCGATACCTGAGAAGGCTCTGCACCCAGTTCTCTTTTTGTGGAAGGATTGATGTTTTAGTAGTAGTGAGCTTGCACTTCACAAATGTCTACCACCACCCGACCGCTCTAGCTTTTGTGCTAACTAGCTGGGGGTGTTGCTATGTAAGGCTTTATGTGTCATGCAGGCGATCTTTAGTTGTATTCTCGACTCGTATGGTAGCCAGTTCAAAGCCTTCAGGGCCGGAGTGATGTGGTTATTTCTTTTTATTCCGGAGTCCAGCCTGGCCGCGGCGTTAAGCGATGCCCTGAGCGGTGCTAGTTTGTATTTTGGAAGACCGCAAGGAGTGGTGCTTCCGTAGTCGAGTCTTGGTAGTACTAGGGCTTGGACCGCCATTTTTAGATCAATCCGTGGGAGGAAGGGTTTAAGTTTCTTTAAGATACTCAGCTGAAAGTTGGCTCCTTTGGTAGTATTGTAGATTTGTTCCTGCATATTTAAATGTTTGTCAATGGTGACTCCCATGGATTTTGCGGAGTCAATGATGTGAGGGGCGTAATCAAAGGAAGTAAGAAGCTTCAGCCATAAGTCTATGTTGGGTGCATGATTAGGAGGGGAGATGAGGAGGAACTCAGGTTTTTGGGTGTTAAGCACAAGGTGGTTGCCATTGAGCCAACTTTGGGTATTATGAAGAATGGCGTTGAGGGAGATGAAGTCATCTGGTGAGGAGATTTTCAAATAAAGTTGAGTGTCGTCCACGTATAGATGATATAGAATTTTTGCAGAGCTAAGCGCATTAGCAAGGGGTTCCATGAGTAGATTAAAGAGAATAGGTGATAATGCTGATCCCTGTGGGACTCCTAGTGTGACCATGGAAGGTTGAGAAAATGATTGCTCCAACTTGATTCTTTCGGTTCTGTTGCTTAGGAAGGAGGTAAACCATTGTAACACTGGACCGGTTAGGCCCATTCTTCGTTCAAGTAGAGACAGTAGATTGCCGTGTTTAACCGTGTCGAAGGCGGAAGACAGGTCAAGAAGTATCAATAGGCACGATTCATTGTGATCCAGCATTTTTAAGATGTCATCCATTATGTGGGTGAGAGGTGAATCAGTACTGTGACCTTGACGGAAAGCGGATTGGTGTTTATCTAGGAGGTTGAAGTTCTCGATGTGATTGCAAAGTTGAATTTGTGCACATTTTCCATTAACTTTGCCAGCGTGGGAAAGCTGGATATAGGTCGATAGTTGTTGAGGTCTGTGCAGAGGGAGTTGGCTTTCTTTAGTATCGGTGTGACCTGCCCTATTTTCAGACAGTCCGGTATGGAACCTTGCCTAAGAGAGGCGTTGACAATTTTTGCCTATAGAGGTAGAATAGATTGTTGTTTTACGATCTAGAACAGCTTTTTAGGACAGTTAATGGCTTGGTTCAACTGTGTTTTGAAGAAGTCTGCTTTAGCGTTTATGATTTTTCTGTTGTACGTGTTTCTCAGTGCCCTAAGTTGGTGTAGATGATCAGCGGAAGGTGCTGGTTTCCATGCTCACTCAGCTAGTCTTAACTTGCGTCGGTCAGAGTTAAGATTCTCATTGAACTATGGTTTGGAGATTTTGGTGGAGAAATTTTTTTCTTGAAGGGGCGCTGTGGTATCCAGGATTTCAAGCATAGTGGCGTTGTAAAAGTCAGTGAGATCTTGGACGTCTGCCATATCTGCTGATGGTGTCAGGGCGGAATTGCATTGGGACACCAAGGCATTGGCATCGATATTCCTGATATTCCTGATATTCCTTTTCCATTGTTTAGGTTTTGTAGGTTGGTTTTGTTTTGGAGTTACCTCACTGTTGATGGAGAAGAGGATACCGTAGTGATCAGTCCAGTCACATGGGGAGATAGATTCTAGCGATATGATGTTTCTTTTTGCTATGATGAGGTCTAAAGTCTCCCCCTTGTTATGGGTTGGGCTGTCACATAATTGCAACAGTTCCTGGTCTACCAGAAAGGATTTGAGACCGCTTACATCATGATCACCGGTATTGCTCCAATGGAGATTGAAGTCTCTCAGAAAGATCTGCGGCACTTGTGAGTTGGCATTGGCTGTAATGACTTCCATTAGCTCATCAATGAACTTCGGATTGTCACCCGGAGGGTGGTATATTATGTGAAGCTGGCAGATGATGGCCTTGTCGTCCGAGATGTTGGTGCATAGATATTCACAGGAGGATAAGGAGATGGAGTCTGCTTGTTTAACTGTGATGGTGTTTCGATGGATGCAGGCAATCCCCCCTCCGGGTTTCTCAGTTCTATCCATGCAAAATATATCATGACTAGGGGGGACCAGTAGGTCAAGGATGGGAGCAGAGGGACTCTTAAGCCATGTCTCTGTGAGGATGATGATGTCCAGGTTATTCGCAAGAATTAGATCATAAATGACCTTAGCATGTTTGTTATCCGATCTGCAGTTGATTAGTGCACACTTTAATTTGCTAGGGTGAGTGACAGTTGATTGCATTATATTGACCTTTGTGAGGTTTTCCCTAATTATGGATCTGTGGTTGTGGGAGGGTTCTCTATGTGGGTTGGGTCAGATGGCTGGGATGGTGCCATCTTGAGACTTGCTATTGCCATTATGACTTGTGTATGAGGTGAGAAGGTCATGTAAATCATTGTCAGATAGACCATCCATAGTTCTCATTGGTCGATCCGGGTCATATGGGGAAGATATTTTACTCTGAGTTATAAAGTCTGGATGTAGATTCGTGGGTATGTATCTGCTGGTGTGCTGACTAATTTGGTTCACTGTGGCGCTAGTGGCTTTATTCGAGTTTAGGAGTTCTTTGGTGATTGATAGTAGATTTTTCATTTCATCCTTGAGCTGGGCTAGACCTAGGGTTAACTCGTTGAATCGAGCGGTCCAGTCATGGTTAGGGCACTCAATTAAGTGTGTGGGCCTGTGCTCCCCCATACTGGTAGTTCCTCCATTGTGGTCTGATAGCTTGAAGAACTGGGTAACGGATTGGGTAGGGATATCTTTGTTAGTTTTTGATGAGGTTGGATGAGCAAGGAGGGTAGAAGATGGGTCAGATAGGAAGTGGGGGACGGTCTCAAGAGGTGCTAACATGAGAGGGGATGTTGCACGTGGAGGGGGTATAGACGCTGCATGTAGAGTTTGGGTGAGCGGGTAGGGCTTCGGGGGTGTTAGGAGTTGACCGGGGGTCAAAGTAAGTGTCGGATCAGGGGGGGTTTAGCAGATGGCTCATCTGCTAGTTGGGTAGTAGGAGTGTCAGGGATGTCATTATGGAGGTCGTTATCAGAGCTTATGACTGTCCGAATTGGACCCGAGGGCCCTGGTGAGGTTGAGTCGGCTGTGAGGGACGTGTGGGAACATTGGGGGTGTAGTGCATCTTGTCAATGCTTGTGACTGTCCTCGCTGAGTCCGGGGGCCCTGGTGTGGTTGAGACAATGGTGAGGGACGTGTAGGTATCATAGGGTGTGTGGTGCTCATTATCTATGCTTCTGGCTGTCCAAGTTGGATCTGTGGACCCTGGTGTGATAGGGTCAGTTGGAAGGGGCGTGTGGGAATCGTTGAGGAAGGTAAGGCGAGGGGTAGGGTCCCTTGGAGTAGTTAGTGGATAAGGTCGTAAAGATTGTATGTCTTCTGTGAAAATGGGAGGAGTTGTGTCTTGGAGAGAATTTCTCTTGCTGTTCGCTGCTCTTTTAAGAATAGGAAAGATCTCGTCTATGAGAGCTAGGTTGCTATCGGAGGCTTGTATGAGGATGTTGCTGTTATTGTATATGGATATGGTAGCATTCGCCTTGCAGACGTCTGAGGCTATAACTGTCAATTTGAGGGCATGAGGGGTTTTACTGGTATTTGAGATTCGAAGCAAGGAGTAGAGGGTGTTCCTCCACTGTGCACGTTTTTTCTGTGGAAGATGAGTTCATTCAAAATTCTGCCCTTGTTTGAGGAGAAATAGGGATCTGATATCAGTGTCTCCGGATGCGATTTCAGGATTCTATGTTTGTAATTCTTGGCTGCGTTTTTAGATAACTTGGGGGGGGGTATGAGATGATGAAGGCATGACAGCCTGATGGCTGTAAGCTTGGTTCCATTTTATTTAAAAATTAATCTTTTCCTCTCTCTTCTTGATCTCAATTGTCTTCTTTAACCTAACACTTTTATTCTTATTTCTTTAATTCAAAACATCTTCACTGCTTCCTACTATCCTGCTTGCAGATATTTGCTGGTGTCTTACAGTTGTCCAAACACCGTTCTAAGATGGCCGCCGCTTTTTCATACCATGCCCTCTTTCCAATTAGTGTGATCAGTCCTCTTTTTATGCCTACTACATGGGAGCAGGAAGACCCCATGAGGCAAGAGGAAGCCAAAATGGAGGATAGGATCCCCGGACACCGAGAACCCCCCTCCCCCCTGCAATTGGAAGGAGTGGGGCTAGATGGTACCCATCACTGGTGGATCCCTGCTTGGGATCACCTCAGAAGTGCGATCTCCAAGCAGGGATCCACCACTAGGCACCGGGGGGGGGGGGAGGGGCTCCTAGGACAAAGGCCTTTGCTCTTCCAAAATCATTTGGGCAAATTCAGTCTTTCTGCCCCCCCCCTGAATTATTATTTTAAAACAATGCCCCCCCCCAACAACCTCCAGAGACCTTCTGCCCCCAAGAGAGCAAATGAGGGGTATTACCCCTGATCTACCCCCAGGTGCAGAAAGCCCAACGGATACTAGTTTTATTAATTTATTTTATAAAAGAGGGATGGGGGCTGCCCACAAAGAGCAAGATCATGCCTCCACTCAAATATATTTGGGACAGTCTTTCTGCCCCCTGGGGGGGCAAATGGGGAGCAGTAGCCCACAAACTGCCCCCGGGGTGGGGTCAGAAAGCACACTAGATACCAGGGATTTTTTCAAATAGTATTTAGGGGTGGGGGTGCCCTAAATTGGCATGCCAGTGCCCCCAACCCCAACAATCTCCACAGACTTTCTGCCCCCCAGGGGGCGAATGAGGGGTATTATCCCCAATCTGCCTCCTGGGGGGTGGGGCGGCAGAAAGTCCACTGGACACCTGGGCTATTTTTTTTTAAAATAAAAATGTGGGGTGGGGGCTGCTCACAAAGGGCAAGACCATGCCCCCACCCACATATATTTTGGAATAGTCTTTCTGCCCCTCCTGGGGGCAGATAGGATGCAGTAGCCACCATCTGCCCCCCAGGGGGCAGACAGCACACCAGATACCAGGAATTATACTCTTTTTGGTATTTAGGGGTGGGTGCTGCCTTTAATGGGCATGCCAAAGCCCTGACCCCCCAAACAAAATTCCAGAGTCTTTCTGCCCCCCAGTAGGAAGTGGGGCAATAGCCCCTGATCTTCCCTGGGGGAAAGAAAGCCCACTAGGCCCCAGGGATTGGTTTTATTTATACGTAGGAGTGGGGGCTGCCCAAAATGGGCATGCAAATGCACTTACCCCCAAAAATATTTGCCGTATTTCTGCTTCCCCCGGGAGGCAGATGGAGGCAATAGCCCCATATCTGCTCCCCTGGGGGACTGAAGGCCCACTAGGCACCAGGGATTATGTTTTTTTTTTCTCATACATTGGGGTTGCGCTGCCCAGAATGGGCATGTCAATATCCCCACCCCCACAAAAATGTGTCACAGTCTCTCTGCCCCCCGGGAGGCAGATGGGGACACAAAGCCCAAAGGCGGGGGTACAGAAAGCCCTCTAGGTACTTTGCTTTTTTTTAATACATAGGAGTGGGGCTGCCCAGAATTGGCATGCCAATGCCCCTCCACAAAACATTGTCAGTCTTTCTGCCTCCCCTGGGAGGCAGTTGGGGGGCAGTAGTCCCTGATCTGCCCCTCGGGGCAGAAAGCCAACTAGGCACCAGGGATATGTTTAAGGGCATGTCAGGGAGAAGCACCATAGGCAAAGATCACTCCCCTTTATTTTAGGCACACATTTAGTCTGTTTCAGTGATATTTTTAGACACATCTGCCCCCATACAGGGGCAGAAAAACACTAGAAATCAGGGAGAGTTTATGTGTGTGTGAACTAGAGTTTGGCTAACGGTATGCGTGTACTGACATTTGGCTGACATTTTGTTTTCAGTGTGTGTGGACCTGCTAATGGTGTGTGTGGACTCGCGCTTGATGGCAGTGTGTGTAGATTGGCGCTTACCTGGTGGTGTGAGTGGAGTGGTGCTTGGCTGACAGTGTACGTGAACTGGTGCTTGGCTGATGCTGTGCATAGATGGTGCTTGGCTACAGGGCCGGACTGCCACAGCTGGCACCAGGCGTTTCTCCGGTGGGCCGAAAGGGTAATGGACGTTTTTCTGGCTGTGGAGGTCAGTTTTGTCACTGGGCGTCAGTTTTGCAGCAATGCTAGCACTAGCACGACCCTCCACCCTCCCAGGGCCAGTCGAGCAGCAATCTGCCATGGCTGGTTCTTGTTCCCAGTCGTGCCTTGCTTGGTTGGTGGTGTGCGGCGATGGTGCTTGGCTTGTAGAGTGCGTGGGTGGCGCTTGGCCGGCATCATCCATGGATAGTGCTTGGCTGGCGGTGTGCATAGATTTTGGTATGCGTGTACTGACTCTTGGCAGGCGGTGTGGCTTGCATGGATCCCCAACGTTTTCTCACCCAGAATCCTCTGCAAACCTCAAATTTACTTACAAAGTCACATTTTCCTTGCATTTCTGTGTGGGTAAGTTGTTGGGCCACTGCACAGGCACACATTTCCTACCACCCAGCATCCCCCTTGGTTTCCTGAGAAAAATGATACCTCACTTGTGTGGGTGCCCAAAGTAGCGTCAGCCTAAAAACGGTTAAACAAACTGCCCTTTTTCTACACATTTTTGGACCTTCCATGTCATAGGCACTTAGCCCATCCAAACAAGTAGGGTATCATTTGTATTGGAAGACACAGTGGAACGTTGAGTGGTAGGAAATGTGTGCCGTGCGGTAATCCCACATCTTTCCTACACAGATTTTAGAGGAAAATGTGACTTTTTAGCTAAATTTGAGGTTTGCAGCAGATTCTGGGATGGAAAATGTCAGGGGATCAACGCAAGCCACACTCCCCTGGACTCCCACAGGTATCTAGTTATCAGAAATGTCTGTTTTTGTGCGTTCCCCTAGATGTCTGCAAGCCCGGGACCACAAACACAGGTGCCCACATATCTATCACAAAACAACCTGGTTTCTCAAGGGGGTCATCTACGTTTTCGGTGCCGGGCTAAGCGGCCATCTAGGTAAATCTACCAAACCCAGACATTTCTGAAAACTAAAAACCCAGGGGAGTCCAGGGAGGTGTGGCTTGCGTGGATCTCCCAACATTTTCCTACCCAGAACCCCCTGCAAATGTCAAATGTAACTAAAAAAAAATCTTTTTCTGTGTGGGAAAGTTGTGGGATCACCTGGCTGCCACACATTTCATACCATCCAGCTTTCCCCCACATCTCCTGATAAAAATGGAACCTCACTTGTGTGGGTAGGCCTAATACCTGCAACAGGAAATGGGCCAAAATGTACTGTGGAGTCTTCAAAATGATCGATCGCAAAACTATCTTGCTTTGCGAAGGAGTCATCTGCGTATTTGGTCCTGGGCTTAACGGCCAACTAGGGAAACCTACCAAACACAGACATTTCTGAAAACTAGACACCTAGGGGAGTCCAGGGAGGTGCAGCATTTTTCTACCCAGAATCGCCTGTAAACCTCAAATATAGCTAATAAAATCACCTTTTCCTCACTTTTCTGTGTGGGAAAGTTGTGGGATCACTGGGCTGACACACATTTTTTACCACCCAGCGTTCCCCAGGTATCCCGATAAAAATGGTACCTCAATTGTGCGGGTGGGCCAAGTACCAGTGACAGGCAAGGACCCAAAACCTATTGTGGAGACTTCAAAAATACCTAACACAATAACACAAAACAAACTGGCTTTGAAAGGTTGTTCACCTGGGTTTTTGGCCCGGGGCTCGAAGGCCATCTGGGGGAAACATACCAAACTCAGACATTTCTGAAAAAAAGACACCCAGGGGAGTCCAGGGACATCTGGCTTGCGTGGATCCCGCAATGTTTTTGTTGTATTCTTCCATCTTTCATTTGTGTGCTTTCCACTTTAAATAGAATATTCTATTTGGTCACTATGTTATGATGTGGCTTCCATTCGTTGTGTTCTAACTGGTCAGTTACTCGCTGGCTATTGATGGGAACACCGGTTATTCTCTCGTACTTGAAATAAACCTCATTTGTTCATTTCTGGCAGTCAGCTTCGTCTATTACAGTTTTGCTACCCAGAATCCCCTACAAACACCAAATTTAGCCCAAAAAAATATCACATTTCCCTTTCATTTCTGTGTGGGATCACCATGAAGGCACTTTCTGCCCAAATTTGGCTCATTTTTGGGTCCCCTTCATAGTAATCGACAAACCCTAGATACCTGTAAAATCCTCAGGATGTTGGAAGTAAAGGAAGCAAATTTGGCGTGGATACCTTATGTGGACAAAACGTTACAGGGGACTACGCGCAAACTACGCCAAATAGCCTAAAAAAGGCTTAGCATGGGTGGGGAAGCCGAGCAGCGAAGGGGGTTGAGATGCCTGCTGCAGTGGTGGCTGCCTCTGAGTGGGAGGTGGGGTTGGGCGGGTAAGGATGAAATAAATAAAAATAAACTTACCTGCTTTGTCACAGCATCTGCCAAACTTCTCTCCTCGTCTTCTTTTCTTCTTCCCGGCTGCTGCCTGCAGCCTGCACCAGAAGCACCCAGGCTTCCGACTCTGCCAGGCAATCATGATGCTGCATGAGCAGCATCGTGATTGGTCTGAGTGGCCTGTTTGGCCGCTCAGGCAGTGCCTGAGAAGGCTGGGCATGCTCTCCATGTGGCTGTGCACCACTGCCCAATAGAGAACATGCCAACTATGCATGACTGTTTGGCCGGCCCTAGAGGGCTGCTCAAAGCATCATGCGGCTATAGGGAGGGAGTGCAAACCATTCCTGCTCCCTCTGCATTAGCCAGCTCCTCCCAAGTTGCACAGGAAAATACAATGATAATAACTTCTTGTTATTATTATTTTATTTTTATTTTCCACTGCTCAAAGAGCAGTGGGGTGATGCTCCTCTACGTTAGTGGAGTAGCCACCACTGGCCTGCTGCAAAGAGCAGAGGGATTGATGCCCTGCCTAGAACAAAATTAAGACTGAGAAATGCCTGACACTAAACGCTGCAAGAAACTGGGGAATAAGCAGGCACGCCGCAGAATTGGGAGCGAGTGAGGGGTTGATCATGGAGGTCGGGGTGGGGGTGGAGATTCCGACTCCACAGGCTGCCAGCCCGGAACTCAGATGCCTTCTACAGCGCGCCTTCCACTCCATTTCCTGGAGCCCCCAACACTAATTCTCCCAGTTTGGGGAACTTTGAAGGAAAAAAAAAAAAGAGTTGGGCGAGCAGTGCAAAAGTAAACAAAGGCGTGCAGCCCCATTGTTGAAGATGAATCGTGTGGCACAACTCACTGCTTTAACATGCATTGACTATTGAAAAAATGTAGGTGGGCAGTCACACATAGGAAAAAGAAAGACGCGCAGACGCCATTATGAAAAAACATACAGAGATACCATATACACAGCTGTGGAATGGGGAGGAAGCACGATTAACAGATAATCATCTGGCACCTGGCTAAGGTGAAAATAGTGCTCACCCACTGCAAATAAAACATACAGAGTAACAACACATGTAACAGGGGATGTCCTTATGGAAGGTTACAACAGGAGAAAAGGAGTTACTGAGGAGGGACTACTAAGCCTATTGACCAATAAAAAGCCACCATTTACAAAGGACAGTAACAGGAGCCAAATAAAAAGATGGGGGGGAAGTTGGCGGAGCTTAATGCCCATATCGAGAACAGTATGTGATACAAAAAGGCTGAACTGTTCCTCGGAACAAAAAGGAATGTACTAGTCATGCAGGTATGTGAGGATGTTGTAGAATCTCAATGGGAACTACAGTTGGGCATCCATAGTGTTGCCCTCACACACCCTTGCGGGTGTCATGCTTCATCATCTGGGCTTGCTCCTTGTTGGGTCGGCAGTGCAATACCCAACGGGCGACACCTCAAAGAGGGGCACTTTGGCGGGGCTCTTTTATCCAACTGCCGTATGATGAAGTGGGGGTGTGGGGCCAGAATAACGTAGACTTGGTCTGGGAGTTTAAAATAGGGCTAGGAGTACCAGGATCAGGTTTATTCTGGGGGTCCCCTGCTTTAATTAAAAAAGAAAAACTAACCGGTACTCGTTGGAATATTATGTTTCCTGTATCGAGTCTAGGTTTAGTATGTGCTCTGGTTGGTCGACATGTTTTTCACCTGTGTCTAGTGACTGGCGATTCTTCAGGACCCACAATATCAAGAAAAATAAGAAGAAAAATATTTTGTTTTGAATTATTGTCTACGTTGGTGAGACCTGTTCTAGGATCTAATGTTCCGTGACTATTTAAACAAATAAAGTGAGTGTAGTACAATGTCTATACCTGTGTTGCGCGCCATCTACCTAATGGTCAGTAAATGCAGTTAAAAGAGAAAATAACAGTTGCTCTATGAATTCAGGTAGTATGAACTAAGACAACTACGTGGATAAAGAAAATCAAAACTTGGAAACCAAGGATTGTTTCAAATGTGATTATATTCATTATTTTCTCCATCAAGTTTCCAAAGTTGGCCTGTATATAACAAAGAATGTAACGGAGGGATGGCTAAAATCCTTTATAAGTGAATAAAAAAATAAAAAATATATATATGTTCACTGAAAAAAACTAAAGTTACAGGGACGTTATAGTTAGGCTGATATTTCACTCATACAAAACCAGAGAAATTCTGCAGTTATAGTTAGCTGAGCAAACTATAACTCGTGCCACTGCAATGCCCTGCTTATGACCTCACCTATTACATCACTTATGACATCTCAAATGACATCACTCATGAGATCTGAAATTAGATCACTGATGACATCATCCATTGATTGTGAGTGCATTCTAAACGTTACTGAGTGTTAAACATATATACTAAGGTAACTCGCTGTGGAAGTGCCTGTTTGGTAAGTGGGTGGGTATGTAAGTGGTATATAGAAGAGTGACTGGGTATATAAGAGACAGAATACATGAGCTAGGGGGTGTGTGAGTGTTTGCATAGGTGAGTGAGTCGATGTGTCAGTGGATGTATGAGTAAGTGAGTACCTGTGTGAGTATCTGGATAGTTGACTGAGTTGGTGTATTAGTGGTTCTAAATGATGAATGAGAGGTGCATGAGTGGTTGAATGGGTTTTTGAGGAGATACACAAGTGTGTGTATGGACGAATGACAGGATACATGAGTGGCTGTTTTGGTGCATCAGTGGATGTATGGGTGAGTGAGTGGTGTATGAGTGGCTTTATGTGTGAGCAAATGGGTGTTTGAGTTGTATGGGAGAGTGAGTATAAGAGGCTGTATGGGAAAGTATATGGTTCTCTTAGTCACTGTATAAGTAGTAAGTAAATGTAGTAGTATTTGTATAAGTAAGTGAGTGGCTGTGTAAGTAATTGTATGGATGAGTTAGTGGCTGTTTGACTGAATGCACGGGTGACTGAGTAGGTGTGCGAGTAGGTGTATGATTAACTCATTTACTATGTCATTAGCTGTAAGGGTGTATGAGTGGGTGTGTACGTATACCTCTATTACTGAACCTGTGACTGGCTGTATTGGTAAGTGACTAGGTGCATGATTGCCTGAATATGTAAGTTACTGGTTCTGTTAGTGGCTTTACGAGCGAGTTGATATTTTATTGGCTGTATTTATTTATTTATTTTTTATTTTATATTATTTATAAGGCGCACAGCTACCCACAAAGGGTTTCCCGGCGCCGAATTAATGAAACACAGGGCACAGCTAGAGAGAGAACACGTCCGAGAGTATTTATTTGTCGAACAACCAGGTCTTTACGCTTTTCCTAAAGTTCCTGTAGTTTTCTTCTTTGCGTATTTGGGTGGGCAATGTATTCCAAAGAGTTGGACCCAGATATGAGAAGGATCTCCCGCCCATTCTAGCCCGTTTATACCTGGGTACCGTAAAGGTCGCTGATATAACAGAGCGAAGATTACGATTGGGAAGGTAGGGCTTGGCAAGATCTTGAAGATACTTGGGGGCGGTCCCAGCTTTGATTTTAAACAGATAGCTCAGGGTTTTAAAGCGAATCCGGTTTTCAACCCTGAGCCAGTGAAGGTCCCTGAGATGTTTAGTAATCCTGGCGTGTCTGGGGATTCTACAAAGCAGTCTGGCCGCAGCATTTTGTACCAGTTGTAAGCGTCTTACTACTGCTTTGTTTGCACCCAGGTACAAGATGTTACCGTAGTCAAGCCGAGAAGTTACTAAGGCATTGACTACGGTCTTCTGGGTGATAGGAGGCAACATCCAGACAATTTTACGTAGCCATCTGAGAATGGTAAAGCAGATGCCCGCCACTTTGTTGGCTTGCTGTGTCATGGAGAGGTTGTCATCAATGATGACCCCAAGATTTCTGACCTGAGTGGCTGGGGGCGGAAGCTTGCCCAGTGATGTCGGCCAGTGTGGATCGCTCCAAAGGTCCTTATTATTCCCTAAGAGGAGGACCTCCGTTTTGTCCCCATTTAATTTAAGCTGGTTAGCCGACATCCAGCAAAATATCTCATGAAGGCCCATTCTAAGTGCAGAAGGAGCGGACGAATCAGATTTGGAGAGGGAAAACAAAATCTGAGAGTCGTCTGCATAAGTCATTAAAATAAGACCAAAGTTCTCTGCAAGATAGGCTAACGGACGAAGATACAAATTAAACATCAGGGGACTCAGAATAGATCCCTGTGGTACGCCATGGGGAGAGTAGAAAACATCCGAACAGGCCTCAGCAGAGGTGATCTGGAAGGTGCGTAGGGATAAGTATGATTTAATCCATTCTAACGCCCTGCCCTCGACACCACACTCCTCCAACCTGGCAAGCAGTCTGGAGTGAGAAATGGTGTCGAAGGCCGCACTTAGATCTAGCAGGACAAGTGCTACCGTTTGTCCATCATCTCTGAGCTCTCTGATCTTTTCCGTAATCCCGAGCAAGGCGGTCTCGGTAGAGTGTCCACTCCTAAAGCCGGACTGGGACGGGTGAAGTAGTTCATTGTTTTCCACATATGTGGAAAGTGCCTCATGAATATGCCTTTCCAACATTTTGGAGAAAGCGGGGAGTAACGATATTGGCCGATAATTGGCCAATATCGTAGGATCGGCGGTCGGTTTTTTTAACAGAGGGCTGACTATGGCGTGTTTCCATAAAGCAGGAGCTGAAGCCTGTTCCATGGAGGCATTAAGTATTTCTATGATGGGCGTCAGGATAGAGTCCTCCAATTGGCTCATGATACTGATGGGAATGGGGTCGCGAGGGGAGCCTGATTTAATCGATTTTAAAAGTTTCCTCAGTTGATCTAATGTAATAGGAGGCCAGGCTTCGAGATGACAGTTTCCTTTAGAGATTATGGAGGTTTCCTCTTGGTTATAAGTGATGGTGCTATTTTTGTTGATATTAGAGACGATCTTCTCAATTTTTTCAGTGAAAAAGGTCGCCAGATCCTGACACTGCTGGGTGTTGAGTGGAGCCACCTCCGCTCTAGAGTTTTCTCCAGCCAATTCCTTCACAGTGTTAAAAAGAGTCTGGACTTTGTTAACAGCTGTATTTATAGTAGTAGTCACATAGCTTGCTTTAGCTTTCATGCAAGCCGAATGATAGCTGTTTCTGGCTTTGCGGTAGATCTCTTTTTGATGCAGTTCGTAGTTCCTACGCCACTGTCTCTCTAGATTTTTGCAGGTAGATTTTTCTTTCTTGAGGGCCTCTGTAAACCAAGGGGCCGGGGGACGATGTACTTTCCCTTTATGACGGGATAGGGGCAGACTGGCGTTCACTGCGTCATTTAGCCATGTCTGTATGGCATTAGATATATTATCCATGTCTCCGTCAAGGCATGGGTGGTCTTTATTCAATGCATTATTGAGATCATCAAAATTTAGGGTTTTCCAGTTTCTCCTAAAAGAAACAGAGGGGGTAGTGGATGGGCGTTTGGTGGGTTTAAGAGAAATAGAGAAGAGTATGAGAAGATGATCTGACCAACAGATGGGAGTAGTATTCAGCCATGATAATTCTTTCATGTTAGAGATGATAGGGTCAAGCAGATGTCCCGCTTTGTGGGTAGGGCCCTTATTGCGCAATGACATGTCTAAAGCCATGAAATCATCTATGAGATTTTTACAGATCTTATTGTTGTCGTCATCCAAATGGAGATTCAAGTCCCCGAGTACTGTAAGATTTTGAGCTTTTAAATGATGAGGTAAAATAAAGTTTACCAAATTTTCTGACCAAGAAGGGTTATTACCTGGTGGTCGATAAATAAGTAGGCCAGAGAATGTGAAATTAGGACTGAGGATAATTTTAAAAGATGCCGCTTCACAGTTAGGAATGTCTACAGGTTCAAAAATGCATACGAAGTCTCTTCTATAAATAATAGCAATGCCCCCTCCTGTTTGGCCAACCCGGTCCCTCCTTACAATAGCGTAGCTCGGGGGGAGTGCCGTGGCTACATCGGGACCTGCACTATCGTGAAGCCAGGTCTCTGTGAGAAATATTGCACTTGGCTTCTCCTCCAATAGGAGATGGAAGATGTCTAGTTTATGTTGGGGTAATGAACGGCAATTTACCAGATAGAATGTAAAAGTACTAGGATAGTCTTCCTGTCGGAGGATTTTATAAGAAGGGCTGTGAGAGGTATCTGGGTACGGCTGGTATTTGGACAGAGTGATAGAACACTCAGGGCAAGTTTGTGTTCCAGCACACAACGGGTTCAGCGTTATACATTTCTCATGTCTAGCAGGGCGTAGCGCTCTAAGAGACTCCCCAGAAAGCGTCATACCTGTGTAATGGGGAGGCAGAGTTTTGTGCCCTATGTCCCGTCCTGGCCCGAACGGGCACAGACGGGCTGACTCTGGCTGGACTCCGGCGAAGACGAGGCGCGTCCGCTTTCGCGGAGTGGAACTGTTTCCTTTTATAGCGGAGACTAGCGCTCTCTCACCGCGCTGTCCCGCCCTAAGATGGCCGCCACTAGAATCCCTAATGCTCGGTGCCTTGCCCTAATTCGGCAGGTATCGAGCGAGCGAGTGAAAGTAAATAACAAATGCGGGTCAGCAGCAGTGTAGCTGTGTGCTACTTGGTGAAATTTTAAAAACGAGGTGATTTTTAAAAAACGAAGGTACAGTGCACAACAATATAATTCAATTTAAAAATTGTAAACTTCAAGGCAATACAGTTAGAATTGTTCTCTAACGTGGCGCTGTGTGGATGAGCGATGATATGTGTAAGTGTTTGTTATATCCTGGCTTTGATATAATTCATGCAATCTCTTGCTCTGCCAGTGGAATGTTCATTGGATGATGGGTTACAAAATGTTGGGATAAGGCCATAACAATGGGGCGACGTCTCACCTTAACCAATCGCACTACTTAGTTGTGCCTTCATAGGCGACATCTTCATAAACATACTCATTTTAATATTCTTTTCTTTGTTCCAATTTTTTACTTGCTCATTTTTGTTTATTATTCTTTCTCTCAACATTGCTAAGATTCCACACACGGAGTGAAAATGCTATTTCCCAGGTTTCTGATGTTCCCACTGTGTCCATCCGGACCTCCTTGAAAGAACACGAATAAGACATACTTCATACAGGGCAGTGTTTTATTCACTAAAAAACCCAATGCATTTTGTGCATGAAAGCGCTTCTTCAGGGGTCACTTCAATCAATAAAGAACAATCATCAGTAAATATAGGGACTATCACAACATGTATATCATTGCTTTATGCTTAACCAATTCAATACATTTTTCATAAATTTCTATTTAAAAAGCAACAACAAAAACCCTTCCTCTTCCTAACCAGTAATAATATGTCCCTTGCGCTTAAACATGTCAGTATCAAAACCTTCATTCCCTCCTTCTTCTGTTGCTCACTACCTTCAAGCTGGTACAAATCATGCCTGTCTCTATTTCCTAACAGTCTCAATGTGGTCTATCTAGTTTAACAGCTCCCCTCATGACCTCGGTTAACGTACCCATTTTGAAACTAACATCAAGCGTTGTATAACTTGCCCTTCCATCTTTTATAATCCTCCCACATTTTTTCCATAAACATGCTCTGAAATCCACCATCAAACCATACATACGCTTTTCTCAACTTCTTCCCCGTGCATCTTAACTCGATAATACAACCGATTTACTTCCTTAGACCATGTCCCTACTAGCGAAATGTACACGTACCTGCCCTGAGCCGTTAAAACTTTCCATCCTGTATGCGACTGCAAACCCAACGTATCTGCACCCCACCCTCTCTCTCATTTTTAAACCTTCCTTCTCCCCACCCAATTTGGCACTCTAATTGCGTTTTCTCTGCGCTGTACTTGTTACCACCTAATGCTGTTACATGGAAGAAACTCAATTCCCCATAAAGCAATTCGATACAGCCTGACAACCCAGTGTAAATCTTATTGTTAAAAGCCACTAATGCATCGTAAACACCATACTGTTCATGAATGTTCCAAGTTATGTAATGTTCATTTCTTAATCATCAAACTCTGTCCGTAATGAATCACAGTGTAATTCCCAAACGTGTGGAATCTATTTTTTACATTCTTCTTAGTGCTGCAACCATTTTCAACCATGTGGGTGCAATCCCGATGCTGGGCATTCTTAGTAGACAACACAACCTCAACATCATCTCCTACGTCAACGACACCCAGCTGATCGTCTCCCTCACCAACGACCCCGCCACCGCCAGAGCCAGCCTACACGAAGGGATGAAAGACGTCGCTGAGTGGATGAAGAACAGCCGCCTGAAACTGAACTCAGACAAGACGGAAGTCCTCATCCTGGGATCATCGCCCTCTGCCTGGGACGACTCCTGGTGGCCCCCTGCCCTGGGCACCGCCCCCAAGCCAACGGACCACGCACGAAACCTGGGCTTCATCCTGGACTCCTCCCTCTCGATGACCAGACAAGTCAACGCCGTATCGTCATCGTGCTTCAACACCCTGCGCATGCTCCGTAAGATCTTCCGATGGATCCCCACCAAAACCAGGAAGACAGTCACACAGGCACTCGTCACCAGCCGACTGGACTACGGGAACACCCTCTACGCGGAAACCACTGCTAAACTACATAAAAGACTCCAGCGCATACAGAACGCCTCCGCACGACTCATCCTGAAAATCCCTCGCCACAGCCACATCTCGACCCACCTGAGAGACCTGCACTGGCTCCCCGTCAACAAGAGGATCACGTTCAGACTCCTCACCCACGCACACAAGGCTCTCCACGACATGGGCCCGAAGTACCTCAACAGCCGCCTCACTTTCTACACACCCACATGCCAGCTACGATCGGCCAGCCTCGCCCTCGCCGCCATACCACTCATTCGCAGAGTCACCACTGGAGGAAGATCCTTCTCCTACCTGGCGGCCAAGACATGGAACTCCCTCCCCATCCACCTACGGCTGACCCAGGACCACCTCTCCTTCGGGAAACAACTCAAGACCTGGCTTTTCGAGCAGTAACGGACCCCTCCCCCCAGCACCTTGAGACCCTACTGGGTGAGTAGCGCGCTATACAAATTGCTGATTGATTGATTGATTGATTGATTGATTGATTGATTGAGTAGATCATCAAATATAGGGACAGGATGCACAGAATGTTGGGAGCCAGAGATACTACATTTTATTGGCGACGATCTGGTAACCTACCCACATGCTACGTGATCAACAAAGAAGATATTCTCACAGAGGTAACAGATGATTGAAAAGTAACAAGAAACTGTAACTCAAGAGAAGATTTACTCTAACAGCACGGCTCGTAAATCGGACAAGCCCCATACAAACGTGCTGTTCTGCAATGCTGCGCCTTCAGTGAGGGTAAGCCGGACTCAACGTGCTGTTCTCTAGTGCTGCGCCTACAGTGAGGGGAAGCCTGCTTTTGTGTTTAACTGCCACATATCTCCATCTGCGCTGTCTGGAGAAGAAGTGCGCCTTTGTACCTTAAGTGAGAGAACTTTGTGACCACATCTACTTCATTTACTCCTCAACTAAAGTAAGGATCTACAATTGTTTCCTAGACCACATTGCCACTGCTGCACCTTTAATGATGGTAAGCGTGGGCATTTGTAATTCTACTATTCTGGGAGCCTCTGTGGTCCTTTGCGAGGAGTTGTGCTTTACATACCATGCCTGAGTCCACAAGCTTTACAAGCTGGCTTTTACAAAACTGGCAACTTTTATTTGACAACACAGGCATCATCACATCGACATCAACCGGCACCCTTTGGCCTGCGTGGGGCTTGCTATAGGCAACTCTCGCTGTGTGTGCTAGTCGAGAAGAGACTTTGTTGTCTGTGTTTGCTGAACTACATTGAGGCCTCATATCTCCAATCTTTTCCAACTGTCATTTTTCAAAAGTTTAAATGGGAGTAGTTTGAACGCTTACCTTAAGGAACGTTCCTTGTCTCGTGCTCTTCTTCCTGTGCAGAGTCCTGCGCAGCTACTGTGACGGATAAATCCTTTTCAGCTCTGGCGATACTCAATGTCGTTTTGGTGCACGCTTATGCCGGGAGCCATCCGGCGCAGCTTGATACAGCGTGCCGCCATCTTAGGGTTAGCTGAAGCTCTAGACATAGCATTGTACTTTGCCTTGGTTTCTTCCTTTACCAACCACATTGTTCGCTCGCAATAAAGTTTATTTAAATCTTTTGGGTCAACAGACGTTACGTCTTCAGGATCCCCATCGGAACTTTGCTTTTCCCCTGTCTTGACTTTCCTTCAATTATCTGCAGGGTTTGTGTACACGTTTTCCATTTTGAAGAGAATCTATGTCGCGTGCCGTTTCTTTTAGTTCCTCCGTTCATCTAGGAGATCGATCCGGTAGGAGCACAGTGACTCTTTCATTTCTGGCGTTTGTGTCTGCAAACCCCATGATCACTTTAAGACTTCCAGTGTTCACCTGACATATCTCAGTTATATTCTCAATTTTGAGCATGTGGGGTACATGTTTCTGCACAACAGTGTAATTTTGGAGTAGCCGTCATCTTCTTTTGCTGAGTGGCACTGTTCCTGTTCCATGTTGACTTTACACTGTTTATAAAAAAACAGTGACAAGGACTTTTATCTATATCACATATTGGCACACATAATAAAGTTCTACCAGTGTTATATGACTCGGGTGAGGGGTCGCTCACCGACGTTGTTTGATTCTGTACACATCTAGATTTGTTTCGTTCAGTTCATATCTGTTTGCTTTGCCTCTACTTGTAGTCAGCCAAAGCAAAAACATGTTTTGTATTTTGATTGACATGTTGTATGCACATTTCAAATTTGATTTCTTTTGTTGGATGTCCATTAGTGCCATTCATGCATTGTGCATTACTTGACCTTTGGGGGTCTGTCCAAAGGTGCATATGACTCTTCATGTTTTGATCCCTTGTTCTCGTACTTGGGTTGTTTGGTTTTCAGTTCCACCCCAATGGTGCACAACATTTTTGCCTCTACACAAGGTGTGTCGTATGGGTTACAGTCCCATCTTTACGGTGCACAACATTTCTTTGTGCCTCTACAAGAGATCTGCCACATGGGTTACAGTACCAACTGTTCAGTGCACAATAGATGACCTCCACTCGAGGTGGTAGTATGGGTTACAGTCCCATCACTGCAGTGCACAACAGATGACCTCCACTCGAGTTGTGTAGTGTGGGTTACAGTCCCATCACTGTAGTGCACAACAAATGACCTCCACTCGAGGTGTGTAGTATGGGTCACATTCCCATCACTGCATTGTACAACATTGGACCTCTATATGAGGTGTGTCGTTCTGCGTATTCCCTTCACAACAGTGCACAACAATTTTATGTTTTACCCTACTTAAGGTGTGTTGTATGGGTTTAAGTCCCTTCTCAACAGTGTACAATATTTTGTTTGTGGTGTGTTTTATGGGTTTGTCTCATCAGTTCAGTGCATAGTGTGCACCCCTTCACCACATGTTTATTACAATATTACCTTCATACAGGGTGTATTTGGTCTGAATACCAATTGGTGTTTTTCTCAAGTTTATTGCGATTTGTTTACATTTTCCTATTGGTATTCAACGTCATGTTTTAATTATATTGAGATTTTTAAATTTAATGGGAAGTCTGAGTGATTTATTTTAATTGTCTCACTATTTCCTGTTACAGCTCAGTTTTCCTTTTGATATCTTTTCTTGATGTCATCTGTGGATTCTGGATTATATTCTTCTTAGTTTTTCTCAGTCTTGGTTTTACTGTTGTGTTCTCTTTTCCATTGGAGGTTTTATTCTCCTACTCTTTGTTGGTGACTAGTTTTGTTCTGTTGGTCATTGTGGTGTGCTATGACTTGTCTCTTTTTATACATGCCTGGGCAGCAAGTATGTCTTGAGGTAGTCGTTGGTGTTTTCTCTTTTCGTTCCTGTTGTTGTGTTGGAAAGGAGGATGGTATTCTCACCTTTTGCCTTTCTTTTTATCTGTTTTCCTCACCTGTTACTTCTCTGTTTTCCTCATTTATATCTTTAAGTTTTCTTTTGTTGCTCTCTTTTCTCATTGGTTTGCGATGTTTCTGATTTACCCTTTGTCTTTCCTCCAACTTGTTTTTCTTTCTGTTTTCATTCATTTTTGTTTTATATTTGGAAGGAAAGGGGATACGTTATATCCTGGCTTTGATGTTATTCATTCAATGTCATGCTCAGCCAGTGGAATGTTCATTAGATGATGGGTTATAGAATGTTGGGAGCCAGAGATGTCAGTTGAGAAGGGCTGAGCAGCATGCTGGTTGCTGCTGGTGGGGTCTTGTATTTGACTTAACTGTAACATCTGCAATTAACTAAAAATAAACATCAGAAGATCCTCTACACGTGTGGACTCAGTTACTACAGTTTTTGCATGGGTTCTGAGAATGAGTTTTCTAGTGATTGTGTGGGAGTGGGTGTTTGATATGCTTTATTGGGGTGTAAATGGGTGTGTCAGTATTTCTCTGGATGATGTCATCAGTGATGTCACTGACCATTTCATGAGTGATGTAATATGTGAGGTCATAAGCAGGACATTGTGGGGGTGTGAGTTATAGTTGACTCTGCTAACTATAACTGCTGAATTTCTCTGGTTTTGTATGAGTGAAATGTCAGCTTAACCATACTGTCCCTGCCACCTTTGGTTTTTCAGTAAATTCCTAAGGTTTGTTAAATTTTGTTTCTTAATTATAATGTCCCTGTAACCTTTGGTTTTTGTTAGTGAATTTCTAAGGTTTTTTTAAATGCTAATTTCTAACTTAAATGTCCCTGTAATCTTTGTTTTGTTTCAGAGAATCTGTAAAGGCTCTGATTATGCTTTTTCCTCCTTTGCTTTATAATACAACATTCTTCCAACAGCCTTAGAAAAAGCCATCAAACATTATTTATCCCAAACAAGGGAAAAAACAATCCTTAGGAAAACAATTAACAAACAAGTCTGCGGCCAGACTACAAGTCCCATGGGTCCATATGTCACTTCGAATATTAGTCCTTTCTTAGTGTCCACAAATCCTATTAAGACCCTTCACTGTAGTTGTCCCACTTCTTTCTTCGCTGCTTCGCAGCCCAAGATAAGTCACCTTTTCTTCTCTCAATTGTTTGGAGTGTTTGGTATTCTTAGTTTCATGTTCTTGGCTACCGGCTCCCTGTTTCCGCTGTAAACAGGTCCCGGAGTTGCCTTAGGGAATATTTTAGCTTTGTTTCTCTTCCTGACAGATTCCCTTTGGCTGTGGGAGCGCTCTCATTCCTTTCACGGCCGTTTCTCCATTTGTGGTCTTCTATTTGAGCTGCTAGGGGGAACTCCAGTGACTCATTGGTTCCGTGGCGCGTCTCCTCAGATGAGGAGTCCTGCGAGGAGTCCTGCGAGCCTTGTCCCCTTTCCGCCACACCTGAACACCCCCCCCCGAGGGTCCGTATTTCCCGCACATTAAACATTCACACCCCGGTGGGGGTTCATATTGCGGCGGCGCTGCTGCACGATCGAGGCAGGTGCAGCCTCTATTGCGGTGTTCTTCCCGTATTTAAAGCCTTGCGGTCTTTCAGGCTGCTCATATTTTTAATGAGCGGGTTTTTCTCCTGGTTGGTCAGTTACCCCTTCTACCTAACTGGGTTTTCCTACAGCCAAAGCTGTATTTTGTTGTAACTTGAGCTGGATTTTGTTGTAATTTGTATAGTTTGCCCACGGCAACAATGAGCCACGGAGAGTTCTATGAGGTGGACCAGCTCCAATACTTGTGTTGCGGGGTGGGACGGGCAGAAGGAACCAACGCAGAGGCAGTTGTGGTATGCTTAAGGTAGGGTTTTATTTTTATAAACACTTGTCTCTTTCTGCTTGTTTGTCTTTCCCGGGCGAACGCCACTGGGTCCGTCCTGGTCTGATGTGGGGGCTCCAGGCTCTTGTGGGGGTCTTCAACAGCAAGGTGATCGTCTCAGGAGGTTCTGGTGTTGTTGCCCCAAAAGAAACAGAAAAAGAAACCAAGGATTTAGGACAACCGTCCTATTGCTTTAGATCAGGGACCGGGAGTGGGGGAAACCGAGTGCTCAGGTGCTCCGGGGTTTCTAGTGCGGGAGGGGGTCAGAGGAGGACCGGTGCTCGTGTTTGTGAGGAGGTTCTTTACAATATTTACAAATATGTACATGAACTGCTGTACACATGCGGCGTTTTTTTTTTTATACAGGAGGGGGTTGGCGTCTCCCCACCCAACCCGCTACTTTCCCCCATACCTGCTCGAGCCACGCTCCTCCCGCGAGAACGTGGCGGGGCGGCTCGTAGAGACGTTGGCCTCCTGGCTTGTCGCCTACGCTCCTCTGATCTATGTCTCTCTCGTCCACCTCGTCTTCTTCCTCCTGTCTCGCTGTTCTCCTTTCCGCTCTCTCCTCACCGTCCACCTCCAGGGAAACGCCGTTCGATGACTTCCTGGTTCCGCTCACTCTTGACGGGACCTGCGCGATGATGTCAGATGGAGGAGGTGGGGCCGGGGTAAAGGAGCTGTGTACTATCCCGTCGTCTTCGTCGTCCTCCTGACCCCAAAGTTGCCCTTTTTCCTGGATCCAGTCATCAGCCCCTAATGGAGGAGATTGCTGCGTAAAGGGGATAGAGGTGTGTGAAAGGGGATGGTGGACCACCAGTCCCGCCGTCCCTCAGGTGTCTCGTCTGTTCGTCCCACCCCGTCTCAACTTGCCTCTGGATGACCAGCTTTTTTTAGGCTGTGGATGAATCTATTTTCAGTTGTGTGAATGATGTAGTGAGGCCTATGGAGGAGCGTCTGTCTAAACGCATTATAGTGGAATGCACCAAGTTAGCATATTCCCACTTAGACTCCCCGAGGCCAGTTCCTGTCCTTCCCCAGGGGGAGGGTCCATCACTACCTAAGAAGGGTCGCATGGGGGAGGGCCCAGGGGAGCCGCAGTGGGTGGACAAGAATGCTATCGACCGCCTTAAAAGCGCGTTTCTCGCCAAGGCGACTGCCCCACCACCTGCGCCCTCCCTGGCCCGACCCCTGTGGGATCCGTTGACACTGACTCTCCTTCGCCTGATGGGGGTTCGCCAGCGGATACGGATGATGAAGAAGGGTCCTCGCGGTCTTGGCGCCCGGCCATTCTGCCGCCGAGTTACCACAGGATTCCTCAGCCATGCTGGACCCGGATGAGATTGTCCATCTGCGGTCGGTGGCCTGGGCACCTGGGGACAAAGTGGCTAAGTTTGTGGCGGGTCGCCTCCGCAAGCCCTTGGAGTTGGATGCCAGGGGATGTCTGAGGGCCGAGTGTCCTCATCCAAGTTTGGACGGGAAGGTGGCCTATACACCGGAGCTTGACTCCAAGATAGCCACCTTCTTGGCCAAATATATGAAAGACCCCATAAAGGTATAGACCACTCCTGGCTTTCCTGTCAGGATAAGCTCCTAGATGCGGTAGGGTCATTAACAAAAATTTCAGATATGGCTGAAGAGGCAAAAGTGACAGGATCCACCATATCTCCCGATGTTCTTTCGAATTGGGCCCAGCGGGCGATTATCTTTCTGGGTAACGCCAACTGTGCCCTGTCGACTGAGCGGCAGCGCTCACTTTTAATCAAGTTGGATCCCAAACTGGGCGACTTGGTGTCGTCTGAGGCGGGAGCAGTAGCGCAAGGGGGGCCTCTTCGGAGACCCTTTTGTAAAGCAATTAGGAAAGTTTGTGGCCACCTTCACTAGTTAGGACAAGGCCCAGTCCAACATCAAACGGGTCTTCGAGTTCCATTTTTCTAATGGGGCCGGTCATGGCAGGAGCCGCGTGACCGGCTGTGGCGGAAGGCACAACCACGGCAGGAGAACAAGGCCCCGGGCAGGGGCAGGACAAGGCTCCGGGTGGGGGCAGTACAACACTACCGCCAATTACACCAATTTTTACCGGACCACAGGGCAAAGATTCCGGGGCTGCGGAGGCTACGAGAATAACGCAGGTGGACCTGCACCCAGCGGTAAGTCTCATTTCCCCTTCTCAAGTCCGTATTTGGGGGACGGCTGGCGGCCTTCCAAGAGGCCTGGGGAGCCATCACGAACGATACTTGGGTCCTGCAAGCCATCCGGGGTTTCCAAATTGAGTTCTACGATTCACCCCGCCAGGCAGGCCTTCCTCATCCCATCAGTTTTTCCATGGCATGCACATCTGGTCGACAAGGACATTTCTGAGCTCCTCCGCAAAGGGGCAATCTGTCAGTCAGATCTGCACCCCCATGGCTTCTTGAGCAATATCTTCTTGGTGGAGAAAACCAACGGAGGCGGCGGCTGGTTATCAACCTAAAATAATCCAATGGTTGGTTGATATACCGACACTTCAAGATGGAGGGGATTCATCTCTTTCGGGATGTTCTCCTTCCGGGCGATTGGATGGCGCGGTTGGATCTCTATCCATCCCCCGCACCGCCGTTTTTTGCAGTTCCAGTGGAAGCAAAAGGTTTACGAGTTTAACGTCCTTCAGTTCGGGCTATCCTCACCACCTTGGTGTTTCCCAAAGGTTCTCCACCCAGCGGTGGAGTTTCTGCGGAGCCAGGGTATTCGGATGATTGTCTATTTAGATGACATCCTTCTCATGCCACAATGCCAATAGAGGTTGACTCTTAAATTGCAGCAGACGGTTTCACTCTTGCAAGGCTTGGGGTCATCATCAACGGGGACAAGCCAGTTCTACACCTAACTCAGAATATAGTCTTCCTAGGGTTTGTGGTGGACTCAATCCACGAGTCACTGAGCCTTCCATCTTGGAAGATAACCAAGATTCGGCATCTGCTGCGGCAGACCATCTACAAGACCCACATCTCCCTCCGTCAGATTGCCTGGGTGGTAGGTCTGCTTCCCTCATCCATCCAGGCAATCTTTCCGGGGCCCCTGCACTATCGTGCACTGCAACGCCTGAAAGCACATAATCTCAGAAGGGGTTTGTCGTACGACCAGATGGTCCCCCTGTCAGAGGAGGTCAAGGAGGAAATGGCCTGGTGGCTCTCCCACACGGACACCTGGAATGGCAGGGCCATTTTCGGGGCCGTCCCCGACATTGTAATAGAGTCCGACGCCAGCAGGTTGTGGTGGGGTGCCCACTGTGGCGATTTCTCTACTGGAGTCGCTTGGTCGTTAGACGAGCAAGCGTTGCACATCAACTTTATGGCGCCTCTGGCACGATCATTCGCGGTCCAGTGTTGGACCAGAGACAGGGTTCGCTCATGCGTCTTGCTGAAAACGGACAATGTCTTCGCGGTGCAATACATCAACCACCTGGGAGGCCCTCGGTCTCAGACTCCAGAGAACTTGGCAAAGGAATTTTGGGGCTTTTGTCTGGAGCACCACATATCCGTAACGGCGGAGTAGCTACGGGGCCAGGCCAATCAGGTGGTGGACTGGCAATCCCAGCATCTACGGGATCCTAGCCAGTGGAAGCTGGATGTTTGAGTTTTCCAGTGGTTGGTCAGCCTCTGAGGCCCTTTCTCGATAGATTTGTTTGCGTCCCTTCTGGACCATCAGCTTCCAAGGTTTTCAGTTGGAGGCCGGACCCTCTTGTGCAGGCAAAAGACGCCTTTCTGCAGGAGTGGGGTCAGGAACTGAGTTATGCGTTCCCTCCGTTCTCCATGATTGTGAGAATTGCGGCTCAGGTCCACAGTCAGAAGGCAGAGGTGGTGGTGGTGACACCGCTTTGGAGGTACCAAGTGTGATTTCCAGTTCTTCTGGAACTTTCTTGGGATTTTCCAATCCCAATCCCACTACCCCTATTTCCTCATCTTCTTTTGAATCCGGACAGGGAGCAGCATTGCCTGATCGCCCAGGGTTCTCTCCACCTCATGGCATGGCGGCTCCCAGGCTTTTCGCGACCGCTGAGGCCCTTTTTTCAAAGGCCTAGGCTAGCAGTACCTTAAAACACTATCGGTCCGCCTGGACTAAGTGGCTATGTTGGTTCCCGTGGTCGCAGGCGTCGTTCCCATTTTGAATTTTTTGGCAGAATTGGCGACGGATGGACTGGCGTACCGATCCATTAATGCGATGCATTCAGCTATCTCAGCGGCTCATTGCCTGATTGAGGTGGCCTCCATGCGCAAACATCCCTTTGTTTGTCGGCTCTTGAGGGCTATTCGTTCATCCTTACCCCCTGAGCCGTGATACTCAGTCTTGTGGGATGTCAATGTGGTCCTCAATCTGTTTCTATCCTGGCAACCTAATAAATATCTTTCCTTGAAGGAAATCTCTGCTAAATTGGCCATGCTGCTATGTTTAGTTTCTTGTTACATGGTTTCAGATGTGCGAGCACTAGACATTTCTGCTCAAGTTTTTTCCCCGCATGGGGTTAGGTTTACGATTGGCCGCCAAACAAAATCTGCTTCGAGAACAATTTCATACCCAGCCTTTTTGGATGTACCCGAACTATGTGTTGTGCATTGCCTTAAGGCATATGAAGACATAACCTCTGAATTGCGCCCTCCGGGGTGAGAGACAACTCCTTATTGCATTAAGGAAGCCGCACAGAGCAGTCTCTTCCCCCACCATTGCTAGGTGGGTGGGTTGGGTCATGCAGGAGGCGGGTATTGACACAAAGCAGTTTGGTGACCATTCAGCTAGGGGTGCAATGGCTTTAAAAGGATTTTTCCTGGGCGCTCCCTTGGGAGGATTTGATGCGAGCCGCAGATTGGTCTTCGGATTCCACTTTTAAATGCGGCACATTTGGTGGTAAGTAAGCTTTGAACTAGCATAATCAGAGCCTCTGGTCCGGACATGGAATCAAAATTTGCCTAGCTTAGTAACGGTAAGTTTCAATTCTATCAAGGACACGGAGGCAAGGATTATCCCTCCCACGACACAGTTGGTGCGAACCAACCCGTATTGCAGTAAGTAAGGTTGGTATAGACTAGTTTGCATGGTATACGTAATGCTGGTTTGTGGTATTCTTCTGGATTTTTGTTGTGGTGTTTGCCCAGGTTTCCAGAGAATCTTATATGATGTATTTTGTTTCAGGAAATGAGGGTTCCAAGCAAGACCAATGACTCCGAAGCACACGCGCAAAGAAAGAGGAGGGACAACTACAGTGAAGGGTCGTTCTAGGATCTGTGGACACTAAGAAAGGACTAATATTGGAAGTGACATAAGAACCCATGGGAGTTGTAGTCTTGCCGCAGACTTGTTTGTTTATTGTTTTCCTAAAGATTGTTTTTTCCCTTGTTTGGGATAAAAAAGGTTTGATTACTTTTTCTAAGGCTGCTGGAAAAATGTTGTATAATAAAGCGAAGAAGGAAAAAGCATAATCCTCGCCTCCGTGTCTTTAATAGAATTGAAACTTACCATTACTGAGCTAGGCAAATTTCGATTCTATTTCATTACTATACCGTCCCTGTATTTTATTTTCCATAATTAGATATTGAACTTTACATATGCATGGTACACCACATATTGGTGTATTTGTCATCTATTCATTTAAAAAAAGTACACTAACCATCTTATTTCAAGATATTTTTGATTTTCACAATGACGTTGCAATTGCCCAGGACACACAGCGAATACTGCGTATTTTTTACAAAGTGTAAAACACATGTATAGACATATTTTACATAAAGTTTGAGTCTAGCTGCTTAGTAGATAGTAATGTAACTTTGCGCCTTTGTATTCATTTGTCGATAAAAACTACATCAAAGTGCATTTTCCTTCTTCACACCAACACCAGAGGTTGCGATGACATCAGTAGTCATGAATACAAATGCCAAAGTGTAAATGATGGAGTGCACTTTACAGACAAAGGCAACAGAGTGTTTGTAAGAAACCTGAAACTCTGCATCCGGTTTTATGTGTAGCTGTCATATACACACCCTCAACACAAAGGCTCTTGTTAGAGCTACCCAAGAGCTGAAAATATTGTTCTTTTTCTTGTAAAAAAATTATTTGTGGATTTTTGAATCCGCGACGTCGCAGTGATCGCGACCGTGTCGCAAAATCGCACAACAAATGCAGACATTTAACAACCACCACCACATTCAAAAATTAGAATTTAAAAAATGTATTATTACAATGCACACATTACTAACTTGAAGAACATGTTTGTAAACATATATAATTCTAGTACATTTTTTAAAAACTGTGTTTGAACCCTACTTTCTGTGTTCGTGATTATGCAGAGAGTCACAATGACTTTGGTTAATGGGACGATTGCGCCCTTTTTAAGAGGTGTAAAACACATATGCACACATTTTACAGTATTATAGACACTAGAGGTTTATTACTGAACAGTTTAAAGTCATATTTTAATAGGGTGTTTGTACTAAAACAATCTTTTAAACCAATTTTCCATGTTCGTGAGTACTCGGAGTATCGCAAAGACGTTAGTGACCGCGATGATCATGCCTTTTTTTATAAAGGGTAAAACACATATATGCACGCATTTTACAATATTTATTTTAGACACTAGGGGTTTATTAGTGCCCTGTTAAAAATATTTTTTCCAAACTAGTTCGTATAAAATTCATCTTTAAAATCAATCTTCTGTTTTTTGTGGTAACGCCGGGCGTCGGGAATACATCGATACTTGCAACTGTACACGGGGGACACTCTGGCGGTCGAGGCGTTGTCGCGAATATCACACGCGATAAAAAATAAATCAATTTTGGACATATAACTTGTGTCACTATTACCCCCATTTGTCAAACATTGGGTCAGAGTACCTCTACTTGGACCCCTTATGTAACTTTGTAAAAAAATGTTCAGCCCTGGGAACTGTCCCTGATAAATGAAATGGTGGCCGCAACTTTCTGTTCAGGTTGCGTCCAGCCAATCAGAGCCTTCCCGCTGGTGCGCACTTTCACAATTTACCTCGAACACCTCACGATTTAACTGCGATCACTGCGAAACCATCGCAAAATATCCACGACCAGAAATATTACAATACTGTTCAGATTTCACAAAAGCTACTGAACAGATTTAAACCAAATAACAGAAAGCACCATCTATGGAATATCTACCTTTCTGCCAAATTTGGTGTAATTTTATCCAGCAGTTGTAGGTTCGACAACGCGTTCCTATGGGACTTTACAGTGACTGAAGGTGGCTGACTTCAGGGAGGCAAAGCTCTTATGTTTCCAAGCTCTATGCGTGAGCAGCTCCCCCAGTCCAAGGTTTCCATATTGATTTCTGAGAATTGCTGTCCTGCTGATAAATGTATTAAATTGGGCCTACGGCTCAAAGTACGCAAAAGGGGAACACTAGGACTCAAGTTGGGAAAAATTGAAAGATCTAGAAAGATCTTGCCTCCAGGCCGGGCTTTACGTGGGATGAACAAGTTGGCAGGACTATTAGAGGGGGGCAAGGCAAAACAGGAGGAAACAAAAATGTTTTACAGAATAGAAAAACAGCTATAAATCCCACAGTGTCCTGGGAGGGAATATGGAGCATACTCCTTAACTGCATCAGGAGGGAGAAAAGCAAGGGGTGCAATGTCAAATTCTTCAACCCATTCAAGTAGATCAGCAAATCGCAGACTGCATGGGCATATGATCGACAGTAGATCTGCTCACATCAACATGTCCACTCACCATAACGTCAGTTTATTTAAGAAATATCACAGACATGAACAGTGATCAAACTGATCAAAGATCTACCAGATTTCTGTTGAAGCCACAGCACATTTGTTAAATGAGAGCAATCAAAATGTACTTGCCAGTGCCAGCCCTCTGATGGTATCTGTAAGGGACATGCATATGCAGGTGAAAAGGGGAGTGAGCCTTCACATTTGTAACAATAAGCAAAGTTGAAACAGATACCGCACAACGTACCCAAATTGCACCTACTGGACATACTTTTGTCTTTCACCCTAGTTGGGACTGCATCCTAAACATCAACTATCACAATATCAAAACTCAATCTTTAAAAGTCAAAATTGTAGTAGAACACCAACCACCCTAATGCATAAGACAGGGCTTCTAACAGCAATGTAAGGAAAAGCTATATCAATATGAAATCCCCTCCACATGACTAACAAAATAATAGCCATGACAGAAAGTAATAATTGGCATAAAGGAAATATTAACAACTATAAATCTCCTCAATTTGGTTTGAAATATCATTTAAAGGGCAGCTTTAAATGTGTTTTGTATTTTTAACCACTTTGTTTTCAAACAGCAGCATATCAGATATGAACTTTCCATATTAGGTTAGGAAATTCAAAGAAAATCTTGTCTTTCAGAAAAATAATGTTGCCTCAAAATCAGGTATCATGTATGGCCCTCACACATCAGAGTATGATTTTGCCAGTACAAATGCATCAGATTGAAATATTTTGCTCTAACTTACCATGTATTACCATCACATGCGAGGGCTATATAATGCCAAACATGCTTACATTATGACAAAGAGGTGCACCTTTATGTCTGGACCACAGTTGTGCTGTGGCTGACTGCCATCATGATAAGAACCACTACATCATGTCAGTCATGGACATTATTATTCCAAGGATGACCACAATTATATTGTAGATGGCCACAATTGGGCCAATCATTCTCTTAATATGGCAAGGATAGTGACATTATGCCACAATTAGTCCAAGGTTGCCCAATGTATGGCAACATTGACCATTATAATGCCAGGTCCAATAGTATGCCAGGAATAGCCATAATTGTGCCAGAGATTAAACCCTCATCTTGTAGTAACATATGCACTTGGAGTTTCCTGAATCCAGGAATGGCTTCTAGGGTGAGACAATGTCTTTGAGGTAGAGACACAACATCAGCCACATACACAAAACATACATTATTAATCTCATACCTACATGCACAAACCACTGTCACTGTCTGAAACAAACAAGGCCATCACTACCTGACAGGGAAACTAGTGCATGGCTATCACATACCTCCACTTGACTCCGACAGTCCCACACTCTAGTGCCTCCACTTTGACACTTGGTGGCATTTCTATTCTGGCACAGTTTTCTCAGGTGATTTATAACTGATATAGTGGGGCTTACAAAGAAACCAATTTGCATGTGACTTTGCTAAATTGAGATTTGTAACAGGCAGTCAGGTATGACAGGCTGTCACAAGTGTGTGTTTGTGTATAAGCATGTGGCTTTGCCATTAGTTTCACTGATTGCTGCTTCATAGATATAGAGATGTGTAGCATTGCCATCTTCAAAATGGCTACCCCCTCAAAGTTACTGCTGGGCAGCACTTCAGGGTGTTACTTTCAGGGTACTGATGAGCTACCAGCAGCTTCCGAGCTACCCTTTGGAGACCCCTGCTTTAGATCTTCAGTGTCAGCTCCAGGTTCTTTTTTTCAAACTTTATTTCTTATAAAGAGAGAGAGAGAACCTGACCAATTTTCAGGTAGTCTGGACTTTTACCTTCTGTGAGCCAAAAGTTCGATCATTTCACAAGTGAGAAGTTGATAATTCTAGTGAGAGTGGCGGGGATCGGATAAACAAAGTGAGCAGCTGATCTAGTATTAGATACAATTTTCTTTCTATCATGCTGATTGCTCTCTTAGAACTGATTCCTAGATGTGTTAGCCTTAGGGGGAAGAAAGAATTAAGTATTTCTATCAGTTTTCTTTGGCATGAGGAGTTCAAGCTAATAGATTTTCTCTACAAAGAAAGCTGAAATATATTCACATTTCTCCTGTGAGGAGTTGGTGGCCTGTTTATTGCCTGACAATAGTTAATAGTTTTCTAGGGTAACTTCTTGGTTCGCCTAGTGGTCATCTGAACAAGGAAGCTTTAACCTGAAAATTCGTTTTTTTACATTTTCCTGTTTCGGGGCAAAGCTTATTCAGATTTTTGTGCAGGTTGTCTTTTCTCTTCGTACATGTCCTTACTCTTCCAATGGGCACAGATTTTGCTTTTCGCCTCTGCAGTTTTAGGGTTGCTAGATCCTGAATGATAGAAGCCATAGTGTAATCCTGTGGATTACCAAAATTAGCATGTATTATATACGTTCCATCACAATTGTTTTAGGTCGAGCCTAAGGTAGCGCGCACGCGCTGCTTAGGAGTGACCTCTTGGAATCACTCAGGACTTTTCGGGAAACTCGTGCATGTACTGCACTGTTTACAATGAGCACTCATGCATGTATGGCGTATACCTTGTGGGAGCGAGCAGCTGCGCCATCTGTTTCCAATTAACGCGCCCGTGCTTGATTCCATTTGCCTGTCTCGCAGTCGCATTAATTTGAAACAGATGGCGCGGGCCCTGTTTTCTGGAATTGCTTTTGGCCCGCCTGCTGCCTAAAAAGTCTTTCGCCCCTCGCACACAGTTTTATGGTTTCTACAACACATTTTCTACTGGAGTCCATCACAATTTACATTATCCCTGCTTGATGACTACATCTGATAAAAATTTTCTGCAGCGCTGTAACTAAATACAAGATCAGTGAAAAAAACTGACAAGCAAAATTACACAAAACACAGCCTGTTCTTGGGATAAAGGGTAAGGCTTCAGTTTCCTTGCCTGTCAATCATGAGCCTTTCATCCGCGCTCAAGCTGACTTCTCAATGCAGCGAAAACAAACACACAAAGCGCTAGAAGAAACGGAATTCATGAAGTGATGCCATTGGGGTGCTGGTGCCAGGTGGCTAGTTTCCAGGTGTTAGATGAGCAGAGGAATTGCTTGGTTTGTTTTGCGCGTGATGTACACCCGATCTGAAAGGAATGCACCGTGGTTGGTGTTTCCCCCCCCCCTCTACTATTCTACCTACCCCCCTCCGCATCAATCCATGTGCTAGTGCGCCCGTCTCAAGTGGTCGGAGGGGGTGGTTTCTCTGCCGCTTCAGTGTGCCTATTACGTCAGGAGTTGGCGAATTCCTTATGTGTGTTCTGTGTTTTTTTTATTTAGATATTTTTACTCATCGGTGAGTTCCGCATGAGTATTCATCCCGTGTTAAAGGAGCCCATCCCTCGCTTGGTAGGCAGGGTTGCTCCGTGCTCACTTATGCCCCCCTCTTAGTTGGTGTAGGCTCCTTGTGACCCCCTTAGTCTATCTCTGCGTGGTTCAGTAGAGGAGGTGCCCCTCTGTCTCGAGGTCGGCTAAGTAACCCTCTGCCACATGAATCTGCCCATCTCTGTTGTGCCCCAGTGTAGTGCCTGCTCCTCCTCACCGCTTTGCAGCACTTCACGCTCTCTTCATCCTCCTTTGGCTGTTGCTTGTCCTTAAAGGATTGACTTTGCTGATAACCCTGGATACTCTTTAAGTTGTTTTGCTTGATAAGCTCCCCCGGCGATGCCCCCCTCCCCTCCACTCACCTGCGTCCCGGCAACAACTGCGGCTTATGCCGGAAACTTTGCTAGGAGGTGACACAGACGATCTTAGAACAGGTTCAAAAGTCACTCGTATGGCTACACACGATGGGATTGTTCTGCGCCGGTCATATTTTCTGGCCGTGCTGTCCCTGTGCACAGACCATGTAGTCCATGGAGGATTGGGGGGGGTGCTGATGATAAGAGCAACACATCAACTATTCTGTCCTTGTGCACAGGCCATCCAATCTGTGGTGAGCCGAAGTGCACCTCACCCAAGCAGTGCTGCCCTGGTGCATTGGAGGGTGGTGTAGAGGGTAGGACACTCCCTGACTGTACTTTTCTTGTGCATAGGTCACATGGTCTATGTTTAAGGGTGGTAGGCCTGTGCACAGCAGTGGCGAAACGTAAAATGATGCCTCCTCCTGCTTCAAAGAATCAATCATTCCCAAAAGCGAGGGGGTCATTCCTTTTACCTCAATCCACCTGCCTGATCTCTACAAAACACCACATTTATGACCTATCAAGCGGCCAGGAAAAGGGCAACACGTTACATATGGCATTACACAGATTGTGATTTAAGCCCACTTCAATGAAATACGAGTATATTATCAAATCTGCCTATGGGTTGATGGTCAACGCACTCATGGTAAGAAGCCGCCCCTTCACAAAAAAATACAAAATAAAAGCAAAACGCGCATCATCTAAATAAAAAAATAGTCTATAAACCTTATAGTTATCATCAGAAATTAGCCAATTGAAACCTCTCTTTATGCGGCACATTGGCCCGAAGACAGCAAATACAGCACTTAATTAAGCCAAGGGGAACAACCTGCATATATGTGAACTTCACTTGATGTTACGTGAAACACAAGTGAACATGTCTGGTCTGAAATAACAGGAAAGCTCATTTATGGTTGCAAGCTTTCTTCTGGCTTCTAGATCAACTTGCATTCTATTCTATAGGTGCCATCTGAAACCTCAGTATTAAGCCAGAAGTTACGACGAGTCTCTCAATGGCATTACCCATCATCTGTCTTAGTTCCCCCCCAAAAAGGTTTATTTGAATTTTGTTCGTGCTTTTTAAAGTGTACACATTAAAATTAAATTCAAGCATTGTTTAATCTACTTTCCTTCTCACGGAGACCGCTTTTCCATCAAGCTTAATGTTCTAATTCTACATGTCCAGGACGCAGTACTGTGAAATTACAACCAAACGATGTTTTTTCTGTAAAAAACATGTCCTTATTGGTGTGATTTAAATAAAAAAATCAGTTTCCATTTCACTTCAATTGGTTCAAAGGTTCTCACCAGTGTTGCTTTAATGAACTTGGGTTTACTCGTCGATAAGGTGTTTAAGACACCTTACAACATAATGTATATGTAAAACGCATACTTTGTTATCCTTTTAAAGTTTAAACGACAGCAATTTTAGACTGAGCATTTACGATGTAAGAAAACGTCCCTTCCGCCCTACTTTTTTAATTCAGCCCACTTTGTTTTCTGTCCACCCAGTCCCCACTGCTGGTCTCCTCTCTCCATCTCATGCCTTTTACGTTCATCTGCACGCTCCTCCCCGACTGAAGGGCCTTACTGGCAACTTTGATAACAAGCAAAGGCACACCCAGTATGTTCGCCTTTGGGACCTTATAAGTATTTAGTTATGTTAGTTAAGTATTTTATAAGTATTTAGTTATGCAGCACAATATCCTTGGTGCAACAACATTAACTGCTGCCTGGCTAAACACTTATAAGGTCCCAAAGGCGAGACCTATTGCTTGTTAAAATTGTAGCTATTGAAAAATACAACACTGTTTTTTTGTCAGTGATTATTATTGGCAAGTTAGTTACTTTTTATATATTTTTTTTAATAGGTTTTGCTGGGATACCCAAAAAAACCTGTAAATGTTGCATTCGCAGACATGGACTTTATACCTATGCTGTTCTTGCACACAGACAGTGGATTGTAGAAGGTTGTTTCTTGTTCCACTGTGGGTTTGAGTTCCTACATTGTTTTATTTATATGCCTATAAACTGAATGTTATGTTTAAAGGAAGAAGACTGTCACACACAAAAAGATGGCATGCTTCATCACGGTGCCCCTCTTCACACCACTACCTGGAAGGTAATGGTGTGGGCTATAACTAGGCTTTCCTGTTTTCAGTTTCTATTTTTGGTAAATTCTGGTGGGGTTTTTTCCGTGTTTTCAATATCTTAAAAAACAGTTATCAGTGGTTACACATTTTCGCGCCACTAAAAACAACTGAAAAAGTGTTTTTACGGTGTTTATGGAACGTTTTGCTTTTATTATTGCTTGCTTTCTGCACTGAAAGAACATGGTATATAGACAGTGTACTTATAGTGTATATGAGGTAGAAATAGATTTTTTCAAATTAATCTTATTGTAGTTCACCATGCAATACTTCTTCAGTGAGTCAATAGCATCCCTCATTAACTCTTAAGATTGTAAAGATGCTTTCAGCATATCATCTAACAAGTGGCAAGGATCTACTACAGGGAATCCCTTCAGCTCGGGTATCAAATTTGACAGGTCATCACACAACTTTTTTATATATGTAGCTGAATTACTGCAAATACAAACACTATCACTCCAATCTTTGTTGAACTTGGAAAGAACCTTTTTTGCAGCGCATTACAAGTGACACTGCGTTCCATGTTTTCCAAAAGTCTGGTGTCATGTTTTCACCACTATCCCAGATGCTTGGTGATATATATACTTGTCACTATACCTTGCATTGAATGTTTAAAGCCTGAGGTGTTGGCAATTCACCTACTATCAATACTGACCCACTCACTAGAAACTATGGTCTAATGTATTAAGGGTTTTTACCCATTCTCTGTGGGTAAATGTAATGACACATATTAGGAAAGATTTGTATGAAACCAGCCACTTTACCTATTGGTGAAAGAATCAAATGCAGCCAAAATATCAAATATGAGTTTGATATTTCCTGATTCTCTATAGTTTATAAAATAATTAAACTAGACCTAAAACATGAAACTAAACCCTGCATCTTTAGACCAAAGGCCACAAAACTGAAAAATTAAAAGGAAGAAGAAACAATATTTTAGTGGCATCCCTAAAGAACAAAACTCAAGCAGAATAATGTTAGCCAGTCTTTCTTACTGCTACTTGTATAACAAAGTTACATTGTATTGAACCCTTCAGGAAGAAAAAAATGACTCTTTCACTCTCTTTTTCCTTTCTTTGAATGGCATTTAGTTTGTGGTTGTCCAGGTGTTTTTTCAGTGTTTATATGTTTTCACCGGTGAGGGCTATTTTTCTTTCAGTGGGGTTTTATCAGTTATTATATGTTTAAACCTAAAACCCCACAGCCTAGCTATAACCCTTTGTGAATTGGCTGGGGAGAACTTGGGGAGATGGTATTGTGAGAAAGAGAGAATTTGAGGGATGCAGAGTTATCCTCAGCATCACTCAAACCTTAAAACTACCTCTTGAATGGGTCTATGTAAATATTATTTTCTCAAAAGGATAGATGTTAAAAGAGACGGGTATAATTCAAACCACTAAAGAGATCGACATGTTTCTGTCTAAATCAAAAACTCTGTAAGAAGGTGAGCAGGCATTCTTCAGGACCATAAAAAAATCCCTCTGCGAACAGGACTATTCAAAGAGAAAGGCTATAGGAAAATACAAACAGTGGTAACATGAGTGGTGTTCATTTACTGGTAAACGGACCCGTAGTAGATAAAGAGTGGAGAAAAGTGAACACTCAATGAATAACGTAGTAAACAATGTACATCGCATCCCTTAGTGTCAGGACAAATGGAAAGGGGCAATTCGTAAGGTTAGACAATAGTATATATATCGTTACACAAGTACTGTGTAGTTGTGGACACTTCAGACACAAGTGAAAAATGTGAAAATCCATGGAACAAGTTTAAAATGTGAAGTTTTACTTCCAGTCACAACTTGGTATAAGAGGTAGAGGCACCAGCAGTTCTAAAACCAAAATTTAACATAGAGAGGACAAAACATTTAGCAACAACAGTTTGGACATTGGGTTAAAAGTCACCAAATACTTGTTTGATCATAGGGCCTCATGGGTGGTCATAAAGCCCATGGCTTAGTTGATCCTTAGACTCAGTGTTTTAATTTTTTTTAAATAAACAATGGAGATTATAATTGCAGGCAGTGGTCTATGGTTATGAGGTAGCTTGGCAAGTCATTTGTATTTGGTAGCAGGCTGTCTGGGAGAAAGAAGATTAATCAGAATAAAAGACCCATGGAAAGAGTATCCCTTGGTGAATAGGACATTCCTTGATCAGTCGCTACCATTCGGTTATTGTGCTGCATCAACCAGGGAACAGACGGGTGCGTGATGTAACATCATGTAATTGTCAAATGGTTGCTTACAGCGTAAATCAAATTATATTGCCAAACAATGACCACCATTTAAATAGTTCAGTAAATAGAATCAGGAGGGGCATCTTTTTGGAGTTAGTAGATGCAACTCAAGATATGCACAACAAATGCAGTCGAAATTGGCTGTGACTGATGAGTCAAACCCTATATGAATACACCCCCTGCCCAAAGTTTGAGTGCATCCATTCGAAAAAGGACGCACTTTCCATCTATCAAGTGAGAGCTGTCAATAAGGAAAGAATCCCCCCCCCCCCCCCAAGTCTTTTTCCCTCCTGTGTCAGCCTGCTGCTTGATCTCCTTTTCCCAAGACTTACAAACTTAGTAAGCAGTTTATAACTTATAAACCAGTAACTGGGTTTAATTTGTTCTTTGAATAAGCTCTCTGGCACGTGTATATATAGTGCAATAATTGTTACTTGTAACTGACTAGAAAATTGTGCTTGGAAGGCAGACTACTGGGTTTTAGTAGCACTACAAGGCTAGGATGCATTTTACGTGTCTGCTCTTAGGTGTGCTGTTGTTATACAAGTATTGCCCCACTCTGGCCCTGCAGGCTTGTCTCCAGTGATAAAGTGAAGTCTAGTATGGCCTTCCGCCACTTCCTGGAAGCTGAAATAGCTTTTCCCTGCCAAATGTCTGATTAGCCTCTAGCTGGTGAGACAAGGCCTACAGGAAGCCCCCCTTTCACCCAATAGGCAAATTTTACCTTCCCCTTCATAGTGCCCAGCCAAGGTATCTAGGTAAATGGAGGAAGTTTAAAGGCTAACCACCTATTTGGGCCTATTAGGGCTTGAAAGGGGCTGAATGCCAGAAACCCTGTTTCTCAAGTATCTGGACTACAACTACCGACAATGTGTGTAGGTTCCCCTCCTTAGGGCATAGTCGCATGAAAATGGCTCTCATCTCCACCTCTAGTGCTATAGGACCTATGTCTTAATCATGTGATGAAGGCTCCCAAATCCCTCCAGCACTGTTATCACTACGAGGTCCTTGGGGCTTGATCACATGGCAAAGGTTTTCAATTCCTCCTCAAACCCTCTAATTAAACCAGCTTATCAGGGCATCCAGCTTAAGGGTGGCAGACTAAGTGCATCACTCATGTTTGATTGCGCCCATTAGGGCTTGAAAAGGGCATACAGTCCAAGACTCAGCCTACAACCCTGTAACGCCAGGTAAACTCTTACACTTTTACTCAATACATCGCAGTCAGGACTAACCCCCTTAGGATTTCCACTCTCACCCTAAGGGCAGGGACTTCAATCTGTTTACAAGGCACTACCAGTTCCAGTGAGGGAATGGATCAGCCTCCCAATCAAGGGCCGATTACTCAAAGGTATAATCCAGTACCAGCTTCACTGAGATTACAGTTCCACCGGGTAATTGGGGTCTGTGTTGACAATGGCCCTCACATGTTGCAGGATGCGTTTGTGTACAGGGAGCTCTGCATGAGTGATTTCACTGACCATGTCATGAGTGATGTAATATGTGACATCATCAGCAGTGCATTGTGGGCGCGCGAGTTATAGTTAGCTAAACTAACTATAACGGGGGAATTTAAAAGGTTTTGAATGAGTGAAATGCCCAGTTAACTATAACATGTGTAAAACCTATGGTTTTTTCAGTGAATTTCTAAGGTTTTTTTAATGCTAATTCCTAACTATAACATGTGTGAAACATATGGTTTTTTCAGTGAATTTCTAAGGTTTTTTAAATGCTAATTCCTAACTATAACGAGGCTAAAACCTATGGTTTTTTTCAGTGAATTTGCAAGGTTATTAAATACTAATTCCTAACTATAAGATACCTAAAACCTGAGATTTTTCAGTGAATATATATATATATATATATATATATATCCAAACATGTGGGGTCCTTCCGAGATCATTTCTCCCGTCGTCAGGTGGTGTAAAATGCGGCGAACCCAAGCCGTTACTTGTAATTATCCAAAGTTGCGTAAATCAGCAAGTACGCACTCGGAGACAGATTCTGATGAAAAAAGTATTTAATCCCAAATTACGCTACGCGTTTCAACACAATCCTGTGTCTTGCTCACACAAATGCTTCGATGTTTACCGGCGTTTTTGTAAAAAACAGAAACCACAAACAACATAGACAAGGGCATGTTAGTTTACCAATCACATGATGTTCTATGTAATTGTATCCGCAATTTTTGAATGGTGAAAGACTGTTGAGTATCACAGCCTATACCCTTTTAAATCCATTTGTATACATAAATAAGCAGATTATTTACATTTTTACATTGACATACAAAGATTACATGCCAACTGAAATCATAACTCATAATGATCCAATTTTTTGCGGACCTAATAATAAGTACGATCTAAATTGCTTATTTAAAATAATATCGTCACAGTAACCCATTCAATTCATGAATATCTGACTCAAGAACACATTGCTTTCGGTTTAGTACCCATTATGTAGAGTTACCCTAGGGTTTGCGATTGCATAATTCTTAGGCGTCAGCCATTGCTAAGTGGTGCAATCTGAATACTGTGGCTCATAATAACCTGATAAGGATTAAGCCTATAAAACCACGTTAAAACCCAAAAGGTGTAGCTTCTTATTTACCATTCCAATATTATTCTGTATTGCATTCGGTCTAGTGCCCCTTAATGCACGGAAAAAATAATAATAAACATCAGTTTCACAGTCCATATGAAGACATACCATGTTGTCTATCCGCCCTGTTCTATCTCTTTGTGGTGTTATACAATTGCCATAATCATTGCGCAGTCTAGTGCTCAAAAAGTGCAAAATATAAACTAACTTTCAGCCCCCATGGATTAAAAGGAAGAGAGAAGTCAAAAATAGTAAGGAAACCAGTGTTGTGCCCAGGGCCGTGACGGGAAATTTCCTCTCGTGTCCTAAAAAGTAATATAATAAGAATAAAGAAATTTTTCTGAGTGTCATCAATCCAATAATTCCCTACTTAAATATTATGCAGTGGAACAGGTGAACATTGGCAAAAGAGGGGGAAATCGGCTGCTGGCACTCAGAAAACGGGAATCAAGGTGGATTTTGGACCTCGAGACAATGTTTCCTGGTGGTCATAACCTTGACGAGGAACTAGCAACTCATTTGTACACATAATGATCATAACAGTAGGCATAGAGATGCTTACACAGAACATGTCGGTAAATAATGTACTGTAACAGATATTTAATTGGCCTGTATACTGATTTTTTCTCTATGAGATCACTGTATATATTCTTTAGTGCAACAAGATTTTAATTTCATTCTTATTATATTACTTTTTAGGACACGAGAGGAAATTTCCCGTCACGGCCCTGGGCACAACACTGGTTTCCTTACTATTTTTAACTTCTCTCTTCCTTTTAATCCATGGGGGCTGAAAGTTAGTTTATTTTTTGCACTTTTTGATCACTAGACTGCGCAATGATTATGGCAATTGTATAACACCACAAAGAGATAGAACAGGGCGGATAGACAACATGGTATGTCTTCATATGGACTGTGAAACTGATGTTTATTATTATTTTTTCCGTGCATTAAGGGGCACTAGACCGAATGCAATACAGAATAATATTGGAATGGTAAATAAGAAGCTACACCTTTTGGGTTTTAACGTGGTTTCATAGGCTTAATCCTTATCAGGTTATTATGAGCCACAGTATTCAGATTGCACCACTTAGCTATGGCTGACGCCTAAGAATTATGCAATCGCAAACCCTAGGGTAACTCTACATAATGGGTACTAAACCGAAAGCAATGTGTTCTTGAGTCAGATATTCATGAATTGAATGGGTTACTGTGACGATATTATTTTAAATAAGCAATTTAGATCGTACTTATTATTAGGTCCGCAAAAAATTGGATCCTTATGAGTTATGATTTCAGTTGGCATGTAATCTTTGTATGTCAATGTAAAAATTCAAATAATCTGCTTATTTATGTATACAAATGGATTTAAAAGGGTATAGTCTGTGATACTCAATAGTCTTTCACCATTCAAAAATGGCGGATACAATTACATAGAACATTATGTGATTGGTAAACTAACATGCCCTTGTCTATGTTGTTTGTGGTTTCTGTTTTTTACAAAAACGCCGGTAAACATCGAAGCATTTGTGTGAGCAAGACACAGGATTGTGTTGAAACGCGTAGCGTAATTTGGGATTAAATACTTTTTTCATCAGAATCTGTCTCCGAGTGCGTACTTGCTGATTAAAGCAACTTTGGATATATATATATATATATATATATATAAAGCTCCAGACACACCAAACAAACGAGTCACTCTGAAAGCGGGTGCTTAGTAACGCGATGGTGTTCGCGTGAATAAATGCAGGCTCCAAATTCCTTAAACATGCCCAGCCGGACTACAGGAAAAACCAGCACTCTCGAAGGCAGCAGCAGTGATTCAGCAGATAAGTTTATTCAAAAACAGACGCGTTTCGGGAATAGAATCCCTTCGTCAGTGTTAACATCGGAAAGTGATGTGAGGCACCATTATCTATGTTTGCAGATTGTATTAACACAAACAACGGACTTCAACGTCCAAACGCATAATGCACGCCATCTTTAAACATGTTCATTCTCATATGTAGCAATAACGAAATATCTTGTTTGCTCTTTCATGTTAAAATCATTTCACAAGAACCGCCAAATCTTAACCCCCAAATACATTACCAATGCATATTTATGGAGCGGTTGCAAAATGAACAGTATCGCCGTGTATCGGCATAGGTTTAAATGGACACATTTATCCAAAAAACACAAACCTGAAAAAAAAAAGGGGTTTTGGCACTATGAAACACTATGCCTATTTGATGCGTTGATCGCAAAGTTACAAAGCTCAAATGAGCAGAAATCTAGCCGTGGATCGGCAATTGCAACCAGATAACTGGTTGCTATAATTTCAGGTGAGTGATACAGGAAATGACAAACCTTGCAAAATATCGCCATGCTACACAAATTTTTTCAACCAAATGCATCTTCAAAATATTAGACTCAGTTAATACATCAAAATTCAATCTTCCAGTTTCTGAAACAGTTTTTCTCTAAGGGCACAAAAACCCAACAAATGTCTTTTCAGCCCAAATGAGATGAAAGCTCCTCCCCCATGTTCAGTCCCTTAGGTGCCATGGTCTCTAGATCTATAATAAATCTGGATTCTAATCTCCTTAATGCCTGCAATCTATTACCTCCTCTGGGATTTTCAACAACTTGATCCAGGCAAAAATATCTAAGAAGATTCCTGTCACTATTATGCTTGATTGCAAAATGCCGGGCTACCGGGTATGTAAAGTCTTTATTTGCAATAGCCCGCATATGCTCCAGCACCCGCAGTTTGACAGGATTAACGGTGCTTCCAACATATCTAGAAGGGCAGGGACAGACTAAGCAATAGACAGCGTGGTCTGTGTGGCAGGACATGAACTTAGTTATCTTCTTGCCACCTTTGTAGCCTGTGACATCATATGTCAGAGTTCTTCTACTAGCTGAACAGGCTTTACATTTTCCACAGGGGAAAAAACCTTTAGCGTCCTTCAGAGTTCCTAATTGTTTCTCCTGTGATGGTAAGTAACTATGGACCATATCATCCCGCAGTGATCTTGCCTTCCTGAAGGTAATTAGTGGCACCTCAGGAATATCAGACCCTACAATTGGGTCAGATTTAAGAATGTGCCAATGTTTGAATAAGATGGCTCTCAATTTAGATGAATCCGCAGAGAAGGATGTAATCATACGGAATTGGACATCTTCAGTGGAGACAATCTTTTTCTCTTCAAAGAGGGTACTGCGAGGTATCTTTCTGACTTTATCCAAAGCCTCTTGGAGCAGATTCCAATTATAACCTCTGTTGCGGAATCTCTCTATGCTGTCAGTGGCTGCTTGTTCAAAATCATCATTTTGTGTGCAATTACGTTTCAATCGTAAAAATTCACCGTAAGGAATATTACTAATAAGTTTACGGGAATGACTGCTTGAGGCGTGTAAAACGCTGTTGCCGGCAGCCGGTTTACGATAAAGTTGGGTGCAAATATGACCATCTCTCACGTTCACTTGAAGGTCCAGGTAATTCACCTTGTCCTTGTTAACTTCCCCTGTGAACTTAAGGTTACTATCGTTGTCATTTAGCACCTTTATATACTGGTTAGCCTCTTCTATAGACCCATCCCACACTAGGAACAGGTCGTCAATATACCTGCTCCATACCACCACCTTTTTGTTCCAAGTGGCGTTCCTGGGGGCCCAGGCTACCTGCTCCTCCAACCAGCCTACGAATAAATTTGCATAGCTGGGGGCGAAGCAGGAGCCCATCGCCGTCCCAGAGCACTGTCGGTATATTGTATCCTGAAAAAGAAAGATGTTATTGTACAGGCAGAATCTTATAAGTTCCAATAACATCTTATTATGCATAGCAAATTTCAATTCTCTTTTGTTCAGGAAAAATTCAACTGCTGTGAGTCCTTGTTCGTGGTCTATGCAAGTATAGAGACTTGTTATGTCCAGAGTAATTAGTACATATGAAGGTTGCCAGACAAGAGGTTCCACTTTTTTGATAAAGTCTGTGGTATCCCTGATATACGATTTCAGAGATAAAACAAAACCAAATAGGAAGTGGTCCAAAAATTTAGAAAGGTTCTCTGTAAGGCCTCCCATGGAAGAGATGATAGGTCTTCCAGGGGGGTTATGAATGTTCTTGTGTACCTTGGGCAGGTGATAGAAACAAGGTATGGTAGGATTCGTGTTTTTTAGAAAAAGATATTCATCAAGATCAATCATCTGTCGGTCATGCCATTTTTTAAGCAGATTATGTAGTTCATCAATGCTTATCAAATAATCCTTTTTCAAAATGGCAGTATAGCAAGATGAGTCTTGGAGCTGGCGCATGGCTTCTGCCACATATTGAAGTCTCGACATAACAACTATGTTGCCTCCTTTGTCGGAGGGTTTACATACAATCTTTTTGTCCTCCATTAGGCATTTGACTGCCAATTTCTGTTCCTTAGTGATATTAAAGTGCTTTTTTTGTGGATTAAATTCAGTCCTCATGGTAACCAGATCCCTGGTGACCACATCCAAAAAGATGTCGATGGCATCCACAGCAGTCTGGGGGACAAATCTCGAAGCCAGTTTAAAATTACTCTTAGTTGCTTCATGATCAATGTCGACATTGGCCAATCTTTGTGTTAAGGTGTTACTAGTTGCGTTAGTTTCCATGTCGCCATCTCGTCTTAGATTTTGTAAAACTTCACAAGCTGTGAGATCATTCACAGGTAAGAGATCAGTGTCTTTTTTATTTCTTAAATGTTTCGTTTCCTTTACCGTTGGTTTGGTCTTAAAAAACTTGTGCAATTTGACTTTCCGAATGAATTTATACAGATCAATACGTGTCTGTGTATATTCTATATTTCTACTCGGACAAAAGGTGAGACCTAGTTTCAAAACAGACTCTTCTGTTGGGGTTAATTGCCTTTGGGACAAATTCACAATGGTTACCTGATCTGAGGTATTTACCATCTGCCTCTCCTTTGGCTTCTGGTTACCCTTGAGGTTGTTCTTGTTTGTCCTCTGCCTCTTCCCTTTCCAGCCACCTCGTCTGGTTTGTCTGCCTCTTCTGGGGGCTTGTTCTTGCCGCCTCTGAGCCAGCTCTCCTGAATGACTTTGAACTCCTGTTGAAAAGGAGTCTTAATTGTCGATGTCGTAGGTGCTGTTAAGAGACCTGTTGTCTCATCTCCAGAACTTTCACTCACAATAAGATCTGAGTCAGAGGTCTCTATTCTTGTCTCCACTGGGTTTTTGGGCATTAGGGTTTTCCTGGCCACTTCCTTGCGTGGCTAATCATATTTTTTGTGGAAGGTAAGAACCCTCCCCATTGCGTAGTCCCGCTCGTCCCGGTCAAATTTTTCTTGTTTTCTAAGTTTAATTTTGGTTTCATATTTTTGTAATCTCTTCTTCATGTTAGCCCTCAGTTGTTCTTGTTCCTCTTTGTTGGTATTTTGTGCAATCAATTCTTCCAACTCCTCTATCTCTTTCACAACCTTGTCACGGTCACTCCATACGAATTGGATTAAAATCTCCAGCATACCTTTGCAGGAGTTAGCTATATGTGACGCCCAGGTTTCTAATAGCTGGGGATCTGGGTTCTCATACGCGGGTACGGTAAAGATCCGAAGACCTCGAGGCACCCTCTGTACCTCTATGTACCCCTGTAATGATGTACCCTCCCACCATTTGCGCAGTTCACGTTCATATAGCTTTTGCAATTTTTGGAATTGGGATGATAGGGTGTTGGAAACAGCCACATTGGTTACTAATGGCGGTTTGGAGATGTCTGGGTTTTTATTTTTGAAGATGTCTCCAGCCGCATCTCGACGTTCCGACATGTTAAACATGTTCAGTTTTAGTCAGAGCTCTTTGGTATCCCGATCCCGGGAGCCAATACTCAAAGTCTATCCGCTTACTGCTGCAAGCCCCCTCGCTTAACCGTCGAAAATATGCGTTGAAATAGCGCGGGAAAGTACATGAAACAAGCAGGCTTACCGCTCCTGAAGTTCGCTTCTGAAGTTCGCCCGCTCTTGTATTTCCCAGTTATGCCTCCGGACTTGACCTTTCAAATTAAGGAAATGTCTTTCTTCTTCCTTAAGACGCCCGGCGACGGTGGTGCACTCGTTTCAATTAAATGAAGCTCCAGACACACCAAACAAACGAGTCACTCTGAAAGCGGGTGCTTAGTAACGCGATGGTGTTCGCGTGAATAAATGCAGGCTCCAAATTCCTTAAACATGCCCAGCCGGGCTACAGGAAAAACCAGCACTCTCGAAGGCAGCAGCAGTGATTCAGCAGATAAGTTTATTCAAAAACAGACGCGTTTCGGGAATAGAATTCCTTCGTCAGTGTTAACATCGGAAAGTGATGTGCGGCACCATTATCTATGTTTGCAGATTGTATTAACACAAGCAACGGACTTCAACGTCCAAACGCATAATGCACGCCATCTTTAAACATATATATATATATTTTGTAACCAAAGTGCCCCAAAGCATTGAAAGCGCACAAGACTTGCAGAGGAAAACCTTCCGGTTTTATTTGCATGAAGAACAGGCATCAGCTTACAATTTTACCGTCCCGACGCGTTTCGAGGCTCCTGCCTCTTAGTCATGGGTGATTAAGATATGCAGCAGTTGGCTCCGATATTTCCTCTCACAGCATACTTCATTTAAATACCCCCAGTGGGCTTTGCGCAGTGTGTTAGTGTTTCATTGTAATGCTGGGACTTGTAGTCCATAATCAGAGTCAATTATTTTGATTTAAAGCCCCCAGTGGGCTCCGCTGCTATATGCTTGAATAAAAAAAAAGGCTTTTGGACGTGCACGGTAGGCTTATGGCCTCCGACGTCCTGTGCACGTAAGCCTACTGTGCAAGTCCGAAAGCCTTTGTTTTTATTGACTGCCTGGGGCCCACCATTAAAACAGTCTTTGGGACACCCAGGACACTGTTTTAAACCTCACTCAGAGCACACTCAATGCACCCTCACAAACCAAAAAACCCGCTCCGCAGTAATCTGGCGTCGAAGCACACCTGAGGTACACTCGGTGCCTCAGGTGGGGCCCGATGATGAAGCATGCTATCAAATAGGTTGGTGGGTGAGGGCCTTCATAAAACCCAATGGTTTTCCTCCACCCGCAGACATACAAACAATTTAAACCAGAGCTGGTTCTCATTGATTGCTAGCATTGTTACTATTCCATAAAATACAAAGTGAGAAAGCATCTTATATTGCTAATGGAAAACAGGTTTAAAATATACCTACATTTCACCCTTCCTACCTACCAGGTTAGTTTATAACTACAGAAGGTCTCATAGGACTACATGGACGGTCCCATACCTATGGTACTCAGCAGTAGTGGATCACATTGAGTTCTGCACAATCTGTCAGGATACCAATGTTCTCCAACTGTGTCTTATTATGCCTCCACAATGCCTTATTAAATGCGCCAGTATCAGACGTGGCCACACCTGCATATGTGTTATAGGTCGAACGTGCGAGGATCATTCCAAATAACATACACAGTATCCAAGATAACCTTGATGTTCCATGCTCTCACTATAGACACTAAACTAGCGAGGCAGTCTAGAAATGTAGCTTGACAAATTATTCTCATGTGAAACAAAATACTCAGCCTTCTCTAAACAATATCAAAATTGCGTGTCGTGTGCAAAGCAGAGCAGGAAAGCAAAAATGGCGTTTAAGCTTCTAATGAACCCATGCTAACTTAACATGGAGTGAGTGCAAGGCTCAGCCCACGACACCCTCCCTCGATAGAACCACGTGATATAAATGTGGGCGAACTAGGAACGCAGAGTCCAAGCCTGAAAAGCAGAGTCAAGTTCAAATTTGCATAAAAAATTATTCGCTGTTTGATAGAAAACAGTAACTAAATAATAAAGAATAGGTAGAAAATTCAGAGTCTTAATCCACCAGCGTGTAAGCACAGTATGTAGCAACAGCCTCCAAGAGGAAGTCATTGTTCTCATCTGAAAACCTTTCAGCCATCCTATTCAATAGTGAGAATGAACATACATGTTCCTCAACGACCGGAGCCTCTATCACCATCCGAGGAAAGCTCAGGTCATCTTCAATGTAACTGCGTGCCAAGAAGTCATGCGCCGCTGCAAAAACATTCTAACGTCCCATTATTCCATGTATCGCTGCTAAGGTCATAATCCCGCCGCCAGAACATAGCAAGTCATGAACCACTAAGGGGCTCATCAGCTGGTCATAATCCGCATTGGGAGACACCGTACTGCAGAGACACAAATCCAGGGCCCAGTCGAAATCGCAGCTCAGGCAATGGAAGACAGGTTGAACGCATGTGAAAAAGGAGAATTGAAACGATAATCCATAAGCTACACTCAATGTAGCCAGAGGCAGCGCTCCATAATAATTAAGCATTCGGTTGCGGAGCAGCAACAGCCGAGAAATATTGTCGTGTGCTGGAGGATGTGCATCCATACTGAAGTAAACAAATTAATAGAAGCACACCGGCAACTAATGCGACTATTAGGGGGAATCCACCAAAGATGCTGGAAAACATCGAATGAAAAAATGCCGAAAAGACATCAATTATAGTTTGAAAAGAACTCACAAGACCACTGCTTCTAACTTTAAAAAAGTAAGAACCCCCTAGTCAAGGACGCATTAAAGATACTCTGAATTGCCTCCCCAAAATAGAAAGGCACGTCTGTATTTAATAAATCATACACTTCTGTGCGGGTGTTTACTACATGAAGGACAAATGTTTCTCTAGCAGATTTAAGAGCGACCTCTTTTTGAGACAATAGCGCTCTTATACGGCTCACTTGGTTGACTCTGCTTTCAAGGTCGGAATCGACGGCCAGATGGAAACATCCAGCTTCCCATGCAGAGGAGTAAACACAACTTTTTTTTAGCAAACCACACGCTCAGTTACCGTAATCATGTAACCGACGCCTGGTAACATTGCACAACAATCTGCATTATTTCAAATTAAATAACTCATGTTTCCAGTAAACTGAACGATGGTATGATAGCAGGTGTCGCAGTGCCTTTCAAAACTCACACCAAATTAGGCACATCTTGATTACAAGAGCCATGCAATTGTATGTGTTTACAAATTAAGGAGTGATGTGGTGCTATTGTGCAATCCTCGTCATTCACATAGACTTCTTTTCCCTCCCTCAGACACCTATATGTAAATGATAATAACCAAGCTTAATGGAGATAAGCGCTGCCTATACCATAGTATTACATGCAAACCTCAAACTTAAACAGGCTAAAAAGTAACGTTATGATACCGTGGATAAGCCACACAGCTGAATCGGATTTCCAATGAGTGACCACTTCTAACCATTCTCATAGCGCGCCCTGTGCTCTGATTTGACAGTGAGAGAGTAATCGCACCATAGTTTGTCCTGCTAATCATTCTCACCACACGCTACGAATACGCTTTCACGTTACGCATCGCATCAAAGCTTCCGTGTGACGTCATGTACGGCGCCCCGTACGCAAAGACGCAAATGTTTTTAATTGTTTAAAAACATATATTTATGTATTTATTGAACATACTAACAGAACACATTATCTAGGATAATTATGAAAAAAACATTTTTAAGTTCCAATAATCCTACATTACTTTTAAAAGCAATTACACCAATTGCGGTGAAAAGTCATGCGTACTCACATCCTAAGAACACCTTAATAACAGCGTAACCGTACGCCAAGCCATGTGACTTTAAAAGAAGAAATTTCATTGGTTCATAACACTTACTATTACAACTGTTGAAACTTCCGTCCATTTTAAAAATTCTACTTTGACTTTCTGAAAAGAAACATCTCTTCTGAGAATCTTGTCAAATAGAACAAAGTTTACCATATTAACAGCAATGCACTCATCTTCCAGCCATTCTTCAGAAGAATATTTCATTCCTAAAGAAACTCCAATGAAGAGGAAAGAAGATCTAATTTGGCAGTTTTTTACTTTTCCAGAAGGGCAAAAAAAGGTTAATGCTCCAAAAGTAACCTGTAAAATTTTCCAAACTCTTTCAAGGGGTGATCCATCTCAAAAATACTCCTTTAGCACAGCAAATATGGAGCGACACGTAAAGAACTTACACCCCAACAACTTTGCTCGAGCTGCAACACAGAGGTTGAAGGACAACCCACCTGCTACTGCACCAAGCACATCAACTGCTGCACCAGCATTTTCAGCAAACAGTCCACGCACACAAATTCCTCCTGATTTTGCTTAAGTTATAATTCTATACATTTATTGCAATAAACTTTTGTGTTAAGGGAAACAGTCTATTGGCCTGATAAAATGCAGGAAGCAGAAGCATCACTGTCCTCGACATTACTTTTTTTCCCATTCTTTTCTTCCTGTTGGACACTACCAAGCCCCCCATTATAGAAAAAAATAACCCCTGGGGTTTGGCCCCCCCAGGAGCTAATTAGGAATAAAACGAAATTCTAGTTTTTTTTTCTTTTCCACAGCGTACGAGTACAATACGCGTACAACACGTTTTTTTATTTAAAAAAATAAAATAAATTGCGCCTAATCATCCATGTGAGACTCCCTGAGCAGGCCTAAAGGGTCAACATGTTTCTACCCTACCCCCTTTCCTTATTTTTCAACTTTGTTTTACTGTTTTCTTGTGACTCGGTGCTACCGAGGGACAAGATGGCTGCCAACACTTCCTGGTTTGGAGTGTTGACAGACAGTTGACATCCAATCAGCATGCAGCTCGTGCACGTAATTGTAAGGATTTCCGTACACATGCTGTACTTCATCTCTAGATATCGCTATGATTTTACTTTTGATTTTCTCAGGAACTACTGAACGGATTTACACCATTTAACAAAAAGCACAATCTGCGAACCGAACTCTACCTCTCTGCCAAATTTGGTGTAATTCCGTTCAGCCGTTCGGGCTGTAGCCCTGGCTTAAGGTCCCTATGGAAAATTGCACGTGGAAAACACCTTTTGGGCCCCCCCTTTATTCTCGGCCCCCGCTTGACGAATCACCCCCAAACTTTCAGGGAAGGAGCGGAGCGAAGCAGGTCATTTTCTTGGAGAAATTCGTGAAGATTCATCCACCAGCGCCAAAGTTATTCCAAATAGAATGTTGTGGATTTCCTATGGAAACTAGGTCCTAATTATAACTACCTACTGGCGACCGCCAGTAGGTAATAAATATATATATTTATATTTATTTTACCTACTGGCGGTCACAAGTAGATAGTTATAGTTAGGACCTCGTTTCTATTCCAAAAGTGTTTTTTCTTTTGCCGATATATATTTGGCGCCATTTGATGAATCTTTGCAAAATTTTCAAAACTAATGATCCGCTCAGGTCAGCTCCTGTCCTGAAAGTTTCAGGGTAGTTTGTTGAGCGGGGGCCGAGAAAAAAGGGGGGTCCCAAAATGCGTTTTCTCTATGTAAATTTCCATAGGAAATTTTAGAGAAGGCTACAGCCCGAACTGCTGAACAGAATTACACCAAATTTGGCAAAAGGGTAGCCCTTGGTTCAGAAACTGACTTATTTAAATGGTGTAAATCCGTTCTGTAGTTCCAGAGAAATTAAAAAATAAAAAATATCGATATCTGGTGACCGTGGTGGATCCGCGAACCCTCCAGAGCACAAGCTTGATTCTGATTGACTGCCAACACTTCAAACCAAAAAGTGTTGGCAGCCATCTTGTGATTCAGTAGAACAGAGTCACAAGAAAAAGGTGGAAAAAAAAAAGAAAAGGGGGCAGGGTAGAAACACCCTGACCCCTAGGCCTGGTCAGGGGTCCCACAAAAGCATTTCTTTAAAAAACATTTCAGCGGGACTTGCAAATCCCGCCCCAAAAAAATGACGGGACAGTGAGGCGATGAGGTCCTCTTGTGTCCTAAGGACCTCAGGACTAAAGCGGACTTCATCTACCCCGAGCAGCAGGAGGCACGTTTGCAGAGTGGTGTAAAAAGGGGGCATGGCCGCTGAGCCATTCTCAGCAATACAGCTGTGTGGGGCTTACTGGAGTTACCTGGTGGGCTAGTTGGCCCCCAGGGACCCTCAGGAGTCAAGGGGATTTAATCCCCCAACCCAGAACGCGCCAGGAGGTGTGTTTGCAGAGTGGTGGAGAAAGGGGGCATAGCCTGTGTCCACCTGTCAGCTATCCCACTATCTGGGGCATACTGGAGGTATCAGGTAGGCTAGTTGGCACCTAAGGAATCCCAGCAGCAAAGAGGACTTTCATCCCCATCCAAGAGAGTGCCAGGAAGTGCGTTTGCAGAGTGCTGGAGAATGTTGAGCGTGGCCTCTGAAGACCTCTGTGTGGGACTTATTTGAGGTAATAGGAGGGGTAGTTGGCCCCAAGGTTTACCTTGAGGGCTAACTACCCCTCCTGTTACCTCCACTAAATCCCACACAGTCAGATTGCTAAATGGTCTTTAGAGGCCATGCTCACCTTTCTCTACCACTCTGTAAACGTGCTTCCTGGCAAAGTACTGGTTGGGGGGGATGAAGTCCACTTTACTGCTAAGGGACTTTGGCAGCCCAGTAGCCCTTCTGGTACCTCCTGTAATTCCTACGCAGCAGAATTCCTGAGCACCGGTCGGAGGTCCAGGCCCCTGTCTGCATCACTCTGCAAATGCGACTATGTTATAGTTAGAAATTAGTATTTAAAAAAACCTTAGAAATTCACTGAAAAAAACATAGGTTTCAGGGATGTTATAGTGAGAAATTAGTATTTAAAAAACCTTTGAAATTCACTGAAAAAAACACAGGTTTCAGGGACGTTATAGTTAGTTGGACATTTAACGTGTACAAATCCAGAAAAATGTGGACGTTATAGTTAGTTGAGCTAGCTATAACTTGCGCCCCCGCAGTGCAATGCTGATGACATCACATATTACATTACTGATTACATGGTCAGTGACATTACTGATGACATTATCCAGAGTCTGGTAATTTTTAAATGTTTAAGAATATTAATTATAGATACACAAAGGTGTACTGAAGAATGAGTAGGTGTATGAATGTCTGAATGGATTATTTAGTGGGTGCATGACTGACTGTTTAAGTGAGAGATTAAACGTGTCTTAGTGAATGCATGGGTGAATGACTAATCTGTGTGAATGTCTGTATCAATCTGTCACTTGGTGTGTAAGTGGCTGCATGGGCTGTTGAGTAGCTACAGGAGTGTCTTTATGGGTTAATGATTGCTTGTCTTATTACCTGTATGGGTGCCTGAGTGTCTGTGTGGGTGGGTGGGGGGGTGTGACTCCCGAAATGGATGTGTGAGTGGGTGTATGGGTTCATGAGTGCGTCTCCGAGGGGCTGTATGGGTGAGTGAGTGTGCATATGGTTGTGTTGGTGAGTGAATGGATGTCTCAGGGGTATATGTGTGAGTAACTACATATGTGAAAGGCAGTATATGCGAATGTTTGAGTATATAAGTGACTATATGTGAGAGTGAGTGATTGTGAGAGCAGCTGTATGGATGAGTGTGTGCTTGTGTCAGTGAGTGTATAAGAGAGTAAATATGTGTTAGTACCTGTATGAATAAGTGAGGTGGTGTGTGTATAACCGTATTGGTGGGTAAATGGTGGTGTGATTGAGTCTTTGGGTGACTGACTAGGTGTGAGTATCTCTGTGGATGAGTGGCAGTATGTGACTGTCTGTACGTGTGTATGAGTGCATACATCAGAGGCTAAATTGATGAGTGACTGCGTGTATGAGTGACTATCAGAGAGTGAGTGGATGTGTGTAGACCTATGAATCAGTGAGTGGGTATGTACTAACTGGTATTGGTGTGTTCCTGGTTTTGAGAATGGTAGTCTGTATTTTTGAGTGGGTGTATGAAAGGTTATATTAGGGTTTGAGGAGGTGTGTCAGATATTAAGTGAATGATATCATCAGAGATGTCATTTGAGATGCCATCAGTGATGTCACTGGCCATGTAATGAGTGATGTAATATTTGACATCATCAGCAGTGCATTGCGGGGGCAGAAGTTATAGTTAGCTCAACTAACTATAATGGCCAAATTTCTTTGGTTTTGTACGAGTGAAATGTCCAACTAACTATAACGTCCCTGAAACTTGTTTTTTGCAATGAAAAATAAAATTATATATATATATATATATATATTCACTGAAAAAACCATAGGTTATAGACCATATATAGTTAGGAATTAGCATTTACAAAACCTTATTTTACTCACACAAAACCATTGAAATTCCATATATAGTTAGTTGCACTAACTATATATCGCGCATCCGCAATCCACTGCTGATGATGTCACATATTACATCATTCATGACATGGTCAGTGACATCACTGATGACATCACTGATGACATCTCAAATGACATCACTGATGACAACATCCAGTGACTGTATGTTTCTGTAAAGTTAAAATATGTTTTACATATTGAAGAATGAGTAGATGTATAAGTGTCTGAATGAAGGTTTTAGTAAGTGCGTGGTTGACTGTATGAGTGAGTGATTAAATGCGTCCTACTGAATGCATAGGTTAGTGACTAAACTGTGTGAAAGTTTGCATCAGTATGTCTGTTGTTGTGCAAGCTGCTGCATGTGTTGATCAGTAGCTATATGAGTGGCTATGTGGGTTATTGATTGGTTGGCCAAGTATTTGTATGGGAGACTGAGTGTGTGTGTGGCTGGTTGGGAGGTGTGTGACTCTGTGCAGATCAATGTGTACTTGTATCAGTGAGTGTATAAGAGAGTAAGTATGTGTTAGTATATGTTTGAAAATGTAAGGTGCTCTATGTTTAACTGTATAGATTAGAAAATGGAGGTGTGATTGATTCTTTGCATGACTGACTAGGTGTGTGAGTAACTCCATGGATGAGCAACAGAGTGTAAATGTCTGTATAGGTGTATGAGTGCATATGATAGTGTTGTAAAGATGAGTGATTGTATGTATGAATGATTGTATGGATGAATGAGTGAATGTGTGTGTAGACGTAGGAATCAGTGAGTGCGTATGTAGTAACTAGTATTGGTGTGTCAATGGTTTCAAAAATTATACTCTGTTTTTAACACTGGGTGAAACAGAGGTTATATTAAAATGTGAGGAGATGCATTGTATTGTCACATGAATGATATCATCAGTGATGTGGTCATTGATGTCAAATGAGATGTCATCAGTGATGTCATTTGAGATGTCATCAGTGATGTCATCAGTGATGTCACTGACCATGTCATGAATGATGTAATATGTGACATCATCAGCAGTGGATTGCGGATGCGCGATATATAGTTAGTGCAACTAACTATATATGGAATTTCAATGGTTTTGTGTGAGTAAAATAAGGTTTTGTAAATGCTAATTCCTAACTATATATGGTCTATAACCTATGGTTTTTTCAGTGAATTTTCAAGGTTTTGTAAATGCTAATTCCTAACTATATATGGTCTATAACCTATGGTTTTTTCAGTGAATTTCATTGGTTTTTTAACAGCTAATATCTGTAGCTGTAAAATGTATTCTTCTTTAAATCCAAAAATATATTTTATATGTTTATGAATCATTTTTTTTTTAAATATTTTTTTTTCTTCGTTCCCGCTTCGCGAATCGGGAAGCTTCCCGTTAGCTGACCTTGATGCCGCGAAATAGACCGCGAGCCGGTAAACGTTTCTTTACCGCAAGTGCCGCGTTAGAAAACAACATCGTGACGCCTCCCGTCCGCATGACGTTTCACGTTGTCGCGTGATACGTCATATGACGTGCTACGTTAGCGAACTGGTACGCGAAGCGAGTCGCAAAGCGCAGGTTTCTGGAAGCAAACCGGGAGGCCCTGCAAAGCGCTTAACGTAAACACAGCAGGTCATGTGACTTGGTAATAACACTTTTCATTGGTTCATTTCACTTTTGGTTTCCTAATGATGTAAGACTAGGTCATATAATCTAAAATGAACACTTTTCATTGGTTGAGAACTCTTGTTTTTCCCAAATGATGAAAATCCCTCCTTCTTTCCTCACTCTGACTTTCATCATTGTGAGAGAAAGACCCTTTGTGATCACTGAGCAATGGCTTCTTTAGTAGCTTCAGCTGGTGCTTCCCCACCACCTCCACCACATCCAAGGAAGAGTGGACCACCTGCTCAAGTTATAATTCAGCAAGAAGAGGAAGAAGAGGAAGACGAGGAAGAGCAGGAAGAGAGGCAGTTTTTGCCTGAGGAGCCCAGGACGTCTCACCGGAAAGAAAACTTAATTTGGCAATTTTTTAAAATTCCCAAAGGTCAGAAAAAAGTAAATGCAAGATACGTAACTTGCCTTATATGTCAAGATAGACTGTCCAGAGGAACCGAGAAAAAATACAGTTTCGGAAACTACACAATGCATCGCCATATGACTAGGTGGCATCCTAACAACTACAGTGCTGCACAGTTTCGGAACGACCTAGATAATCTCCCTATTATGGCCAGAAGATCTGTTGTACCGGAAGTAACGGGACCAGAGGGCAGGGAGATGGTGCCAAATATACAAATGAGATTTGGTGAAGTAAAACACATCTGCGTATTTTGCGATGGATTCATTTGCTACGGAGAAAGAAGCATCACTCTGATCAACAGAGCTATTGACTATCATATGCAAGTTTGTACGAAACGCCCAAAATAATAAATACTTTTTTTTTGTTTTGTTGCTCCTGTTGAGCCCTTTACAATGAATCGTTTTCATTGCCCCCTCCAAGAAAAACCCCAAAAAATATAAAACTGTTCAGAAAAATTCAAAAAAAGTAAAAAAATGTTCCGAAAAATAATAAAAAAATATAAAACAACAAAAACAATTAAAAAAAAGTTCTTTTCAGAACTACCTCCCCGTTATTAAAAAATTGGTACAATATTTGGAACTGTGCCAACCTCTATTTCTCTTAGTTCGCTTCCCAGTTCGCTCGCCGGTACGCGAACCGGAAGCGAACCAAAAACAGTAAGTATAAGGGAAGGAAACAGACACTTATGTTAAAAGAAAGACAGCTATAGGGGAGTAAACTAGAGATACTATTACCCGTAATCCACTGCTGATGATGTCACATATTACATCATTCATGACATGCTCAGTGACATCATCAGCAGAGGATTGCGGGTTTTTTGGCAACGTGCCTTATCCACGGTTTAATAACGCTGCCTTTTGCTTTATATAAGTTTTCAAATTGTATGAAATATATACCAATAGGTCGTTATGAACCTTTAGGTAGTGCTTTTCTTCATGAGGTCTGGTCGCTTCCATACACATACAGATGTTTCAAAGATGATCAAGAAGTTTATCTGAATGGAGAGGAATGCACTGAGACGCCAGATCATTCACTAATGTGTAGGCACATACAGTTACACGGTTCATGCAACAAACACCGACCAAATATGGCTTGCGTGTTGCAAGGCACGCCAGTTCCTGCTATCATCCCCACGTTCAAATTGTTGGAAAATGGTAGTTATTTGATGCTCAATAATGAAGATTGTTCTGGGTTAATTAAAAGTATTCCTTTTATCGTAACAGTAAGTGAACGGGTTATTTGCTGCAGAAATGTTCTATTTCCTCCCACACATGAACATAGGGAGTTTTCAATCTGGCCACAAATACCAACCTTGGGAGCAGATTTCAACGGCATGGCAAGATTAAGAGCTCTTTTGTCTCAGAGAGAGGTGGCCTTGAGTTCGGCCCGTGAAACTTTCGTGCTTCACATAGCGAACACCCGTACAGAGGTGCAGACCCTTTTCAATTCAGATTTGCCTTTCAATTTCAGCAAGATGGTTCGGACTATCTTTAACGCATCCTCCACAAAGGCCCTGGCGCACTTTTTTAAAGTTGTTACCAGTGGTCTCGTGACTTCATTTGAGAAAATCTTTGGAGTCATCCCTGCTTTCTTTCATTCTATTTTCTCCACTCTGCTTCGTGGATTGCCATTTTTACTTGCATTACCAGCGGACGCTCTTGTGCTTTTTTACATTTTTAAATATGGATGTCCCTCCTATGCAACCTCCCGCCCTGCAGCTGCTGACACTGTTCCGCAATCGCATGCTAGAATATTATGGCACAATGCCGTTGGCGATATTAAGCACGGCATATGGATTATCTTTTCGATTCTCCTACTTCACCTGTGTCCAGCCTGTATTTCACTGCCTGACCTGTGATTTCGATTGGGCCATTGATTTGTGTCTCTGCGGACCGGTTTCTCCTGACGTCGACTTTAATCAGCTGATGACTCCTATCATTACTCACAAGTTGGTTTGTCCTGGCGAAAGGATTATGGCTGTGGCATTGATGCATGGACTAATTGGTCCCTGGAATTTACTGGCGGCAGCACAGTCTTTCTTGGAACAGAGCTTTGTTGAAAACCCACCGAGCTGTCCTCTGATGGTGATAGAGGATCCGGTGCTGGGAGAGCACGTATGTTCTTTTCCGCTTTTAAATTGGATGGCTGAACTGTTTTCGGATGAAGACGGTGACTTCCTATTGGAGGCTGTTGCAGCTTATTTTGCATACACAGTTATGTCATAGACCTTTTTCATGTTTGATATGCTGAGTACTAGCATTTCATTGACAATTCATTGACTTATTTGTCAAGTTTTTATTATTTACCTTGCCTATTGGCTTAAGACTCGATAAAGTACTTGGCTGTTTTATTTTTCTGTAGCATTAAATTTTCCTAGTTTTTAATGCTTTACCTTGCGGACCGTCCACATATAAACTTGCAATCTGCTCTCATGAGATGGCACTTCTATTATCTTATTCAGTTCGTTTCCGGATCATGGGGAGGTGTCATCTAGGTCCTGGATATCTTTACACCGTGTTAAGTTAGCATGGACTCATTACCGGTTTAAACGCCATTTTTCCTTTTTTGCAACTTCTGCACACGACACTTAGTTGTTGCTTTAGCTTTCAACCTAGTAGTTCATCGTGGTTTACATGAGAATAATATGTTATTGCTCTACTATCTGCTTTGCTTGTTAAACTATATCTGTACAGCGAGTGCTAAAGTTTCAAGAACAACACGATACAGAATTGTTATGAGGTCTGATCTCCACGACTTCATACTCATAACATAAGTGCAACTTCTGCCAATTCTGGGCATGAGGCGGGTTTTATATTGCTTTGCCGAACACACATACACAACACTTGATGCGGTTCACATGAAGAGAGAGCTGGTGTATGCTGATGTGATTCCTTCAAATCTAAGACACTAAAGTATGGGCACGCCCTAAACCAACACAAAGAGACCTTCTTAGCAAATAATATAATATGTGTATTAGGGAGGGTGAGATATAAGCAGCCGCGGGCCGTGGAGGGAGTTGCGGTGAGGCAGGGAGGCGGGGAGGGGGAGAAGCAGGGTGGAGCCCTCTCCACCCTGCCCCTCCCCCTCCCCGCCTCCCTGCCCCACCGTAACTCCCTCCACGGCCCGCGGCTGCTTATAAGTGTTGCTAACTCTTATTCATTTACAGCATGTTAACATACTATCACCATTCGCTTTTTATGTACTAGTAACTATGCTGGTAATTTTGCTACTGATAATATGTGTACTTGTATTCTCCACCCTGCTTCTCCCCCTCCCCGCCTCCCTGGCTCACCGTAACTCCCTCCACGGCCCGCGGCTGCTTATAAGTGTTGCTAACTCTTATTCATTTACAGCATGTTAACATACTATCACCATTCGCTTTTTATGTACTAGAAACTATGCTGGTAATTTTGCTACTGATAATATGTGTACTTGTATTATCTAAGATACTACGCCTGAGAAGACGGCATTAGTAAATAAACATTTCAAATACACATGTGTTCTTCTTAACTCCATGTTCTGGTTTCTAAGAAATATATAACGACCGACTGTTCATGAGTTCCACGTATCCTGAGGTACTATAAGTTCATATTCTGGATTGTCTAAACATTGAGAGTTTGTTATATCCAATGTGACACTGTACCTAGCTTGCTAAGGGGTTTTTGATTACTAACGTGAGTTTTGGGACACCCTAATTCGCCGAGGTTCCAATCCTCTGTCCACAGTTCTGTGTGAGAACAGAAACCCTGCGACAGGGGCACCCCCGACCCTTGCTGGAGCTTCATCACACTTGCGATACAACTCCAGCAATGCGCCACCTTTACGGCACAGATACATCACGCATCTGTGCTGTTTTTGCCCCATGATGCGCCTCATTGTAAATGCAGCACACCATAGGTGACGGAACAGCGGCACAGAATGACTAACACATCCCTGGTGATGCGCCAGTCATCATAAATCTATCCCTATGCTTCTTATCTTGTTAGAGATGAACCGCCATATGTATCATCAAAGTTTTTTGCATTTCCTAAATAGCGAACTTTAAGGAATAAATAGCGATTCTTTACCATTCCTAGTTTGCGATTAGCTATTTGCTAATTACAAATTACCCATTCATTTCCTTCATTTCCATAGGGCGGTTGGACTCACTTTTAGCTCGAACGGCTGAATGGATTTCCACGAAACTTGGCAAAATTGTAGGGACTGGTAGCCCGATGTGCCTTTGCTATGTCTCAAGATATATGCTCCAGTGGTTTTTACGAAAATTAACTTTGAAAAATATATATTGGGCTACATTGGCCTATATATATGTTGGAGCCCAAATGTAGCCCAATGTAGCCCAATGAAGCCCAATGTAGCCCAATGTAGCCCAAAGATGGCCGCCAGAGACAAAAAAAACAAATGTAGCCCAAATATCAGCCAGATGTAGCCCAACTATAGCCCAGTGACAGAATGACCAATCAGCTTCGCAAACCTCCGTTACGCGAAGCGGAGCGCTGTTACAGATATATATCTTTTTTTGAACGTTAATTTCTCAAAATCCACTGGAGCACATATATTGAGACCTAGCAAAGGCACATCGGGCTACCAGTCCCTAATATTTTGCCAAGTTTCGTGCAAATCCATTCAGCCGTTCGATTATTATTATTATTTTTTTTTTTGCCCCGCGGGGCCCTTTTAAAACCTCCACATCAAACCTAGGGGGTCAGCGAGGATCTACTATGCCCCCTTATAGTTATTTCCCCCTTTGTTTTGGCCTCCTCTTGTCTCTCGATCCTACCGAGAGACAAGATGGCGGCCGCTACGGACTTTTTGGAATGTTGACAGACGCCAGAGAACCAATCAGCTTCGCTTCACAAAGCTCCGTTGCACGAAAAGTACGCGTCCTGGGACGCTGCCTGGTCCGCTGTTACAGATATATATCTTTTTTTAAACGTTAATTTCTCAAAATCCACTGGAGCACATATATTGAGACCTACAAAAGGCACATCGGCCTACCAGTCCCTACAATTTTGCCAAGTTTCGTGCAAATCCATTCAGCCGTTCGGGCTAAAAGTGAGGTTTTTACGAAAATTAACTTTGAAAAATATATATTGGGCTACATTGGCCTATATATATGTTGGAGCCCAAATGTAGTTTATATATAAGAACTCCGTTCGTTGCCGCTTCCCCAGACATGGGGCAAGAACAGACACGGACCACAAAGTAGTAGATGCAAGTTTTATTCGAGTGCTGTCGCCATAACGTTTCTGCTCAAAACGAGCCTTGATCACATGACAACGTGAGAATAGTGCAAGTTTTCTTTAAAGTGCTAGTGCCACTGTCTAATTACATCACATGGGATGGACATGGAAAAAAGACTAGTAAAATACATAGTATATCATCGTGGAATTTTTTTTATTATATACTTTTAAGCAACGACGATTAAAAGAATGGCTTATTGAGAGGATGTAAATATATGTTAAAATCAATTAAAACATACATTAATATCTACAGTATCAAATCCCTGCATGTTGCAAAAATATATGTGCAATATGAAGCCAAATGTAAACATAAAAACCCTATGGAAACATGTAATTGTCAAGGTTTTCAAATACCAATATTTAAATACTAGTCTGGAGTAAACTCAATAACAGGATAAATCCCTATGTGTAACTACCATCCAAAGTGACGTGTACCCAAGATGTGCTCATAAAATAAAGTGCATAGTGCATAGTGTTATTGAAAAAACATGAGTCTAAAATTCATTCTGGACTGGTTCCTCTGGATCAGACTGAGCCCAGACTTGATCACAGAGGGACTGACCTCACTGCTGGTTATTACATCAATAGCAATTGCTCAACAAATTCATGAAGGCAAGAGTTTTCGAATAGGAAGTGGAGGAATTTAGTAAAGTTAAACGTATACCTACGTGCTAATTAAATGGCAGCATATACAGTACAGTGATATTATGTGCAAATTGTTCTTTCGAGATCATAAATATTGATGAAATATAAAACATAAAACAATAAATAACTATCAAAAGTTAAAAACGGTTTAAAATTCATATAGTACAACAGTATAATACTCCAACATGACTAAGTAGCAATAGTTCTAATTCTGGAGGCCTCAGTGTAAACATGTATACATATCTTCTGTAAGATTTAAACCATTGGGTTGTTTACTATCTAGCTGAAGAATGTATTTGGTCTCGAGTTTTCTTAGCTGAGCCTCTCTATTGCCACCCCTTCTACTTGCACATATGGAATCAATAACATAGTACTGTAGCTGATTACTGTTACTTTGGTGGAATTCCTTGAAGTGCCTGGCTACAGGATATGTGTTGTCCTGATTTGTAATGGCCCTAAGGTGCTGTAATATACGTTTATGGACCGGGAGTTTAGTACTCCCGACATACCGTAGGGCGCATGGACATTCCAGGATGTAAATGGCAAATTCTGTTTTACAGGTAAGGACCTTACTGATTGTGCGGTCCTTATTGCCAAAACCATCTCTGAAGGTCTTTTTATTGATGCCATGTGCACAGGCCTTGCAAGTTTTGCACTTAAAGAAACCTTTGTTAGTCTGCCACCAAGAGGTTTTATTAAACACTTCAGGACTTGTATCAACCAATTTGTCTTTCATTGAAGGTGCACGACTGTAAGTGATAGATGCCTTACTGGGAAGTAAATTTCCAATTATGACATCCTTCAGTACTGTTGCCCAATTTCTATTTATGATTTTTCGCAATTCTCTATGTTGATTACAAAAGCCTAATATAATTCGAAATGGCTCTATTGGTACAGTAGTGGTGGTTGTAGTTTCCGATTCTGGGATATTTACATCCTCTGCGGTACAGTATTTACTAAGCAACTGAGGGCGAGTAATCAGCATAGATTTTTGTATAGCCTTTCTGATAATTTTCTTGGAATAGCCTCTTTCTAAGAATCTGGCCATGCTAGATTCTTGTGCCCAATGTAGCTCCTGATCATTGCTACATAGTCGTCTTAACCGGATCATTTCCCCATAGGGTATGCTTGTAATTAAATGGGCCGGATGTGCACGGCCTGCATGTAGCGTGGTATTGCCTGCAGTGCTTTTTCTGTATTGACGTGTTTCAAGGCTATTTCCATTCACAAATACTTCTGTATCCAAAAAGGCTATTTTCTGCTGACTCAAAGTTGCTGTAAAATTAAGATTACACAAATTTAAATTGATTTTTGTCACAAACTCTAGTGCGTCTACCTTACTGCCCCTCCAGATCACAAACAGATCATCAATGTATCTGTACCATGTTGTCACATTACTAGCCATGATATCTTTATGCTCAACCAGGAGGACCAGTTCCTCCCAAGCTCCCATGTGTAAACATATATATATAATGTTTCTTTCTATAGGAATTCATTCTCAGATTGAAAACACTCTAAAAAATCTCATAATAAACCTTTGAATTTCAAACAACCTCTCCTTACTTTTCATACTTTGCATGCCACAGCTCTCTCTGAACATAGACTACTCTAAATCACACTCTAAATCACATGCATGTTTGCCTTAATCTCGTTTATTAGATATATTAATCAAAAAATAAAAAATACAATCTGTTTTTGGATTTCTGCATATTGCCCACACCTTATTTTAAATGTCATAATCTTCTTTAGCTCACATAATAAATCAATATTTTGCATGAATTCACATACCCCCACCCACTAGTGATCATGCCTAACTCCTTTAACTTCAGCCTACTGCAACAGAACTGGAGTCAATGCTTTGAATGGTTTCCTTGAGAGCACAAGGCTAATCCCACTAACCACCAATACCCAGTATTATATCCGAACCTAGGCATACTTCAAAGTGAATCCACAGTATGTATATTTACTGGAAAATTAACAATTTACTGGAAAAAATACATAAACATATAGGTAAGATGTTGCTTCATCTTTAATTTGGGTTTTGTTAAGCAAAAACTGACGCCAGCCTATCAATGCAATTACAATAACCATTTTTTGCATACTTTTCATATCCTGCATGAACCTTGCATGTAATTTGTAAGTAATATCCTCTTAGCATATGCATGAACGAAAAAATAGACAAGTGTTTCCTTTTAACCCGTTCCGTGCTCGCGTTGGCGGACTACCTTGCGGGTGCTGCGCACGACCGTTGGCTGATGCAGCCCCGCCCAAGCAATAGAACGCCCGCAGGCCGCGGTAAATGGGTTAAATATCAAGTAACTTGTTGTGAAAACAGTAGCTTGTTGTGTAAATACAGCTGTATACCATCTCTTTGAGCCTCCATACTCACTAGACTGAATGGCATTTTGTTGTTATGTATAACAGAATATATCCCAAATGAAGTGAAGCACTATGTATGACCAGCATGACATCTAGAACACACAAGATGAACTACTAAAATCTTATGCATGATATATAGAATTATAGATGGGTAGCAGTGAATTACATAGATCTTTACTGAGGGGTTCAGAGTGACATCAAATAGACAACGAGAGCAAAGCTCAAATTGTCTATGATGTCACTCAGAACCCTGAGGTGAAAAACGTCCCCATAATTTCCTCTACACCCATCTATAAGTTGTTATGTATGCCCACTCACCCAAATCATTGCCCTTGCTTGTAAATGCTATGCGGAGTTAGAGGAGTAATGGGGGAACAATACATAACACGGCCTCTCCTCCATGACCCAAATGTGAAAAATAAATACCTTACCTGTCATCCTTTACCAACCTCCATCCCCTTCCCTACTTTCCTTTCCCCTCCCGCTGCTGCACTTTCTATTTTCAGACAAACAGCGCTGCACTTTCGAGCTCAGAGAAGGTCCTGTCAGCCTTTTATTTATATTGATTGTCAGGTAGTGTAGTCTTTGGGTTTTTTATAACTACATTTGATTGTAGATTGGATTCTGCTGTTTGATGGGTCAGAGGTTACTTACAGGGCTTTAAGTGGGATAAAAAAAACTGGAGGGTCTCTCAAAGGGGCGTTCCCAATGTAATTAAGGACGTGGCTTAAAACACTTAAACTAAAAAATCTATGCTTAGCATTGTGTGCCGCACCACTTGTAATTTGCTGTTTCTGTCATTGCACCTAGATATGATGGAACAAGTAACAACATCATACCTACAACAAGTCAGGACTATTGGCTTTGTCAATGATTGTTAGTTGCATTAGATAAATAAGCAGCAACTATGGCTTGTTGCATATAATATTGAAAAAGCTTCCACTTAGAGCCCTGGTGACACCAGGACAGTGTTGCTGCTCCCAAGTTTCAAAAAGAGAAGGGAAATCCAGAGAGAAAATGACTCTCTTTAAAGGATTTCCCTTCCCGTACAACTCTCACCTGGCATGACGTGGTGCCGTAACTTCTCCACTAGTGGGAAGTGAGCAGTGTGAGCATGGGCACACAATGTGCCTGCTGTTACTGCAGCCTGATAAAAAAAAGGACCGCCTGCGCCAGGGCACACAACAGGGCCTGATAGAGAACAGTTTCGAGGCCCCCTTTAAAAAACTGCCAGTGCTCAGACCCGGTGAGACCCAGCCCACTTATAGGCCTGGTTACTTAATAACTTCAGGAATTTGGCACATATTACCGTCTCTGTTGTTATTGGTTCCTGGGAATATTTATACCGAATGATTGGGGAGCACAGTTGCTTCTCATGCCTATGGAAGATGTTCACATTGTTTATGGCGAGGATAATACTGGATGGAAACATTCAGGGTAACATTATTGACGAACAACTAATTAATTTTGGTTTACAGAAGGTTGTGCAGAAATGGTACCTTATCATGGGTTACATATGAACATTTTAAGGGACAGCTACAGTAGGCGATGACTTGACACCCGGATTTGTGGCGGTGTGTGGATTTTGGTTTATCACATTTTGAGTTAGTGAGTGATAGTACTGGTAAATATAAGGGATGTCTAAAATATGGAAGTTTGTTGATTTACACATGAGGTTTTCATTTGGACCTGTAACTGAGGCATGGTATTATATAAGGTTACATGGGTAGCGCAGTATCACTGTGTTATTGTTGATATATAAGAATTGAGACAAACCTGCACTTTCTAGTTTCAAATGGGAGATTGTGTTCTGAACTAACGTCACAATGTTATCGCTAACCTAGGAATTCTAACTTATGAATGCTATTACAACTTTTCAAGTGGGATTTCCTTTACGTTATTATTGATACATAGATTGAATGAAAAGAAGTATTTGGAAGTAATCTGGGTGATTTGTCAAATGAACAGCTCTAAGATTCTGGTTGTGCACTTGAGTTTAAGGTAGCTTTTTTTCCTGATGTTAGTACCTTTATCCTCAATATTTTGGAAGTCAGTCAGTCAAAATTACTTTATTCGGTTATTATTAAAAACCATTAAAGCATGTTAAAAATACCCATGAGCAATACAAAATTAAAATAGAATTTTACATAAAATCCTCCTTGATTAAAATATCATCACAAATCCGAATATGCATACATCATTATAAAATATAACCAATATAAAAACATTTGATATACAATAAGGCAAAAGTACATAGGAGGATCAGGACCCATAAACCTGCTTCACTTGTTACTTCCTTTTTAGGTTTCGCCTAGCGTTGCAGCGCGAATGCGCTGCCATTGCTTTGCGAGGCACGTAGTATACATTATAGTATGGAAGCTTCATGGAAGCCCCGCCCACTCTCTGGCCCATCTTCTTCATTGGCTTGGATTATAAATGCTGTCGTCCATTTGGATTTAAGCTTGTTAGTCCCTCCCTATGACAGCCATGTCCGTCATTTGTATCCTTCCATGGCTACTGGTCCCTTCACTGCACAGACTACTTTCTTCCCCTGCACCCCCTCCCGCAGTCTGATGCCTTCCCGCTGCCCCATCCCTCGTTTCTGGGTTGTTCTTTAAACCTCTCCTCGCTGTTCTCTAGCGCAAAACTCTGCTTTCAGCTCTTTTAATGTCCTAGTGCCTCCCTTTCCAGAACACCTCCTCCTACCCCTCGGTGCTTCTTTTCTTAGCCCTCTGCTCGTGGGCGCATGATGCGGATTTAACTTCACTCTGCTGACTCACCCCGTGCCTCCCACACCCCCACAACTAGTCCCACCCCTCGCAGCTTCTTTTCTTAGCCCTCTGCTCGCGGGCGCATGATGCTGATTTAACTTCACTTCACTGAATCTCCCCGTGCCTCCCACGCCCCCAAAACCCTCCCACCCCTCGCAGCTTCTTTTCTTTAGCCCTCTGCTCACGATCACACAGTGCTGTTTTCAGTTTGCTGAATCTACTAGTGCCTCCAACCCCCAATTCCTCCCTCCCCGCTTCCTCCAATTTAAACTAAGAAATAAAACCTCCGTGATGCTCCGGCAGCTTTTGGCTCAGTTGAGCAGCACTGACGTGTGTATACTCGATGCACATTTAGTGTGGTCCCCAAACCAAAGTATCTAAAAAAAATGCTACATAAACCTCCCCAAAAAATATATGTAAAATTGTTTATTGTAATATTGTAATTGTTTATCCACCTACATATCAGCAAAAAAACTGTCAAGTTTAAAATGGCCGCACCCGAAGATGAGCAGTTTACGCTCTAACGTCATTATGTTCATGACGTTCTCTCTCAGGCCTCTCCATCTGGTTGTGCACCTTGGTGTTGCCGAAGACCAACTAGTCAAACCGCAGGAGTATACCGCCTACGGTTAGATAATACCTGCCATTTCTGACCATGCTATCACCAGCCCCGTTATAACTATAATGATAACGAGTAACACCAGACTCACGCCCATTGCCGTTTTCCATGTCCACACTGGCACTGATGCAAGCATCCACTTATAATGTCTGCTCTATCCGAAAAATTAAGGGCGTCTTTGAGGGTTAGGGAACTGCTGCTAACCTCACTCCAATCCAAGCATTCACATTTACACTTCGAGAGCGGGTCCCATCAGCCTCCTTCCTTAAACTACAATTAGTGACTTTAAAGATGTCAATGCCCTCTCTCCCCACCCACAATAATAATAATAATAGTTGCATTTGTAAAGCGCATGGTTACACTGAAACAGTGTGTCCCCGCGCTACAGTGGCAAAAAAGGAACAGGAGCGCCAATCACCCCGACTGAATGTCACGTGGGCCGCCGTCACATGCTGCCGAACAGGAAGAGAAAGAGTTAATATTAACTCACGGTTATATGTGATACACAAGTGCAGGCACTGAAAAAGGTATGTTTTTGCAAATCCATTTATGTAACGTATCTTACCCCTTTTTTAGGTCTCGCCTAGTGAACGCAGCACATGTGCTGCGTCGCCTTGGTGAGACTATTGTTGTCGGTTTGGTGCGCGAAGGGGACAAAACATGTGCGCGCCTGTACAGGCGATGTTCACGCGCATGGCGTCTCCTCTCTGCTTCCAGCTAGCGGCGGACAGCCGATGTGCACGTGCACCGCACAGCGTCTCTTTTGCTCACGGGCTTGTTTGTTATGTTTTTGTGGCATTCAGAGAAGTTGAAAATAATCACTGCGTCTGCAGTTTGATGTAGGTTTTTCGTTATTTTTGGCATTGGTCTAAAAAGCATTGATTGGATTTTCCACCACAATTTTACAGACAAATGTGAAAATATTTCAACAGATTTCCATTCTTGCTAGAAGACACTGAACAGATGCCGCATTCAAGCATCAGTCTCAAACAAATAATTTACTTAATATGTTTCAATAAGGGCCTTGAATTACCATTCTTGGGGAACCAAGTTGTATTGAAGAGTGTAATCTTCTGCAGCATACTCTCCATGATCTTGAAGGATAAAATGTATTTAAAGTTTCTCTAAAACCCAGTGAAGATCAAAGAGCGCATTTCCTGCTCCTATTTAAGTAGTAAGCTGGTACACTGAGTATATCGGAGTCTGGCGCCCACAACCTTTTATCCTGGCCAACTCATTTTGTTTGTCTTCATCTGTACCACCTCGAATCCGTACACTGTTGGCAATGGAAGTGGTTGGTGTATTCATACAACTTAAGAACTCAGCTGGAAGCTCTAGAAATACAGATACAACTTTGTAAATAATGAGGATATCAAAATGGTAAGATTGAAAGAGCTGAGCACTCTAATTAAGAGGTATCCCTTCGCTTCTAAGGCAAGAAATGGTGGCTGATATTATTCATTAGGCTTTTGCCACTCTCAAGAGCAGCATAGCAAAACAAAAACGTCAGGAGACAGTGTGATGTTCGAAATTGTTTTCAGTTGTACAGTGGCCTCGTGTTGCTGTGCTGCTCTGTCTTCCAACTTGGACTCTTGATCATTGGTTCATTCTCCTGCTTTTGAATGGATGTTTCCAGGGGGCTGTTTATGTTAATTAGTCACCTTATTAAAAAAGTGTTTTCATGAATATCATACTCCACCCCCTTTAAATGTGCTTTGTTACCAACTGAATTAAAGGCTCAATCAGGAGGCCCTAATGATGGAGGCAATATGTATCGAAGAGAAAAGCCAACAGAAAGGGCTCTTGGAAAGCTCAAGAGTCATATAAAAGATATCACATTTAAACAGATCATCTTTTATTAACATTTGCGTCCGGTCTGTACATATGTTCTTATCTCATTAAGATCATACATTTGCTATGTTTATACACCGAGTTTATAAACAAGTGTCTCTGGTTAAAACTAGTTTAACCTTATTACTCCCTATTCTTCAGCAGTTGGAACACACAATCATAGGGCCTTTATACAGAGCAGTAATCAAACATTGGTCCATATCTAGCATCATAGTAACATAAGTCAGTACAGAATAGAACATACAGTGTTGCATAAACATTTCTTCCATATCGTCATCTTGCTACACTGTATGTTATGTTCACTTCAATACTGAAGTAGTTTTACAAGTTGGACATAACACAGGGTCAATGGGACTCAGTTACAGAAATGTCCACAGCGAACCGCAGACTGTGAAAATTGTTGTAGCCATCATCTAAGGTGAATGGGAGTTTTATCTACGGCTAATAAGTTCCAGATACGATATTACCACAATGTGGAGGGATCCTTTTTCTTCCAATGGGTTGCCACTGAAATCTGTGATGCCCTCAGATTGTTCCTGTGTAATATTCTGTTATGGTTAGTTTGATGCTTAAGCATATTCGAGTGGAAGCCGACCAACATCTGTTTCATGGCAGCGAGGATTGCTGCCCAGAATGGCTTAATTTGTGGACAACTCCACTAAATATGTCTAAAATCCCTTTCTGCATTACAACCTCTGCAGCATAGAATGCTAGTCTGGGGTTAAAATGTATTCAGTTTCACCAGGTGTAGGTGCTCGTCTCATACCACGTCATTCCACCGAGTCCGCCCTCCTCATGGCGACGGAACATCTGAGAGAGGGCGTGGATGCAGGCCAAACTATGGCTCTGATCTTGCTGGACCTCAGCGCGGCGTTCGACACTGTAGCACACAACATCTTGCTACAGTGTCTGAACAGAGGTGGCATCTCTGGCACCGCGCTGAGATGGATCCAAGACTTCCTCAATGAGAGAAGTTTTCAAGTCAGGCAGGGAGACTGCTATTCTAGGGGGGTGCCTCTGGGCCAAGGCGTGCCGCAGGGCTCGTCCTTGAGCCCGACCCTCTTCAATTTGTACGTCGCGCCTGTTGCATCGATCGTGGAGAGTCATGGCCTCCAACTAGTCTCCTATGCCGACGACACGCAGCTGGTGATCTCCCTGTCGCAGGCGCCCTGTCTTGCTGCCGATGGCTTCCATTCGTGTATGAAAGATCTTGCCGAATGTATGGCCAACAATTGCTTGAAGCTGAACGGCAGCAAGACAGAGGTGCTGGTGGTAGGGAGAGCCCAGTCTGCCTGGTCGCCGGCATGGTGGCCCTCCTGCCTTGGCCCCACCCCTACCCCGTGCCTAGAGGCGCGCAATTTGGGGGTGTGGTTTGACGTAGGACTCACTTTTGGCCCCCAGATTAATCGGGTGGTGGGAGTCTGCTTCGGGATTCTGAAGCGGCTGAGAAAGGTCCTGGACCTACTCCCACTGGAAGCACGTCAAACCCTGGTGCATGCCCTGGTAACAGCTAGGGCGGACTACGGGAACCTGTTGTACCTGGGGGCGCCAGAAAAAAGCATGGCCCGGCTGCAAGTGCTCCAGAATGCGGCAGCACGTCTGATACTCAGACTGCCTAAAAGGGCGCCTTCCAAGGCGGCCCTTCAACAGCTACACTGGCTTCCCGTAAGGAGAAGAGTGGAGTATAAAGCCCTCTGTACCTGTCATCGTATTTTGAATGGCAGGGCACCCGCCCCCCTGACGAATTTGATCAAAGCGTACATACCAACACGGGCGCTTAGATCAACAGGGGGTGGCCTATTGAGGACCCCAAGAATTAAGAAGGCCCGCATGGGAGGCAGGTCTTTCAGATATTTGGCGGCAACAATCTGGAACAAACTGCCAACGGACCTGCGTCTGGAACTAGAGGAGGCCAGATTCCGGAAAAAATTAAAAACTTATCTTTATAGCAAATAATGGCTCGTGCTGTTTTGTGTTCCCTGTCATCTGCCTACTCCCACTCTTAGCGCGTGGACACGCCGGTGTGCGTAAGCGCAGCGCTCAATAAATGTCCCAATAAATAAATAAATACAAAGTTGTAGTTAACTACCCTCCCAAACATGCTGTGAGTGGTATGCCCCTTCATTTGATTTCTGTCTCTCCACTAAAGAGTATGGACCCGTGGAATCTATATGGCTATATAGTAGGGGCAACTTAATTAAAGGTATTATTGAGAGTGTAAATTTGCCACATTGTTTTTCCAGCAGCTTTCACAAATTTCTCTGGAGCCGGGGACCCCCCAGCCTAAGCAATTTCTATGATTTGAACTTCAGAACAATAAACAAAAATATAAAAACATTTATACACCAAACAATCCCAAAATAGTGTAATATTGTATTATTAATTTAGTTTTAACCACAATAAAATTTGAAAGAGTCTTTCAATTTTCGGTTTTGCTTATTTATTTGTATATACTTTATTAATTTGTTTTATTCATTTTAATATTATTTAATTTTGTAAAACAGTTGTGGACTCCCTGAAGAGGCATTGCGGACCTACAGAGGTTCCTGGACCACAGGTTATGCACCACTGCTTTGGAGGGGTTAGGGCCCTGCAGCTGCTTTGTTAGCTGGGCTTAAGGGAAATGCTCCATTTAATCTAGGAAGAATTTCTGCTTACGTGTTTCAATTGAGAGTGTTTCTGGCCTTGGAAGAGGAGATCTCATATAGTTAGAAATCTTTTTGAATCGGTTTATCAAAGGCACCAGAGTGTGATGCCCCTAAAGGAAAGCAGGGTTAAAGTTGATCATTGTATACAGGCAGGGAAGAGTGGTGACTCATGAGTGTCTGGTGATAGTTTGCTAGACTTCTAATGCTGTGTTGGTAGTTGTGCTTAAGTATGCATGGGTGGCGGGGTCTGTCTGCTTTTGGCTTGCAGATCAGGTCACATGTTTTTAGGTCTCGCCTAGGCAGCACTTGCGCTGTCTCTTCGAGACATGTTATATTCAGGCTATGGGCATAAATCTCCGCCTACTTTCCGCCAATCTTTTTAATTGGCACCTGTCCCTGTCCTTTGTAAATGTGGCTGCTTTTCATTGGTCATTAGGCTTGGTAGACCCTCCTTAGTACTGCCTTGTCCCTTCTTGTAACCTCCCATGAGGTCACCCCCTAGGTTTTAATTACAGCCTCAAGGCACTATTTTCTTAAAGGGCTTCAGATAGGACACTCTCTTGGTCCTAAACTAGGTTGGCAATGGTTACTTTACTCACATTTATACTAGACCTTCTATAAATTTCCCTTCATCAGCTCCACATAGAGAACAACCTAATCCGGGATTAATATAATTATTTTGTCACATTTGAAAGCTACTAATTGTATATAAGGACATAGCTATATGAAAGTACTCATGGTACTGTCTCGCATGCAATGCATTATAGGTAGGGTGGATTTACCATATGTTCTGCAGGGTGCAGTACCATATGTGACCAAAAGTTTATGATGCTCACTACGGACCTCTAGAAGCAGCTTGCGGTACTGTACCTGACCATGCACTGCTGGTGCCTTGCTCACTAGGGACCTCTAGGAGCAGCTTGCGGTACTGCACCCAGAGATGCAGTGCTGGTGTCTTGCTCACTAGGGACCTCTAGGAGAAGCTTGCGGTACTGCACTGAGACATACAATGCAGGTTCCTGGCTCACTACACAAGCATTTGCAATGCACTAGGTCTCACATTACTGAAAGTATGAGCTATTGGCATTGCATTATTATTTGCAACGCCAATACCTCAGACTATCAGTAATGCGAGACCTATTGCATTGCAAATGCTTGTTTCTTTTCTGAGTAACGTTTTGTATATGGGGTCTTAGCAGAGTGGACGGGAGAGAAAGCTCACTACTTCCGCTGGTAGAATGGGACGTTTAAGGGTTAGAGGTCGTGATTTAGTACTAGCAATGCTATTGTTGAAGCGACAAGACAGGCCATGAGTTCTTAAGAGTGGGGTCCCAAAGTGAGCGGGACAGTCAAGTCTGAGCATGTCTAGATAATGTGCAGAGTGTAGGGAGGCCTCCAGCAGTTTGCGATCTGAAGGCTCTGATTAAATTAGGGAGCGTAGGTTGTGAAAGTCTTACACTGGAGTCGCGTTGGGAGGGGCATGCTATCAGTCTTTTCCGTGGAGGAGACCTGCATCTCCCAGAATCTGACGAGTGGAACTCCCTTGCCTTTCTGGTATTAGGGTGACCTATCACGAGGGGGTTAGTAGAGACTTGATTAGAGGCTAAAGATTGCAGGGTAGAAACGTCTCTGTTTAGTGTTTCAGAGTTGTCCAGGGAGCCCTCTTTGCACCGCATGTTATGTTTTGCAGTTTAATATAGCGGGAACTTGACCTGGAGGTATTGGAGCACCTTACACGAGCCCCAGTTAGTTACATTACAGAAGGACACATTCTTTTTGTCTAGGCATGGGGTGATTAAGTAATTTGCCCAGAATCACAGGATGTTGAGCCGACAGAGACTCAAACCTGATTCCCTAATTCCAAAGTTGGCAGCTCTGGCTAGAACGCCACATCCTCCTGTGGGGTGGTGGAGAAGGAGACAGGGAGACAGAGGGATGTTTAGTATGCTATAGTTTATTATTATAGTCACTTGTTCCCAGACTTTTAAAAAAAACAACAAAAATATGTCCAGAGCAAAGGACCAGTTCCTCGTCCTAGGGGCACTCTTCGTTCCCTTACATCAGGAAGCCTTGTCCCAGGCTATCCGAGGCTGAAGAGCGAAGGGTGGCTTCCCTTAGGGGCTCACGACACGCAAAAGAAAACAAACAAAAACGGAAAATCGGTAAAGAGGATCTATGGGAATATTAACATTGCAAGGGATTAGGGAAGTGAGGGGGGGGGGGAAGAAGCACCAACCGTCACCAGTGAAGAAGCTTTCCGCTCTAAGGGCACTTAGTCTTGTGCAAGGAGCTCAGCTTCCAAATCTTCGCGGACGCCCCTGCCCTCACCTCCCAACCTCCCCTTGCCCCAAACAACCCCCAGTTGTCTCCGTACCTTTTGAAGCCACGACCCTCCAGGGCCGTGGTGGGAAATAGCGCGTTGCCGGAGAAGGACCGGGAATCCACGGGTCTAGGAATCCTCCGGGACTGATAAGGAAGGTCTGCACGTTCCGTTCTCTCTCCGCTGCCTCCGTTACTTCCTCCGCTGGGCTCCAACACGAACGTCCGTCTCTCCGAAGTTTTTCAGTTTTATCCCGGGGAAAGTCCGCTGATGATGTCACATGACTGCTTTGAAAGTCAGGTTGCCGGGGAAAATTAAAGAGACAGTGTTCCGCAGTCACAGGAGCTAAGGTCTGAAAATAGAGGAGGGGAGATAAGGAGGCGATTGCTCATATGATGTTCCCAGAGCGGAGGTATCATACGGGGGTACCACGCCACACCTCCATAAGTAATAGTCCAGCTTCGTGTGTTCTCCACGTTTTCTTTCCTTTGCAAAGTATGATAACTGTGTGCACACCATAGCTTTCATCACGGGGTCATTAAATTCTCCGGAGACTGCTTATCTCACTGCCATCTAAATACGTAACCTTTGCCAGATAATGAGCGGAGCGCGATGTTAAACAGATCTCGACTGCAGTGCTAAGGCATGCATGCTCTCAGTGAGACTTTTAATATTTATTTTTCAGTATCTTGTTTCAGTAAAAAAAAAAAAAGTTACAGTGTAGCTGTGAGGCTAATAGCGGTGTTCAGTTTCAAAGCTATCTGTGGATTTCCCAATTATTTGTCTTTAGCTTTATGGAAATTCCGTTGCCTCTTCAAATCACAAAGTTTATTGCATTCATTAGTGATGATGAATGTGTGTCAATGTTTTCACTATCCAGTTTTTTTGCCAGTTACATCCAAAACGGAACATAGACAGCAATTCCTGCTGTACGTTAGCTCTAGATGATCATGTTTCAGTTTGTAAGCTTTTATTAGCTGGCCCTTCTCATGAAAAAAAAAATGTCAGGAAAGAAATACAGTTTGACAATGTCCCACCCCCAGGTCATTTTTGTTTTAGAGTGGGTCAGTGTTCCACTACAGTATAATGCATGCCCTGAAGATGAACACCCCTGTTCTTGATAAAAAAGGACCATAGACAGACAGCAAGATAAAGGCGTGGAGAGTGCACTGACGGCTGCAGCACAAAAGCAGAAGAGAATAATTGAATTTGATATTAGTTTCCAACATTTCAGCAGCAGGTAATCCACAATTGCGAAAAAACGATTTTACATTTAATTGTTTTTAAATTGTGACCACTTTTATTTGGCTGTATAGACCACAGCGGATGGTAGTGTAGTGTAGTTACTATATCCCTGATAGGCTCTGCGCATTGGAATAATATACATTATAGTTTTGGCATAGGACTGAGGTCAGTATGCCTCTATCAAGTACATTAAACTTAATTACTTGTGTGCGCCAGCTAACTCAGCCGTTAATAGAAAATTCTCGAATAAACAAGAAGGGATTAGTTTCTGACAACCACATAAACATGACAACTTTGTTTCCCTTAGAATCGGAAAAATCTCAGAATCGTGGAAACAATAGATAACAGTTTCACTCAGTCAATCGTGCATGCTTCGTTTCTACAGAGTTTTCACAGAAATAGGTAGACAGGCATTTAAAAAAAAGGGTTCATTGAACAGTCATTTCTCGTGCAAGAGATATGAACTGCTACAATCGTAAGACAGAATGCGAAGTATAATATGTACAACGTTAGCAGTAAGATCAAATAATACTGCAATAGCATGGTTTGTAGCTATGACATATATTCATAATAATACATACATAAATAACACAGGCTAAAATGTGAATACTCATCTAGTTCTACCACAGTGTACCTAGATGTGAGAGAGACCTCGGGCCGAACCTACCAATATTACGAAAACCCTGCAACCTACCCCTTACCTTGCAAAAGATGAAGACATCCCCAAAATGACAGCGCTAATGGATGCTTCTCCCCTCCTCCCGCAGTACGCCGAAAATAACCCGGATGCTGTCGACCATCTGGAAGGCGTGACGGGAAGCCGAGCGGTCCAATCAGGGATGCTGTCAGAAGGTCAGGATAGGCAGAAAAAGCGAGAGAACACCACGGAAGGCGCGTCAGCCAGGAAGATGCCGGAAGGAGATTGTCGAGTCGAGGATTTGCCGAGGAACAACACGGGCGACACAGCAGCAGAAACGGAAGACTTCCAAAGGAAGAACGAGGACACCGGAGCGGGAGAACTAGAAGACGATGTCTAGAGACGTGGTTTGAAGATTGGTGAGTCCCGGAGGACGTATGAGCCGCCACAACTCAGGAGAGTTGTGGCTCTTAGCGGTACGTGACAGGAAAAGGGGCTTAGGGAGGGGGACGGAGCGTGCTATGGGGCAGCGGGGAGTAAGTTGAAGAACGAGTGGCATATAGTTATTAATACCCACGTGTGCTCACCTTCTTCTTTTGCATCCCCGAGCACTCCGCCTAAAACCCCCTCCGAGCCTTGACCCTCCTGAGTACCCCACACAACCTTTCCCCCTTTTTGAATAACCACGCAAGACTATTAAACCCCCCTCACATGGTTTGGTGACGTGACTTTTGGTACAGGACTCGTGTCTGACCACTACTTTTCTCTTGTTTATTTTGAGCCACTCCGGGACACGGGAAACATAAGGAACCCGTAATAGGTTTTTTGGCCACAGTGAGGACCAGCTAACATCCGGTGCCACCAAGACCCAGAGGAAGTCACTACACCCTTTCTGGAGCCAACCAATTGTTTTTGATTTGGACTCACCAGATTGTCCTTTTTTTCCCCCAACCTGTGTTCATACCCTAAATAAACCTCTCACTATTGACCACATACTGCCTCCTCGCTACTGCTTCCAACCATCCCTCCGACACTAACCTAAATGTAGTACGAGGTAAGAAGTGGGTGCTGTTTTTCTATAGTGTAGTTTGGCTATAGTTAGGATTGGTATTGCCAAGATTTGCCAAAAGTCCCTCTAGGTTCTAGTCTGCTCCATACCTTAGAATGAGAGAGGTTGGAATCTCTTTCTGCATCTCGATCTCTAACACCCCGCAAGGGGAGTCAGAAACACTGGAGATGGATTCTCTGCGAGGAGGATGGCAGCGTCTGGTCAGTGCATCAGGCGGGGACTCGAATTCCTTTTGAACTTGCCTTGGCGAGCCGTGCAAGTATGCAGCCGAACCGTGGTTTGCTATGGCAGGTGACGGTATATTTATACCTTGAAGGTGTTTAGGAACACCAGTATTGGCGTAAAAGTCAGGCAGCAGAATGTCATGAATGAACCCCTAAGGAATAGATGTTCATGCATAATAAATACGTTCTTGGAGAAATCAATAATCCAAGTGTTCGGATACAAAGGCAGTAGATCCCCTTTCCATTCTCATGAGGGCGGCTACAGGTAGGAATATGCTGTACCGCTCTACTTGCACTACATCTCCCAGAATGCCCTGGTGGAGGCGAACGAGTACTGAGAGACACTGGGTGTCTATGGACCAATCAGACGAGGAGAGGAGGTTCTTATACCTCCCCCACCAAGATGGCGGTGCTTGGTTTTCCTCGCTTACATCCATAGGCGTGCTCAGTGTTTGGACCTTGGACCTGCCCTGGTTTCCGATAGCGTTTCCGATAGCGGGTATCTGGAAGATTCCTCCCTGCCTCCCCCTTACCTCCTGAACTGCATTATTGTTTCATTTTGCTCACGGCACTTGCGCCGTACGGAGGAGAACCGGTTACTGATCGTGGATGAGCCTGGACTTCGTGACTCCACCTCCCCATCACTCCCGATCCAATCCCTTGCCCCTGCAGTAACCCTTGACCTGGAGATTCGTGTCGCGCACGGAAGCGCTTACACGAAACAAACTGAGTTCGAGTTCCTTGAATTTTGCAGCGCGAGGTCGCGGCTGTACTTCTTGTTTTGTTTTGTTCCGTTGGAAACACGAGGAAGTGTTTCTATATTCCAAGGCCACTGTATTATTTTGAGAGAACGCGAGGTAGCGTTTCTACTACAAACAATATTGCTTAGTGCACTCTGGAGCACGTGTGGTCGTGTTCGTGTTTTTTCCAGTGCATTCCGATAATACTTCTCAGTTTGGAACTTTCTCACTTGATATTTTCCCTGGAGCAATATGGGAAAAGAAAACCTTCTGGGACTCCATTGCCTTACTGTTTATTTTCAACGAGAGAGACCTAAAGACTCATGCCTGATTTATATCCTTTTTGTGTGCTACATAAATGGCCTTATGAGTTCCTTTTTTACAAAGGTCAGGTAAGAGCGTGACAGCATATTCCACTAGTGGCTAGTAAGCAAGTGTTAAGACGAACAGTATTGCATGTTATCTAATTTCCTTTGTGCCTCTTGTCTCTCTATTCTCTGCAGGAACCTGTGTCGCATTGACGTTTGGTTCTCTCCCCGGATCCCCTTTAGACCTATGGTTTTGGTCTCTCTCTTTTCCTAGGATAGTAATTATCCTCTTGTGTTTCTGTATCACGGAGGAGGGTCTGTCTTGGGGAAGGGGAGTGACGCTGTCTACACTTCTGAGGAGTCTGGTTTCTGCTTGGATACTGGTTGGTGCCCGACACCAAGCAAGGGGAAGTCATAAAGGCTTAAGACTCTGGTTTTCCAAAAACTTGTTGTGACATGGATGGACGGATGTAGGGGGCCATGCCTGTATTTGGTTAGCATGGATAATGCCTAAATCAGGGTTGGATTTCTATGCCTAAATAAGGGCAATGCAAATTGTGCCTATATAAGGGCGTAAATCGGGAAACCTATATACGGTATCTAAATCGACACACCACAGTAGCACATTTCCTCCCTGCACCTGTTCTCTTCCTTTACGTTCAGGTGTAGTCCTTAATGCTGTTTGCACTTAACAGTTAAGTGCTTGTCATCCAGTTTTCGCTCAGTAAACAAGCGCTTTCAAGGAAATTAACAATTGGAGAGTGCAGATGTTTGTCCTGTCAAGATTTACTGCCCCCTTCCTCTCATCCATAAAGGGGGCTAGCAACAAACGAGAAGGCTGTGGAAAACGTGGCCCAGGGATTGGGGGCAGGCACTGCGCGTAGGGCTTGCGGGGCTCACGGGTGAATGGTTTGCCCATTGAGAATAGTATTTTAGCAAGACAGTAAATAATGGTCCTTCATACCGCAGAGCAGCAAGTTGGAATTACTGCTGAAAATGTCAGTTTTCTGTGCAATGCCACCTATATTGACACAATCTAAAGTATAATAATACGCAAGATTATGAGCAGAATTAGATTTAGTGTCTGCCTGGCTTTAACCCTAAAGACGACGTTGCTGAGAGCCAAGGGACTAATAACGTACCTGGTGCTTTTCAAGTGAGAGAATGTGGCGTAACATATAGAGCTGTCGACTTTGGGAAGGGGGAACATCATTTGAGTCTTGCTGTTGGCTCTCCCCATGCCAACAAAAAAAAGTCCATCGAAACAAATACACCGAACAACGTAGCACTGAACTGGCATAAGGGAAGAGAGCTGCGGCATCAGAACCACCCGGTGACCCGACAGTGCAGAGGATGTAAATTGGATAAGGCTGGAAGAGCCAGGCTGGGAACCTGAGGCTGCCGCATAAGGAAGTTAGTAGGCCTGGGCAAAGCACTACGCTACACTTGTGTAGTTTGCGAAGTTTGCGCTACTTTACACTACGCGAACTGCACGTAGCACTGTGCAAACACGCGTAGCGTAGTGCAGCGGTCATTTTTTGCTTGCTTGCGGTCCTCAACGTCAAGTTGGCGACCGCAAACAAGCAAAATGACATCCCGGCGAGACTTTTTCCTTGTTTGCGATCAGCAGCATCAAGTTGCTGATCACCTGCGTGGAAAATAAACCTCCCAGCGAGATTCTCAACGCGGGGAGGTCAGGTTTCTCATTGTGAATGGTCGCGAATGCTCGCAATGAGAAACTACCAGTCCGCGTTGAGAAAGCTGCCGCTCGAGTTAAAATCTACCTGACCGGCAAAAAACGACAGTTCGCACTGTGCAAGATGCCGTTTTCAATGATTGCACAGTGCCGAATGCTTGTCCGCACTGTGCAATCATTGAAAACGGCATCTTGCACAATGCGAACATGCTACTACGCAGTTCGCGTAGTGCACTTTGCGTAGCTTCGCGAAGCGCTACTTCGCAAACTACGCCTAGCCCTAGAAGTGAGTGAGAGCGGGGCAGTCTGTGACTCGCGGCCTACGGATGGAAAACCAATGTTTGCTGCTTCACAGATTGCACTTTCCAATGATTTTGCACTGGGAAATCATTCTACTAATCACTACGAGACCTAATCAAAAGGGTGTTTAGCCCTTTACATACTGGTTTTGGCTAAATATATGTAAATATATATATATGTATACAAAAATAGCATGCCATAAACCATATTTTTGGATGCACAGTATGTAATGTGCTATTTTGTACCCTTGTTGAGGGAAGGCACAAGGCACACATTCAACAAGGGTAGTAAATTGCAAATCACACTGACATTTCACATTGCACATCGTACATATACTATTTATGACATGCTGGTGAAAAAATATGGATCGAAACGAGTTATTTGAAATAAGTGCACAATACACACAGATTCACACATTTTTTGGTGCTATTCAAATATCATTTCTGTAGTAGAGCTTAACTAATTTGAAAAATAACATTGTTTAATGCCTCAGAAATTCCACTATTGAACCACCTAGCACAAGAAAACAAACATGGCCATGCTCACAATGGGTAGTAATTGTCATTTTATCTCAACGTGCAAATTATTTTTGCGGGTAAAGACAGTTGTTTGTAAACAGTTGACATAAAAAACAGCATGGTTTAAACCATAAGCGCTGATCCGGTGAGTGAATTCCGATCTGTTACCTTTCCTGAGGGAAGGGAAGGCAGCGTGACCCACTTTATCTGGTGAATCCTACACCTCCCCACCCTCAACAGTGATCATATATATATAACTAAGCAGGTTGATCATCGCGAAGCAACTACATGGAGAACAACTAGGCCCACGTCACGAGGCCTTCTTTATGGCATTTTGTGGCCGTGCACACATCTACAACCCCGTGCTCTATGTCTACTTAAAAAAGGCTATTTATAACGTGTGCTCGCAGTAAACGGCACAGCTTCATTTAAGGTCTACTCACAAACCTAGCATGGCATGAAGCATGTATGCAGGCTGACTGACAACAAGCTATGTACTATGATACTTTGTAGGGGCTATGACTCACCAAAGGAGGTTGCTACGGGTGCTTTGTGACCCAGCTCCAAACTACTTTGCACACACTGCACGTATGGATAGAATACTCTGTTTATTTATGTATGCTTTTTTATATTGCGTGTACTGTACTCAGAGGTGCCAGGGCGCTTTACAATAGAGCAAAGTAGATTAGATCAGACATTTCAAATAACATGGTAGAGGTGACGAACGACTACTACTAGAATTACACATTGTGATGGTTACATGTCGGCAGAATATAAAATCACTAAAAATTACTGATTGCAAACTAAAGTTGGAGCGAATGTTTACTTGCAAAAGTAGTGGTGGCGAAGGTTTGTTCACACGTAAAGGACTGTGTCAAATGAGGGGCCAAGAAGCATAATAGTGCTGCTGCTATACATGTGTATTCTAAACTAGCAGCCCGTCCCGACGTTGTCCGGGAGCAATCAGGCTTCTGGGCCCCCGCCCACTCCGACGTTGTCTCAGGCTTCAGGGGCCCCCGCCTGCCCCGACGTTGTCTGTGGGTCCCTCGGAGTGCACCCGCCACTTTCAGGGCCCCCAATGAGCTGCACATGGGCGGCTTCACCTACCTCAGACGCCGCTCCTACCCGCCTGTCCGCCGCTCCTCACCGGCTGTCCGCCGCTCCTCACCGCTCCTCCCCGCCTCTCCGCCGCTCCTCCCCGCGCTCATGTCCGCCGCTCCTCCTCGCGCTCCTGATGTCAGCACACACGTCGCGGCCGGCGCTACTTCCAAGGGACTACTTTTTTTTTAATCGTAAATATTTTAAAAAACGTATATTTTATTTTTTTATATAGCCTATGTCCATCTGCAGACCCTGACAATTACAACGATGTATCGGGTGTTTGGATTGGCGCTGTGGTTCCCGAGTTTACCCGCCTCAAAGGTTCAAAGTTCTCTCTTTATAATATTAGTATAGATAGGTAGAGGATTGGGTGTGGCCGCCAGAGCTGCCGACTGTGGAGCTGGGGAACCAAGTTCAAGGCTCAGCATCCTGGGATTCTGGACAAATCACAATCTCCGCATGCTCACCATAAATGATTGTGCCCTTGTGCCACATATTCTCCCCATGCAAACCAACATTGATTGTGTCCTTGTGTAGTAACTGGTGCTCATCGTAAAGCGCCCCAATACCTTCAGGTTGAGTTTGCGCTATATAAAGATGCAACCAAAAAAAGTATAGATGTGTGCGTGCACGTGCGTACGCATATCTACGTATTACAAAAGGCATTTTGTTTTTGTTGTTTGAGTGCATACCAAAGTTTTTTCTGCACACATATATTTATCTGTAGGTGCCCTTCGTACTGCAGTTGAGTCCTGTTCCCTTGCGCCCCCTGTACATCTCTTGTGTGCACATTGGTGGCTATCCTCGAGTCTGAGGTAAGCGTAGCTCTCGTGTCTCCGGGAGATACCATTCCTGAAGCCCCTGTTGTGACTCTTTGCTCTTCCCATCGCTCCAGTAGCCGCCTCCCGCACACGCAGAGCCCACCCGGCCAGAGTGTGCGCTGCGGCTGATGCACCCTAATGGAATGATTTACCTGGCCCCGCTCACAGCGGAGGCGTGGTGCATGGCGGCCCTGAGTGTGTGAGCAGTAAATATTTAGTGTGCTGACATCACCAGCCCCTCGGCCGATCAATAGCACGCCATCAGGCAGCCTATTTGTCCGGGGGAGCCTCGGGCAGCTTTAGAGCAGTCTTCACGTCAGAGCCCACCCAATAGTGCAGCGGACGTAAATTGGAGCCGGATAAGGCTGGAAGAGCCGGGCCGGGATCCATTGTGCTATACATAACATAGAAAAGTTAATGCAAAATAGCACAACCCCAGGTTGATGAGACCCTCGATGCCTCAAGTGTCTTTAAGTCTCTTTGAAAAAACAATAAAGGAACAAGCCTGCGAGTGGTGCGTGAGCGCCACAGCGAGCAATCTGTTTTCAACTATCGCGCCCGTGTCTGGGCACGATAATTGAAAACAGATGTAGCCTGTGCGGGTAACCGCAAGCAATAGGCCATGGGCGGTGCAAAGGCGGGACATGCACCCGCCTTTGCCCAATTGCGTGCTGTCTTTATTTGATAGACGCACTCAAAGCCCATTAGCCTGTGAAGGAAAAAAAAGCACACGCACAAGCGGAGCTTGGGGAGCTTTCTAAAGCCCCTTACTAAAAGTTGAGCAAGGCTTGACCTAAAACCAGTGATCTTTCGACTCATCTTTCATGCAAATCGTCAGTCATTGGCAAGGAGCAATCCTGTCTTTTGGAAGTGCTTGGCAAACCACTTTCATTTTTTCAAACTCTTTACCCATCCAGGCACCTAAGTGCATCCTCAGCCCTGTGTGCATATGTGTTTTATAAATGATACCCCCTCTCCTTCCTTTCTTCTGAAATGAATGTTTTTATTCTTTTACCTTACCGCCCGTAACCTCTTGCGTGTTCAATAGAGAAGGTACTCACGCTTCGCATCGCGCTATGCGCCTAAATACCGCGCAATCATTTTTAAAGCTACCCTTATAACTATTTGTGTTCTTCTTAGTTGTATTCTGCCCTGATTTTAATAGGATTTATTGTAACCCCCTCACTTGCACTCTAATCGGCTCCTTCACCGCTGTTTTGGCGGGTCCGGTTTCTGGGGTGGGATTGGCTTTGGGCGCCATCTTGGAGTGGTGTTCACTTTGGGCGCCATCTTGGAGTGGTGTTCACTTTGGGTGCCATCTTGGAGTGGTGTTCACTCTGGGTGGGTGTTGCTGACGAGCGGTCTAGCGCTCCGGCTGAGTGGAGGGACGCCTATTTAAAGGTCCCTCCAACGCGCAGCGGTTACGAGCAGTGGGCGTGCCTGAGTCGTGCCAGAGTCCTGCCCGTCTGCGCCCGTCCGCGCTAAGGAGGCGCGGCCCGCGGCAGGACTCTGGACCTGGCCATCATGACTTTACCTTTGAGAACTTATAGTAGGGCGGATCTACTGGCCCTTCGGGACCGATGTACACATTGCGAGTTTTCGCCTGTAGTCCCGCTTTGTGGCCCATATCATTGTAGGTGTGGTGCTTGGTCATGGAACCCCCCTCTCTTATACGCTCCTTGGGGCCTGTTATAAAGAGGGTAGGACAACGGGATCTGAGTATCTGGAGCTTAAACGTCAGATCTGTGGTAAAGCACCATCAGGAGGTTTACGACCTTCTCATTGATGGCTCGCCGGATGTGCTTTTTCTAACGGAAACGTGGCTCCAGGACTCTGACTCCTCGATAATTAACCTAGCCTTTCCCCCAGAGTATGCTATTTTTACTTTAAATCGGACGACTAGAGGTGGAGGCATTGCGATGGCCACCAAACGGTGTTATCCCTGCGAGTGGAAAGCCGCTGAACTTTTGGGGTGTGAGGGTGCCCTATTTAAAATAGCGTTTAGTCACCAGTTTACCTTCTCTGGTTTATTAATTCTTTTTTTTAAATATTTTTATTCTTGTTTGCCAGCTGACAAAAAGTGCAGAAAAAGACAAAAAAGAAGAATATACATACATAAATTGTTTCATACATGTACAAAAGAGACATCAGAATGTATATGTTATAAGCCAATAATTTGATATATGGGGACAGTAAAAAAATTCCTATTACAAAATCGAACTAAAGACACATTCATCTTTGTAGGGGGGAGAGAAAAAAAAATAAAAAAAATAAAAAATACAGAATTAACAATTAAACGACGTTTGAATGTTGTTTTACTCTAGAAAAGTACCCCAGTTTCTATTAAATTTGATCAGTGAGCGTGTTCCCCTGAGATTTGCTAAGGCCAACTCCATGGCGTGTATCTCTGTTACTAGTGTCCACCACTTCCAAACCGTCGGGGGTTCCAAATCAACCCAAGCCCTAGCCAAGGTTAGTTTGGCACAGGAGATAAGTATGGTGGCTAAGGCTGATTGTGGAGGTGGAGAAGGATTGAAATCTAGTAGGACCGAGGCCGCCGTGATGATGGGTAGCGTAATATTTTTTAATCTAAGAACATTCTGTATATCCTCCCAGAAGGTCTTAAGTTTGGGGCAAGAATACAACATATGTACTAGGTTGGCTGCCTCGGTTAGACACTTAGGGCACTTAGTGCGATTACTAAAGGAGGCGTTGGAGGACCATTTAGAGATTCTTTCAGGTGTATAGTAGAGCATACAGGTCGTTCTAAATTGTTGTAAGCGAAGGCTAGATGATCGTACAAGGTTGTTAATATTAGCCAAAGAATGCTCAATCTGATTTGAAGTAATATTTAAGCCTAGTTGAGTACCCCACTTCGCGGCCAGTTTATCGCAATCGTTTGTTTTAAAAGTACTAAGTATTTTATAGGCTTCGCTAATAACTGATTTATTTTTGTTTGAATAAAGACACGTCCATATGTCACATTCGGTGATATTTTGGATCTTTTTGTTGTTGATTAAGTAGTTATGTAATTGCAGATGTTTATACCTTGTGGCTTCCGGTATATCATATATCTGTTTAAGCGTATTGAATTCTAGAAAGCCCTATGTGCCGTACAGATCCGCCAATACCTTGATCCCTAGTGAGGCCCAGTTATAAGTGATAGTATCTGTAAAAATGGCCGGAAGGCCTGGGTTACCCCATAGTGGCAATTTCGGATGGAAGAAAGTTGTTTTACAAAATTTTAGTACATTATCCCAAATCCTAACAATATCTCTGGCAGTCTTAAACTTCACCCGCTTGTAGTAGTTCGGATCATTCACTCTAAATAAAAAGAATTGTGAGTCTTGTTTCAGCATGAAAAAATGAAAAAAAAGAGGTCTATCCCCATACATTAAAGAGCGTAGACGTGTAAAAAACGCTGACCAGAAATAAAGTTTAAAATCTGGAAAGTTCAGCCCTCCCTTATTTGTATTATTTTTCAACAATTTTACTGATTTTCTAGCCTTCTTGTAGCTCCATATGAAGCTACTCAGAATCCCATCTAAGTGCTGAAAGAATTTATTATTTAATGCTAGTGGAATAGATCGGAATAAATAAACAAATTTTGGCAAAACCTTCATCTTAATAAGATTGATTCTGCTAATCGTATTCAAGGGCAATTTGTTCAATTTTTTCAGTAGGAGGGTGGTTTTTTTAATCAAATCATTATAGTTTATATTATTAATATCTTGTAGCCTGGCCGTTAGTTTGACCCCTAAGTAGGTTACCTCTTTACAAATCTCGGGGATAGCCCTATTTGGAGAATAATTAGCTATGACTTGAGTCTTCTGTCGATTAAGCTTGTAGCCTGACACCTTCCCGAATTTCTCAGCCTCTATATATATTCCTTTCAGCGCATTAGCTATGTCAGTAGTGTATATGGCGATGTCATCCGCATAGGCGGTCATTTTCAGCTCTTGTGATCCGGAGCTGAAGGGCACAATCAGTATTTGAGAGTGGAGAGCTAACAGAAATGGTTCTAGTGAAAGGGCAAATAAAAGGGGTGAAAGGGGGCATCCTTGACGGGTCCCGCGCATGATGGGAAAATCTGATGAGGTCAGGCCCCCATAACTAATGCATGCAATTGGTTTATCATAGAGTGCTTTTATACCCTTCAAAAAGTTTCCCCCAAAACCGATTTTAGACAGCACACTCCAGAGATAGTCCCACCCCACTCGGTCAAAAGCTTTTTCAGCGTCTAATAAGATCATGCCGAGTGGGGTGAACTCGGTCTCCGCGACATCGAACGCCGTAATAGCCATATTTACATGTATAGTTGTGTCTCTCCCGGAGATAAACCCGTGTTGTTGTGGATTGACTATTTTGGGCATAATTGGAGCTAATCTGAGTGCCATAATTTTAGCGAATATTTTCGCATCAGTATTTATCAGGGAGATGGGTCGATATGACCCTCTCTCCTCCTTAGGCTTACCTTTCTTTAGAAAATTTTTTATTTTTGTCCTATTCCAAGATTTGGGAGCCATTCCATTTAACCCAATTGACTGCATGACTTCGAGTAATAGCTGTTCTAATTCCGATCTACACATTTTGTAAAGTTCCAAGGGTATCGTATCCTCTCCTGCCGCTTTTCCAGACGGTAGGAAGTTAATGGCCTGGTGTAGTTCTGCCAATGATATGTCGTCAGAAAGTAGGCCCAAGCCTAATAAATTCTCTATACGTACTGGATGTTCATCAACATATTCTTGAGCTAAGTCTGTATCTACTGGGGTATCTGGAGTATATAGGTTTCTATAATAGTCAGCAAATTGCTCAAGTATATCTTGCGGCTGATTATATAATTTGTTCCCTTGCCCCCGAATATTAGAAATTAGGGTATCTGCTCTATCCTCAGCAACTTTATAGGCTAAAATTTTGCCTATTTTATCCCCCCCCTCATATTGCGCGATTTTGAATTTATGGATCCTTGCACTATTTTTTGGAATGAAGTTGGATTTTATGTCATTTTTCAGTTCGCTAAGTTTTAAATTAATTTCTATAGTTGCTGGGGAGTTAAACTGTAGAGCTGTGGCCAGTAGTTCTTCTTGTTTGTTTATGTTAGCAAGTAATGTGATCTTGTGTTGCTTTCGTTCTGCATTTTGCTTAATCACATAGGCCTGCGCAAAACCCCTGATGCTTGCCTTGCATGAGTCCCATACCATACAACAGCCTGTTGAGTTCTTGTTAAAGCTTATAAATTCATTGAGATGGGCTTTGAGTTGGATCACAAAACTTGGGTCTGAAATCAGGTGTCTAGGGAAAGAGAATGGTCTGGGGGGTGTCCTAATACTTAATGTGTCAAATGTCAAAATTAAAGCATTATGATCGGAGGTTATTCGGGGGCAGAGAGTCATGGAGCCAGTATGCAGTAGCTTATCGCTAGCTAGAGCCATGTCTAATCTGGTGCACATTTTATGAGGCGCTGAATAATATGTATACCCCGGTATGGTTGGGTTCAGATATCTCCAAGCGTCTTTAATATTATGTGTCTGACATAGGTCCAATATAGATATCCTGGTCTTGTGCATCCTGTGACGAGGATGTAACTTAGTTGTATCGATTTTGTAGTCCATGATGCAATTAAAATCCCCCATTATAATAATTTCCCCCTCCCAGTCCAAAAGCTTCATATTTAATTGGTCAAAATAAATTGGTTCGTCTAAGTTTGAACCATAAACCACACATAGAACATACTTGTTGTTTGCGTAATTAATTTGTGCAATAGCCCATCTACCATCCTTATCGTGAGCAGTTTGCAATACTTCAACCCTGAATCGTTTGTCTTTAAGAATAGCGACGCCTCTTGTGGGACTCCCAAAAGTAGAACAAACCAAGGTATCATACCCCATTTGACTTAATAATTTCCTATCCTTCCATATGATGTGGGTTTCTGATAATAAACAGAAGTGAGGATTATGAAGTTTCAGCTCTTCAGACACGAGAGATCTTTTGTTTTTACTGTTAAGACCTGCTACGTTCCATGCTAGGCATTTTATTACATGCATTTAAATGTTTGTAGAAATACTGGGCCCCTCATCATATAATCAAATAATAAATCTTGGTCTCTGGTTTATTAATTTACCGGCCTCCGGGCTGTGACTCTGTTTTTAGGGCTGTTCTTCCTGAGTACATTAGTACAGAGGCACTAGGATGCACAAATTTTAATGTTGTGGGAGATCTTAATCTCCATTTGGACTGCCCTTCTTTACCCTCTATTAGGAGCTTTCTGGCGGATCTTGAGGCTCTACAGCTCTCGCAGATGATTACTTTCCCCACACATAGAGGTGGTCATACTCTTGACCCATTCTTCACAAATCTAGAAGCATTCAGAGTTCTTGGTTCCTCCCAGTTGGTCTGGACAGACCACATGCTGGTGAAAACGGCATGCTCTTTGTCTGACTCTCCTTTTCTATCTCAGGACAGACTTGTTCTTAAACGACACTGGAACAAATTAAGACTGGAGGATTTTTACCATCTGCTCGAGGAGGTTCCTTTAGGTCCGCTCACCAAGGTTGATTGTGGATACGACTCCTTCTGTGAGTGGATATCTGGTGCCCTCGATTCTCTGATTCCTATGTGTTGGTCCAAGTGTCATCGGAAGGAGCCGAGTCCTTGGTATGACACTTCCTTGGCATCTCTTAAGAGGGCCTGTAGACAGGCCGAAAGATTATGGAGGAAGTTGTACGACCCAGATCTGAAGATATGGTATCTGGCCAAGGTCAAGATCTACCACAGGGCAGTGTGTCAAACTCGCGCTTCCTTTTATGCTCAACAGTTTCAGAATTCTGCCAATCCATCGAAACTTATTTTCAAAGTATTAAAGGACCTGATGGCGAAGAGAGCAACTGCAGTGGAAATATGCTCGGACTCACATTGTGAGGGTTTGGCCTCTTTCTTCCATGAAAAAGTGCAAGCCATCTATCACACTTTTCCAACGGGTTCCCTGATGTTAGAGCAGGTTGGTCGCACCTTAGGTGAGGGGGGAATGTCTTTCTATCTTACCCCCCTTATCTCTGGAGGTGTTTGACTCTCTCAGCGCCAAAATTAAGTCTGGATCTCCGGCAGACCCACTGAAACCGGCCCAACTCAAGATCCTGGCGCCGGTTTGCCGTACCCCGGTGCTGTCCTTGATCAACCTGTCCCTCTCTACTGGAGTGGTTCCCGTCAGATGGAAGCAGGCAGTAGTCACGCCAATTCTGAAGAAGGCGACCCTTGACCCCCTTAAACCTGAAAGCTACCGCCCTATCTCCCTTCTCCCTTGGGCCACGAAAATAGCGGAGGCCCATGTGAATGCCACTCTTACAGACCATCTTGGTAGGCTTAACATTCTCGACCCTACCCAGAACTGGTTCCGTGCGGGTCACAGCACGGAGACGCCCCTTCTCTCGATGGTCGAGCATCTGCGTTCCGTGCTGGATTCCGGTCGGACGGCGGCACTATTGTTATTAGATCTCAGTGCCGCCTTCGACACGGTCTCGCACGGGATCCTGATTCGGCGTCTTGAGGAGGTGGGCGTTTCTGGCTCCGCCTTGCACTGGTTTAGATCCTTCCTTACGGATAGGTCATTCCAGGTGGCGATCCCGCCCGGTAAGTCGTCATCCTACCCGTTAGACCAGGGAGTCCCACAGGGGTCATCACTGAGTCCCACCCTTTTCAATCTGTATGTGAGACCGTTGGCTGCGGTCGTCAAGCGGTGGGGCCTGACCATGGTCTCTTACACGCAGCTGGCGGTCACACTGAGTGGGGACTCAGACCTGGAGGCTCCCAGGTTCTGTGATGGTCTGCGGGAAGTGGCTAACTGGATGAATTCCAACTGTCTCCAGTTAAACACCAAGAAGACGGAGATTATGGTGGTTGGTAAACAGGTGGCTTTGTGGGGTGACAAATGGTGGCCTTCGGAGTTAGGTGTGACTCCCCTCCCAGCGGCAGAGATAAAAAACCTGGGGGTGTGGCTTGATCCTTCTCTGAGTTTCATCTGTCATACCAAGAAGGTGGCGGCTTCTTGCTATGGCATCATCAGAGGACTTCGACGCATCCTCAAATTCTTTGATGCACCCACAAGACAGCTGGTGGTCCAAGCATCAGTGCTGTCCAGGCTGGACTATGCCAGCTCCCTATTGGCGGGGGTTAACCAGTCAGAATTTCTGCGGCTCCAGCGGGTTCAAAACGCTGCGGCCCGACTGGTGACAGGTCTGCCTAGGCGGTGCTCGGTGTCCAATGCCCTGCGCTCTCTCCACTGGCTCCCTGTGCAGCAGAGGATTAGATTCAAGGTTCTCTGCCTTGCATTTAAAATCCTCAAGGGTACTTCCCCATAAATCTTGGAGAAACTGCTGATCCCCTATGTCCCCTCTCGCACTCTTAGATCGCTAGGCCAGAACTTAGCAGTGGTCCCGCGTTTTAAGTTGAGCAGAATTGGTGGCCGCTCCTTTCGAGTCCTGGCAGCGAGCTGGTGGAATTCTCTCCCTCCACAAATCCGGGCCATCGATGAGCTCCTTCAGTTTAGACGGGCTATCAAGACCTTTTTATTTGTTTAGCTCATCTGTTGTGTCTCTTCTCCTTTCTGCCCGCTTTTAATGCTGTGTTGTGTTTACCTTCTCAAAGCGCCAGGACGCCCCTTTGCTGGGGCAGCTGTGCGCGGTACAAATAAAAATAACATAACATAACATATTTATAATGCATGCACTGGTTAATTGTCAATTTGAATTGAATTTGCAAGGATGAAAGACCAAGTTAGCCCTATTAATCTTCCCTAACCTCAATTTTAGTAGATTAGTCTTGTGGAGCTGGTGATGTGTTGGTGACCAATCTTGGAAGGAGACAGAGTAAGACCTGTCTGTCGTCTTTTTCTCCCTCACAGGTTGTCATTGCTCCCCTCTCCCTCTGCTTAATTTGAGCCGCTGGTTGAAGCACCCAGGATAATGTGTTAGATGGATAAATACTTATAAGGTACCAAAGGCGAGACCGATTGCATTGCAAATGCTTGTTTTCCTTGCTCTAACTGCTGCTACTAAAAATCTAGCGATGCAGAAAGTTTCCCAGGGGTTACTCAACATCTGCAGGTATAAAAGAGGTGGTCTAGCCTGCAGAAAACCTTTATTCTTTAAAATTGGAGGATAGAACGCCTGCGTCTAGATCGATAAAAATCGCAGAACAAGACAAAATGCATAGTGTCCTGCCTTGAAAAATAATTGCATGAGCAAGGATCCAGGTCATCTATCTTAGCCCAGCTTAAAGGGTCAGCCAGCAAAAAATGTAAATACTTAAACCTGAATCGCGTCAAAAGAAAGCGGTGTTGGGGCTTGGTGACAATGTCCAGATAAGGCTCCTTGAAGTAGGAAGTTTTTAGGAGCTGGTGGGCACGGACAGTAGGTTTTAATAATTCCGAGGCCCCTCTTTCTAGTGATGCTATACACAGAAATTAGGTCTTGGCCCACACAAGATCATTTTTACATATACTTTCTGGATTGTCAAACAAGGGTGGGCGACCTAACAACTGGGCTGTGCTTTTCAAATGTCTCAACCACGGTATACTACGGGACCTATCTAGAGCCATACAATCTCTTATGATTACTTTGTTTAGCACCAAGTCAGGATTAGACAGATTGAGATCCATTTAAGAAGGGGAGACTGTTAGAATTGGGGATCTCTGGTTGGCACAGGTAGGTACTTGTGACAAGCAGGGACCCTCTCCTCTAGTCAGGGCAAGGGAATTATTCTCTCAAAATAACCCCTGCTCACCCTCTAGGCGGCGTGGCACGAGCAGTCAAGGCTTATTTCAGAGGCGCTGTAAGTAAAGCATTGGTGACCATATACAGTAACACAGTGACAACACTACAAATGGACACCACATAGGTTTTATATAAAAAATAAGTATACTTTATATAGAGTTATCACAAGACCAATAAACGTCAAAAAGAATCCACAGTACTATTAAGTTTCAAGAGTTCAGGTTTAAAAAGCTTAAATCAAAGTTCTGTGCGAGTCGGCAGCCCGGACGGGCTACAGCGTTGTTAAAAATAACAGTCTAGCAAATCCAGCAGACCGTTTCGGTATGGGCCCACTCACATGGTCGACAGACTCAGTCACAGTACCTTTTACTTGGGGTGGCCGGCACGGACATGCAAGCCGGTTCCGGGGATTGCCGCGTTCCAGAAAGGAAGTGTTGCAGGATGCGTTGGCCCTCGTTTCGGTGCCGGCAGCGACCCGTTGACAGTCGGTGGATCCAAGGCATGCGTTGCAGGGCGAGACGGTGCTTCAATGCGGTGCTTACAGCTTGCGGTGCGGCGAACGAGTCGGAGTTCGGGAGCTGGCGTCGGTCAGTACGGACAACGGTGCGAGTCAGGCAGTGCGTCACGAAGCGTGCGAGGCGGTGCCCAGCTCCGGTGCGGTCACAGGACTCGAAGTCAGCAACAGTGACCTCATCGGTCAGACCAGTTCGATTCGGTGTAGCGAGGCGTTGCACGTCGCGGTGTCCTTCCAGTCGCCGTGCAGCTACGGCTCGTTGACTGAGTCGGTGAGCGCAGAGCTTGCATTGTTCGAGGCGGACGTTGCTTGGTGCGGTGCCTACAGGACAACGGGCCGGTCGTGAGAGTCGGTCACAGCTCCCTGCCTCTGTAGCCACTTGTTTCCAGCAGAAATTCACAAAGGCTGGTGAAGTCCACTGGTCCTGGGACTTCGGTCAGGGGGCAAGATCTCTTCCAAGCCCTTGGAGATCTTTGCACAAGTTGAAAGAAAAGTCCAAAGTTCTTTCTCCTCTTTTTGGCAGTCAGGCAACCACTGCAGGCCAATCCCCCAAGCAGCACTTCAGCTTGGGAATAGTCTCTCCTCAGTTTCTTCAGGTTCCTTCTCCTCAGCAGAGGTTTCGTCTTGTAAGTCCAGAAGTGATCTAATTTCATGGGCTCAGGGTCCCAATACTTATACCCCTAAATCCTTTGTTCTCTGAGGGGAGAGGGGCCTGTGCCCAGTTCAAGCCAGTTCTGAAGTACTCTGTTTACCAGACTTCTCCTTTCCTTTCACCACGCAGGGCAGGCACATCAGAAGCCCCACAGGAGGTGGAGCCAGCATTGTGGAAGGCAAGTAGAGTCCAGGAGCACTTTGTTGACAGTCTTCCTTCTATTCGTTCAGTGTGCAGGGCAGAGACATCAGACACACCACAGGGGGTGGAGCCAGCATTGTAGAGGGAAGGCCCAGCCCTATTCAGGTCCCAAGTGCAACTCCTCCGTCCCATCTAGATGCAGATCTCCCTATTCACCACCGGGCTGCCCCAGCCTGACTCTTGGAATTCCCCAGCCCTGTCACACACAAACCCAGACAAGGAATACACAACCTCGCAGAGGCAGGCTTACATGGTTAGGCAAGCAAATACCTACTTTCTAAAAGTGGTATTTGCAAACACAAAATATTAAAATACACTTTATTAAAAGATGTATTTTATTATTCTGAGTCCAGGCATACTAAACTCTAATTTCTACCATGTTCTCTGAGTCTGCTAGGATTATAAACTGTAATAATTCTAACAGCCCATTCTGGCCTATGGAGAACAGGTAGCCTTGCAATAGTGAAAAACGAAAATGGCTGTAATTAACTATTAGGACATGCCACACACATCAGGGCTTGTCCTACCTCATACTTACAATGCACCCTGCCCTTGGGCCTACCATAGGGGTGACTAATATGAAGAAAGGGGAAGGTTTAGGGACTGGCAAGTGGGTGCACTTGCTCAGTCAGCATGACAGTACCAGACTGCACGCAGGTTCTGCAATGGCAGACCTTAGACACATTTTACAAGGCCGCTTCTGTGGGTGGCACAATCAGTGCTGCAAGTCCACTAGCAGCATTTGGATTTACACGCCCTGGGCACACTCAGTGCACTGTACTAGGGTCTGACAAGTAAACCAAATATCCAATCAGGGAATCACTAATCAATTCATACATTAATTTACAGTAGGGAGAGCATATGCACTTTAGCACTGATCAGCAGTGGTAAAGGGCCCAGAGTCCTAAAATAGCCAACAACAGGTCAGAAAAAATATAGGAGGAAGGCAAAAAGTTCAGGGATGACCCTGCAAAAAGGGCCAAGTCCAACAGAGACATTCTAATCGCATCAGCAACATAGCCGAGGCCAACATCTTGATGAACTATATATGAAGATATAGATTGGGGGACTGTGAGCAGACTTCTGAAAAATGTATTTTCAACAATTTGGAGCTCAGTATAATTATTATAGCCCAAAATTTCCGAGCCGTACTTCACAATGGCAATGCTCTTGGCCTTACATATGTTCAACTTGGCCTGCATGGGCTTGGCACCCAGCCTCCAGGCAAAATCAAGAACCCCCACCTGTTGATCTAGCCATAGCATTTCTCTTTGCCCTCCTTTGTGGAACCCAGGAACACCTATCGTCGAATAAGACGCCCAGGTACGGGAATGAGGACACCCTAGTTACTTTAGTCCCACCCTAGCAAAACGTTTTGGCTATCTTTGACTTCCCTCCCAGGCTCATAATATGTAACTTGGACAGGTTTACATTTAAGTCTAATGAGCCAATACAATTGGTGAAGGCAGTCAACAAGTGCTGGAGCCCCAGAGCTGTGAGTGCCAAAAGCGCTGCATCATCTGCATAGAGCAATGCAGGGATCATTCGGTTCCTTACAGGGGGAATGTCCTTGGCAGCTCCATATAAAACCGGTTCAAGATGGTTAATATAAAGGGTAAATAAAAAGGGCGCCAAGATACACCCTTGTCTGACTCCTCTTGTAATATCAATCTGCTGTGTAAGATTACTCTTATGATCAAACCTTACTGCTGCCAAAAGGTCCCTATGCAGGTCCGACAAAAAATATGCAATATTCTTATCCGTCCCCATTTCTAATAAGAGGTCCCAGAGCTTGGACCTCTTCACCCGGTCAAATGCAGAGGAATGGTCCATAAAGGCGAGATGTAAAGTCCCTTTCTTGGCCTATTTTGGAATTCATTTTTAGGGTAGAACCTGCAAAAGAAGTGCTTGTGCATGTGTCTCACTTGCGAGACACTCTTGTCTACAAAAAGGGCTTGGAGCCCGCCCATTTGTCTGCTTTTGTGGCACTCTTCTATGCAGCCATTTTAATTTGGCAGTGCCCCAAAACTTCACTTCCACTGCTTGCTGTGGAGCAAGGACCAAGCACATATTGATTCAATTTAATTTGTACCCAACCGCTGCTCCAAACATGATTCAGGTACTCTTTTTAGGTTTCGACCTGGCGAGGGGCAAAGCCCCTCCCAGATCGAAAACTTTTGTTTTCAGTAGGGATGTTTGGACCGCCTCTGTTTCCAATTGGCTAGCTCCATAAATGGAGACTAGCTATTGGGAGACAGAGGCTGTCAATCGCGCTTTCTCTTGAAAACGCGATTCGGGGGCGTTTCTGGTGCTTTTTTTAAGCCCCGCCCCTTTGTCCCGGGCCGCGCTGTGATTGGCTGCCGGCCCGGGACACTCCCGTGACGTCATTTCCCGGGCCGCGCTGTGATTGGCTGCCGGCCCGGGACCTGACTTGTTTAGGTTTCGACCTGGCGAGGGGCAAAGCCCCTCCCAGATCGAAAACTTTTGTTTTCAGTAGGGATGTTTGGACCGCCTCTGTTTCCAATTGGCTAGCTCCATAAATGGAGGCTAGCCATTGGGAGACAGAGGCTGTCAATCGCGCTTTCTCCTGAAAACGCGATTCGGGGGCGTTTCGTGGTGTTTTTTTAAGCCCCGCCCCTTTGTCCCGGGCCGCGCTGTGATTGGCTGCCGGCCCGGGACACCCCCGTGACGTCATTCCCGGGCCGCGCTGTGATTGGCTGCCGGCCCGGGACCTGACTTGTGTTTTTTATCTCCAGAAAGGTGGAGAACCGCGGGCATGTTAGCAGCCTCGAAGCAAGTGGCCTGTATGAAAATGACTCCCCTCGCAGAGCTGTCCCTTCGTGTAAAACAACTATTAGTCACAGCGAGCCATGGCATGCATTTTTAATCACCTGCTCAGGGGCACAGCGGCCTGTGGGGAAAGGGGCAGGCTTGTGTTCCTGTAAGCCCCACACACCAGGCCGCCACTGAGGGCTGACTGACTCACCCGCGCCCGCCAGCCTGCGAGGCCATGCCCCTCACTTGAAATGGCGCCCTTTCCTCCAGCCCGTGCACCTGCGCCCTCCCCCACCCCCTGCCTCAGAGCACACATGTCACGGCAGGGGAGGGAAGGCGCTCTCCGGGAGATGCAGAGAGGGATCGATGACAGTGGCGTCACTAGGGGGGTGCGGGGGTGCGGACCGCACCGGGTGACACCCTCACATGGGTGACACCATCATCTGCTTACGCTGTAACACTGCTCAGACCCAGTCACGCAGCAACGACGGTACGTACGCGCGCGTCCATGACAGACGTGAGGGTTCATGGCAGTAATATCCGAGCCGAGGGAAGGTAGCGGACGGCTCTGCTGTTGTTAGTGTTACAGACAAGGTGAGTGTTGTTTTAAAGATGTGGGCACGGATTAATGACACGCCAGCCCTTTGTTCGGTGCGGTGGCACAAAATAGGAGTCTGATATTCGTGTAAAACTGACAACCACATCACCGGCCTTAGCTTGATAACTTTACTTTGGCAGCGTGACACGCATTTTCTATAGCCGTCACGAGCCTTGCTTTCTTTTCTGTGGCAGCACAGCATGCTTTAACTATAGCGGCTGTGCGCCTTTCATTTCCTCAGAACTTGCCCTGTGCACCTTGGTTGGTATTTGTAGGTCACAAAATGACTTAGTAGGATGGACACTCGCTGTTGAGATTTGTGTAATCTTCGAGTTTCAAAACGAAACGTTAACTCCCAAACTCCACAGAGCGGAGGGCGTGGGACTGTTTCTGGCTAACGCTTGACCCTTCCTTCAATTCCATGCCCCACACAGACTGCGCACCATTTTTCAAAAAAGTTTATATAGCGCGAACTAAAACCCAAAAGTACCGGAGCGCTTTAAGCAGCAAAGCCAGGGGGCGAGAGGGAGAGCTGCGCTTCAGCCTGTCTCTGAGCAGAGGGCACTCTGTCTGTCTGTGGCTATTCCTCGCAGCTGCCCTGGCCTGGCCGAAGACTAGCTCTATACTCTGCAGTGAACTGCAGGTATCAATGAGCTCTTTCTCGTCGACCTGGTTTTGCTTTCACAGTTCGTCCCCCCCCCAAGCTCCTCCAGCACACCCTCTCTGCTCATCCTCCTCCCCCTTCCTTCCAATCGCTCATGGGGCCCCAGCTTGCACCTGCCTCACAGCGGGAACCAGCTGGACGGAGATGGAGGGCTGTGGTGCAGTCTAAGATTAGGGGCACGGGGAAATATATCCTTCAAAAATAGAATAGGGGTGGAGTGGTTTAGTTGTTGGAGTAATATTGCCCTATAGTGTGTTCCTTTTAGTCGCATTTTGTCTTCACAGAGCAGGATTTGATTGACTGACTGTGTGGGCATTGCTAGGGGGTTTGCATGCCTGTTTAAGCACCAATATTGTAAAGGTAATCTGTCCGTCAACCCTCAATCTCATTGGTTTTATACTGTGAAAAAAGGACATTGCATGCTCTGACGAACAGGTGGCATAAGTGGATCTAACCAGCAAGGTCCGGGTGACAAGTGTGTTATTTTCTGGGTAGAAGAGTTGTAGGCACTGCTATGTGTAATACGGCACATTGATTTTTTATTTTACAAAGTTTTATATAGCGCAAACTAGACCCGAATCGGGTATCAGAGGGCTTTACATAGCACCAGTTGCATTACATTGATGCTACAGTAACGCCCCAATACAGATAATGGTGTCAAAGGAAACCTGCATTAAGCACATGGCCATCACCCACTGCTAGCTACAGAGCAATCTCACCATTTCGTTTTCAATTTAGCTCATGCATTCTAATTTAATTTTCTTTCTTCTTGCATTGCAATACTCGCCGCCTGTAGTCCTGCTCTCTGGTCAGATAGTCTAATCTGGGGCAGTTGTGGTTCTTTTGAATATATTGGGTAATTCCTGTAAACATCAGAGTGCACATCTGCCTCCCTACCACCACTGCAATAGTTTGAATAAATGAATAAAAATCACTTCTCTGTTCTTAGCTGCACGGGTCTTTCACGCTTTGTAAGTGCTCCAAGTTCACACAGCTTTTTATTTTGTTGGCCTGCTTTCTAGCAAGAAGTGTTCCTGTTTTGCTTACTCTGTGCAGACTCTTTCATCACGGCGCTTACAATAGTAGATCTAACTCCTACCGGACATTTTCTCAGCGTAGTTTCTCCCCCTGCTTTAATGTGACTTATACAAAAAACGTATCTGCTTACCAATCAGCCAGGTTATGGCTGTAGCCATTATCCGGGCGTATTCACAAATCTGCACTGTATACAATAAAGGAGCAAGATAGTATTTCCAAAGATATTTTGTGACTCATCAGTCGCAATGCCGCTAATATCTCGAGTTGCTCAGTTGTATATGCATTATGTGCTTTATTTTATGCATTGTTTCTGTAGATAAACCTTAACTGGTTTCCAATCTGCTCGGCTGCTGCTACCTCTTCCTCCCCTCTACTTGTCTGTCAGGCTTTTACTTCCCTGTTGCCAGCGCTGCCCTGATGATCCCCGGCGGCCATATACCACATGTGCATTACTATCACAAAACATGGCATTTGTAGCTTTCAGATCTAGCGCACATTTTCAGATATGCTTTTTGGAAAGGGGGTAAAATATTGTCATCCTTTATTTTCTCTGAAGAACAAACACTATGCTGCTTACTGCTTAGGATATATTAAAAACCCACCAGTGCTGCCTTTCTGGCACCCTTTGGAGGAGTATTGCAGAAAGTGCTTTTGGCTTAAGCGCCGACACAATCACTTGCGAGACGTGTTCTGTGTGAAACAAGGTTATTATCTGCAGTGTAGCAGGTGCATGGCACTGGTGCTTCTGGGTGCGAGGGGCCCACTGCACCCCAGCTTTAGCTTTTTTTGCAACCAAACCGAAGCACGAGGCCCATTTTCCTGGCTTGCATAATGCCAATCTCCCAGAAGCCCATCATTATTAGAGGTCCATCTGAAGTAGGCGACAATGATATCTTATCTCAAGTCATTACTAAAGGTCGTATGGTAGCCATAAAAAGGGTTCAGTGGTCTCTATGAAGTCACTAGAATGGCTGCAGCACCCCAAGTCCTGCCTCCCACATTGGAAAATGTGAAAGGCAGCCCTGTGTCAAGATACCGGTTTTGTACGAAAAATAACTTGTGTGTTCTGTTTTATGTGCACATTGCCTTCCTTAAAACATGTAGTGAAAGATCGTGCAATGTTTCTACGGGATGGAGTTGGCTATGGAGCTACCAAGGTCCAGAATGACTGGTCGGTGCTCTGCAGCCTCGCCTCTGCGTCTAACTATTTAAACTTATTCTCAGCGGAGCGCGCACGTATTCAAAGCACATTTCATGTGTTTATTTCAGTCACTTTGAAAAAAGCAGAGAACTGTGAGGGAGAAACCATGGGGGGGGGGAGAAGGCGACGAGGAAAGGGTTAAAAGAGCAGCAGGCGGTGGAGAGGTGCAGGCGGAGGGGGGGATGGTGCAGGCAGAGAGGGAGATGGTGCAGGCAGATGGTGAGATGGTGCAGGCGTAGGGGAGATGGTGCAGGCAGAGGGAGAGATGGTGCAGGCAGAGGGAGAAATGTAGCAGGCAGAGGGTGAGATGGTGCAGGCAGAGGGTGAGATGGTGCAGGCAGGGGGTGAGATGGTGCAGGCAGGGGGTGAGATGGTGCAGGCAGGGGGTGAGATGGTGCAGCGGAGGGGAGATGGTGCAGACAGAGGGAGAGATGGTGCAGGCGGAGGGGAGATGGTGTAGGTAGAGGGGGAGATGGTGTAGGTAGAGGGGGAGATGGTGCAGGCAGAGAGGGAGATGGTGCAGGCAGAGGCAGAGATGGGCAGGCAGAGGGAGAGATGGTGCAGGCAGAGGGAGAGATGGTGCAGGCAGAGAGGGAGATGTGCAGGCAGAGAGGGAGATGTGCAGGCAGAGAGGGAGATGTGCAGGCAGAGAGGGAGATGTGCAGGCAGAGAGGGAGATGTTGCAGGCAGAGGGTGAGATGGTGCAGGCAGAGGCAGAGATGGTGCAGGCAGAGAGGGAGATGGTGCAGGCAGAGAGGGAGATGGTGCAGGCAGAGAGGGAGATTGTGCAGGCAGAGGCAGAGATGGTGCAGGCAGAGGGAGAGATGGGGCAGGCGGAGGGGAGATGGTGTGGACACAGGGAGAGATGGTGCAACCAGAGGGGAGATGGTGCAGGCAGAGGGAAAGATGGTGCAGGCAGATGGAAAGATGGTGCAGGCAGATGGAAAGATGGTGCAGGCAGGGGGTGAAATGGTGCAGGCGGAGGGGAGATGGTGCTGACAGAGGGAGAGATGGTGCAGGCAGAGGGCACATGGTGCAGGCAGAGGGTGAGTTGGTCCATCCGTTAAGTTGTGAGGGGGTGACACCATGAGTTACCCGCACCGGGTGACACCAACCCTAGTGACGCCACTGATCGATGAGGCGCGAGCAGTCGATACTGATTGATGCCCCAAGGAGCAGCTTGAACATGCGTTTCATATTGCGGGACAGAGGCGGGATCATTACCGGGCCGGCGCTGCTGCTGCTGCTGCTGGCAGGAGGCAGCTTGCGGTTTCCCCAGACCCGGCTTCCAAGAAGACGCTGCTTGTAGATGTAACGGGAAGATTAGAATCGTATTTTTCTTTCTTTTTAAAAAAAAAAAAACTGGTGTTGGAGTAGAATAAGAGGTGCCAAGGCGCTTGGCGGGAAGACGGCTGAAATGGGTCGGCGCGTCAGTAATGCAAGGGAGAGAGGCCCTGTTATTCAGTATGTATGGAAACATGCGGTTCTGGGAGCTTTATTCGTGTGTTCAGGCCACAGGGCTTGCCTCTGTAGTGTATGCATGATGCATGCTCCTCATTAGCATATGCTTCTATTGATGATTCTGAGGCGTCCCTCCACCCCTCAGTTCTGTCATTAATCTCGGCTCACTTATCTTTTCCACCCTTGCTGTGGGTGCGCCCCATCGACAGCCACAGCCTCCCGCAACAATGGAAGCATGAGAAGTAAACCAGGCAGCAAGGGGCATTTAGACATGAAATATCAGATCACGTATTTTATACTCCTGCTCATAACGACTAAAGACACGCAGTCGTTTACCAGGGACAGCGTGAAGGAACACAGCTTCTGTTTGTGGTTTCTATATTCTGCAGCAAAGGAATGTGGTTTGTAGTTTAACAGGATCTAGTGATAAATGAATCTTTTTTTACCCCTACCATGCGCGCGGCCACCCCTTGAACACGGTCAATGCCATGGGCAGGACTTTTAAGTGGGATAAAAAAACGGGGTTGTCTCAAAGGGGTGTGGCCAATGTAATTAACAAGCATTTACAATGCAACGGTTTCGCCTTTGGAAAAGTTTGAGCTATTGGCATTGTAAATGACAACATTTGTATTTATGTGTTGGTTTTGAAAACAGATAAATAAATGGCAGTGTCATTTACATTGCCAATAGCTCTAATTTTTCCAAAGGCGAAACCGTTGCATTGTAAATGCTTGTTTTTTGTGGCCAGCTGAAAAGTCACTCCAATACTTGTTTTTTCTTTCAGTTGTAGCACTCCATTACAGTACATGTCTTTGCAGGACGTTTCTGCCTATCGCACGGCATTGTTGCTTACCTTTCCCACCACTTTTGCTTGCCTTCGAATCCGCTCCCACCTTCCCCCATTTTACATTTCTGTTGCTGTTTATATTTCCACACCCTCCTTCATTTCCGCTTCACCCATCCTTCCCCCATCGTCCATACCTCCTCACCTCTCCTTCATTCATTGCTTGCCTGGTCTCCCTCCCCCAATGCAGTCCCGTAGTTGCTATTTATTTTTAAAAGAGGCCAGTGCTTGTTAATGCTACTAAATACCCCACTTTCGTGCTCATTCATTGTTCTCCTTTACTTATCCATGCCGCCACCCTTGTCCACTCGAGGATGTGATTTTTCATATATTTTTCGAGACCCAGCAGATACTAGGCACTACCAAGCCCACTAGCTCTCTGATGTTTGCACTTCTGGCACATTTGTTTCGGAGAACCGACTGACAAACATGACTGCCGTACATATCAGCAGCATTTCTATTTACTTATTTGCTACTCCTGCTGAGCTATATGGCAGCTCTCATAGTTTGAAAAAGCTGTGCCCCTTCTTACAGACTTCTTTAAGAAGACAATGGCCAGCAGTTTGGTCTTGCTCGTCAGGCTACACAGGTCACTTGTCCTGATCCCTCAAGCAGACCAACCCAGCATCAGGATTAGTAACATTTGCTACTTTTAATGCTGCAGATGACTCCCACGCTTTTGGTGAAGCAGCGTAGGCTGTAGTCATGTCCAGTAATATGAGCATACTAGCTGACCTGCCTCTGTCCCAATCAGTCTTGCACGCCACCATATATACCTAAGAACCACTGTTGCTCCCAGATGAGTGTACAAGCAAGGCCTCTCAAGCACCATCAGCTCTGGGGACAGGGACTTTGCGGAGGATACTGAATTTACTGCTGTATTGTATTGTATTGTATTGTATTGTAATTACATTTATATAGCGCTTACTACCCCCGACGAGGCGTCGAATCGCTTTTTCGGCGGGTAGCACGCTACTCCGGCACCCATAGAGGATTAGTGTTGAATTAGTATAGTGAAACATGCAAGTACATTTTAAGTGGTGGATAGGTTAGTCAGTGATTTGGAATGATAGCAGAAGGATAGAGGAGGACAAAGGTTTGTATTTATATAGCGCTTGTTGACGCACACTATTCAGGAAGCCTATAAAGGATTAGTGGTGAATTAATATGGTGAAATATGAAGTAATTTCAGTGGTGGATATTAGTCAGTTACTTGGAGTGAGAAGGATAGCAGAGGGATAAAAAGGGGAAAAAAAGATTTGCATTCATATAGCACTTGTTACCCCTGATGGGTATTGAAGCGCTTTTCTGGCGAGTAGCACGCCACTCCGGAACCCATAAAGGATTAGTGTTGAAAGTTAGTATAGTATAAATATGAAGTAATTTGAGTAGTGGATATGTTATTCCGTTATTTGGGTAGTATATTAGTATAGTTGAATATGGAAAGCTTTGTTTTAGGGGATCGGTATCGTAAAAAGAGGTGTCAGATGATGCAAGGAGGGGTAGAGTAGGAGAGAGTCTAAAAAGGGTTATTTTGGGGATCATAGTAGTGGTATGGGGTTTGGCATGAATGAGAGTGTGGATGTAGAGGATGTATTGATAAATGTATAGGATAAGAGATAGGGTAGTGCATTGGAAGGAGTAGTAGAAAAGTTTGAGATGAGTCCGAAGGTTGGGCTTGAAGATATATTGAGCGAAGCATAGGCTGAGAAATAGGGTAGTGCATTGGATATGAGTGTATTGGTTAGTGGTATAGGATAGAGTTGTGCATGGTTTGTAGGTAATGGTGGATATGTGTGGTAGTTGGGATAGTAGGGTGTGTAGATGTGGTTTGGTTGGGTTTGTGGTGCATGCTGGTACATTAATCTGTGCATAGTGTTGTGCGTGGTGTATATTTGGTGTGAGCGTGTTGCTTTGTTTGTGGATGTGGATGGTGTGGGCTGGGTATTGCAAAGTGGGAAAATGGGCAGCATTTCTGGCCCTAGTCCCGACCAGTCTCGAACAGGTAACTGCCCTTGTCCTCTCTGCCCTTAACAGGCTCAAATAGGCAACTGCCCTTATCCTCTCTGCCCGTAACAGGCTCAAACAGGCAACTGCCCTTGTCCTCTCTGCCCTTAACAGGCTCAAACAGGCAACTGCCCTTGTCCTCTCTGCCCTTAGCCTCGACGCCCGGGCTGAGACGCCCTAACCCTAGCCTTTTATATACCTAGTAATCAGGTGACCCTTCCAGCCAATGGGAACCCTAGCCCTAACACAATCCAATCACAACACTAGCCCTACAATATAGAACTAATCGAAGACTAGGACCTTACAGCCAATCTTAGCCCTAGTCCAAGTACCGAATCAGTTAAAAAACCCTGATCTCTACGTCCAATAAAGGCCCTAGCCCTACCAGTAGTCCCAACCCAAGTCCATGCAACCAATGGCACAGGTAGTCCTAGTCCCTACTTCCAATAGAAATCCTAACCCTAGCCCTAGTCCCAACCCTACAATGATTGAATCACAGACCCAGAAACCAATAAGAACCCTCAAATACCCAACCAATGAGGACATTAATCCTAATCCAATAGAAACACCAGATACAACCACCAATCAGTGTACACATGTACCAACCACTAGCAGGCCATATAGTGTCCCAGACACCTCAGACAAGGTTTGCTGGCCAAGGAGTTGGAAGCTGCTTTTCCTGTTCAGAATATCCTAGGAGACAGACAGGCTCAATCCACACTTTGGACTACTGCAGGTAAAGGCCTCACTAACTTGAAATCTAACAATACTGTTTGAATAAAACTTTACTTCCACTGCTGGCCAAAAAACGAAGTGCACAGCCCCTAGTAAACACAGTTTAAACAGCTCACAGAAGTACCCTCTGATGTAGAATATCCCTGTTGCTGGTGGGGAGGGGGGGAGGCAGGGGGCTGGTTTCACTGGCTTGTGAACACAAAATGGTGGCTGGGGTTGCACTGTTTTAACATACAGGTCTTAGCACAGAGCAAAGGAGAAATTTGGAGGGAAAACAGATTTGTCACCAAGGAATGAGAGGGATAAACTACAGAGGTTGGACTTCAAATCCCACAATTCAACACGTTAAATGGGAGCATTCATGGGCAGGGAAAAACCACAAGTTTAAAACACAAAACAGGTGATAAAATAGGCAATCACAGGCAGGTCAAAACAATAATTTTAAACTGTAACAACCACAGGCAAAGATAGTAATCACAGAAAGGGAAAATCGTTTTTTTAAACAACTTTTGTTTTGGGAAGAGACAGCACTAGTCTGTCTCCTGACCACTTCCTGGACTCTGCTCACTGCAGTCTGGGGCACAGGCAGGCTGCAACATCTCCACTGTCCATCGGGGAAAGCCACAGTCAGGTGAGCCACATGGAAGAAGGCAGTCAGTGAGTAGGCTGCTTTGCATGCTGCACGTGGTGTGGCTGATTTCACATTGTGTCAGGCTCTACAGCCAGGTACTGTGTCGCCTGTTTGTGGTATTAATATGCAACAGCTTCTACCCAAGCTGGTCAGCAGTATTACTGAATAGACATTTCCAACACCAGCACCACAACTGCTGTATGCACTTCTGAAACACACACTTTTTATGCAAATCAAAAACTAGACTTTCTTCCACAAGCCATAAAGGGGGGCACAAGGGGCACCTGCCAGCACCAGAGGTGTGTCGCCACCTCACCTGGAGTCCCCGTGGCATGTAGGATGTGGTGTAGGTGCATAGACAGACTTAAGGCCCGCCCTCTGCGTCGCTTGAACAGTCTCAGTCCCCAGGCCCATGCAGGAGGTTGGATGCCGACCCAGGACCCCACCAGCACCGAGGATTCCAGTTGCTTCATCGAGATGGTCAGGAGCTCAGCAAAGATCGTCCACCATCTTGGACTGGTTGGCCACGCCCCCCCCTTTATGCATTCCTTGCCTTGTAAGTAAATGAAAAGGTGCTACATCAAGGGGATAGGGTGAAGAATTTCTGAGTTCTAAACACAAATCTCAATTTCAATAGAAAGTTGAACAATACAATGAATTAAATGGATCCCACGGGCTACAAGATCATGTTTAAAGACTTTCAAAGTTCAGGGAGTCAACATAGCCATATGGTTGCAACAGTCTGACAGGATCAGGCCTCAGGCAGCAGCAATGTTGAAGTTCCTGTGCATATAAAGCTTTATCAATTTAGATGATAAAGGGGGGCGTGGCTAGCCAGTCAACATGGCGGACGTGCCAGTGTAGAGCTCCGTTCTGAACAACCCCTAATTGTCCTACATTTACCCTACTGGAGGTGCCCCTAGAGCCTGTACCGTGCGGTGCTGGTGCGGGACTGCGGCGGGAACTTGCCGGACTGACCTGTGCCTGGCTGAGTCGAAGCGCGGCAGTGAGGCGGCCCGAGGCGGAGGGCTGTGCGGTGGGACCGGCGGCCATTACAGGAGCGGGGTGAGATCCCGGGCTGCCGTGCGCTGATCAGGGCCCCCGGGGGGCTGTGGAGCCTGTGGAGGAGCCGGCGCTGCCTGGCGGAGTAGCGGGCGGAGTGGCTGCCGTGGTGACGAGAGCTGTGCACCGAGAAACGAAGGGGCGTGGCCGCTTCCGGGGTCGGTGCGGATCGCGGCCTGGTGTCGCCTGGAGGCCTACTGCTGGGACTGGGCTCGAGACGGCTTTCAGAGGTCCCACCCGCTGGAGGTGTCGGATACACGGCTGGCAGGGCCCTGCCATCAGTGGAGTGCGGGACCTGGAGCGCATAGTGAGAGGTCCTGAGGCCCCGTGTTGTTTTGGGCAGCCGGCGCTACACTCCAGAAGGCGGGTGCGGGGCTTGGTGGCCCTGGTGTGGATGTAATCGTCACTTGAGACCGAATAAGAGCGATCAACCCACGAGGCTACAAGACAGCGCTGTCCCGGACTGGAGGTGAGGTGTGGAGCCGGTGCTGGCGGCCCGGGCAGCTCCTGCAAAGCAAGACTGTTGTGTGAAGTGGGACTGCTCTTGCACGCAAAGCCGCCATAGCTTGGAAGGGGCAGCTGCTGGGAGACACAGGAGGGCCGGTGGAGGACAGCGGCGGTTCCCCTGGGGCCCGGGGGCATCCGGGATTGCTGCGTCCCTGCTTTGTGCGGACTTTTGGATGGATTTTCCGTGAAGAGGGCTGCCTGTGGCCTGCGACGCCCGGGCGGCCGCATCGGGCTGGGATTCGTGCCCTTGGACTGCCACTCCGGGTGCTGGGCGCCATTTTAGTGGTGGTGCGAGCGCCATCTTACTTCTACGCTTGGTCCGCTATAGCGCCCTGTGGGGGAGATCATCAGAGGACCGCAGCCTGGAATGTGTGCTGCCTGACCTGGCTGTGCGGCGGGGGGTTCGGCTGCTGAGGCCGCCGATGATCTACTGTTGCCATTGCCTGCCCGTGGTGGTGCCTGAACTGTTGCTGCCTGGGTTCACGCAGGAGCGCCATCACTGTGGGCAGCGGCGCGTGGTGGGCTGCTGCTGGGGGGCGCCGGGGACTGGCGCCGGCTAGCAGAGGCGGTGGCTAGACGAACGCTGCTGCCCCCACTGGCCAGTGATTGCCCCTAGTCTGGACAGCGGCAGCGTGACAGAAAGCGGCCCTGGGTGTTGCTAGGGGCTGACTAAGCGGCTGCATTTGTTATCCCTGGGCCGCGGCTGCTGGGACTAGGCCCTGGGCGCCATTTGTAGTCGGCAGTAGACTAGTCTCCGTGACCGCTGGTGTCATCGCGCCTGCTGCTGCACCGGGGTAGCTGGCCCAGGCACATACTAGGCGTAGTGCCTGTGGACAGCCTTGTACAAACAGTTCCGTGAACAGGCCGCTGGATCCTGATATTGCGAAGCTGGGCCCTGTGCTCCAAGGGGCTGTGGAAGGGCCATAGTAGCGGCTCATCGACGCGGGCTTGCCGACGCCGGGGGGCCCCTGTAGGACTGGAGAGGTGTGACCTGCCGAACTGTGCGGTGTCGGTTGGTTTCCCCCTCGAGGCGCCCGTGGGGTGAGTGTGGCCTGCGGGGGGTTGGAGCCTCACCCGCAGGGAGACTCAGACTGATTTGGACATCCCTCAAGTGGCGTCGGTGGGCACTGGCCTAGAGAGGCGTTTTCTCTGCAGGGGCTTGAAGTGGGGGGTCGGACAGCTGTCAGCGAGAGTGGATGCTGACTGCGCAGCAACTTGCAATGGGCAGGCTCAGGGATAAAACCCTGCAGAAACAGCAAGCTGTGGATGGTCTGGGTCAATCGTGTGGCTCCCAGGGTGATGGTCTGGGTCCGGCGGCGGCCCTTGCGGCCAAAATGGACTCCGTACTGACGGCGGTGGAACGCATTGGCACCACACTGGAGCAGACAAGGGCATCACTTGAGACCCGAATCGATAAGGTGACGTCGGACTTCACCTTACTTCACGCTGATCACCGCAAACTGGCGGATACAGTCGCGGAGCAATGACAGTCGTTCCAGGAGTTGCAGCCGGTGGTGCAGCAGCACACCTCGGCGCTTCAGGACATCCTTGACAGGGTACATGTGATGGAAGACCGTATGGAGGACGCGGAGGGCCGCTCCTGCCACAACAATGTCCGCGTGGTTGGGCTCCCGGAAGGAGAAGAAGGGAGAGACCCGGAGAAATTCATTGAGTCCTGGTTGAGGGATCTCCTGCCCTCAGCGGTGTTGTCTCCACACTTTGTTGTGGAGCGAGCGCATAGGGTGCCGGCGCAGAGGCCTCGCCCCGGCGCCCGGCCTCGCCTGTTCCTTTTTAAACTGCTCAATTACCGCGACCGGGATGTGGTGCTGCGAGAGACAAGGAAGCTGGATGATCTGACGGTGGGGAACAGTCGTGTGATGTTCTTCCCCGACTACATGGCGATGGTGCAGAGACGGAGAAGCACCTACCTGGCGGTGAAGAAGCAGTTGCCGGAGCTGGGTCTTCCGTACTCCTTGTTGTTCCCTTCTCGGCTCAGAGTGATCACTAAAGATGGGGCCCGCTTCTTTGGTCCGCCATCGGACGTATGGGACTGGCTGGAGGAGACAGCGCAATGGAAGGGAACGCGGCCTGGGACCATGGAAGGGGAAGGTGAATGACAGGTGCAAAAGTCGAGGAGGCGTAGGAAGCGAGGTGCCCGTCACGGCCAAAATGCCGGCCCAGCAGCTGCCAGCCTGGAGGAAAAGCGGCTCGAGAAACAGGAGGCCCTTGAAGCGGTCGTGAATCTGGGAGTAATGCATGGCGCGAGCAGGCAGACTTCGCAGACGCGGTGTGACCCAGGCATCAGTAACCCGTCATCCCTTTCAACTGTACTCTCTGATGACGTAGCCATGCCAGTGGTAACGCCGCAGACAGCGGATTTCCTCATGTGATGTGCTCCTGGGACAATGAGACGTGGGAATCTTGCTGTTGGCCTGCTTACTGTTACTGATATTACTTTGCCCCAAATGTTGCTGAGAGCGCGTAAGGGAAGTTGTTGAGCCGCGTTTGCCTTTCTCACTGTATAGTTGCATGGCTGCGAATGCTTGCTGGGCTGCGGGGAGGAGGAGTGTCATCCCGGAGTCGCGACCAGCATGCGCTGGCAGCTTACGCGCGCAGGAGGGCTCTCCTGCAGAGGGCACACACCGCTGCAGCGAGAATATGGGTATTAGATGCTCAGGGGCACCTTCTGGGATACCAAGTGGTAAGGGGTGGGGATGTGACGCATTGGAATTGTCGGCAGCGCACAAACCCAAACAGCACACACGCTGAGTTAAGCTCACTATGGTGGGATGGATCTTGTTACTGTTTGGACGTAAGCCTCACTGGGGGCTCGCCCTTCTTGTTCTATTGTTTGTGACCGTTCACATGTTTCATATATTGCAGCGCGATGGTCTTCCTATTCCTGCTGTTGCTCCCGGGAACCCCTGCGGGGCGCTTCCTCGTTCCGGTACACGTGCACATCAACCTGACACATGACACACACTAACATAGTGTCCTGGAACATCCGCGGTATGCACACCCCCTCTTGCAGATACTCAGTGTTTTCCCACCTGCAGCATCATGGGGTGGGGATAGCACTTCTCCAGGAGCCACATATGACGCTGGTTGAGATAGGAAAGCTGCGCAGGCATTGGAGGGGTCAGATCTTTGGCACAACCTTCTCTGCACATGCATGTGGCACCCTGATCTGGGTGCGGGCGGGGGTCCCCTTCACGTGTACAGACGTGCGAGTGGACCCAGTGGGCAGGTACACGTTGGCGCGGGGGCGAATGAACGGCCAGGAGCTGCTACTAGGCTCCCTCTATGCCCCGAACAAAGAGCAACCTGCCTATCTGGAGAGTCTGAACCATATTCTCCATCCGTACGCTGGACTCCCCTGGCTGCTTGGGGGGGGGGGACTTTAACATGATACTAGACACACACTTAGATAGGTCCTATCCTCCCCTTCGAGCCACGACAGTGGCGTCCACCGCGCAAGCGTTTAGAGATTGGCATGAGCACTGGGGGATGTGGTGGGGGGGTGACCTCTGGGGCGTGCAGCACCCCACAGACAAAATGTACTCCTACTCCCCAGTTCATGACCTCCACGTCCGCCTGGAGAGGATAGTTGGCACTCAGTCCTTGCTCCCACTCATTGCCGAGACGGAATACTTAGGGAGAACACACTCGGACCACAACCCTCTCTGGTTTAAGATCAGTTGGGAGGCAGGCCGACCCCCCGTACCCACGTGGCGGCTGCAGCCTGCTGCACTTGAAGATGCCGAGTTCCAGTCTTCCCTGGGTACGGCTATCCTGGCTTATTTCGAGGACAATGGGGGGACAGCAAGAAGCGCCCTGGTGGAGTGGAAGGCGCACAAAGTGGCCATTCGCGGACATTGCTTGGGGTCCACGTGGAACATCCGGAAAAAGCTGTCGGAATCTCTGGTGAAGCTAGAGCTGGAGCTCCTTTGCTACGAAAGGAAGGGCGAAGGGGCGGGAGAGCATTTGTGTGCGCTCGGCGAACATAGCACTCAGCATGCTTCACTCTTGGATCAGTTGCGTTGTCATAACTATGCGGCACACACGGCTAGGACGCATGCCAAGGCAGATAGGGCCGGTCGGTTGTTGGCCTGGCTGGTGCAGAGCGAAGGTCGTCACGCCCCTATAGGCTCGCTGCGCACCGCGGAGGGAGTACTGGTGTACACACAGAGAAATTCACCGCGCCTTGACTGATCACTATAAACAGCTCTATCAGTCTTGTGGCGTAGGCCCACAACACGCGCTGGACACGTTCCTAGACGCCCTCAACTTACCTGTGGCGTCGGAGGATTACAGGGGTGAACTTAACGCTCCGCTCACTCTGGAAGAAGTGGGAGACGCAATCGGGGACATGGCAACTGGAAAGACCCCTGGGCCGGATGGCCTGCCCGCGGAGTACTACAAGGCAAACAGGGACACCCTGGCGCCCCTGCTCCTTCAGCTCTTCAACATGGCCATTGATGAAGGCTCGTTCCCCCTGTCCATGCGGGAAGCGTTTCTAGTTTCCTTACCCAAACCGGATAGAGACCCCGCCGCATTAAGCTCGTATAGGCTGCTGGCAATGCTGAACGCGGACTATAAAATCTTCACGAAAATCCTCGCAGAGCGGCTTGCGGTGGTGGTCCCGCACCTGGTACACCCTGACCAGAACAGGTTTGTGCCGGCAAGATCGACATCCCTGAACCTTCGGAGGTTCTTTCGGGTGGCGGAGGGGGCAGCGAGGGACTGACCCAGGGCAGGATGTCTGCTAATCGACTTGGATAAGGCGTTCGACTGCCTGGAGTGGAGGTACCTAGCAGCGGTGCTCTCGCGCTATGAACTGGGCGAAGGCTTCTTACAGGTGGTTCAGCTCCTCTACACGAACCCTCAAGTTCGAGTGCGGCTGGGTCCCTATATTTCTGAGTCAGTGGCGATTGGCCGAGGCACCCATCAGGGTTGCCCCCTATCCCCGCTGTTATTCGCGTTAGCGGTGGAACCACTGGTGGAAATGATGCAGCAGACTTTAGGAGCGGGCATCCCACTGGGGGATGCGACGCACCAGGTCTCGCTGTATGCAGATGACCTGCTGGTTTTCATACGAGACGTAGCGCACATACCGGAGAGGCTGGCCCGGGTGTTGGAGCAGTTCGCAGCTGTTTCAGGGCTTAAGGTCAATGCGGGTAAGTCGTGTCTCTATGCCTTTAGCGTGACAATGGAGGAACCGAGGTACAGCCTTGGCGGCACGCGGGTACAGTGGAAGGCAGACACCTTCCGGTACCTCGGAATACAGGTCTATAGGCAGGCGACTAACCTGTTTGACGGCAACCTGGGTAGGGCGGTGGCAGCGCTCAGGTCCCAGATACGTTTCTGGACTACTCTTCCGCTGACCACGATGGGCAGGGTGGCCCTGGCCAAAATGGTTATGCTCCCTAGACTCCTGTACTATTTTGTCAATTTACCTCTCTATGTGCCGCCTTCCTTCTTTTCTGCGCTCAACCCGATGCTGCGGGACTTCCTGTGGGGAACGTCCCGACACCGGTTGGCGCTCGCGAAATTGTTTCTGCCGACTGATAGTGGTGGGCTAGCTGCTCCCTGTTTCAAGCATTATTACCTGGCGGCGCAGCTCCAGTGGATCGCTAGATGGCTAGCAGACAGGGGTAGGGAAGACACCGCCACAGTGGAGTCACAGTATTCCTTGGAGCGGATCACCCAGCTGTTCCATCCGTTGGCGGCGCCAGCAAGGCCTGTTCCACTACTGTTGGCAGTAGCCTACAAGTGCTTTCATAGAGCCCTCTACATCACCTGGAGGGTGCTTACATATGCGCCTGCGGTGCAGCCAGAGGCTTTCCTTGGGGGTGCCGGAATCCTCGCGCGCCCCATGTTAGATAATTGGAAAGAGGCAGACATACAGACTCTGGGGGACCTCTTCCGGGATGGCGCGCTGGTACCGTATGAGACGCTGGTAGCGGACTACGGGCTTCCCCCTGGGGGGTTCCTGCTGCACCGGTCCCTAGTGGCAAAAATGACGGCCAAGTGGGGAGCCTGAGACACATTTGACCATACAATATCTGCAAGTTATGGGGAGGGGCAGGCACCTGGTGCGTTGGTTTGCGGGGTCATTGAGGATACACACAGGGTTCAGTTTGTCTTCGCTTAGGGGTAAATGGGAGCACGACCTGGGCAGGGCATTGTCCGACAGAGACTAGGGCAGAATCCTCCAAAGTCCAGGGCGCATTCTCAGAAATCTGCGCTTCCGCCAAATACAACTCTATGTAGTACACAGGGCCTACCTTACACCTGCGCTCATAAATAAGTATTTCCACCGCGTGGACGCGTCCTGCCCTAGGTGCGGGGAGCTGGATGCGGGGCTCCTCCACCTCCTATGGAGCTGCCCCAGGTTGGCCTCCTACTGGGGCGCAATAGGCGAGTTGCTCCATAAGTGCACTGGGCGCAACATACCCCTGGGGTGGCCGGAGTACATACTGCATCAATTTAAAAGACCGCCCAAAGATAAGGCATCCTCCTGCTTCTTGGACCTGGGGTTGGTGGTGGCCACGCGCCTCATTACGAGGTGCTGGAAGGCGCAAGATCCACCAAGCGCGCAAGCGTGGGTCTCTTCTCTTCAGGCGTGGGCCCGGGCTGAGTGGACGGCCATACGCAGGGAGGAAACGGTGGGCCTCCGGAGGGAACCCATGGCAGAGCGATGGGAGCGCATGCTTGATGCCCTGCATAGGGATGAGAGGGCGGGAGGCGTGGGAGTGGTGGAGGATTGAGTGGTGCTGCCGGGAGACAAGGGTGAGTTGCGGGATGGATCCCAGTTTGTTCAACTGCTTGATAGGCATCCTTGTGTGGTGAGTCGTTTGGGCTCTGGGTGTGTAAAACAGTTGTGCTCTGGGGAGAGGAGTGTGTGTGGGGGGGCTGTCCTGTGGTTGGGAGGGAGGGGGACCAGGAGGCATTAATGTTTTTCCTGCAGCTGCAATTGTTTTTCCGGTATTTTCCTTTACTGTTTGGTTTCAACTGTTACACTAAAGTCAATCTTGTATGCACTCATGGCGCCGGAAGGGTCCATCCTCACCCATGCTGATACATAGAGATTTAGCGTGTGGACAACTATGGACTTACTTTGGGGTGATGGCCCTGACAACTGATCGGGGGTGGGCGGGCAATCTCTCACCTCACTGCACATATTGCATTGTGTCCCTTGATTGTAATTTATGAAGCCTGTAGAAATGTGCCCGTTATCCCACCTTGTTGCAGCGTCAGCGAGTAAGTCCATACACTGTGATTGCTTTTCCTGTATTGTTTCTCTTACAAAATACGAAAAGTTGCTAATAAACAGATTTGACAAAAAAATCAATGTAGATGATAAGTTTGTCTTTACCTATGTCACGAAATGACAGTCAGAGCAGCAAGTAAACAACTCCAGTAACATGATGCCAAATCAACGCAAATTATCAAGCTAATATATGATATATATTAAAGGAAAATAAATCATATTGTCCTAAAACTTATGATGGGAGTTTTCCAAAAACACACATTTTTTTCCCACGTAGAACTTAATCTTTTTGTTAAGTAAACTCTATTACTTCAAATAAAACCTTTTCAGTTTTAGAAAAAGAAATTGACCACCAAATCCCATGTTTTGATTTAATGAATGCCTAATTCATTCCCTTAAATGCAATCTTGCCATTTTGGTCAAGTGCTCACATTCACTACAGAACTCAGAGAGAGAACATGCCTCAGATTCTCATGAATTGGAATCACATGCCTAGGGTGCCTATCATATGCTAACAAGAGCCAACACAATATTATTAATACCTACCATGTGCCCGAAGTCCATCCAAAACAATACATGGCCACCAAACACCAAGGAAGCTTAGAAGTAGGAGGAGACTGGCAGCCAATATCTAAGAACTGGCTTAAAAGTAGTGGGTGGCTGGTACCCAATGGTGTGAATTGGACACTACAGTAGCTCCAGACTGGCTGCCCTGTTCTCAGTGTAATCCTGATTAGAACTAAGAATAGATCTGCTGAATGAGTGGGAAGTGGGCATTAACAATAATAAACAGCCTGACAACACTTTTAAAGCTCATGCAAGAGTACCAATCGAGAAGGACCAAGACCACACTCCGGAATAACACCCCAGAGCCACGTACACGGAAGAATAGGCCAAGAAATAGCGGAAGTCTCAGAGAAGCACACCTGACACCACATTTGCCGCTGACACCCGCCAAAGATTGGGGGCACCCTCTTTAGGACCCAGAGTACAGCTGAGGCTGAGAACAGGCATTGACAGGAGAGACTGGAAGGAAGGTGGCTTCAATCCCATAGCCCACCGAAATCATGCTTCTCCTTCATTAAACCAAGCTGTGCCACTCAGACAGCCTGGTTTGTGGGCTTAAGGACACATTAAGTGATTCTCCTTTGCTGGTTTTGTGTGGCGGAGAAGGAATGAGGGATTCAGGTATTTGTTAGTCACACACAAAAAAAGAAAACAGATAACTAAGGTTAGGTGTACTGTTTCTGTTGGTCAACAAGACAGTCTAGTGTGATTCTTAGTCCTTTTCCTCTTCAGGAAGGGTCTCTGGTATGGAGTTTCCTTGGTATTCCAGCTCAAGCGATGTGTCCTGATTCTTCGGTGAGGAGGGGGTGTGTACTCCAAAAGAAAAACCCCCCCAAAAAAACAAACAAGGACGTCAGGAGAGTTGTTTTCCATTTTTGTTAATACAGTCAGGGAAAGGGGGGTGAGGGGGAAGCTCACACCAACTGCCAGCACCAGTGCTCCGGGGTCTGTGTGGTAGTCATCGTTATGTGGATCCTAAATCTATTTGCGTGTCCGTTAGTGCCCTTCACTTCCCCATACCTGGCGTCTCCTTAGAGACTCCAAACCCTTTTCCCCAAAGTATTGCCAGGTGGCCCCGTACCTTGTTAAGCCACGTTCCTCCGGGAACGTGGCTGGCTTCTGCGCAGTACCGATTAGGGTCCGGTTCCCTCTTTGGCTCCGGTTCTCCAGTGGCTCAGCTCCCGGGGTCCGCTCCATGTTCTGCTTCAGTTTGGTCTGCCACCACGTCTTGGACTTCGGGGGCGACGAAGAAGGTCTACACGGCTTCTCTTCTTTTCGTGTCTCTCCCTTCCCACGCCGGAGAACGCCAAGGAACAAGAACGGAACCCGCATCTTCCTCCTTCAAGATGCGAGAGTCATGTGACGTGGTCACGTGGTCGACTGGTTGTTACTGGAGAGCAAGATTCTTAAAGGGGAAGCCTAATGTTTGTTCCACGGGGGGTGTCTGTAAATAAAGGAGAGGACACAGAGAAAGATGAGGGGGAAGCGATCTGCTGTAAGGTCCTCAGTCTCCATAGTGTGCTGCAGTACTTTGTTACACACCCCTACCCCAGACTGTTCCCGATCGGGGAACAGGGGAAGGTCCTCAGTCTCCATAGTGTGCTGCAGTACTTCGTTACAGCTGGACACACAAAAGCAAGAACCAGGATGCATAGAGGTTGGCATCAGAAGAAATGCACCAGGTAGGGATCAAAAGATGACTGTGTAGCCTCCGCAATCCCTCCAAATGGGCTGTTGAGGGTTGTAGTTAGACATCGTAGGGCAGTACATGGATTGGACAAGATCGTTGATTCTGTAATTGGGGGCTCCAAGGAATTCACCAAGGCACTGTTGAGTATCAGAAGAATCTGAAACAAAGGTTCCTTAATGACAGTGTAACACGTTACTTGTTCAGAAGGCTCATTCTTCATGGAGAAACAGCATCTGTCTGGTGGTGTCTATCACCTTACTGCCAGGGTATCACACAGAGACTGCACAATGCAGTTTTGAAGCTTGGACCAGTGGGGTACTAGCTTATGGTCAGGTTTCAGTGGGCAGGGACCTCTTTCCCCAAAGAACGTAGCAGAGATCAGGTTTTACACATGAGGGGCATTGGTGCGCACCCGGGCCCCCACTGATGATCCTTTCCAGCTTGCAATTTGGAGAGGCCGCTTGGGTACCTTTTTAACAGGTTTTACCCCATCACTTTATCAGTGATCTGAAACAGAAGAGAGTTCATGTGATACATGGTTTAAGGTTTCATCACACCTAAAATAGGCAAGCCAAAACAACCCAAACAACAAATGCAGAAGCCCAATCCCACTTTGACAAACATGAACAAACATTAAAGCTCTCTCATTTTCACAAGCCTGTAGGCACTTTCTGTGCACCCTGGACAAATTAGACAGCCTTCTTAGTACCATTAAAGAAACACTGGATGTCAAGATTAGCACAATGGGATGGATTTGGGCTTCTGGACACCCAACCAGAAGAAAATTGCACGCAGGGCTAGTAACACAGAGGATACATTGTTAGATCTGAAGCCAAGTGTCATGATTCTAAACTTTAAGACTGTAGATCTGAAAGAGAGGATATGATTTCCTGAATATATAGGTGAGGACATTGAGGATCACTTCAGAATAAATAATTTATGTATAGTTGGACTTCTCAAAAAAAGTTGAGGGCCCAAGCTTTGAGCTGTACCTGGATGATGATTTTTTTTTTTTTTAACATTTTATTGGTTTTAATACACAAAACAGAAAGACAATAGGCACGTGTAAATTTCAAGGTTACAATCCTCAAATATCGTCGATACAATTGATTCATTTCTCTCCTAGCTCCCATCCCTACTTCTATAATGTTTATTCCGTACAACCTTCCCCCCCCTGATTCTTCAACCCTCTTCAGAGTCGTCATCTGAGCTTTCATCGTCCGACTCGGGAACAGGGTCACAGATATCCCCTCTATAGGAATTCCAATTGGTCCAGATTTTGGTCCATATGCGAGGGCATTTCCTATTCTTATACACCGCCCTCTCCGTAATCATTGTCATATCCATGTCTCTGCACCAAGCACCCAAGGATGGTACTTCAGCTGCTCCCCACTTCTGAGCCACATTCCTCTTGGCCACCATAAACCCTAAAGTCGCCCAGATTTGCCCATAGCGAGATATGTCAATTGGTTCCCAGATTTTGAGGAGGCACCTTCGGCAACAGGGAAACGTGTAGTGTTTGGGATATTGTACGTAAGACCTGGCGCCAGTAATCCGTTAGTCAAGGACAGTCCCAGATTGTGTGAAAAAAGGTGCCCTCGTTTCCACATCCTCTTAAGCAATATGGTGTTTGAGCCCTCCCGATCTTATGAAGCGTAGGTCTAGTGAGATAGGCTCTATGTAGGATTTTAAATTGTACAAGTCGGAGCCTGGCGGATATTCCCACCTCCCAAAGAGAGGCGAGTGCCATCTGCCATTCCGCCTCATCCATGGCATCAATTTCTGTTGCCCATCTTTCCTAGAGTGTTGCTGTGGGGTCTGATATATTATTTATTAACTTGCGGTATGTAAAGGAGGTGGCTCGTTTGGTCATAAAGTCTGTGAGGAGCCTATCTTCCAGTGGGATGGCCTCAGGCAAATGTTCGACCGGGGGAGAGCTGTCTGTAGTGCATGTCTGATATGCATGTAACGGTATAACTCAGTTTGCGCAAGTTCGTATTGTTGTCTAAGCTGGTCAAACGGGATGACCATCCCTTTATCCCATAGGTCCCCCACTGTGGAGATACCAATGCTATCCCAGTGTTCGAATCCCTTGCTGTTCCTGAGGGTCCCTAACTGTTTCGTGTCCCACAGAGGTGTTAGTTTGGTTATGACCTCTTTCCATCCCAGCTGCGCCTGCGCTGTATACCATAGCAAGCAGTGTGTCTAGTCGGGCCCGCTAGTGTCAGCGCACGCTTTCTATTATATATGGCCGCTAGTATGTTGTCCGATCCCAGCTGAGCCCAATCAGCCATGTAAGCTGGGTCTGACCGAGGGGCGTGTATCCATTGGTTTATCACTTTGAGGTGTGCGGCCCAATAGTACAGGCGCATGTTAGGGAGTGCTATGCCCCCGTCGTACCAGCTGCGATGTAGTTTGACTTGTGCCACGCGGGCTGGTTTGTTGCCCCATAGTAGTGTGGAGACTTGTGCTGCTATTTTTCTAAAATACTTTATGGGCACTGGATATGGCGTATTCTCCAGCGCGTACACGAATCTGGGCAGGGCCATCATCTTAAATAGTGCCGCTTTACCTAACAGTGTAAGGGGTAGCGACTCCAAGTGAGTTACGTCTCTATGTAGTCGTTCCAGCGGGGGAGCCAAGTTCTTTGCGAAGAAGGTCACTGGGTTTCTAGTTATATATATACCCAAATATTTAAACATCTCTTGGGAAATTGCCAGCGGGCAGTGAGGGGGGAGTCGCGGCATCAAGCCCTGTAGCGGGAATAAGACCGACTTATCCCAGTTAATGGTGTAACCCGAGAGCTTACCAAATGTGTCGCATAGCTCGAATAGTCTCGGCAGAGTATTTTCGGGGTCTGTTATGTACACTAGAATGTCGTCTGTGTAGAGGGATATACGATCTTCCCATCCCTCCGCCCAGGCAATACCACGTATAAGAGGAGTGTTGCGGACCTGCGCCGCCAGGGGCTCCAATACCATTGCAAAAAGAAGTGGCGATAGTGGGCATCCCTGTCGAGTCCCTCTCGTCAATGTGATGACGTCTGATTGCCGCCCATTCATCGCCACTCGAGCCACTGGAATCGCGTATAGGAGCCGGATCCAAGCGCAAAATTTAGGACCAAATCCCAGCCGTGGAAGAACTGCAAACATGTACGGCCATTCCACCATATCAAATGCCATCTTAACGTCTAGAGAGAGGACCGCTGCTGTCTCCGACAGAGTATTTTCCCTCGCCAGTACACTATGTAATCGCCTGAGATTAAGTGCAGTGTTCCTGTTTGGCATAAAGCCTGACTGATCCGGATGAATTATGTTGGTAAGGTGTGTTTGCAGCCTATTGGCAATTAACTTGGCCAGAATTTTGGATTCTGCATTGATCAGAGATATTGGGCGATACGAGGGGCATTCCGCTGGGGGCTTTCCTGGTTTTGGGATAGCTACAATGGTGGTCATTCTCTGGTCCAAGGGTAGTGATCCCTGCTCTAGGCTATTATTGTACATTGCTAATAAGCGTGGGCTGAGGGTGTGTGTTAGTAATTTATAAAGCTCCAGTGGGATTCCGTTTGGGCCCAACGCTTTGCCAGATGGAAGGGACTTAATTGCCTCACCGATTTCCTCTATAGTGAGGTCAGCCTCGAGCTCCTTGGAGGCCTCGGAGTCAAGTGTAGGCAGGTCCACCTCCCGCAAAAAATTTGCTGCCTCCATTTCCGTGGCCAATGAGGAAGAGGCGTACACCCTACTCAAATGTTCAGCTAACGTCTTTACAATTTCCCCTGGGTCTGAGGTGAGATATCCCTCTGCCGTGTGTAATTGTGCTATGGTACGATTCCCCGTTCCCTCCTGTCCAGCCATGCCAATAGCTTCCCTGCTTTATCACCTATATCGTAAATTCTATGTCTGGTCGCTGTGAGGGCTGTTATCGTTTCTAATCTAAGGTGTTCCTTATGTTGTTGTTGTTTTAGCAAAAGTGTATCGGCTGAATCTGGCGTTGGGTTGGCTGAGTGGGCAACGGTAGCCACTTGGAGCTCTTGTTCAAGGGTAGCGAGTTCTCTGTGTTTTGTGCGCTTGTGTTCCGTTATGGATGAAATGGCCTGACCCCTGAGGACCGTATTATAGGCCTCCCACAATATGGTTGGAGAGCTTACCGAGGCTTCGTTTTCGGTAAAGAAATGTTTTGTTGCTCTACGGAGTTCTTTCCGTATTACTGGCACTTGCAGATAGCCTGGGTATAGTGGATATAGTCGTTTGCGAGAGGTGTGGGAGGAGGAAAGCGTCAGGGACACTGGGGAGTGGTCCGAGATACCTCTTGGCCCAATAGTGACGTTTGCTACAGAGGAGAGGGTGGACTCATGAGTTAAGAAATAATCTAGTCTGGATAGGCTGTTGTGTACTGCCGAGTGGAATGTTTATTGTCTTTCTAATGGATGTTTATGCCTCCAGGCGTCTGTTAGTCCTAGTGCTTCCACAAAGCTCCGCATGCGGGAGACCCCATACGTTGTCGTTCGCTCCGGGTGTCTGTCTAAGCTGACGTCCATTGTGGCATTAAAATCCCCACCAATAAGGAGGTCTCCACTAGGTAGAGACAGTAGGAAGTCGCTGAGTGCCGGGAGAGCCACCATCTGCAATGCTGGGGGGATGTACACTGATACCACGTTAACCCGTCTACCCTCCCATTGACCGTGGGTTGCTGCAAATCTCCCCTGATCATGGTGTTTTGTTTGTTTGACTATGAAGGGTGAGTTTTTCCTCATTAAAATGCCAGTCCCTCTAGATCCCGCGGAAAATTCTGCATGTACCACCATTTTGAACCCCCACCGGTCCACTGCTTTACATATCGCTCCTGTGAGGTGAGTCTCCTGTAGGAGCACCAAAGTAGGGGCTTGTCATTTAAGGGCTCGGAGCACTAACCCTCACTTGATTCTATCTCCCAACCCGTGGACATTCCAAGTGACCACTGTGAGCGGGGCCACGGGGGCTGCCGGGCTCGCCGTCTGTGTATTAGCGCAGGTTACGTCTGCCATTGTTTCTAAGCGGGATGTGAAATGAATGGTGTAACCTTGTTATGCCCCGTAAGGAGGTACTATGTAGTAAGTGCCATGCTTTGATGTATTTTCCATTGATAAGTACAACAAAAAAAACAGAACTTCGAACTTCCCCACCCCACAATGCCTCCCCCCTCCCTGCCCTGACGGACTTAGAACTGCCCGCCACCCCTACTCAGCAGAGTGCTCTATCCCAACCCACAACAGAGTACTTGCATGTAGGAGTTACGAAGTCCGTAGTGAGCGTGACCCCCTCCTTCCCGGCTGGGCCCGTTGCTGCCCCATGTCCAGAGCCGGTTTGTAAGAAATGTCAATGTGTGTGTGCGGTGATCCACGTATAGGTCTTTTCTAGTCGGTCCGAGTTATTTCAAACAAACCAGAGTCTGCCGGTTCCGATCTTTGTGAGTTATCATCCTCAGGTGTGAAGAGTTCCGGGCTACCCATCTCTGCTTCTGCGGTGCGTCGACTGCGGTCTCCACCTCCACGACGGGGTCCATCTTTATTCCTCCAACCTTCAAGCCAGTCATATGCCTCCTCAGGAGTATCGAAGAACCAAGTCTTCCCTTCTGCCGCTACTCGAAGCCTTGCTGGGAATAACATAGAGTAGGGTAGCTCACAGGTTCGTAATGCTTTTTTGACCTCCAGAAAGCTGCAACTCCGTTTCGACACCGCTGCCGTGTAATCAGGGAAGAAAGAGATCGATGAGTTCTGCAGGTGGATTGGCGGGGAGACTCGCGCCGTTTGAAGAATGACATCTCTGTCTCTAAAGTTGAATAGGCGCGCGAGCACCGGTCTTGAGGGCGCCCCTGGCTTGGCCTTTATGCCTGGCAACCTGTGGGCTCGTTCTACTGAGAAGAATGTGGAGAGTCCCTTGGGCTGTAATCTAGTTTTTATCAGTTCTTCTACGAATAGGTCCAGAGCCTGGGTGCCTTCACTCTCCGGAATACCTAAAATTCGAACATTATTTCTTGACTACAGAGCGCATTTCACTGTCCTGAGGCTGATGCCGGGACGATAATTCTATCCGCACTTTTTAAACTTTTTAAAATTTGTATCTGATTACGGTTCTGAGGCGGAAGCCGGGACAATCATTTTACTGCCATATATTTTAATTCTTATGTTTTAACAGTTGCTTATTTGCATACGCGGCATTCCGCGACCCCGGTACGCGAACCCCGGTCCCTGCAGCCGACTAGGCGCTGCGGCGGGACACCCAGGGAGTCAGCGGGGCAAGCGGACATGTTGGGAGAACTCGGGGTGGCGGTCTAGTCATTGAGAACTGCCGCCCTCGCTGGTTTATAACTCGTTCACTCCCCCACGGCGCTTGTTGACTACAGAGCGCATTTCACTGTCCTGAGGCTGATGCCGGGACGATAATTCTATCCGCACTGTTTAAACTTTTTAAAATTTTTATCTGATTACGGTCCTGAGGCGGAAGCCGGGACAATCATTTTACTGCCATATATTTTAATTCTTATGTTTTAACAGTTGCTTATTTGCACAGCGGCATTCCGCGACCCCGGTACGCGAACCCCGGTCCCTGCAGCCGACTAGGCGCTGCGGCGGGACACCCAGGGAGTCAGCGGGGCAAGCGGACATGTTGGGAGAACTCGGGGGGGCGGTCTAGTCATTGAGAACTGCTGCCCTCATCAGGTCCAAATGGCCACCATAATTCGGCCGCGCAGCGGGCGAACCGGTGGCGCGCCGAAGGCAAGCCCGTCTGCGTCCGTCCGCGCCCAGACGGGGCCTGGGGCCAGTCCCCCTGCTCAATTTTCAAACCTAAGGACTGGCTACTCGAGGGCCCAATTAATGTCCCTAGACCAGCCATGAAGGCAGATTGCACTTTCTTTTTTCCGCCTGATAGCGTCCCAAGAGCATGCAGAATGTGTCCTTTTGGCCTGGATGCCACATACCCTTGTAGGAGCTGCGCGCCTCGTATCAGGCCAATTTGTGACATGGTGTTTAAGTTCTGCAGCCTTAATTGCAGATCTCTAGCCAAACACAGGCGTGAGATCTTTGATCTCCTCATGGATCAACGTCCCGATGCACTGTTCCTTACGGAAATATGGCTACATGACAGCTCAGGGCCAGATATTGCCGAAGCTTTACCAGCAAACTACACTATTCTCAGGCAAGATAGAGTCAATGGAAAAGGAGGAGGCATTGCGATTATAACCAAGAGCAATATCCAATGTCTGCTTGAACCCGCAAAACTTAAAGATTGCAAGGCAACCTACTTCAAGCTTGCACTCCATCCCAAGTACACTCTTTCAGGCCTGTTAATCTATCGCCCCCCAGGACCAGCTAATGCGTGGGCCCCACAATTATCAGAATTTGTTGCCACCGCATTATTACACACCAATAATTTTATGATCTTAGGTGATCTTAACATTCATTTGGAAGACCCTACATGTAGCGCAAGTACTAACCTAATGTCGGATTTGGAAACCCTTAATGTAGTACTACACAACCAGGGCCCAACACATAAAGGAGGCCATCTGCTGGACCCTATCTTTTCCAACTTGACCAACATACAATGCCATCCAGCACTCCCTATTCATTGGTCAGATCACTCTATGATCTGGTTTGATCTCTCCCTTCGGGATCTTCAGGTCCAGCCCAAATTTTCTAGAGCCACCTTAACGAGAGATTGGAAGAAGCTTGATGCAGCCGCCTTTAAGCAGCATCTTAACTCCCACCTGCCCAAGGAAAAAACTAATAGGGATATCGTAGATGTAGTAGCTGCTAGTACTAACTCCTGGCTCACTGAAGCCATCAACAGTTGCCTGCCGTCGTCCCACAAAAAACCAATTATCCACAAACCTCCAGCCCCTTGGTTTAATGATCAATTAAAAAACGATAAATCACATTGCAAAAAACTAGAGAGAGCATGGAGAAAGGACTATTCTCCTACTGCTGATCTGGTCTACAAAAAGGAGTTGAAGCGCTATCACAAAGCGTGCCGCCAGGCCAGAACCACCTATGTCGCGAAAACGATAAACGACGCCACAAACAAATCAAAAGTGCTTTTTGGGCTAGTCAAGGACTTAGCAGGATCAGGCACAGTGGCCGGACCTCCACCCCTCGACAGTTTCCAGTGTGAGGAGCTGGCTCAGTATTTCACTGCAAAGATCGAGAAAATCTATCAAGATATATCTGAGCAAAATGAAGATAGAAGGCCCCCTTCCATTGACATTAGCATGAGCCACACGAGCACTCAGCCTGTTCCATATGCCCTCCTGGATGAATGGCCAGACCTCAATCCATCTTCGATATCAGCACATCTGGCTAAGATCAAATCTGGCTCTCCTAATGACCCTCTCCCCGTCTCTGTGCTTAGACTTCTGGAGGAGCCTCAGCTCGTCAGGATCTGCTCCACGCTCAATGCCTCACTACATCAGGCCAGTGTCCTGGCGTGTTGAAAGCACGCCATGGTTTCTCCTCTGCTGAAGAAACCTATGGCGGATCCTAAAATCCCTGCCAATTTCAGGCCGATTTCGCTACTTCCTATCTTTTCCAAAATATTGGAAAGACACATCTACCAGCATTCGGCCCTGTTCGTCTCGAACAATAATCTGTTGCATGACTCCCAGTCAGGGTTTGGCCCGGGATTCTCGACAGAGACTACACTCTTGGGTGTCACCGAGAATCTCCGTCAGCTGCTTGACAGAGGGGACACTGCCGCACTGATTCTATTAGACCTCAGTGCGGCCTTTGACACAATCTCCCACGCCATCCTACTTAGAGCACTGGGCTCTTTAGGTATTGGTGGTAAAGCTCTGAAATGGATTGAATCTTTCTTGGAGGATAGGACTTTCCAAGTTTTCTCCCACTCCGACATCTAAGGTCCATGCTTCCCCATTTGGAGTTCCCCAGGGCTCAATTCTTAGCCCTCTTCTTTTTAATTTATATGTAACTCCGCTAGCTCTCATTGCGAAGCGTGCAGGGCTCACGCTATTCACTTATGCGGACGATTCGCAGATAGTTTTCTCCCTCTCTCATTCAGATCAGTCCCCCACTTCCCTCCTTCAGTCGGGGCTTAGCGAAATAGCCACTTGGTTGAACAAAAATCTGCTGAAGCTCAACGGGGAAAAAATGGAGATCCTTATCCTCGGGAGCAGGCCCGAGCTGTGGTGCGCTAAACACTGGCCGGCGGAAATGGGTCCTATTCCACCAGCATCAGCACATGTCCGCAACTTGGGGGTTACCATAGATCAGGGCCTAACAATGCAGACGCAAGTGATGAAAGTGGCGGCTACCTGCTTTGCCATCTTGCGCTGGTTGAGAAAGATACTGTGGATGTTGCCATCCGACACCCAGAGGTCTGTGATCAACGCCTTGGTGACCTCCCGGTTGGACTACGGCAATATACTCTATTTGGGGGTCACTAAGGTGGTTACCCGTCGCCTTCAAATGGTCCAAAATGCTGCGGCGCGTCTAATCTGTGGCTGCAAAAGGAATGAACCTATTACACAACATCTCAGGGAACTTCACTGGCTCCGAGTAGAGAGCCGTGTGAAGTTTAAAGCCTTAAATTATATGTACAAAATAAAAATAGGCATGGCCCCAAGATACTTACAATCCCTGGTGATGACGTACTCCCCAACGTGCACACTGAGGTCGTCTACCCAAGAACTCTTCTGTGTACCTAAGGTCAGACTTGCTAGGATGGGAGGGAGGTCCTTTGCCTCCATGGGTCCTAGGCTCTGGAATTCCCTCCCTCCAGCCATTCGTGCGGAACGCTGCTATGGCCGTTTCCGGAAGGCAGTCAAGACCTGGTTGTTTAACCAATAACCTACCACCCACTGTATGCTGCTCCAGTCTCCATTAGCGCCGGGAAACCCTATCTGGGTAGCTGTCGCGCTCTACTAGCTGAAAAAATAAATAAATAAATGAATAAATTCCTGCTAGAGCGCCCTTCCTGATCATCCAGCTTTTCGGCCAGTATTTTGTTTTCCGTCTCAAGCCGGGAGAACGTTTTCTTCAGCACTGCCGTGTCGTTTACTAGGGACTTAGTGGTAAGCTCCACCTCCGCCACTCTGGTGGTAATTTTCTGGAAATCTGCACGGAGTAGTGCTACGTCCGTGGAAATGGAGCCCATCGTAGTCTGTACGTTGGCAAATGCCGCAATTATGTCCATCAAAGTCACTCTTTTGGCTGCTCCTTCTTCCTGCGCTCCGCTCGAAGGGGTTCTCCCCTCCTGTAATGGGGGAAAGTCCTTATTATACGCATATTTATCCAGTTTGGCTTGCGTCGTAAGATTTCTGGGGCCCCTACCTGACATGATGGTATTCCGGATCGGTTGTCGAGACTGTGTTTCCGTCTGTGAGGTGGGCTAGCGGATTTTGAACCCCCTTCGGCGTTTTGGTGCCCTTGTCTCTATTTGCTGTATTTTGGGGTTTCCAGTTGAGCCTCCACCTATGGGGGGGGGGGGGGAGTGAGGTGTATATAAGCACCTGGGTTCCTCTGGGCCTGATGCACCTCGGGGCGTAGTGAGGTGTCCGTAGCAGACAGGAGCCCTCCGTGGTTTGCTGCGCTGTTTATCGACTTTTCCACCGAATACCGCTTGTAGGTTATCTGTAGGCGGTTAGTTGTGGCTGTTAGGAAGGTCTCTCTGGGTTGGGGCACCACCGTTGCCTTCTCGTCCGTCTGTGCGTCTCTCTGCGAAGGTTTGCGGCCTGCGCCGTCACCCCTGGGCTGGTATCGGTCCGCTATGGTGTTGGGTCTTACAGTTCAACTTATCAGGCCCCTCTGCCGTACCCCCTCTGCGATGCTTCGCGGAGATTTGAATCGGTGTAGTCCCACTGGCCACCGGTGAGAAGCGGGCCCCTGCTACAATGGCGATCGCGGGGTCTGTCCGGGCCGAAAAATCACTTTAGGCCCTGGCTTCTGCTTCCTGCTCAGGCCGCTAGATGAATGCCGCTGGAGTTGCCAGAGGGTGGAGCCGCCGTACTACCGTGAATCGCTGCACACGGTAGTGTCTGCACACTGACTGGCCTCGGAGCTAGGCCCTCCGCCGTCGTTCCGGTCGCTGTTTTGTTGTGTCCCCCGGCCTCTCAGCCCCGTCTCACGGGCCCCCTGTTTGCGGTCCCACCTCGATGTCGTGCCCCTTCCTGGGAGTGTGGGGGGAACAGGCTCACCGACCCTCAATCTTCCGGTCGCGGACCTCCCTCCGTTCCACCGAGGCCGTTTCTGCCGCACTTTTTTCAGGGTGTCTACGGGCAGGCAAATCACTTGAGGCCCCGGCTTCCGTCACGAAAGCAGGCCGCTTTCCTTTGTTCTCGAACTTCTCCGGTCAACAGCTGCGGATTTTCGTCGGGACCGCAGCATTCAATGCCGCTCGGTCACGGACATGCACGGGTGTTCCAGCCTCCCGTTATTGAGTAGGATTAGTGGACGGATTCATCGGGAAGGGCACCTCGACTCCGGAGCTCCCTCAGCAAGCAGCCATCTTCGCCGGCTGCCCCCGGATGATGATTTTTTTAATAAACTTTCCGCGCCCCTTCTTCAGCCTCAATATCTCGTACAGAGGTTTTCGCGTTGACAATCTAATTATTAAAAACAGGCATGTACATAATGTCCTGAGGATGGTCCCGTGTATCCTTGCACAGGGATCGAAACGCCGTCGACACCATATACACTATATGCCTTGACTGTATTAATATGAAAGTGTCGGAGTAGTGTATTCGTGTTCCATCGGTCTGCATGATAAAATTGTACGCAGACCTTGCTTTTGCCTTGCTTGATACATTCTATGTCTTAATTGTCTGTATACGGTAGTTGGACACAGGCTGTGCCCCACTTGGATCTATATGGATAACTGACTATCTTTAACACCGAATATTAAATTCTGTTCGGCTGGACAAAGACTATAGAAACAATTTTGATCTATATTTATTTGCTCTCTCTACCTTGTGTTGTCTAGGATCACTGTCCACAAAATACTATAAGGTCCTTGACCTATTGCTACAATTGGGTTCCCTTGTACTTGGAAACAACAGTACCTGGATGATGGCCAAAAAGAAGGTGGGCGCCCCAAAGCATATCCAAATTTTACACTGGTAAACAAGTGCACAGTCCCTAGACACTCTCCTTGGCATGGATACTCTGCTTGACCACTGGTGGCCTGCTTACTAAACTGCAGAGTCAGAGATCACTTGTTTCAGAGGTCTAGATAATGTGATCCACTGACCATAGAGAACTGCAGAGTCTTAATATTCCTGGAGTACACCACTGCAGTGCAAAACAGGCAATGTTTCTTTTTGGAAGTAAAACAGAAGCCTCAATCATTAGTCCTAAAGTACAAATTGATGTTCAAGGTTAACCCCTTCCACGCTCATGACGAGCTGGGCTCGTCATGAGGTAGCCTCCTCGCACGCTCATGACGAGCCCAGCTCGTCATGAAACATGGGAATGATCAAATCCCAGCACAGGAGGGGAAAATGCATAGCATCGATCTGGTTAAACTATCAATCAATCAATCAATCAATCAAACAATTTATAAAGCGCACTACATACCCGCAAGGGTCTCAAGGCGCTGGGAGGCTGCAGCTAGTGGTCTAAGAGCCAGGTCCTGAGTAGTCTCCTGAAGGTCTGAGGGTCTTCTGACTGCTGTAGGAGGAGAGGGAGGGAGTATCATGTCTTGGCGGCGTGGTAGGAGAAGGACCTGCCTCCGGAGGTGCTTCTGTGGATGCGTGGGACGGTGGCCAGAGAGAGATCGGCGGAGCGGAGTCTCCTGTTGGGTGCGTAGAATGACAGTTGGTTGTTGAGGTATGCTGGGCCAGTGTTGTGAAGTGCCTTGTGAGAGTGGGTCAGGAGCTTGAAGGTGAACTAAAACAGAAGCCTCAATCATTAGCCCTAAAGTACAAATTGATGTTCAAGGTTAAACTATAACTCCTTGATGGCAAATGATAACACTTCTTCATTGAGACAAAAAAATCAGAGGGCTTGGGCCAAACTAATGGGCAGCATCCAGTGATCATGGTGCGATACAGAGGTTTTGTTTCAACAGCAAAAGTTCAGAAGGTGAAACAAGAATTAAAAAGTCGAACTCTACGCATTGTGGAACAAAGCTGAAGAAAAGAAAAGTTGAATACTGTTGAGAAAATAGGCGATGGATGAAAGGGTGGTAGTAATATCAGCATTGGTTGCCCAGAGATAGCACCTCCTTGGATCATCAAAAAATCTTGGATGCAAGGACATGAGGTTCCTGCAGCAGGGATGTGAGATATCTAACATGAGGGCATTAGGTACACAAACAACACAGAACATGCGAGGATCACACATTATGGCAAATTAACAGACATGCTAAGATGCTGATTTTTGCAGGTACTCCTGAAAAATCTCTTACAGCTTTTCCCTCCACCACCCATCTCTTGTGCCATATGGGTAGAAATAAGTTGCATGGTTTGAACAGCCATAAGGGAATGTGAACAACCAACTGGGATATATATCAGCCTGGTCTACTCTACCTTCATTCTGTGCTCTTGAAATGGATATCCAGGACCCTTTGTGTAGGTTCAGTTAAAGTATAGATGGTGGCTGTTATGCCTTGTCCTTTGGATATGTATACAACAATGTTTCATATGATAGCTCTGGCTAGTGGTGGTGATGTGCACATGAGAACGAGATGCCACTGCACTGTGTGGTTAAAAAGAATAGACCATTGCCTCCTCCCACACCAGTTTTGGTACTGGTAAATTGAATAAATACACGTTCAAGTTATGGAAAATTAGGAGCATGGTGGGCCCAATGAAGTATCACAAAGTTCCACTTACAAATATGCACTGGAGTACAAATAGCAGGAAAAGTATCTAGTCAGAACTCAAGAAAGAATGCTGAAGAAAAAAATCAGGAGGGCACTCATACTCCACTACATACACTATACATGCAAGAGGAACAGTGATTTGGATTAATCCAGAATTTACATTTAAAAAGGTTAAGAAACACACAATGACCCGCACAAGGAAAATTATACTCAATTCTCTGAACTTCAATTGTTTTATGAATAAAAAGTTTTTCTACACAACTCTCAAGACTTGGACTTCACCTCTTTTTGGAAAGCGTTCATGATATACATTTGAAAATTACTGTTGCATTATTTTGGCATTATTTACAATTTGAGTATAATTTTCCTTGTGCGGGTCATTGTGTGTTTCTATTTGTTTGTGATGCTTTGCATCACTATTTAGAGGGTGTTTATGGGTCATGCCCTCGACCTATACGCACAGGTCTCTGAGTAACTGATAAAAGACTATATAGAGTGGAATAGTGTGCAGGTAGAAAACAGCTCTGACCCTAGCTTTGTTGTGTGTTACATTTAAAAAGGTTACTAAGTGAATTGATGAGTATGGCCAATATATGACAGCAGAGGATCACCTCACAAGTTGAACCATTGGCACTATGTCTGTAACACCACGCAAACTTCCTGGAAAGTTTATCTACATTTGTCCCCTACTCGGTTCAGAAATAATGTTTGTGCTGAGGGGATTACAGTTGCATAACAGATATTGATACTGATCATTCCCACCTCGCACCTGCCCCCTTGACTAGGACAGTAGGCCTCAAGGTGGCAAGGGAATTCAGGAATTGAATAGGACAGTGGGGACTGATCGATGTATGGCAAGCCATGCATCTGCTGGAGAAAGAATATTTTTACTTCTACATCTATGATATACATGTAAATTTGAATACCTTCTATTGCTGTGGGCAAATTGGTCATATCATGCAAAAAGCTGATGCCTGGCGGATGAGGGGTGATGCCCAAGACCAGTCCCAGGATGCTGGTTTCCGATCCAGACAGGACCTGGCTTGGCAGTTTGGGCTGGTCTGGTCCCATGAGGGAAGGGTCAAAACTGATTTGCATATGGCTGGGTCTAAACGGGGGTGGCATGGTAAGCAAAAGAACGATGGATGTAACCCATATCTCTTGACTGGAGGTGAATGCTTGATTTGCTCTGTATTCCGTCCATCATCTGTGTGTCTAGAGTATTTGTGCTGGACGCTGCTGCTTTACAACCCCTTCTTACTCATAGAGGACTGTTGCAAGACTTTAAGGTGGGCACCATCATGGATATTAAGCTAGTGGCACTCAAGGATGCTGTATACAGGGACGCAAACAAGCAAGCAATAGTTATTGAAAGGATAAATTGGATTTCGAAGGAGCTGTATGTAAACAATGTGAAGCATACAAAGTAATATTAAGAGCAACTGCATTAAGGGCTCTTATGAAGAGAAACTGCCACGTTACTGGGAGGCAACCCAATGAAATATAGAATAAGGTAATTTGAAAACACAGTTGCATCCACTCCTGACATAGAAATGGCCCAAGACTATTGAAGCGCAGAGCAAATTACGGTCCTTAAGGAAGAATTGCATATCTTACATTACAGCATATATGTGGCCAATCAACACGAGGCTTGGGACAAAACAGTACAATTTTTGGCATGGTTGGCCAGGGCAAACACACAGGAAAGCCCAGTGGTAATGCTGAAAAGGGATGACACATCACTAGCTTTCTTTCAGAGGAAATAAACACTATATTAGATTAAACAATATTTTGTATGCGGCACCTCTGGTGCAACATGCTAATTGGTTACAGCAGGGGTCTCAAAACTTTTTAGTATGAGAGCCACATCGTATATTTTAGAAATATTCATGGACCGGAAAAACTGTTTTATATCTAAAGCCGGGTAGCACCTATTAACGGGGCCAGACAGGGAACTCAAAGCAGGGTTGGGAAATAATTGGACCATTTTATGCAGTTGGGTTGGCATCAGGTGGGCCCAGTGCAGAATACTGAATTGGATCAACTTAAGATGTTTTTTCTAGACTCAAGGTTGGAATAGCTCATAATCCACTAACTGTCCTAGTCTACCAAGTCTACTCGAACATAGGTAATTCAGTTGTCTCGTTGGGGTAATAGGGTGGTAGCAGACACCTCCATTAGAGAGGAGTATATGACACTGCTTTCATAACTTTATGCAGCTGCAGCAATGTGCTCAGGAAAACGTGTGTTATTAGCACAGTCATTTCACAGACTCATGTATATTTCACAGTCCTGATGCGTGTGACAAGGTCAAGAACCAACCCATTTGGAGGGGATGTGTCAGGCATAGAGTCTAAACTGAGTGTGGTTCTTCCCCATTAAGAGGTCCCCCATGGTAACAATTTCAGCATGGTCCATGCTGCAATGTCAGCTTCCATCACTATCTTGTTGAAGGCAGGCTTGCACCACAAATGGTAGCACAAGGTATACGTCGCTCTGATAGCAGTCCTTTGCCTTTTTAAGGAGTGTCCTACCCCATCTATAATAATGTCATGTTGGCGCTGTGATGTCATGTAGAATGACAGAGGAGAAATGTTCTATATGGGAAGGAAAACGTTGGTATGGGGATGTACATTATGGTTGGGGAAGATAAAGGAGTATAGATGTTACTCTGCTAGGATATTTAATAAAGGAAGACTTAAAACATACCAGTTATGTTCCTGGTGGTTATTGGGCTTGTTACACCATCCATCATCAATTTAGTCCACTTTGTGAAAGAACTGTACACTAGGGGTAGTGCATCTTTTATCACACAATGTAATTATCAAACTTCTGAGTTATGTGGGCCAGATACCATCTTCGAAGAAGCTAGGTCACTGAAGTGTTCTAGACACAGTGTGCACAGCGAGGCCCTAGAGGTTAATAGTAAACATGATGAATCAGAATAAATGTTGCAATTATGTAGAATTATTTAATGAATTGCTTATAGGCTTGTCATGTTGTTACAAATGTTACATCACACTTGTATGCAACGAAAGTATAGCATTCTCAGCTGGAGAGAATTTCATGGTTGAATGACCCAATGCATTTCGGGTGGAAAACACCCTTCACCAGGGGTAACTGTGGATTCAAGAAAAAAGATTCAGAAATCATACAGGTTCAAACACAGACAACTCTGTGAAAAAAAGGACAAAGGTGCAACCATTCAAAAGTCCTGAAGCACAATATCAATACAAAACATGCTGAATGTTACTGCGTGTTGTCAACTTTGCATGGAAAAACAGAGCGTGGTTACAGGCTGTGAAGAAAGGCACACAAGATCTCAGAAAGGTAATAGAAATCCATGCAAACAGAGTAAATCTCTTAAGCGAACAACCATAAATGTAAGAAAGTGGATATAAACTGCATGTACCAGCTTGCACTAGAATGGTCTGACTGGCCTAGATACAATCTGGCAGTGCCTGAAGGACTGGTCTCAAAGGCCAGTGTTAGGGTCTGTTTTAAGGCTGTTTGTGGGCCTCTGGTATGGTCTTGTTGGACTGTTTTACTGCTGATCTCCCTTATATTACCACAAACATTGCCTGCAGAGAGGAAACATGCATGCAGTCCCCAATACCATGGAAAACAGCTAACACACGTCTTTACAAGTTCAAAATGGCCCCAGCTTACAAATGTGGGCCATTTTTTAGCGATCTGATTTGCTGATGGGGGCCACTTCTATTTTGGTGTACAGGCTCATTTTCTACCCAAGTCCAACCCTGTGCACTATTCCTGATGGCAAAGATTCCAACATGCTTACATCTTTTGTGGGAAAACCTTAAGTGGTGATCAGTGCGCTGAGGTTAAACCATACACAAAACGATCAGTGTGAGATTAAGATTCGGAAAGCTAAACACGCTGAGGTTTTTCATAAAAAAGGAGAATGGGTGGGCACAAAGGGACTCCAGCTAATGTCTAGAACTCCACAGAGAGGCATTCTTAACCACAATCATGACCGCTGTCTCATCACCATTAAGCTTGAGGAAGTTCCTATTCATCCAAGTCAAGATTTTGTTCAGGCCCTGGTTCAGAATCGAAGAGATCATGGTTCTGTCCCAATGGTAAGGTGTAAATAATCTGAGTATCATCAGCATATGTAAAAAGGGTAAGTCCGCAACTCTATATTAGGTCTGCCAATGGGTAGACGTAGATGTTAAAAAGCAGGGGACTCAAAACAGAGCCCTGTGGAACTCCTGAGGTTAAGGCTTGAGGATTAGATCACACAGTGGCCAAAAATACCTGAAACCAGCAGTCTTTAAAACAACACCATCATCTAGATGTTGTCTTAGTATGGAGTCTGCCCGTCTTGGAGTCACTGAATGTTCAGTCCTGAAGCCAGATTGAGAGGGGTGGAAACATTTTGCGCCTCAACAAGTGCATTAAGCTGGGCTTACACATGTTTCTCCAAAACCTTGGAAAGGACTAGTAGAAAAGAGATAGGCTGATAGTTAGAAAATACTAGAGGGATCCAAACAAGCTTTTTTTCAGGAGCAGAAGGGCCATAGCGTGCTTGCATCTATGAGGCACCGACCCTTCTCTCAATGAAGAATTGAGAAGCTCCTGTATCATGACTAAGAGAGTCATATCCAGTGTGCTGAGCTTATCAGGAGGTAGAGGATCAAGAGGAGAGCCACATTTATTAGATTGCTAAATATCTAACAAGGATGCCAAATGCAGAAGAGACCATTTGCTTAGTGCCACACACTGTCTCAGGTACCTGGTGATTAGCTTCCGCTTCTGCCTGGATTGGAATATTCTTACCTAAGTTGGCACTTGCCTTTGCCAACTCTTTGGCGAACTGCACTTGAATGTTTTTAGTTGTTTGAGTGAAGAAAAGAGCATGTTCATCACATTGACTCAGGAAAAGAAGGTGAGTAGGGGATATATAATTAACATCCGATATTTTTTTACCACCTTAAAAAGTGTCTTCTGGCAGTTTTGAGCATTCGTAATTTTTCCGTGTAGTAAGTAGCCCAAGCAGACTTACAACAGGCATGATAGCCTTTTAAATACTCCCTATTGATGGTCTTGGCATCTTCGGCGTATGCCTTCCTCCTTTACAGACCCCCCAGGATATAGCGGCATGAACTAGTAAATTTAGCGGCACAAATTAGGAAATTTAGCGGCACAAATCTGGGAATTTAGCGGCATTTAGCGGCATTTTATTTTGGGGGTTTTTCTACAACAAACACAGATATCTTATGGTTTGAGTTATTTTACAACATGGAGCTGTGTAGATTTTGTTTATTTACAATTCAGGCCATTTGTTTTGGTTAAAAGGCATGTTAATCTTGGCCATGTACGTTCAGTTCTTCTGAGCACTCCAAATCTAGACCAGTATTGTGCTGCTGGTTATAATGTAAAAACAATAATGCCCGGATCGATTGCTCTGAAAGGGACCATCGTCTGGATGAGAGAATAATTTTGTAGATGCTGTTGCTCCTTTCAGCATCTGCAGAACTGGTCACACAGTCCTTGTACACAGCTGCAAGTTGGGAAAGAGCTGGAATGCGGTCAGTCAGCCCACGCCAAAAGAGGTCCGTGTCAATCACTCCAGAAACAGATGCCTGCACTGCTTCTGGGCCTACATTTTCAAAGTAGAGGCGAAGCTCCTGATCGGGAACTTCGCTCAAACCAGGGATGGCTGAATAGGCACTCTGGGGAGTGTACTGGGGATGCTCAGACGTGAGTCCCAGGCACTCCACACCACTGGAATCAAGCTAGCCGGGCTGAAGAGAGGTGTTACCTCGAAACCGGGCCGGTCCTCGGATGCTTGTTTCCGTTCTGGGAAGGACATGGCTTTTGTAGTTCGGACTGGACTGTTCCCATGGGGCACAGGGTCAGCGCTGATTTGCATATCGCCATTGTCTAACCCAGGGTGGTGTGGAGTGGAAAAACGATGGATTTGGGCCCAGATCTTTGGACTGGGGTGAATGTGTGACATTGATCCACATTCTGTCCATCATTGTTGTGTTTGCAGTTACCGCTCTAAGTGTACTGGGGATGCTCAGACGTGAGTCCCAGGCACTCCACACCACTGGAATCAAGCTAGCCGGGCTGAAGAGAGGTGTTACCTCGAAACCGGGCCGGTCCTCGGATGCTTGTTTCCGTTCTGGGAAGGACATGGCTTTTGTAGTTCGGACTGGACTGTTCCCATGGGGCACAGGGTCAGCGCTGATTTGCATATCGCCATTGTCTAACCCAGGGTGGTGTGGAGTGGAAAAACGATGGATTTGGGCCCAGATCTTTGGACTGGGGTGAATGTGTGACATTGATCCACATTCTGTCCATCATTGTTGTGTTTGCAGTTACCGCTCTAAGTGTACTGGGGATGCTCAGACGTGAGTCCCAGGCACTCCACACCACTGGAATCAAGCTAGCCGGGCTGAAGAGAGGTGTTACCTCGAAACCGGGCCGGTCCTCGGATGCTTGTTTCCGTTCTGGGAAGGACATGGCTTTTGTAGTTCGGACTGGACTGTTCCCATGGGGCACAGGGTCAGCGCTGATTTGCATATCGCCATTGTCTAACCCAGGGTGGTGTGGAGTGGAAAAACGATGGATTTGGGCCCAGATCTTTGGACTGGGGTGAATGTGTGACATTGATCCACATTCTGTCCATCATTGTTGTGTTTGCAGTTACCGCTCTAAGTGTACTGGGGATGCTCAGACGTGAGTCCCAGGCACTCCACACCACTGGAATCAAGCTAGCCGGGCTGAAGGGAGGTGTTACCTCGAAACCGGGCCGGTCCTCGGATGCTTGTTTCCGTTCTGGGAAGGACATGGCTTTTGTAGTTCGGACTGGACTGTTCCCATGGGGCACAGGGTCAGCGCTGATTTGCATATCGCCATTGTCTAACCCAGGGTGGTGTGGAGTGGAAAAACGATGGATTTGGGCCCAGATCTTTGGACTGGGGTGAATGTGTGACATTGATCCACATTCTGTCCATCATTGTTGTGTTTGCAGTTACCGCTCTAAGTGTACTGGGGATGCTCAGACGTGAGTCCCAGGCACTCCACACCACTGGAATCAAGCTAGCCGGGCTGAAGAGAGGTGTTACCTCGAAACCGGGCCGGTCCTCGGATGCTTGTTTCCGTTCTGGGAAGGACATGGCTTTTGTAGTTCGGACTGGACTGTTCCCATGGGGCACAGGGTCAGCGCTGATTTGCATATCGCCATTGTCTAACCCAGGGTGGTGTGGAGTGGAAAAACGATGGATTTGGGCCCAGATCTTTGGACTGGGGTGAATGTGTGACATTGATCCACATTCTGTCCATCATTGTTGTGTTTGCAGTTACCGCTCTGAATAGGCACTCTTCTCATTAGGCAGGATGCAGAGTCGCGCAGGATTGAAAAGGCGCACTTGTTTCAAGAATTGTATGCCTGGCTGGGCCTCCCCCATGTATTTGCCCACCTTTTCTAGTGAATGTTCAAAAGCTTCATTAAGCTGGGCTGTTATCTTTTTTTCTGTGCCAGACTTAATTTTGCCCATGCAGTGGTCTGTAGAAATGGTTGTAGTGACTCCACAGTGAGGACTGAATTGTTGGTTAGGTTCATGTGGAGGCCCTCCAAATAATCATATACCTTCATGGTCAGTGGTGTCTAACTCTGGAATAACTCCATCAGGTTTAAAATGCTTTGGCATTTTTCTGCCACAATGTCCAATTGGACTTTAATGCACTCCCTTTGGTCGCTGTTCAAAATCTTCTGTAGATTTTCAAGGGAATCTGGGGGAGACTTGCTGAGTTGCATCTCAGACTCAACAAACCCAGCATAGGCCTCAAAGTGCTTGCAGTGGTACTGGACAGCAGCAAACCAAGAATTCCAGCGGGTACTGCAAGGGTCAGGTGCCACCCGTGCTTTCATATCATGGTTCTCAGCAAGATGGTGCAGGTACCATCTCTTTCTGCTACCGGCCATGTAAAAGATGCGGGAGAAGTACAGAAGGAAAGCATTGAGCTCCACAAAAGGCTTCCTAAATGACTCTCCAACAAGATTCATTATGTGTGCCAAGCAGGTGATGTGTATGGAGTTTGTATACAGATTCCTCAACACCATGTTGTATGCCTTGAGCATGTATGCCGCGTTGTCAGTGTTAAAGGAAATAACGTTCTGGAAGTCTATGCTGTACTCTGTGAGCACCTTTACAACAGCTTGCGCTACAGTCCCATGGTTGCACTGTGATAGGAAGACTGTGTCCACCAGGTGGGTATGGATATGACGGGCACCCTACGGAGAGACTACTGCAACTAGCACATTCAAAACACACCGCCCTTCGACATCTGGTGTTTCATCAAAGATAACACTGATCTTCTGATCTTTCAATAGCTCTTTCAGCTCGTTCTTGGCACTTATATATCTCTCTGGGAGATAACGTTCTTGCAGCTGATGACTCCCAGGTATCGCTCCACCATTCCGTACTCGCTCGTGTAGGAACTTGCGCAACACAGGGTGGTCGGTTTTGCTCAGCGGAATGTTCAACGCGGTGCAGACGTTAACCCACTCACGTATCATTTCATGGTTTGCGGCACCGGCAGCTGTACTCTTTGTGAATAGCGAGTTCACAGTCATCTGACGTGCACGTTTTGGTGAAGATTGAAGGTCAGGATCATCTGAACAGCGCTTCAAGTGTTTTTGGGACCGCACATGCATATCCACAGTGTGTTTCCGGATGTGGTCCACCGCCACATTGCACACACTGCAAAACAGCACCCCACCATCAGCGTGCATCACGGTGCTGTAGTCTCTGGCCCGATCTGCTGCGGTTATCTGGGTAGGCAGATGTGATCTGTGCTTCACACCCTTCGCAGGCTGCAGAAACTTCTCCATTCTGCTTTTGTTGTGGTGGCTTGTTGCTCCCTTGGAATACAGAAGATCTTGGTGTTGTGGCGCAGTCAGTTAACTCACCTACAAAGATAGTTGGTATTACTGAATGCGTCTCAAAGGGGGGAAAGGCAATTGCTGAATGGGAAGTTCAGAAAGCGCCAGTGCTCAATGATAAAAAATGCATGCAACCCTGAAGCACTAAGTAAAGTGACAAAATTGTTGGGCTATAACTGCAATGGGAAATGCCAGTCCCCGAACGGCGTTGAGCAAACAGACAGTGTGAAAACCGCATGGGCAGCCGCCTACAAATATATTTGGTGTTAGCTGTGGTTCAAAGGGGGAAAAAGCCATTGCAATTGTTGAAAAACTCCAAGTAAGTGCCTGAAAAATAACATGCCAAAGGTTGCAATGGGTGGTGAAAAATGGACCAAAAAGTGCCCGGTCAGCCACCTGCAAAGAAAGTGAAAAAACAAACAATTATGAAATTCCCCAGAGGTGCCCAGAACCCCAAACTTACCAGTGCACTGCGGCAGCTGGCCCAATTACGGCTCTTGGAACGGCAGATTTGTCCCTGTGATGCTCTGCAAAAAAACCAAAATAAAGAGTTAGGAAACTCACCAGAGGGGCCCAGAACCCCAAAACTTACCAGTGCGCTGCGGCAGCTGGCCAAATGGCTCTTGAAACTGCAGTTCCTTTCCCCACAGACAACACAACAATTGCCCCAAACCAAAACAAACAATTATGAAATTCCCCAGAGGTGCCCAGAACCCCAAACTTACCAGGGCGCTGCGGCAGCTGGCCCAATTACGGCTCTTGGAACGGCAGATTCATCCCTGTGATGCTCTGCAAAAGAACCAAAATAAAGAGTTAGGAAACTCACCAGAGGGGCCCAGAACCCCAAAACTTACCAGTGCGCTGCGGCAGCTGGCCCAATGGCTCTTGAAACTGCAGTTCCTTTCCCCACAGACAACACAACAATTTCCCCAAACCAAAACAAACAATTATGAAATTCCCCAGAGGTGCCCAGAACTCCAAACTTACCCGTGCGCTGCGGCAGCTGGCCCAATGGCTCTTGAAACTGCAGTTCCTTTCCCCACAGACAACACAACAATTGCCCCAAACCAAAATAAAGAATTATGAAATTCTCCAGATTTGTCCAGAAACCCAAACTTACCAGCGCTCTGCCAAAGAACCAAAATAAAGAGTTATGAAATTCCCCAGATTAGGCCCCCCAGGGCCCGCAGCATGCCCCTGTGTGCGGCGGGCCCCCACAGTACATTCACAATCAATAAATTAGGCCCCCCAGAGCCCGCAGCGTGCCCCTGTGTGCGACGGGCACCCACAGCAATACATAAAAAAAAACATTAGGGCCCCGGGGCCCGCCGCGTGCCCCTTGTGCGGCGGGCCCCCAAGGAATACATAAACAATGATTTATGGCCCTCGGGGCCCGCCGCGTGACCCCGTGTGTGGCGGGCCCCCACGGAAAACATAAAAAACAATGATTTATGGCCCCCGGGGCCCGCCTCGTGCCCCGTGTGCGGCAGGGCCCCACAGCAAAACATTTAAAAAAAGAATTAGGGCCCCGGGGCCCACCACGTGCCCTGTGTGTGGCGGGCCGCCACAGGAATACATAAAAAAAAAAAAAAGATTTACGGCCCCCGGGGCCCGCCGCGTGCCCCGTGTGCGGCGGGCCCCCACAGCAAAACATTAAAAAAAAAGATTTACGGCCCCCGGGGCCCGCCGCGTGCCCCGTGTGCGGCGACCCCCCACAGCAAAACCTTTTAAAAAAGAATTAGGGCCCCGGGGCCCGCCGGGTGCCCTGTGTGCGGCGGGCCCTCACAGCGTGAAGAACTGTACCTGTTCTTCACGTCTCCTGCCTGCCGGTGCCGCTTCCTCCCCTGGTCTCCGAGTCGTCGTGTCCGCTACTGCTTCCGTGTTCCTGGGCTGGGCTGGGGGCTGGAGAAGACTCGTCGTGTCCGCTGCTGCTTCGCTTCTCTCTCCCCAGGTCTCCTGCTGGTTGTCCGCTGCCGCTTCTCTCTCCCCCTGGTCTCCTGCTGGTTGTTCCGCGAAATCCTGGAATGGCTGGATCTGAGTGTGAATGGGCATTAAGAAGCGCCCGACCCCGAGAGACACACCCTTTCTATTGGCTCACGGCAAAACGGCAGATTTCGCGGGCGTTTGTGCAAATATCGCGGCATTTCAACGGAACTGCAGATTTCGCGATTTTTTTGCAAATCGCGAAATCGCGATATCCTGAAGGGTCTGACTAATGCTTTACATCATTTCCTTTCTACTTTAAGTGCATCATTAAACCAATGTGCTGGTGAATGAATTCTATCTGCACGTTTGATGTTAGCTGGCAGAGTATCATCAATGGCCTCAGTGAGCCAGTGATGAATTGCAGCTTGCAACGCATGCAATCAATACCTGAAAAGAACGATAAGTGCCATGTGACAATAGATCGTTGCAAGGAAGACTATTAACCCACAACGGATTGGGACAGGCACGTCCACTATCAATAAACAAATGGACAATGCTGTAAAATGACTGATAAAAAGCAATACAAATGCCATATCCATGGAAAACATGAATAAATTACCTTGGAGAATCAACACTGTGTTCTCGAGTAAACACAAACTAAAACAAGGACTCAATTTACTGGTCCGTTATATGGTTAGAACAGGGCTTTAAGTATGATGAAGAAAATGGGGGGGGGGTGGGGGTCTGTCAAAGGGGTTTGGCCAATGAAATTAAGGACATGGCTTAAGAACACATAAGCTAAAAATGTGTGCTTAGTATAGTGTGCCACCTAACTGATAGTTTGCCGTTTGTCATTGCATCCAGATATATGACACAACAAGTACCATTATACCTGCAACATGCCAGGGCCATTGGCTTTGTCAATGGTTGTTAGTTGCAGAACATAAATAAATAATAACTATGGCTTTGTTGTTTATAATAATGAAAATTATTCAGTTCTGAAATGAGGAGACTGTGACAGAACTAAAACACGCCTCTTTGAAGTTACATCAAAGACTTTGAGCAGTGGTGCTCCTGCAGAGTTACGATTTTCTTTTTCACCCTGAGGGTGAGGGCAAAAATGGAGAGACCGACAGGGACCCATCTCAGTACCTGCTTTTAAGAACTGCCGGTGCTGGGCCTGCTTAAAGCCCTGGGTTAGAAATTCCAAAGTGAAAAAAATCCTGCAATGTGAAACGGTATAACAGATAATGATGTACATGTAAGACATTAGTCCCATCCATCCTGCAATGACGCAACGCCATAAGGGATAGGTGTGCCCCGGGAGAAGTACCCGAAGTCTTTCAAAGAATTGGAATAGGGCATCATGATACAGCTGAGTACATGAAAACAGACTGAGGTGTCAAAGGGTCTGAAAAAACAATCTATGTGTGGCTCATTGAACTGATACTGTCCCTTACAACCCGCTTGTGAAGAACAACATAGTAAGATGTCCTGTGATCCCTACGTGACCTATCAGGATACCCATCAGTCACCACTCGGAACCGCCCTTCATCATTTGGGATTCCTGTTAACCATCTACTTGGCCCACTACCGGTAAATATAGAAGGTCAGATCTCATAACCTCCTGAAAACCTGGTAGTGACCAGTGTGGTTTGAATGTCAGTAGTACCAGTTGGTAGGTAAAAGGGTGACTGATTTGCAGTGCTAGTGAAGAAGTGAGTGTTAGTGAGAATAAAATTGGGTGAGGGAGCAAGAATTAAAGTTTATTCCGACTTTTGCTCGCTCCACCAATGACAGGAAGCAATTACTTTGTTCTTGCTTCCTTTTTATCATTAGAGCGGTGCTTCCCTCGTTTCCTGAGCCATTGCCAGGTGGGGTGAGGCCCTCAATTTCGACACTAAGGGTAAGACGAAGTCTCTTTATTACATGTAGGAATTACATTTAAGAGCCTCCATGTCTGATAAAATAAGAACCAATGTTTTGTTCCATCAAATATTCTTATTTGCGTCAATATGTATTCACTACATGTGACAATATCTATATGTATGTGGTTATTTTTACTGTTGTCTGTCTGTACTTCTTTCTCTTTACCAGTGACATACAAGCACAACTGCAAGCCAAGAGGCACCTAGGAACTCAGGTGATCTTTTTCCGTGTTGCAGTATGTTAATTATGTAGTCACATTTTTATCATTATCACGTTCACTTTTTTGCAGTAGCACTATTTAATTTCCTGGTCCTGATGAAAGCATTGGACTCGTTGGTCCGTTAAATTGCTGAAACATGTTGACCACCTTTTACATCTAGGTAGTTATTTTTCAAACCTACCGTTGCTGCTCTTTTAATATTGGTGGAGCGAGCAAAAGACAGAATAAACTTTCATTCTTGCTCCCTCACCCAATTTTACTCTCACTAACACTCACTTCTTCACTAGCACTGCAAATCAGTCACCCTTTTACCTACCAACTGGTACTACTGACATTCAAACCGCACTGGTCACTACCAGGTTTTCAGGAGGTTATGAGATCTGACCTTCTATATTTACCGGTAGTGGTCCAAGTAGATGGTTTACAGGAATCCCAAATGATGAAGGGCGGTTCCGAGTGGTGACTGATGGGTATCCTGATAGGTCACGTAGGGATCACAGGACATCTTACTATGTTGTTCTTCACAAGCGGGTTGTAACGGACAGTATCAGTTCAATGAGCCACACATAGATTTTTTTTCAGACCCTTTGACGCCTTTGTGTTTCATAACTCTATTTAGGGAATGTGTCTTAGCATGGTCTTTAAACTCCCTCAGGCCCCCCTTAACCTTTTTGTTTTTCGTGAAAACAGACTGCCTATCAGCTAAAACAGCAACCGTACTAAAGCAGTGGAAAAAGGGTGTGGAAAAACCGTGAACTCTATGGCCGTACTGAAAATAGAGTCATGTTGTATGCAAAAGGGTGAACGCAGGAGGGGGGCACCCAAGAAGTGACGAAAAGGTGAAAATCATAATTAGTTGACCGCACACAGCGAAAAGATTGCGATGCAAAAAACATAAGTATAACAGTTGTAACAGGATGATCACGAAGTGAACAAACAATGCGTGGCATAGGTTGATATGGATCACGACATGACACATGGTATACCACAAAATGAAACAAATAAAACAAACACGTGAACTGCGGTGGCATTAAATCAAGAAGTAGGGGGCAGCAAAGCGATACAAAAGGGGATGATGGACGGAGCGTTTGAGCAAATCAAACACTCACCCCCAGTCAACTGCTCTGGGTTTAATCCATCATCATTCTTTAGCTCACTCAGCCACCCCAGTTCAGACATGGCCATATGCAAATCAGTCTGACCCTGTGCCTCATGGGAACAGTCCAGCCCGAACTGCCAAGCCATGTCTTCCCTGGACCGGAAACAAGCATCCTTGGACCGGTTTCGGATTCATAATCCTCATCAGCCAGGCTATCTTGAATCCAGTGGCCAAGTGAGCAAGGGACTCACGTCTGAGCATACGGGTGACTGTACCTATTTCTGTTGGATTCGACAATTTAGATGTGGTCCACTCTGCAAGTTTTAGGCCGAGCTTTGCAGACATTTTATTCTGCTTAGTACTTTGTGATGCTCCTCCCTGGTTGGAGCCCCGAGTGCTTGCAGCTGTGAGGCAAATGTCCCTTCTAATTGGAGAATTGCCCTCAGCGGTTGGTGGTCACTCTCATCCCTGTTCCCTGTTGTCCACTTCAAAATGATTGAGGTATGGTGCCAGGTGGTCTGAGATGAAGATGTACTCAATTGTGGACTTACCCCTGAAAGAGGGAAGTGGGAGCCAGAGGGGATCCTCAACTGCTTTATTGGCATGCACGGAGACCAGCATGTGACTTGGGAGGACATGCTGCAGGAGGGCGGCCTCAGTGGAAAATGGGGAGTGGGTTTGCGGGTTCCCCAGCTCCTAAGTGTTTAGGTTACCGGCTATGACTGGAGGATGTGAGGCGTACTTATTTAGTAAATTATCAATTTTTGTTGCCAGTGTTTTTAATGCTTAGTTTTTTTTGGTGGGTGGCAGGGTTGACGTAACAGCTAATTAACAAAAGTCGGAGTCAAATATTGTTGCTTTCTAGCCTGCTGATAAGTGCTGCCTGCAGATCTGTGGTGTTGGTTGCAATTGAGGTGGTTTCTATTCTACGAGTTTTGTTTATGTAAATCGAAAGGCCGCCAGATGCTCGCCCAAAGTTATTGCGTTTTATGGCTGCAGTATGAAGTTTGTGGAAGCCTGGAAGAATTAGGGGTTTGGTGACCCAGGTCTCTTGTAGACAAAGGCTGTCATTTATTTGGAGGTATTTAGGTGCGGAGTTAGTACTGAGGAGTTTTTCAAGGCCGGCTACATTCTAGGATCTGGTTGTGATTCGTTTGCCTTTGGAAGTTAATGTTGCCATCGTGGGAGCAAGCCTTCTGGTTGGGTCCAAGTTCGCTGTCCAGAGGTTCATGTCGGCTCACTGGTGGAAACTGTCCTTTGGTCAAGTGTGCTAGTTATCATGTATATGATATAAGACGTTCATTTTGCTGTCATATTATTCCTAGAATGGCTGCCAGCCGTTCTCCTTACAACGGAGTAGACTGCATTCATTGACAGAAGTACTTTTAGCACGTGAGGATATTTCTCTGGTGCAGGAAGTGAGGTGTCTATGCCCTAATCCGCCAAGAGGGATGTCTCTTCTGGTGTCAGCCCTTCCAGGGTGTTGCGGCTCAGTCCAATTGAGGTTGATTCCCCATGAGTGTTGCCGGGTGGGTTCCGGAACTTGACCCAAGCTAGGTCATCAGATTGTATTAGGACCTATCAGCTGCATTCAACACCATCTCCCATCACATCCTAGTCACCTGACTCCATCAAGGGCAATGTACTCAACTGGATTCACTCCTTACTCTCCGGCCATACTCAGAGGATCTACCTTCCACACTTCTCAACACCCAGGAAAATCATATGTGGCATCCCCCAGGGATAATCCCTCAGCTTCACCCTCTTCAACACCTACATGACACCACTGACAGACATCGCCTGCACCCACGTAATCAACATCCTCTCCGAAGCCGACGACATCCAGCTCACAGAAGACCTCAACACCACTAGAACCAACTTCCTAAACACCATGACCGAAGTTACCTCCTTGATGAAGACCAACTGACTCAAGCTTAACCCCGGACAAGACAGAGGTCATCATCTTTGGGAAGAAGCCCTCACCATAAGACACTCTGCCCTTCTTCCTCCCCCACCGATCACACACGCAACCTCTGAATCATCCTTGACACCCATCTGACTATGAAGCTACAGATCAAAGCCTTCTCCTCTGCCTGCTTCCTCCTCACCCTCCGCATGCTCCGAAAGATCTTCAGATGGATCCCCATCTCATCCAGGAAGACAGGCACCCAGGACCTCATTCGCCAGCCAATTTTACTACGGCAACACTCTCTACACCGGAACCACCAAACAACTCCTGGGCCGCCTACAGACCATCCAGAACTCAGAGGCAAGACTCATCCTTGAGCTCCTCAGAAGAACAAACTGGCTACCCGTCCAGGATAAATGCTGCTTCAAGCTCCTCATCCATGCCTTCAAATCCCTCCACAAGTCCGGACCCGCCTACAACAACCGCCTGACATTCAATCAACTGACTAGAGAGCTCAAATCCTCCACCCTTGCCTTGGCCCACATCCACTACATCCACCGCAGCTTCTGTGGAGGAGGTTCCTTCTCCTACCATGCCTGGAATGACCTCCCCCTCCACCTTCATACCTCTCCATCACTGAGGGACTTCAGGATGCAGCTCAAGATCTGGCTCTTCAAACATTACTGCATTTCGACTGTGGTTCGCACTACCCACCAGTGCCTGGAGACCCCCCAGGGTGACAAGCCACCCTCTACACGCCCATTGACTGATTGATTGCAGCATGGCATATACTTTTGATGGGCGCCCCAGCAAACAAGGCCACAGTTGTAGAGGCTGCTCTTGTAGAATGAGCTTTAATCTTTTGTCTTAAAGGTGTACCCGCCTACGAGTGGCAGAGCTATAAAGCTGTTGAAATCCACCTTGCTGTGGTGGGGTTAGAAACTGGTCAACCCTTGTTATTGTTTCCATAGGCCACTAAAAGTTGAACTGTAGTACGGAGAGGTGTTGTGCAATGTATGTAAAACTTTAAGCATCTCTTGACATCAAGAGTATGAAGAGCTGTCTCTGCTGGTGTTGATGATGGTTAAAGAAAGTCTTTATCATAACTGGTTGATTGAGATGAAAATCAGTGGGAACATTTGGATTGAATCTGGGATTAGTCCAAAGAATGACCATGCTATCTTTGATCGTATAAATGGTTCTTTAATAGTGAACGCTTGGAGTTCACATACTCTTCTTGCAGATTTAAGAGCTAGCAGCAATGCTACCTTCCAAACGAGGAACTTGAGTTCAGTCTTGTGGATAGGTTCAAATGGGGTTTTCATCAATTAGGATAATACAGTGTTAAGCTGCCATGCAGGTGGTTGTGACTTTATTGGAGGATTTACTCTGAATAGTCCTTTAAGAAATTGAGCAACTAATCTGTAAGACCACAAGGAAGGAGATCCAAAGTTCACCAGTATCTTTAAATAGCCGCAAAGTGCACTTTGACGGATTAATGTGGCAAGCCATATTTCGCTATCGATAGCAAATAAGGCAACATCTATTCCGGAGGCGATGTAATAGGATGTGCATCCAATTTTTCACACCATAACCAAAATAGTTTACATTTGAGGCGATGTGTTTTGTTGGTAGTCGGCTCCGGCCTTAGCAAGGATATCCTTCTAGTCCTGTGGAATTGCTAGGCGTTGGAGCTCATGGTATTCAGGAGCCGTGCAGATAAATGCAGACAAATCTGGTCTGGATGAAGGACCTGCTTGTTGTTCATTGACAAGAGCACTTGGGGCTTCAGTTAAATGTGGCTAAGCCTGTGACAACATGAGTGACTCCGCGAAAAAGTGTTGTCCGGGCCATCGTGGAGCAATGAGTATCAACTGTCATGGTTCCCTTTTCATTTTACTGAGTAGCCTGGGAATAAGAGAGATTGGGGAAAAGCGTAGCTATAAATCCAAGAATATTTGATCAAAAAGGCATTCCTCCAGGACCCTTTTTGAGGGTACCAGCTGGTGTAAAACTGGCATTTTTTTCTGTTCTCCTGGTTTGCAAAAAGATTACGTTTGTACTTGCCCCATCATTGGACTATGGAGTCCAGAACGAGTTGGTTCAGTTCCCATTCGAGACAACTCTGGGTCATTCTGGTCAAGGCGCTTGCCAAACAGATGTATATTCCTGGTAAGTGTCCCACTCTTATGGTATATTTGATGATGTAATGCCCATTGCCAGATAGCGTGAGCTTCTAGGGACATAACTGTGGATCTTGTACCTCCTTGTTTGTTGAGATAATACATACTTGTCATGTTGTCTATCTTATCAACACAAATGACCCCCTGAATCCTTGTCAAGAATTCCTGGAGTAATAAGAAAATATGAGAGGGACCCCTTAAAGTTATCAAGGGAATTGAGGTACATATACCAATAAAAAACTTCCTGGAGTGCCAGAGGGACTGCTTTAAGATCCAGGAAGTCAATATGCATCCTGGACTGTTCTAGAGTCCATTTGCCCTGAACTTGAAGATCTTTTAAGTGACCTCCACACCCTTCTAGAGAAGCGTCTGTTGTAATGACGTACCCTCAAAGGAGAGGAAGGAATATTCTTTATGCTGGGAGATTGTCAGAATTTGTCCACCAAGGAAGAGCTGTTTTCATCACTGGGGTGATATGAATAATGTCAAATGGTCTTCTCCCTGGAACTCCTGTGCATCAGTTTCTCTTTGAAAGGATGCTCGTTAAGTCGAGCATGAGGCTTAGGGGGATGGCTGATCACATCATGCTAAGTAGAGACTTGATTATGCGAACTGAAGAGCACTTTCTTTTTGAAAGAGAGTGGGATAATATTAAAAGTTTCTTTTGTCTGTGTGTGGACAAGAATTACTTTCTAGCAATGTGTCTGGAGTTGCTCCTAGAAAGGTTATCCTCATTGAGAGAGAAAGGAGAGATTTCTGGAAGTTGACTGCAAAGCTCAAAGTTTGAAAGAGTTGTAGACTCTTTGAGGTATCCCTCGACACTTGTTGGAAGGATGGAGCTTTTATTAGCCAATTGTTGATGGATAAGAAAACCGAAGACCAACTACACGCAAACCTCGCTCTCTGCCCACCCACCGACGATGCTGCGCACAGCCTCAGACGCTGGATCGAGGACTGCACCAACACCCTCGCTCCGCTGAAGAAACCCCCCTACAGAGACACCAGCAAGAGGGCCAGCTGGTTCACCCCAGAACTCCTAGCCTCTAAGCAAGCCTGCCGGAAACTAGAGAAGAAATGGCACAGTGAACAAACTCCGGACAGCCATGCAGCACACAAGGACGCCATCCGCAACCACCACCACCTCTCCAGGGCAGCCAAGAGGACCTCCTTGAAAGACCGACTCGACAACAACACACACAATAGCAAGGATCTCTTCAACATCATGAAGAAACTCTCCAACCCCAGCTCCAACACCAACGACATCCCAGCCCTGTGCAACTCCCTCGCCACCTTCTTCCACCGCAAGATAGCAGACATCCACGACAGCTTCAACACCCAGACAGCCCCAACAGACAGCAACACAACAGACCCTCTGCACACCATCGACCACGGCCCCCTGCTAGCCTGGGCCAATGTGAACATCGATGACACCATCAAGACCATGCACACAATCCACTATGGTTCTCCGTCAGACCCATTCCCGCACCATGTCTTCAACAGAGCAAGAAGCTCCATCGCACCCCACCTGCGCAACGTCATCAATCTCTCCCTCGAGACCGCGACCTTCCCAGAGATCTGGAAACACGCTGAGATCAACGCCCTACTCAAAAAACCTAAGGCAGACCCAAGAGACCGCAAGAACTTCCTGCCAATCTCTCAAGGTCATCAAGAAAACCATCAACAGACAGCTAACCTGATACCTTGAAGAAAACAGAACTCTTGACCCTTCCCAGTCAGGGTTCCGCAGCAACCACAGCACCGAGACTGCCCTCATCGCTGCCACCGATGACATCAGGACCCTGCTGGACAACGGCAAGACCGCAGCACCCATCCTCCTAGACCTCTCTGCCGCCTTCGACACTATCTGCCACCGCACACTACGCGCACACCTCCACGCTGCAGGGATCCGAGACAAGGCTCTGGATAGGACCACCTCCTTCCTTTCCGGCAGACCCCAGAGCGTCCACCTCCCCCATTCTGTTCCAAAGCCTCCGAGATCATCTGCGGTGTACCCCAGGTATCCTCCCTGAGCCCGACGCTGTTCAACATTTACATGGCCCCGCTCGCACACGTAGCCCGATAGCACAACCTCAACATAATCTCCTATGCCGATGACACTCAGCTGATCCTCTCCCTCACCAAGGACCCCATCACCGCCAAAGCCAACCTCCACGAAGGAATGAAGGCCGTCGCTGACTGGATAAAGACCAGCCGTCTGAAACTGAACTCGGACAAGACGGAGGTCCTCATCCTCGGCTCCAACCCTTCAACCTGTGACGACTCCTGGTGGCTGACGGCACTGGGGGCAGCCCCGACACCCACCGACCATGCACGCAACCTGGGAATCATCCTCGACTCAACGCTCTCAATGACCAAGCAAGTCAACGCTGTCTCCTCCTCCTGCTTCAACACCCTCCGCATGCTCCGCAAGATCTACAGATGGATCCCGACAGATACAAGAAAGAGTCACCCAGGCCCTCATCAGTCGCGACTCGACTACGGAACAGCCCTCTACACTTGAGCCCCGTCCAAGCTCATCAAGCGACTGCAACACATCCAAAACACCTCAGCACGACTGATCCTTGACATACCACGCCACGGCCACATCACCCCCCACCTGAGAAACCTGCACTGGCTCCCCGTCAACAAGAGGATATCCTTCAAGCTCCTCACCCACGCATACAAGGCACTCCACAAGACCGGCCCAGCCTACCTCAACAGACGGCTCTCCTTCTACATCCCCAACCACCAGCTACGCTCTGCCGACCTCTCACTCGCCACCATCCTGCGCATCCGAAGAACAACCACCTGTGGGAGATCCTTCTCCCACCTCGCCGCCAAGACATGGAACACCCTCCCACTGAGCCTACGACAGACCCAAGACCTGCTGATCTTCAGGAGGATACTCAAGACCTGGCTGTTGGATCAGTAGCTCCCCCCACCCCAGCGCCTTGAGATCCTCGCGGGTATATAGTGCGCTCTACAAATGATTGACTGATTGATTGATTGATTGATTGAAGTCCTCTGATATAGCTGATCGGAGATCAGAGGGAAGTATCTTGAATTGATAATGAGTGCTGGCTACTGTGAATCTGAGGAATTTGCAATGCCTGGCATGGATGGGGATATGGAAATAGGCATCTTGGAGATTAAGGCCGGTTAGACAAAGTCTGTGATTGAGGAGATAGGTGATTTCCTAGAGTGTAATCATATAGAAAGTTTAGTTTCTTCAGGCATTTTTTGAGCTTCCTGAGTTCCAGACTAGGGTGTCACTCCCCTGATTTCTTCATCACTATGAAAAAAAAGCGGTAAAAACCCTTTCCTTTCTGAGGATGTGGAACTTGTTCATTAGCCAACACCTCCTTGCAAAGAAGATGATGAGATGGCAAGAATTTTGTTGTTGGAGTATAAGGTAGAATTTGAATGAACTCCAGGGTATGGCTATATGTGATGAGATCTAGGACTCACTTATCCATAGTGATCTCCCTCCATTGATGTAGGTAATGGGCAATTCTGTCTCCCACCGAATGATGATTTTAAGGTGGTGTAACAGACACTTCGGGGTTGTCACTGCTTTCTGCCAGTATCTCTGGCAGAAGCAGCCTGTCTTCTTCTCAGCTGTTGCTTAGAATAGACAGCTGATGGCAGTGCTTGATACAGCTTTTGCTATTGATAGACGGGCCGTAAGGGCTGCTAGTAAGATAGTGGTTGGTATCTCTGGTATTCTCCCGGATATGAATATGCTCCTCATCCACAGGCTCTAGAAATCAAGACTTTCAGAACTGAAGAGTTCCTAGGGATCTCGCTGTCTCAGTAACCAATTTTATTGCCTGTAGGGAGTCAGTGACGTACGTACCAAATAAAGAATCTCCGTTGATTGGTATATCGAGAATTTTAGTTTGGACTTCTGGTCGGAATGACGTAGCTTTGGGCCAACTCTGGAGTCGAAGGGCAGCTGATTCTGTTAATTGCCAGAATCCTAAGTGGGGGTGGGCAGAATTCCACAGAGTTACTTAAAAATGTGCTAGATTATGCAGACTTCCGCCCACCGTGGAGTTTGGGTACTCTGCAGTGGCCCACAGTCACCAAGGCCCTGGGTGTTTAGCCTACAAGCTTGTACTGTAAACCCTTTGTGCCAGCGATGCCCCTCTGGTGTCCGGGTGTTACTGTTAATACTGTCAGAACTCAGAAGATTCTTGCTTCTAAGTTCTGACAGGAATCTCAAAGTGGTCTGGTGGTTGCACACCTGCAAGGACACTGAATCTTTTCCGGCAATGCTCAAGATGAAGCCTGGGTGGAAGTAACGTGATATAAGCACAGTTTCTCCTCTTGACAAGTGAACACACACACGGTAGGCTGTGAGCAGCACATAAGTAACTAACCAGTATATAAAGGTATAGAAGATGGATTTAAAATGATAGTAAAGTCATCACTCACCAGGCGAATTCTCAGTAGGCCGGAAATTATTCCACAAAAAGAGCTGAAAAGCACCATCCATCATGGTGAACTTTATCATGGTGAGGGGGTTGCTGGCTGTCGCCACTGACTGGTCCATTGAAAAGTTCAACCTGTTGCATCAGCAGCACCCGGACTGCAACTTTAAAAACTCAATGCAGTGCCCAGGTACAGCAAACACAGCCCTGGGCCATCATTGCTGCTGCTGCTGGAAAATGAAGGCGGTGGGAGAGCTGCTGCTACAGGAGGGACTAAGCCTTCTCCACCGTCGCACACCTCAAGTGCTGGGAAGGTGCCCTGGCTACCCGCGGGGACATCACAGCTAGGTGGCTCGGGCTTTCCTCCCAGACAGGGAGGCGTTTTCAGTAAATGGTGGTGGGATCAGTGCGCGGAGGAAAGGTGAGGTGATGCAAGGGTCCAGACAGCAACTGGTTTGCACGTCTCATTTGCAACCAGAAAGCAGGCAGCAAACTGCGGTCTGTGGTGGTGTGGCTGCTGCTAGAGCAGTGCTGCGAGTTCCAGAGCATAAAACAAGCTTGTTTCCTCTAAAAACAAAAGCAAACCTGGACAAAAAAATGAGACAGCAACACAATTTAACAAAACGTCTCAAATGGGCACAGTAAACTCCGCTTCGTGGTGGGACAGAGTGTTTGCTGAACTCCAAACGGAGTGGCAAAACTCTGTCCGCGGAGCGGAGTAAAATGCCCACCCCTAATCCTGAGGATGCAATGTCCATGTTGCAGTCAGTGATCTCAGAGGATTTCCCCTTTCTGTAAGATCTTTGAAGCTTCAGCATTTTTTTATTTTTGGCAAGAAATCAAAGTTTGTGGCGATGTCTGACCACATCTGGTGATCATATCACCCAAGTATAGCCAGAGAATTTGCTGCATGGACAGTTGTACCTGACATTACTGTAAATCTCTCACCGACATTATCAAGACGACTGCCCTCTCTATAAAGCAGAGTAGAGATTGGGGTGGAAGGATTTTTAGATCTGTGCTGTGCAGTTTGGGTAATAACTGAATCAAGTTTTGTATGCCCCACAAGATAGGTAGGCGAGTCTTCTGGTGCATTATATTTCTTGTCAATCGTACGAAGAAACTCTGTGGCAGTATCCGGTATCTTCATTATTTTTACTCCTTCTTTCCAAATATAATCTACTTTCGGTATTGCTCTGACAGTTTTTCTGAATTGCTCTTTGAAAGCATACGGAGAGCAGTCTCATTGCTTGACAGTGATGGGAACCCAGAAGAATTTGGCTGCTCTCTTCATTAGCATGTGAACACCATCTATATCCTTTGGTGGTGAATCCACTGGTTGTGGTGCTGGAAGTGTAGGTGGAGGAATGAGGGAATCATTCCATTTGTTAGGGAAAATGTAATTGTTTGTTATTTCAGCTTCTTCCCTATCCCCATCATTATCATCATCTGTAGTAGATTGATCCTATCAAGGAGGCATAGCGATGCAAGATTGTTTTGTCATCCTTCGAGTAGGTGGAGGTAGTATATGGTCCGGTTACCTAGGTGCAGGTTTAGACACCTCTGCAGATAGTTGTTGCTCTTCAGCTATTGTTGGAAAACGCTTGTAGTAATCCTGAAGCATGCTTTGTAAACCTTGTACCAAAGCAGCAGGAACCTGGACCATGCCTTGAGGTAGTGGAGGAGGAGGAGCATAGTGATGGTATTGTTTCACATATTGAGGGCCTTGATAAACAGGCTCACAATAATTATCTTCTTCCCTTCGTCCCGATACTTTAAGTGCACTTCAGAAGGATTGTGAGCTCCACCAATAGGTCCTCACCATCTGATTCTTCAAGATCCAACAAGTCACTGGGTGGTAGTGGAGACACCTTACCAAGAGACATGCATTTAGGGCGAATACTTTCAGGTGATGATAAAAGTCAAGTCGATGAGGTCGTCAATGGTAGCGTTGACGGCGTGGTCAAAACTAACATGGATGGCTTCTTCTCTTTCAGTTTCAACGATGAGGATGAAGAATTTTCTGAGATTTGCATCATCAATGGTGTAATTGACAAGGCCTTCATCAATGGTGGAAATGACGCTGATGGGTTGAAGGTGTAGGATCAGTTCACGCCGATGTCACTGTCGTCATTGATGAGGTGGACATCATCGACGGGGTGGTCATCGTCGACAAAGTGGTCTTCATCGACACTGATACAGTTATCGACAGGACGGTGAAAGTCAACGGTGAAATTATCAACGGGAAGCCAGCCTTCGTCGAAATCATGATTTTAGGTGCTGTCGAAGATTGTCTGGACGGCGTTGAAGTGGTCAACTACATTTTGTCATTTCGTTTTCTCTCTTTGGAAACTAGTTCAGAGGAGGATCTAGGTTTTAGGGCAGGGCTACAGATGGAGTAGAAGGCTCCTGTTTGGAGTCTGTAGAAGCCCTTTTAATTTTTCCCTCATGAGAGGAGCCTTGTGAAGGATCCATGATGTGTCTTTTTTAAGGCTTCTTGATTCTTTGAGGTGACTCATGGTGAAATCTCTCCCTCTCTTTAGACGTATGCAAGGAAGTAGAACACTCACTACTTTCCCCACCAGAAATGATGGCTTTTTTAAATTTAAAAATTTGCAGCCATAGTAAATGGTTTCCTTTACGGCATTTGAGGGCTTTTAGAAGAAAAGGTTCTATACATTTTGCAGTCTCTCACCTTCTGGGATGGATTAAGGCAATAAATACATTCCTTATGGGGAAACCTCCAAATTAAGACTTTTCTTACAACAGGTGACAAGATCTAAAGAGTCCTTTCTTGAGAAGTTCTAACATACTGGAACGGCAAAGAATCAATTTGGAAATCAGCAAATCTGAAGAAATGAGCAGAGTACAGGGAGACTTCCTTCACACAACATGCGGTGAAAATCTGAGGGAAGATGCCTATGTTTGGAGTGTTCTAAGGGTGCTGTCACCTTATTGGTCATAGTTAAAGTTTGGTCCTTTTTAGGTCTCGCGCCTAGTGTTGCACTGCGCAGCAGTGCACGGGCAGCGTGAGGCATTTAGGAAGTGAAAAACGGGGTTTCAGCACTGACCTAGGAATCGCACACGCTCGTGCGTGTGCTTTTCCTTTTGTGCTTCCCCATTGGTCTTAGCGTGCTTCTCATAATAAAAGACTGCACACTATTGGCTCGGGGCGCACTCATAGCTCCTCCCATGGCCTATTGGTGTCTATTATGCGCACCAAGCGCGTAACAGACAACAATAGGCCGTGGGAGGAGCTATGATAGTGCCCAGACACAGGCATGATGCACGCGCCACTTGTTTCAATAGCGATCACTTTCGCTTTCAGTCCTACTTTTCAGAGAAAGCCGTCTCTTCATGGCTTGTAACGCGCCTACTGGTTTTCATTATTGTCAGTTTACAGTCACCTAAATGCCTTGTTTATTTTCCCCTATTTGAAAGCCCCCACTAGAGCTTGAGCGGAGTGATTCTTTCTCGACGCTTTTCGGTTCTTTTTTCTCCAAGGTAGGTCACTCATCCTGTTTGAGTCAGTGGCATCCTGCCAGTCTTCACCTGCATTTAACCCCCAGTGCCGTATTTGCTCCCAGGGTGGGGTTCTTGGAAGACATACGCGGCCCCTGCGGGCTGTGGAGCAGGTGCCACCTCGGCAGGTGCCATGTTTTCTGCCAGCAGGCTCGCTGCTGTCTCCGGTTTCTCCCCCTAGAGACGATCCCCAGCCACTCCCAGTCCTGTCCAGGTATTGTGTTTCTGGCAGGTGTCAGTGGAATGTTCTTCTCTTCCACAACTGACCCAGCCCCCCTCCCCCACACACACCATTGATGAAAAAGCTTTCTTCATTGTGAGTGGAAAAAACTCGTCGCTGTGGTACAACTCCTGTGTGTGAACATACGTGTAGCTGCTCTCTGCAGCGCAACAAGGCTTGTTTTCAAACTATGGGAATGCCTGTTTTCAGAAATGAAAATGCGGCTCTCTTCCCATCGCTGCAGATATATAGAAATAGAGAGGTTTCATGGCCTCGTGCAATGTGGGGTGGGGGCACGGCTTGGGCTTCCTGAAGGTCTGTGAGAGGCTCTGAGGCTTAGGGATAGGTCTATGGTGGTGACGCCACACCCTGGTGCTGTGACATCAGGTCTAGACGTCAGCTGCAGAGCTGTGAGGGTGAGACTATGACGGCATGGTGCAGGTCTATGGTGTCGTCGGTACGCAGGGTGGTGACGTCAGGTGACTTACCTGTGACTGCGGGGCGCACGATGTGACGCAAATGTGAGGGGAGGGCTGTAGTGGGCAGGGCTCTGAAGGCTTGTTGCAGGTCAGTGACAACAGATGCAGGCTGTTTATGTTGCACACATTTACATGGTTTTCCATACTTACTGCCAGCTTTTTGAACTTAATTTCTCTGTGCATTGTGCAAGCCGTGCAGTGTGGTAGAAAAGGTCACCATGTTCCCATAGGCGCAGGCTAACCTAAGGAATGTCCCCACTACCTGAGCGTCCATGCAATTTGTTAATGGAAAGTCCCTTATTTTTTGGCAGTTTTGTAGACCACTCTAAGCTGTCCGTGTTTTGTTTGACCTTTTTACTTATTATATGAAAATATGTAACTCAAAATAATCGGGTTGTGTGGAAGCTTTCGAAGACATGGACGTGTGTAAGGAAACAGCAAGAAATGCAAGTTACGTGGTTTCGAAGCAGAATGGAAACCGGGCGAGCAGCGGAAGCAGATCACGGTCACACACTGACTCAGCACAGTAAGCCAGAGTTGTTAACTGGTGACAGTTTCAGTGATCCTCATCCTCGGTTGTCAGTGTTTGGCCTAAGTGACCAATACCAAGTTCATTGTCACTGAAACATGTTAATTTAAGATCATTGTTACATTTTTAAATGAGCTCTTTTCCTGAACCGGTTTGTCATGTGCAAGGAGACCAGTGTCAAAGACTTCTTGCAAGACTATTTCCTTCCTCTGAACAGAGGCAGACGGTCTTGAAAAACTTTGTGTATTTTGATTTGGATTCTTTTTTGAAAATTGTAAGATTGGCAAGACGTCTCAAGGCCAGACCTACAAAAGGTTGCTATTGTCAAGCTCTCACTCCCTAGTGTTGCTGTGACTCGGGGTTATTAATCAAGCAACCATCTTTCAACTTTATTCTATTTTTTTACCTCTGTTAAAAGCTGACCACTATGTCTAAAATTAGCATGTCACGGCCGGACCTGTTTTTTAAGTGCAGCCACACGCCTTTTTAGGGCTCGGCCTAGCGTACACTGCGCAGCAGTGTCGCGCAGGCCGAGATCTTATGTTTTCCCCAGTACTGGGGCTTGAACCCGCCTTCTCTTCCATTGGCTAGCTTCATAAATGAAGGCTAGCCATTGGAAGAGATGTGTGTCACTCAGGGCTTGAGCAGATTCGTGGGCGTTTCTTGCTTTTTTTTTAAGCCCGCCCCTTTTTTTTGTCATTCGGAGGTGGGCCATTGTGGGCGTTTCCTTTTTTTTTTTTTTTACAGGGCTGTTTTTTCGTCATTTGTAACTTCTATGTTACCGGGATGAATGTAGCGATTCCTGTTGCAGTCCCGGTCCCCTCTGAAGATCCCCGCGTCCCGGTCCTGCTCTCCCCCGCAGCCCCGCAACCCCCCCCCCCCCGCGGCTCGCTCCCGGAGTCCGCCGAGGGCTTTTGAAGCACTTTGCTGGGTTCAGGGCTTCAGGCTAAGGGGGGATCGTGACGTCGTTGAACCAGTGGGCCCTCAAGCTTCTTGAGTGGCGTGAGTGAATCCTGGGCAGTCTGAGCGGCCGGGGCTCTGTGTGCGTGGAGTCCCCACGATAATAACCATAATAATGCTGCAGAGGGCCTGCTCGTCCCGCACGCTCGCTCACTCACTCACCGGCCTCACCGCTCCCCTGCCTGGACCTTAAGGTTGCGTGGGTCGATTACAGACCGACTTGCGGGCAGGTTTGCGGGCCGATTATGGCAAGATTGCCAAGGGCGTCTTCCCAATCCGAACTCCTGCTCCATAGCCCGTGTTATATTTCTCGGGTCGGGGGGCACTGAATTTTTACTTTCTGCAGTACTGAGCGGCAACAAAATTATTAGTATTTCCGAGAAGGGCAAGCTGAAAAAACATAAAAACAAACGTGTCGCGTTATTTCGCAAATGGTGCAGGGAAACCTATACGTGATTTAAAAAGAAACATATGGTACGAGATCCGTTTTGCGTTGAGCATTCAGATTACACCAGGGATAAAAACAATGGGCAAAAACTGCGTGCCGTGAATTGAAAGCAGGAGTGAGAGGAGAAGGCAGGGGGAGCTGCAGCAAGAAGGTGCCGCGCTCGAGGGGGCAAGCGCGGGGCAGAGGAGCAGCCCTCCCTGGCTAGCGCCTGTGCTGTTTCCGCCTAGCTCCGTGCCAGGTACACACCAGCCTCACTCCAGGTGGCATCACCAAACCGGGGGACTCTGCATTGCGACCACCGACATCTTCACAGAGAATTACCAACTCTTCTTGGCACCTGGAAAGTAAGGAAGCTACCAGATATCCCTCCCTGGGGGGCTTGCCCATTCCATTCTTGTCACGCATGCTTGTCCAGCAGCTCTCCCATCTTTTTCCTTTCCGTGCATTCCTGTCACTCGTTCATTCCAGTGGAGGAGGGAGGGGGGCGTGTCACCTATTTCTTCCAGAGGGATATTTGTTCGAGTCACCTTTCGATAGAGAGGCCTGCTTACCCCGTCCCCCAGCCCTCCCCTTCTGACTCATATGTGTATATCACAATAGGTGGTACTACGGGAAACCCCTGCAGGAAAAAGGTAGTGAAGAGGAAATTGGGGAAGAGTACCACAGGTAGAAGAGGGGAAGCTTCCCTGCCCCCACTCCTGCCTACCTGCAGCCTTGGGTGCCCACTCACAGGGCGAGAGGGGGTTGGTGCATAGCAGTTATTCGCTGCTCGCCCGCCCCCCCCCCTTTTCCATGGCTGCGGTGCTTTAAGTCCGGACTGTTGCCTGCCCCCCTTTCCTCCCCCCCCCACCTACCTACACTTCTGGAAGCCTGGACTACGAATGCTTAGTAACCCCGAGGGGGTAGACGGCCCACCTGGTCTATAAACGGAGAATTGCGTTGTGTGTTAACACTACACAGAAAAGCCCCCCTCCCCAATTTGCGCGTCATGAGAGTTGTAATAATGCAACGCAACTCCACCATGGAGCCAAAGAACGGAGGACTGACTTGTCCCCTCCTCTTATTGCTCTGACGAGCCCATGTCACCTTTGATCTCCGATGAGAGCTTTGAGAGGATGGAACTCGCTGTGTGGGGGAGGGGTGCATCTGTGGGCATACCTTTGGAATGCATGCTCTGTGGCTGGCTCTCCTACACATGCCTGGTGGCCGTTTGTGTAGTGGGGTCCGGCTTCAGCCGCTGTCTCTGTTAGAATAGATATTTCCCACTGTTTACATCATAGAACGACGTGCTAGTCTGTTAAATTGTTAATTATGAGAACTGGCTTGAAAAAAATAACACTGCTGTGAAGAAATGTGTATAAAACGTACGCACATAGAATGCACGCGCATACACGTGCACACATTCAGTGTTCAAAGTGAAATTGCATGCACGCACGTATTATGCGATTCTCACTAATCAATTAACATTATTTTGCAGAACATCTGTGCACTGATTTTACCTGAGTGACAGTGTAAAGGGGTTTGAATCTGCATCCTCCAAGTTCTCTTTTTCGCTGCCCTGAATTTAGAAGGGGTATTGACAAAAGAATGGCCTCCCTGTGGTAGCAGAGCACTGGCCCCTGATTGCGTTATTGTTACTACCCACAAGGCAAAGGTTCTGTTCTATTTTATAGCAGCATTGATTCTTGCTGTTCAGTTTTTTATATGTACTTTCCGTTCTGATTCAATCTGTCCCAAATCTGCTCTGGAGGGCCAGGTGGCAGCCCAGTGGGTTCACGCGCCTGGTGCAGGGATCTGTGTAGAGTGCGCAGAGCACCTATTCTTGATTTCACAAATAGCTGTCTCAGCCTCTCACATTTCTAATCTTTGTACGTAGAGGCCATTTGCTTTGGTAATGGGGACACTTGTTGTGTAAGGTCACATGTGCCATGCAGCGGAGGTAGCAACACGTCACGTAATAAACCCGTGTTTCAAATATTCACTCTTGTACAAAGTACCTTATATGGGCATTTACCTTCCTTAAGCACTCTTAATTTGGAAAGGTGCATTTAATTAAGCACATGGAAAATAAGCAATGTGCCCAGGCTCACACAACGAGCCCCTGAAGTGCCTTTTGACTCTGCAGTCCACCACCAGTAGCCTGTGACTGATCTTCACCCCTAGACATCCCTCTCATATCCTTAAGAATAGTACCCCTCCTCCCCTTACACATCCACATCTGGAGTCAAAATTCAAACTCTTTTACAGTACTGGTGCCGCCTCTTCCCGATACAAAGAGTGTTGGCCGCCTTAGGTTTACCAATATGCTTTGTTACTCTTCCTTTCCTCACAGAGTTCTCACACCCTTGGAGCTTCTCCTCGCCCAAGGCATTTCTGCAATCCTTCCATTTCACTGGACACTTTGCCATAATGTTCTTCTAAAAGGTGCATACTCAGTCACGAACTGCGAGACCACGCCCCCTCTGAATGGAAATAAAAGCAACCACGGATATCTAGTGCCTTGTTAGGCCGCATCAGTGAATAGCAGCTTGAGGCCTATTGAGGGGCAAGACTTTTGCTTTTGGCACTCTCCATGATAACTCAGTGAGCAAATAAAAAAATGGAAGGGAGAGCCGCCATGAATTTTCACCAGTGACTATGGTTATTCAAAGCGGTTCCACTCCACACTTTGGGTTTTTCTCTGTAAGTGACTTCGAGTGAGACCAATACTCAAGTGAGGACATTTTCCCCAGAACTGGGGCTTGAACCCGCCTTCTCTTCCATTGGCTAGCTTCGTAAATGGAATGGAATCTCTGTCACCACCGCAGGCCCGGAAGGCAACGACAGGAATGATGTCTACAGTAGAATACGGAAGCATCTGGGCCTCTCATCACACAGAGCGGGTAACATGTATTTCTTTACAAGGACATTTTCAAAGAAGATGAAGTATTGCACTGTGTTACTGCCGGTAATTAAATATGTGCTTCATGACGATTATTAGACATTAGTTGTGTACATACAGTAATAGTAACAACTGATCACATAACTTGGGCAGGCGTGTGTGTGGCTCTGTCTGTCTGTGTGCGTGGCTCTGTCTGTGTGTGTGCGTGGCTCTGTCTGTGTGTATGCGTGTGGGTGGCTGTCTGTGTATGTGCGTGTGGGTGGCTCTGTCTGTGTGCGCATGGGTGGCTCTGTCTGTCTGTGTGCGCGTGGGTGGCTCTGTCTGTGTGCGCATGGGTGGTTCTGTCTGTCTGTGTGCGCGTGGGTGGCTGTCTGTGCACGTGGGTGGCTCTGTCTGTGCGCGTGGGTGGCTCTGTCTGTGCGCGTGGGTGGCTCTGTCTGTGCGCGTGGGTGGCTCTGTCTGTGCGCGTGGGTGGCTCTGTCTGTGCGCGTGGGTGGCTCTGTCTGTGCGCGTGGGTGGCTATGTCTGTGTGCGCGTAGATGGCTCTGTCTGTGTGCGCGTGGGTGGCTCTGTCTGTCTGTGTGCGCGTGGGTGGCTCTGTCTGTCTGTGTGCACGTGGGTGGCTCTGTCTGTGTGTGCGTGGGTGGCTCTTTCTGTGTAGGTGGCTCTGTGTGAATGACTGTGTGGGCGGCTCTGTATGTGTGTATGGGTGGCTTTGTGTGGGTGGCTCTGTGTGGGTGCAAATGCAATAGGTCTCGCATTTGCGAGCGATTAAGCTATTGGTATTGTAAATGTCAATGCCATTTGTTTATGTTTTCAAAACAAAAACATAAATAAAAATAATGTCATGAACAATGCCAATGACTCTAATTTTAACAATGCCGAGACCATTGCATTGTAAATGCTTGTTTTCTATTTCTTTACTTTTGTTACAATCGCGGCACCCGCGCTTTATCTTTAAATCGTGTGTGCCGATTTTGCTTCAATAGTAAAGAAATAGATTTTTTTTTCCTTTTTGACAGCTCAGCACGCTTTAACATCAGTGGCCATGCGCCTTCCTTGCTTTGGCAACGTGCCTTTCTTTTCATCGGAGTACCAGGCAATGGCCTGCCTTTATTTGCCCTTCTCAGTTCACTAATCAGCGGCACTCCTTCTTGGCGGGACTTGCCACCTATGCTTCCTCTTCGGCCCATGGGACTGCTGAGGCGATGGCTGCAGCGTGCGCTCCTCTCTTTGTAGGGCGCCAAACTTTTAAAACTGTCTGTGCCCCCCGAGGGTGGAGGAGGATCTAGGGGTGCTGCTCTGCCTGCCTCACAGCCACCATTCCCTCCCACACAAGGCACCTTCACTCTCCGGGCATCCCAAATGCCACCTCGGATGAATGGGTACAACATCCCCAGGTTAAATGGCTCTCTTGACAGTCTTGAAACAAACAAAGGAGCTGCTGATTTAGGAACGAATTCCAACACCTTGTCTTTATCTGCCACACTGCTCCCCTCTTGCATTAATTAGCCCCTTCGGTGACATGCCCTCTCGTGCTTTCAGGGTCCCTCACATATTTCCCATCATGTCATTTATAGATATTATCCTATCTAGTGCATGGTCCGGGCACTGACAGAAGCAGACACAGCAGCGGGCTTGCATTCAATACGGGACATGCAATCCATTCATATTTTGTAATAGTAGTACTGTAAAAACTCTACTGTAGTGCACCTTTAAGAATCATATGCGAGGCCCGAGCACTTCCCATGGCACCCCAGCTCTCCTCAGCTCGCCCTTCGTCAACTGTTGAGTGAAATTATATCAATAGTGGATTTGTGTGATGTCCTTTATTTTTGAATAAATACACCTCTTACTAGCTATTGAAGCCTGCTAAAAGCTTCGACTTCCCTTTACCATGCTAGTTTCTGGAGGCTGCACAGGACGGATGTCTGATCCCACAACTGCTCCCACAACTGCTCCCCTCCACCCTGTTCCGCCAAAGACTTGTGTTTAGTTGCAGCACACTTTCACTTTGAACAATAGCGGGCTTCTCCATACCACCCGGTTCCACCCTCCAAACCTTCCATGTTGTTGCTGGAGTTTAACATTAAACAAACAGTGCTTGTTTGTTTTTACAGTGCTTGTTTTTATTTGCAGAGCGCATTCACTTTTAACAAGAGCGGCCTTCCCCATACTCATGCCTAATTGATATCCTCAATGTGTGCCACAGCCCTTATTAGAAATACATTAAGCAGGCCGTGACATTTGTAAATAAGGGAATAACTCTCGGCAGGTCAACAGAGATAAACAAGCATTTGCAATTCAATAAGTGTTGCATTACTAAAACTTTGAGCTATTGGCGTTCTAATTAATGTAAAGTAATTAGCTCAAACTTTAAGTAATGCGAGACCTATTGCATTACAAATGCTTGTTTAGAAAGGACATAGATAGGCTATTTAGCTGACTTCAGCATTGCCATTATAACTATGATACTGGTACATACTGCTTTATTATGGTACTGTGGGACACCCTCTTCCACGACGGAGAATGATTTAAGCATGCAAATCTATGAAAGAAACCACAACACTGGAGAATATAACTTTTGCTCAACAATGCATGGAACAAATAACCGACTAATTAATTATTTATGATTAACATTTTCTGATGTGATTTCAATATCAATTTGGAAAATTCCAATAACACTGTTGTCAATTTGTTCACTTCATTCTTCTCTAATAATTCTCTTACCCTACATTGCAGCAAACTCACCCATATCAAGGACTCTACACTGGTCCTGATCATCTGGAAGTCTTATTTGCCTACAACTGAAGGACCCAATCATCTTTGACTGGTCCAATCGCTCTCAGATCACTTTCTCATTTGTGTTTAAACATGGAGACACCTGCCTTATTAATCATAGACAACACCATACTAACCGCAAATAAAGATGACCCGTGTCTCATTGTATTGATGGACCACTCAATTGTCTTTGACAAAGTTAACGCTCTAATTTCATTCACACTTTGAAGTCTTGAATGGGTAAAGCCCTTCCCTAATTCTTCACCTACTTATCCAGCCAACATCATTTCATTCAGTTGGACATCACCAGGTCCCAGAAAATCTGCATCAGCTGCCTCTTGGAACTCTACTCACCAATAAAAACACTGAAATTCCCAATATGTCCATGATACACAACTCTGTTTAAAAGTCTCCTCTGCTCCAGATATTCTAAGCCTCAATGTTAGACCTGTCAGCCTTAGTGTGGTCTTCTCCCAAACATTTTGCCTACTTATCTCGACTTTTCTGCTGGTCTACACCTAATTGTCATATTCAGTTTAGTTGTAAGTCCCTTAGAGTGGTATACCATGTAGCCAGAGCCTGCAAATTAAATTCTACTAGTGGACCTGCAGAACATATTGTTCCACCCACTTAGTAGACCCTTAAGACTTGTCCCAGGTTTTCCATTGCAGCCGGCGTGCAATTTTAAACTGCCAATAATACTTGGCAATAGACCCCTTGCCAAGCCATGTACTTCCCTTTTGTTGCCTAAAGGTCACCCATAAAGTAGACCTGAGATAGCCGATAGGGCATGGTGTATTGTAACAAAAAGGTTGGACATGTCCTGTTAAGTTTTACATATCCTGTTAGTACAAAACTCCTAAATTCGTTTTTCACTACTGTGACGCCAACATGTTCCTTAGGATAACATTGGGTTGCCTTATTACATTTAATAAGTGTGAGCTTTTGATTGGGCCCCGATAAGCATTTCAGGTCTTGTACCTATAAAATTGTAATTAAAAATTATCTTTTATGGTAAAGTCGGATTTTAAATAACTATTTAAAAATACACCTCCACTATGTCTCTGCAGACAGTTTGGAGCCAGGGCAGGGGAGTCAGGAAATTCCAAGCACTTCAAAGAGAAACCTCTACAGAGTTCTCCCAACTTGAATGAAGGAAGCAGTTATAGAAATAGGCCCTCAGATCATCTCTTCAGTTCACTTTCTGGACCTGAAGAAGACCTCTGAGGTCTTACTGCTGTTGTGGCCTGCTGTGTACTCCATAAGACTACTTTACAGCACCCGGAAGGACTGCTTTGCTGTCTGGAGCCTGCCTTGAACCCTCAGAGCTCCGCACTGCTGTTGAGCTGTGCATCTTCACCTGAACACAAGACCACTAGAGCGACTCCAAGGGTTAGTTTCTTGGCCTCTTTTCCAGAGCGTTAGGGACAAATAAACTGCTCTGCCCATCTTGAACTTGCACCTGGGCCCAGCCTGGGTGAGTCCTGAACACCCACATGGTGTCCCACCAGTCCTGGGCCCATGGTTGAGGTGCTAAAGGTGCCCAGATATTCAAAATCCAAAAAACTGCTCTGAGAACAGAGGGAGACTGGGACCAACCTGCTCGGTTATATGCCCAAGGTGCATTGCCGATTGGCCAGACTTTGCACCTGCTCCCGCTACATTCTTCTCCGGCTACATTCTTCTCCGCAGCAGTAAATCCTGTTCAGCAGTCCTTAGCCAAAGAGGTATCTGATCTCCTGGAACTGTCTTCAGATACTGCCTCCTGCCTTGTTCCACTGAAGGATTTCCAACTTAAAAAAGTGACTAATTTCGAACAAAGACATTTTCACTGTGACTTTGCCCAGTGGCTCGCTAATGATGACACGTCCTCCTTGGACACTGCCTGCAGCCATTGCCACTCTAAACTTTAACTTCTAAGAGCATTTTTCGTGAACATTTTTCTTCTAAGTCCAAAGGTAAGCACCGACAGGGCCCAATCCACTTCTTTTTTATGACCCACGTTCTATCGCAGTCTGCCATATTTTTTCACTTTGACTTAGTTTCGCACGACTAGATGTCTGTGGTTGGCGCTTTGATCTTTTAGGCACTTGTGTATTCACACAAAAAATAAAAATTCATAACTCCAGTTATACTTATTGGATTTTTGTCATTTTGGAGTCAAATTATTTATTAAAATGTGCTTTGTTTGTCTAAATTGGAGTGGAATTTTTCTTCTGTTCACTCCTGTTTGTGTGCTGCATAAATACTTTACCTATTGCCTCTAAATTAAGCCTGAACACTTTTTGTGCCAAACTACCCAGGGTTAGGCGCATGTTAATTTAGTTAATTTTTTGTGGTTCGCCCCTCCCAGGGATTGTGGCTGTTGCTTGACCAAGGCTCATAACGATGGATTGGAACACGGCCCTGAGTTATTGCCAGAGGTTGTGATTAAATCAGGCATTCCATTCATCACTTTTTGTATATTTTTTTGTTTAAATTAACAAAGCAAAAATATTGATATGACCTGCTTGACAGAAATGGTTTAATTTCTAAATATGTGCTTCTAATTAAATCTGTGTATTTTTCTTGCTATTTTGAGTTAGATTACACTGGTTTGGTTCCAATGGTAAACTGATAAAATGTACAATTGATTCAGTTTATTATGTCATTTTATATTGTTTGTTTCACATTACATTTGAGTACATTAATGGTTTTGCCTATATCTCATCATTCCATGTGTGTTTTTACTGAAGGTAAGACTGTTTTGTTTTTTAATCATGGTTTATGGCTGTCAATTGATAACTGTTTGAGGTGCATACTGACCACATTTGATGTTCAGCCTTGGATTCATTCCGGCCGGCATGCGACTAGGTTTGAAGTATCGATCTTTTGATGTTTTCACCAAAGCAAAGGGCTAAATCGATATCCCAATGGGCCCACCAAGCTTTCTCAAAGACTGTCTGGTTTACGTATGAGTTAATCGTCCTGAAGTGGCATTGTTGGGAGCTCAATTACATTTATGATTCCCGCCAACACTTTCCACTTTGGTTGACTAAACAACTTACCCATTGTTTGCAGTCTCCTGCAGCAAGCTTAGGGCTACACTCAAGATTGTATAAACTCCCTAGGATTGTAGTAATGATGCCTCTATTATTCCGTTTTTTGTATTATGTTTGTCATCTACTCAGAGCAAGGGGGGGTGATGCATCAGCAGGTCTAGAAACATCCCAACATTTAGGACTCTTGCCTTTATCCTTCTGGTGCCTCCCACATACATTCTGCCCTGAGGATGACCCATTTATAGTTAATTTTGCATATTGGGTTGAAACGTCGGCTGTGGTTCTGTGACACTTGTATCACAAGTGTTGGTAATAACATCCCAACATCTCTATCAGTCACATGTATATATTGCCATTGTAAATAATACTCGTGCACTGTAGGCTCACTTTATACACTTGCTCTGCACCGTCACTTTATAGGAGCACCTATTATAGCAAATTTGTTTTACTAAGTTCTTTGAAAATGTTAGTTATTCCTTCCCACATGTTCTGTTTAAACGTAAATAAAATGCATGAAAAGCATACAAACCTCACCTGTGAGGAAGGTTATTTATTACTACTGCAGTGGAAGTTGAGGGCTATACTTCCCCCTTGGGGACCATTTTTCTGCTATTTGATTACTTTACCCAGAATCCCGGGTGACTGGGTTGCCTCTTTATTTTATTTTTTAGAATACACATATCACCAGCTCCTAAAGACTTCCACTGGCTAACAGCTGAACAATGAATTAACCTGAAAGTGATGTGCACTAAAGCCTTGTGGGTAGTGGTGGAAAGAGAAGAAACCAAAACCTTCTGAAAATTAACCCTCTTCTACACAATAGGGTAGAAACTCCATTCAAGCCATGGTAAACAAATATAGGAATTTTTGAGGAGCCTTATATGAAAAGTAGAAAAACTTCAGATTAAACATCTGAAATCATCTAGTGGAATTGTTTTAGCTGCCTCATTGTTAATAAAAAAGGCGTTTTACAATAACATTTTTGAATGAAGTTTTTCTGACCAACCGTGGGGCCCTCAAAAAGTGAAGGACCTGTGAAATAATTACCCCATGCCTTTTCCTTTCTGAAGGACATTGTGGTCCATACCCATAATCACCCTCAACCTTCATTTAAGCGCATTGCCAATCATGTAGCCTTAACAAGACCACTGAAAATTATCCAGTTCATTTTTATTCAGTGCCTGTCTTTACAACTTGGCTATGTTCTGCCAACACCACCCACTATTTACCATGGAGAGGGCCTAAACCCCAGGCAACAGAAACTAGCATAAATGTCACTAGTCAAGCACTAACAACGGTTAGAGAAAGAATAGCCACTTTCTCTCTTGGGACTAACGGCAAGGTAGTCTTTAAGAAAACTTTTCACAAAACACAGTGTACACATGCAAGATGTTAGTACTTTACAAAACACACAAAAAAGAACAGGAGGTTTAATAGAGCGCAATGTGTTTTATTTCAGATAGTTAATGATCATGTGGAGCCCAGATTACGAAATGTTTGTACGTGGCCATAAATCCATACCACCCAAAAACCTGCCAAGCGCATACATGCACCAAAAGCGGCATTTTTGAATGATTTTTCTTAAAATATAAGAAAAAAACATTCCAAGATTACTAATTTGCAGGTATATGCATGGGCAGCCACCTTGCTCAGGTTTAAAAAACATTTTAGATGGCTTCCCTCTGATACAGAGGTGCTCAAAGAGCAAGGGACTGAGGGGAATAAGCAGGGGGGCTAACTATTTTTTTTATAAAAAGAGAGGGGACTGGAAATGTGCGGGTACCACTGAGAGACAGAGGGAGACACAATTATCTCTCATGCACTGCAATTAAAATCTTACATCAGCAGTGAAAAGATAAAAGTTATTCAATCAAAATATGGGGAGACCGAAATGCTCTTTGTTACTCCCAAACAGACGAACAACCATCAAATCAGGAGCAGGTAACTGTGATAGATAATAAAACCATTGAATCATGAGAAAGCAGCAGAAACAACGTTCACTCCAAGTCTATACCGGATATAATATGTCTATTTGTCAATAAGCACTCTGTAGGCAACAATTAAAAATGATACTTTCAGCAATTGGTCTGTTTAACAGAAAGGCTGAGGGTTCCAAGCGACATGACCGGGTGTGCCTCCTGCCCCGGCACAAATTATAGGAAAGGACCACCTTTAGCATTATGTCCCCCAAGATATTTGCCCTCACTGTTTTGCAGGCTTTACAACTCGGGACCCTTTACCCCTGCTAACCAGTAGTAAAGTGCCTGTGCTCCCTCTTTAAACATGGTTAAATTGCCATACTCCTAATTGCTATATCTAACTTGTCAGTAAGTTCCTGGAATATGGTTCAAAATGTACACAGAACCTGGAAATTAAATGTCACTAGTGGGCTATTCCTCCTGTTCTGCCACACACTATACTGACAGTGCAAACATGCCAATCATTGTAGCCTGATTGTAACAGTACAACACATGCACTGTGAAGTGTCAAAAGAATCCTTTTGACAGGTAAAAAAACCTACCTTTTGAATATTAATAGGTCACCCCTATATAGATCTTGTAGCCCACATGGCAGGATGCATGGTATTTAAAAATCGGACATGCAGGAATTTAAAGTTAGCATGTACTTACTTTGCATAGCCCTCAAAAGCTATATTCACTGGGAGAAGGCAGACTGGCCCATGCAGAAACACTGGAAATCAATTCTAAATATTAATTGTCCTATCTTAAGATAGAGTACGGGCCAGCCACAAAGATTATTCAGCAACACTTTTTAATATTTATTATTCAACAATACTTTTGAATAGTTATTAAAAGTCCAACTCAAAGGCAAAGTTGGATTTTTAGTATTGCTTAAGGAAGAGTACCTTTTAGAAAGTTAGCCTTTCCCTGCCTGACATTTCTGAATACTAATTTAACAACCCTTCAAATGGTCACCCAGCTGGTAAATGGCCCTGAATGAGGTGCAAAATTTGCCCCAGGGCAGAAACAATGGCCTGAGTGAAGGAAGGTGGCTTTGTTCCTCTGGCAGGATGACCATTGGGCTGTACCTAGGAACGTAATTTACTTTAAATTGGCCTTCTCTATACAAGCAAGTGTCAGATGGGCCTCGCCTTTCACAAGCAGATGTCAGAGGACACCTGGATAGGCCCCACCTTCTTATTCTCCCAGTCAGGCAGGCAGCAAATCAAGTGGGGAGAGCTGCCCCCAGAACTGTAAGTGAGTAGGGAGGGGTACTGTGGGACTGTTTGCAGTAGATCAGGCAGGAAGGGCAGCAAAGGTGGGTAGGGTTACCACTAGAAGTTTTAACCCATTTGGTTTGGAAGGACCCAGGAGATACCAACACCCATAATCTAAGTGCCAGGCATAAATGTGGCATATCCTGGCACCCTCTTCAGAACACTGTTGGACCTGAGGAAGATCAGAAGAGGAGTGGACCTACTGTTTGTGACCTAAGATGAACCCTGAATGACAGGACCTGCTCCTTCTTGAACCCAGGACAAACAAGCGGACTTCAGGGGTCAGTTGACTGGCCTTCTGTTCGGCTACAGGCTACAAAATGCTATAGGAGACCTTTTCCTGCAACTCCCTAACCAGTATCAACTGAACTTGACCTTGACCCTGCTGGTGGACTCTGCTGAAGTGAGTCCTGACCCCCTAGTGGTGTTCTTAAGGTCCTAGAATTCTTAGCTGTGTCTAGCTGTACTTCTCCAACCACCCTCTTAAATCTGGCACTTGGAAGGATTTTGGACTTGAAGACTTCCAGAGTTTCAGGACCAACCTGCCAAACCACTTTTCCCAAGGGTGGTGCCAATGGGCAAAAGAAACAAGTTCCTCCTGCTCGGAGTTTCTCCACATTATCAAATCCGATTCAGCAGGACCTCAGTGAGAAGGTATCTGACTTCACAGAGCCCTCGTCTGATACAGCCCACATCCTTCCCTGCTGGAGGATTATGAACTCTGGAAAAGAGACTAAGGGCTTGATTTAGATCTTGGCGGACAGGTTATTCCATCACAACTGTGACGGATATCCTGTCTGCCAAAATATGAATCCATAGGATATAATGGATTTTTTTCCTTCGGCGGATGGGATATCCGTCACTGTTGTGATGGATTAACCCGTATGCCGAGATCTAAATCATGCCGTAAGTCCGAATGCACAATACTGATCGGATAATGATACCAAAACTATCCAACTGGCGAGAGGACTTCCTTGGGCATGAAATTAGGAATATTCCACTTGGAGCTTTTCCCGCCTAAACCAATAGCTTCAGTGTGACTTAATCCAACTGCTATCCCGACTTTGTGCAGCCCTCCTCATATGCAACTTGCTGCCTTGCACCGCAGAAGGATTTTGACTTCCATTTTTGAGACTAAGGGATTGATTTAGATTTTAGCAGATGGGCTCATAATGGTGATGGATAGCCAGTCGATCTAAATATATATCCTATGCAATTTATATTTCGGAGGATAGGATATCCAACAGTGTTGTGACGGAATAACCTGTCTGCCGAACTCTAAATCTGGCCTCAAGTCCTAAATTGAAACATCTGACTGGTTCAAACCTGGTATACGGCCCAAGTTACAAACCCGTCGGCCTGAAATCACGCCTAGGACATGATTACTGTGACCAGTTCAGCCACATTGGCGCTTAGTGCTTTTTGGCTTTATTTTCACTTGAAATTGTCAAAATGTATATCTCTGTTTTCCCTTATTGAATTTCTTGTGTTTATGTGTCATCTTATTTATTAGAATTTCCTGTATTTTTCTAATTTGGTTTGAGAATTTATTGCTTGGTCTTTTGACAATATTAGTATTTTGGTACTGCGTAAATATTTTACCTGCCTGTTCTATACCATAGTTACCCGATGTTCAAGTTAGGTTAATGCAGTAGCACAAATGATTCAGGGAGTTCTGCAAGGATTGGTCGCAAACACGCAGAGAAACAGGGTTTGTCCATTGTCTGAACTTACAGAACCTTCCACTTTTATCAGTACTATTAGTTGAGAAATTCAAAGAGCCTCCTGGTATATCTTCCGAATCATAGCAAGCTCAAAGAGTACAACTAATCCCAAGTAATGGGTCTGTTTAACGTAAGAGCTTGCTTTTAAGTTTAATAAGGATCAACCTAGCAATGTTGTAACCAGGGCCAGACTGGCTGTAGCAAGCACCGGGCGTTTCCTCGTTTCCTGGTGGGCTGGAAGGATGGGGTCCGGTTTTTGACCAGTGGGGGCTGTTTTTGTTACAGGGGGCCAGATTTGTAACAAATGCGGCGGGGATGTTTGAAACCAGCTTCCGCCACAGACCCCCCCTCCCTTCCTGGGCCAGAGCGTCTCGGTAACACCTAGCCCACCTAGCCGCCTGTGTCAAGCAGAATTGCCAGGGCTGGTTTCTGGTCTCAGTCCTGCCGTGGTTGTAACACACATTCCAGTGCATTTTTAGCCTTTTAAATTAACACTCGTTTTATATTCCTGGATTTTCCCTGTAAAAGATGCACAGAACATAAGAACATGTTTTATTTTAGCCTTATAGCCCACTGCTGATGGCTATACAGTTGTTAAACGTCCTGAACCAGAGTTATAGACCCGAGCTGCAGGAGAAGGCCTATACTGAGGGAGAGGGCCTTTAACATTCAGTACAGCCCAAGGCAAAAGGGCTATAAGGTTATTAGAACATTCCATCCATTTAGGGTAGCGTGTTTTAACTTAAAAAGGGAGAAACAAAGACAAACATTGGATTGATGGGGCAGAAGGCTTATACCAGCCATTATAAGCCCGGCACTACTATACTGACTTCAATGGTGCACTCAACAATCTAGTGTTCTAACAAAATGTAATACTGCTCAGCTGTTACTTTGCAAACAATAATTTTCCTCTTTGCTTAGGTTGCTAAATCGACTTAAAAATTAATGCATTAGCAGATTGTATCTCAGAAAGCTTATCGTAGTTAAGAAAATTAGCAATTTCTACATCAAAATGCATTTATTCTAGACAGCCATAATTCGTAAAAGTGTTTATATGCATAGCAAACTCATGGTAACACCGCATATACACAAATTACAGGATTAGTGCCAACCCAGTTGTCCCATTCAATGGAAGAAAATTCCACTTCCATCTGTTCAAACTAAATGTGTAACGGAATTAAACCAAGAAGCCTGAGCCGATTCACTCAGAGAGGGGCTGAAAAGTCAAATCTGACTTTTAAGACTGCTACTGTACGAAGTGAAAATGTCCAACTTGTAGCATTCACAAAAAGTCCCTTATGTACGAGGTAAATGAACTCGCGCAGAAATTATACGAGAAAATATACTGAATCTGCAAATGTGCGTCTGCCACAATGTGTGCTAACTTCATAGGCGGGGATGAGGGGGCTACGGCTGGGGAAAACATGGATATATGTGCATCCTTGGCTAAACCTCTTCCCCAAAATCCAGATGAATATGAGGAGTTATCTTTCCATATCCATTACGGAAAGCAGGTACTCAGTACGGTTTTTATTTTGTAAGAGCACATTTGCGTGCTTTATCAACATGAAAAAGTAACTGAAATAGATACTGAATGCTTACAAACAAGCCAGCCTGTGAGTGTTAATTTATGTTTGAAGGGGCATTTATCCAGAAACAGCTAAAGTCATACAGAACTTTGAACTTGAGGATTCATTAATTCTGGTTACTTGTCTCAAATAATTTCTCCACTGTCAGGGTCAACTTTTAGATTTTCTTTAATATGCACGGCCTCGAACGTTCGTGTGCTTTAAAAACATGGAAACGAATTTCTAAACAACAAAAAAGCTTACTGGACAATTATGAATTGTCAGAAAAAAATTAGGGACCGTTTGCTTGAGGCTCAATTCAATGTGCCCTAATTAGAAGAAGCAATTGCAAAGCAATACACATCATTGGAAAAAAAACAAATAGCACTGGAAAAAGAAGCAACAACTCTACACATCACTTTCTAGATATTCTTCTTAAAAAAATGTGACCTAATAGATCAGGGGGCAGAGGAAAGAAGCTCTGATGGGGTGTCTCACTGGTGGAACTTTGTCGTTTTGACAAGAGTTTGCTGCCACACCAGGTGACAAACAGAGGGGTAGTAAACATCAACCATTACCTCAATGAGCATAAGAATTGAGTAGATTTGCCTTCCAAAGCTTTCCCCCAAAAATGTTGAAATGAACGATTGGTCAGATATGACTAGGCATGTAGTTGAAAAAATGTCACTAGGAATCATTCTTGTTGGCTGTCAAAAATAGTCAAACTGTTTATGTTTTATTTACTGTTCTCCCATTAAGGGAGTTATTCTCATTTCCAACTCCACGAATGAAGCACCCAGCTAGAGCTTTCTTGTGAGGATGCAGCAGTCACAGTGCAGCTGAATGGCGTCGAATACCGTGGCAGATAGTAGAGTGTGGTATACTCTCCTGTTTGTTGTACAATGAAGAACATCATATGTCACAGTGATGCACTGCGAGGGCCATATTGTGTATTTGCCGAATATCAGCGCTAACAAGCCATGCAGGATCAGCGCCTGTACAAGGTCACACAGCGGTCGCTTTGTTAGCTCTAACCCTGCCTTTGAAATAGGGCTGATTTGACACTTCCTCAAACAGAGCTGATCTATGCGAACAAAAGCTTACCAAACAGTGGTGCCTCAGCTTGTGACATGATGGTATTTGAGAACCGACTCATGGATTTGTTCAGAGTTTCGTCACATGATTCTTCAAGCATTACGGACAGTAGTTGAAATGGATAAATCAAGTGGACTGCATAAACTGTTGAAGGGAAAGGAGAAGCTGACAGAGAAAAAACATGCATTTGCAATGCAATAGGTCTTGCATTTGTTAAAGTTAGAGCTGTTGGTGTTGAAAATAACCATGTTTTTTACTTTTGTTTTTTTTATTTGCAGTGAAGTTATTATATTTGCATTTTACTAATGCCAATGGTATAAAAAAGCAAAAGTAAAAAACATTGTCATTTCAACAAGACTAGCTCTTACCGCAACAAATGTGAGTCCTATTGCATTGAAAATGCAATCGGTCTCGCGTTTGTTGGGGTTGGAGTTGTTGGCATTATAAAGGCCAATGTTTTTTACATAGTCATGTTGAAGGGTGCAGTACTATATGTTGCCAAAAGAGGTGCCATGAGACCTCTTTGGTCCACATATAGTACTGCACCCTGCAAAGTTGCAGTTATTTGGCATTATAAATGGTAATGTTTTTTACCTAGCCATGTTGGAGGGGGCGTTTCCATATTTGGCCAAAAGAAGTCCCATGGGACCTCTTTTGGCCACATATGGTAATGCACCCTGCGGAAGATATAGTTAATCTACCCTACCCATAATGCATTGCATGCAAGACAGTACCACGAGTACATTAAAATAGCTATGTCCATATATACAATTAGTAGCTTTGAAATGTGACCAAAGAATTATTATATTCATTCCGGATTAGGTTGTTCTCTGTGTGAAGCTGATGAAGGGAAATTTATAGAAGGTATCATATAAATGTGAGATGTGCTAGTGAGTAAAGTATTCACTGCCAGCCTTACTTAGGACCAAGAGTGTGTCATGCCTGGAGCCCTTTAAGAAAATCATGCTCTGAGGCTGTAATTAAAACCTAGGAAATAACAACACATGTAACAGGGGGTGTCCTCATGGGAGGTTGCAAGAAGAGACAAGGCGGTACTAAGGAGGGACTACTAAGCCTAATGACAGATGAAAAGTCACCATTGACAATGGACAGGAACAGGAGCCAATTAAAAAGATGGGCAGAAAGTGGGCAGAGCTTTATACCCATACCCTAAATACAAAAGACACACAGTTGATGGACAGAATGCAGAACAAATCAAAACATTCACCCCCAGACAAGAGATTTGGGTTAAATCCATCATTCTTTTGCTCACCATGCCACCCCAGTTTAGACGTGGCCATATGGAAATCAGTCTTGACCCTGTGCCTCATGGGAACAGTCCAGCCTGAAACGCCAAGCCGGTTCCTCCCTGGACTAGAAACAAGCACCCTAGGGACGGTTTCAGGGTTTCACCCCTCATTACTAAGTAACATGAAAAGGATGTCCCCAATTATAAATAGAAGTAGGACAAAAGTTCCAAAATATAGAAAAATTCCACCCACAGAACAGCTCAATTGAGTTTCATTATTTATTTTTTATTATAATATTTTGTCATTCTGTTTTTTTGGAAGAAGTAGAAAATATATAAAACAGAACTGGTGGGTTGTTCCCTTTGAATTGGTTCTCTCAGGGTCCCTCTTATGTTTATCTAATTTCACCCCTCATCAGCCAGTATAGCTTAAATCCAGTGGCACAGTGAGCCTGGGACCCACGTCTGGGCATGCCCTGGGCACTTAGGGTGAGAAACCAAAAGGCACACAGTTGATGGATGGAATGCAGAAGAAATCAAAACATTCACCCCCAGTAAAGAGATTTGGGTTAAATTCATCATTCTTTTGCTCATCATGCCACCCCAGTTTAGACCTGGCCATATGCAAATCAGTCTTGACCCTGTGCCTCTTGGAAACAGTACAGCCCGAACTGCCAACCCAGGTCGTCCCTGGACCGGAAACAAGCATCCTACGACCGGTTTCGGGGTTTCACCCCTCATCAGCCAGGATAGCTTTAACCCAGTGGCACAATGACCCGGGGACCCAAGTCTGGTCATACCCGGTGCACAGGGTCAAGACTGATGTGCATGTGGCTGGGTCTAAACTGGGGTGGCATGGTGAGACAAAGAACAATGGATTTAACCCAGATCTATTGACTGGGGAGAACGTTTGATTTGCTCTGCATTGCTATCATCTGTGTGTCCTGTGCATATCCTGAATACAGCATGTCTCGATGAGAGAGTGCAAGCGCTGCCTAGGCGGCACCTAAAACACAAAAAGTGGTGGCAGGTTGACTGTTAGGAACGCTTTGTGCAGTGGCACCGGGATCAGGAGTGCAAGTGGTCCACTCAACCCTTACACTAAACAACCAAGGGGCAGTGGGCCCAAGTTATCAGCTTGTATAAGGGCCACCAGCACCCTTTCTTCGGCACTGTTGAATGCAGTGAATAAATAGTGTACATTAATAGAAAGCAGGGATGTTTAAACTAAAGGTGAATGAGAATAAAGACTCATCTACTATTCATGAATGTAACAGTTACAGACATCACTTCTTGTTTAGTGACGCATAATGAGACTCCGTTATTACTTTTTACTTTATTAACTGTGATGCTAAGATTTCACTATAGAAAAGTAAAAAAATTGAATAAAAATGCACGAATATTAGTTTACCCTTATATGAGTTTATGGTTCATATTAATGCTTGCCTCCTCCAGATCACAGCTAGCGCTGAATAAAATGTGCCTGCTCCATACCTTTAGGAATGTAAGAAGTGGTTGACTTTCTGGAGTAAATCTACCATTGAGACTGTTTGCATCTAAGCATATTTTACTGCCAAACGCATTTCACTTTCCCAGGCACAACAATCCAATCCTAAAAATCAGCATTAGTGTGTGTTTGCCATGCAAGGCACTGAACTGCAGCCATCTCCCTCCTGCCTGGAATATAACTTCTGTAGATTCGAGATTGTAGGCTCATCTGGAGTTGTGGTCGAAGGTATGGATGAAGACAGATGTCCACAAGTGGAAAGGTGCTCATCTACTAAAAGCCTTGACCAACTAGTAACAGCAACGTCCTGGATGCTCTCAAACCCATTACCAGGCTCCAATATCCAGGCTACAAAATAAGTACCAGTCGCCATTTAGTATCAGTGATATTAAGATGGCTGATAAAAGATCAATTTCTGTTCCAAAGTCAAGTAAGTTCAAAATTGCTAGTGTCTGGCCTATGTTCAGTTAGATGCGGCTGCAAGACTAACCTGAGGGGGCAGGGCGGGATTCCATGGTATACAGTCTGAAACGAGTGAGTTGCCAGAGATGCACTCGTTGAGAGATAGTGGCAAAGTTATTGCTGCAGTCTGCCAGGGTCTTTGCAGGGGTGGGCTTTCACTTGTATTTAAGATCTGTGACAAATGGGAGACCAAGCTGAATACATTTAATCCAGGCTATCCAAGTAGCAACCCTTGGTGCGGGGCTGGAAATGAGGATATCTGGCATACTATTTGGAGGTGTCCACTGGTGCAGATGTATTGAGATAAGGAGTTCACTGTGAAATAGAGGCAACATTGAAATATTGTATGCTGGGACTGCACACTTGGCCCAAATGGTGATAAAAGGTTACAAAATAGTGGTGTTAATGTGTGTCTTGGAGAAGCAATGGATTTCTTTCAAGATAGAGTGACCTCAGTAGAAGAGGGCTGGAGTGACTTGGAAGAGCTAATACTTGTGGAGAAGTTGCGAATGAGGATAGTGAGAAAGGATGACCAGATAGCTGAAGATTTGACCGACTGATATTGATGGGGTGTTCATTGGAGGGAAGTGTGATGGAAAGGGGGTGAGTGGTGTGCCCCCTTGCCCCAGGACTGTAATGCTTGATTTCCTGCTGTATGTTGTGGATAATTCATATATGGTATTTTTATTGTACTGTATTTGAATGTGTTGTTGAAAAAACAAATATATATAATTTTCAAAGAAAGTTCTTTGGAAGTGAGAGTTGATATTTTTAACAACATCACTCATATACCCACTGCACACTAGAAGGTGCCAGGACACACTTCGAGCATACCTTTTTTCTACATGACTGACTGAATATGAGGCTTCACCAAATTCATCTTCAAAATTCAATCACATAATTCTGTATTCTTTAAACTAATAACCAATTTAGAGGTTCATACTTTAGATCAACTGGTGTAGTTTCTACTGTCAAGGTAATTGTGAATACAGATCAAGTGATTACCCCTGTGGGGTACGAAAATCAGGTATTACATTGTTTATCTCACAATATCGCCTCCAAGGCTATAGTGGGAATCATCATGCTTTAACAAAAACTAACGGTCTCTCGATCAGGGCAAACAACCCAAACCCAGATACAAGGTACCATGGGACATGAGAACACGGAGCAGCCACTACAAATCCTAGGTGACCCAAGCACGGTAGTCAATTTGTCATCTAGAGTGCTATCTGTTGAGGAAGAGGCAGTATTAAATCTAGGCCTCAAATGTGTTCCCTGCATGAAAACAGATTATACAAAGCTCAAAATGGAGGCCATGGAGTTTTGCCGCAAAGTGAGACTTTAAGCCTTGTTTGCGAATACTCCATTAATTGAAAATGTCTAACCAACAGGCCTGAGAAATAAGTCCAGGTTTGTTCCACACAACAACATTCCTAAACAAGTTTTAGCATTTGAGCAGGTTTTGTTATCTTCCATCAGTAAGTTAGAGAAAAACAAAAGCTACACCCAACAGAATATGAGCCAAAAGCAACGTGCTATAATAAGATCACTAAAAGACAACCCTTCTATTGTAATAAAACAAGCAGACAAGGGTGGGTCGGTAGTCATCTGGCCTAGCCCTATGTATTTATCAGAAGGTGAGAAGCAAGTTAGAAACACTACTTGGTATCGTGAATTACCTGAGGATCCAGTCAAGCAAATCCAGGGACCGATTGCCCAAATTTTAGAACTTGGCAAAGACAGTGGCTTCCTAGGCATGAAAGAACATGACTATTTGCTTATGAAATTCCCTTGGACTCCTGTCCTTTATCTTCTGCCGAAGATTCATAAGAGTTTGCATGAGCCGCCGGGACGCCCAATTGTTTTGGGTTGTGACTCTTGCTTGGAACCCATTGCACAATACGTGGACTTCTTTTTAAAACCTTTCATTTGTGAAGTTAGGTCCTACCTTAGAGACACGACGGATTTCCTTCTTAAAGTCGGAGGTACTGCGTTTGATCCCGAGTTGCAAATAATGGCCACCATGGACGTCACATCCCTATATACTCAAATCCCACAAGAGGAAGCACTAGACGTCATGCAGTTATACCTTGACAAAAGAGAGAGACCCCATAGGGTTCCTATATCTTTTATCTTAGAACTGGCTGCAATAGCGCTGAAAAAGAATTACTTCACCTTCAATGGCGAGTACTTCATGCAGGTGAAGGGGACTGCCATGGGGTGTCCTTATGCCCCAGAGATGGCAGTCCTCTTCATGGCACAGTACGAACAGAAATTCGTAGAGGGAAACAACCCCTTCAAACATCGCATCGTAGAGTGGTACCGATATATTGATGACGTCTGGCTCCTGTGGCAGGGGAGCCAGACCGAACTATTGGCATTCCATAGCTGGTTCAATTCAAGACATAGAGACATACAATTTTCCATTGAATACAGTACCAGTCGCATGACATTCTTGGACGTTGAGCTCACGTGTGACCAAGGACAACTCAAAACATTCCTATTCAAAAAGCCAACAGACAGGAATACTATTCTACATCATAAAAGTGCCCATCGGAGAAAACTTAAGGCTAACTTGCCCTACGGGCAACTACTTAGGATCCGGAGGAACTGCTCCGATATACATGACTATGAGAAACATGCTCGCAATTTCTTCTCTGACATGCAACAAAGAGGCTATCCTAAAAAGCTCCTTAAACATTCTTTTAAACGAGCCAGATATACGCCTCGGGAATGCCTACTTCAAGCTAAAAAACGCACACTGTTTGACAAACTTGTGTGCGTAACCACGTTCTGTCCTGACACGCACAAATTAAGGCAGGCCGTGCTGAAGAATTGGCACCTTTTGGAAGGGCTTGACTGTCCATTTCCTAAACCTATTTTTGCTTTTAAAAAGAACCAAAGTATCATTGTATATACCTAACAGTTGGTCAGAGCTGACATTGCTATACCAAAGCCAAGAAATGACCTACTGTCACAATGGAAATTGAAACCCATTGAGGGCCACTGCAAGTGCGGTAATTGCGTTGCTTGCCCGAACACCATTGAGGGCAAGGAATTCATCCATCAAGGGTTCAAATGGTCACATATTGAGTTTTCCAACTGTAGGACTAAGAACGTTGTTTACGTGATACTGTGCCCCTGCTCGAAGATCTATGTTGGCAAGACCAACCAACAGATCAATCATCGAATCAGCCAGCATCGGTCACGGATTAAAAAGAAAGTTACAACAGCTCCCATGGTCGAGCACTTCTTGGAAAAGGGTCATGACGAACATGACTTCAAGTGGTCGATTTTATGGACAGTTAACTCAACGAATAGATGCCAAGACATTGAACGTACTTTGCTTCAAAAAGAGGCTTACTTAATTCTGAAATTTAATAGCGCTCAAACCGGGTTAAATAACCTTTCAGAAATAGCGCGTTTGTAATATTTTGACCTTGCATAGGAGTTCCTTGGCTCAGTGAGTGATGCGCCGGGCTGGTCCATTTGGCCCCGTTCCTCTATTCTCAAAATGTTCAAAAATTCACCACTCTGACAATAACATCGAGACATTCCGGGTTTGGCAGCAAGCAGACATAACCTAGCCAGGTCCTCTTCCCTCACGGTAAAACACCGTTTTAGACAAGGTACAATCCCTGCTCAGGCACAATATGTGACATTTTTTGTGTTAAACTTTGAACAAATTGCACGAGCATAGGCACCCCCTTGACACTCTTCCAAAGCTTGTTTAAACAGTTTGTTCCAATAGTCTGCCTTTTAAAAAAAATCAAATAACATCACCACAGACAAGGCATAAACTATGCTTAGGTGCATTAAGCTATACTTGTTTAGCTCGCATCAAACTACATGTGCAAAAGCACTCTCCAGATACTCTGACACACTTCGGTGTATTCGTAACTTGCCGATCTCCTCCTGCTTTTTAGAAACCCGAAACACCGGCGCGCATTCACCAGCGCTAGGCAATGCGAATAATAAACTGCCATGCCCACAATACATCACGATTGCATTGACATAAAAGAGGACGAGACGCCATTCGGTCATCTTGATAGAGATCGAAGCGAGTTTGAGTGCGGAGACATTGCGTGCTTACAAGGTAAAGGCCCCTTGATTAATGTCCCAGAATTCCATTGTTAACTAACCGGCAAGAGGTTTACGAGTTTTCTCTTTGCCCGGCAGGAGTGCAAGTTCGGATGAATCATCGCGATTAACAAAAAACGAAGCATACATAAGGTAGGCGATGTTTGGTGCCCCCGACTAGCTTGTACATACTAACAACAAGAGGACTAGTGCAGAGCCATTCATTCTTACAATTCTAAACGTTTGTTACAGGAAACCTATAGATGGTTACACCTTCTCTGCTATTAAGCCACCGGACGGCAAATTGAAGGTCAGTCTTTTCCCTTAACAAAATGATGTCGTAGATTTCAATAGGCAAATACATAAAGTGCTAATACAAACCCCCACATATTTGTTTGATCAGATTGCCCACATAGAATAAGTGAATTCCTCCGTGCATCATAACACAGCAGCACACCTCCTCCTCTCCCCAAAAGAGCCGGGTATGTAAAGACTCAATTTCAACATATAGTACTATATGTGATTAAAAGTATAGAGGCTATCAGTTGATTCAGACAGTGAAATGCTTTTTTCTTTGCATCTTTCAGACACAAAGAATAAAAGCCCTGATGAGAGACCGGGGACTTCTGTCCTGGTCTTGAAACGCGTCTGCAGTTTTATTGGTGGAATATAACTTTATTTACAAAGAAAACTAGGACTCATCAGTCCAGACGTTATAGATTTGCTGTCATTTATTTGACAATATTCCCCAATTAGTAGATTTCTCTCATTTATTGACCGTTTATGTATGTATTATTGTTTTTTGTGTAATGTATTCATTTCTTTGTATGAGGTTTGATGTTCACACATTATTTTTGACATTGTTTGTTTTTCTATTATGTACAAAAGTGTAAATATTTCAATGTACAGTGTTTTTTTGTCATTCTAAGTAAGTAATTTTCCCAAAAAAACAAAATAATTGACAAAGAATAATGTTGTCAGGGTTGGTTTGAATAAATATTTTCCAACCCCAAAAAGGTTATTTCTTTAAGTAAGTGTGGCTCAGGCACTTCGTGTGTTTTACTTTTAACAAAAATTAAGGCTGACATCTCAACCCAGCTAACTTCAAAAACAACCCACTCATTTACTTTGTCACAAAACCTAGGAACACTAAACAATTGAGATCAAAAGTGAAATCAGCCTTTAAATGAAGTAACGCACAAAGCCTAAGCGTAGGAATAAGGGGCACAGATTTTATTTGTTCGTTCTAGATGAACAAACAAAAAAAATACAGATGGAGCTGAGAGTAAGTTTGCTGAGGAACAGACTCTAGAATACGAAATGTGGTATGGAGGCAGTGGTGTCCAAGTTTGAGAATGTTCATTGAGAACAGCAACAGAGTTACTTACTGACGTCTTCAATGCTAAAAGGCAACATTTTACTAGTTTTATACAAATTGTTTCAAAACGAATCATGACATCCTATATATTTCTGCCCTCTGTTTCCAGAAGGCTACAGGTTTATATACCAGTAGGTCAGACTCAGTCCTTAATACTTCTAAGGTCAATAAATGTAATAACGGTTAGTTGGCAGCTGTCACAGCTGTTACTAAGTTCTTCAAGCTCATGAAACCATTGTTCCATCTATTCCCCCCGTCTTGTATAACCATGGGCACTATATACTTTGTAGGTTTGTGACCAACAGAATAATACATTTCGATAAAATCAAAGTAGATGTACACGAAATATAAAATAGAAACATTTCTAAATCCCTATCTCCCTTCACAGTGTATATAATAACTTGTGACAGTTGTATAACTTACGCTGGAAGCACAATGCGTGCCTTGAAGGCCAGACTTTTAAAACCCATTAGAAACATTAAGAAGCAAGATCTAGGATGTGAAATGGTGTTACTTTTTATTGAGGCTTATAATCGTAGATCTGATTAAAAAAAAGTCTATAGACCAGTGATCTTCAATCTTTCTTATGCCAAGACACTTTGAATTAAAAAAAAATTATATTCCACCCCAAAGTGATGTAACCTAATAAAGTGCTTAATGATGAACTTTTAATGCTTCTGACTTAACACATACAAATTTAAAGGGCATTTAGGAATAGATGCAAACATTGGTGAAAATGTGTGATATTCAGTGGTACATACCCACAACCCAGATGTTCATACTTTAATTGTTACTGCACAAGCAGCTGCAGCATTGCTCACTTCACTCACACACAGAGAAAAGTTACAGGACAGGTTAGCATGTGCTTCCCTAACATACAAGGTACAGACAGAGCACAAGCTGCAGAAATGCAACCTTTCCCTCAAACAAGCAATAGCAATGCCAATCGGTCTGGCATTATTGAATATTGTATGGCAATGCTTTCCTAAGCTTTTTAGAACCACAATCCAACTTTTAGAATTACAAACTTTCACAACCCACCTAGCATCACTGGATATGAGGCAATAGATTTTTTGATGTAACTAAAGCATCGTGTGGTAGCCAAACCTCAATGATTTACCCCCAATATTTAATCACTCCGATGTCTCTATTTGATCTAGAGGTTAGAGACTACACTCCTCATTAGGTTAGCCCCTATTTAGCAGAGTGTAACAGAAGACAATATTGGAAGCATAAAGAACGGAGTTCTAGATCAAAAATAAGGAAAAGTTTGATTACAGAATACTCAAAATGCGGTAGAGATAAAACAAAATGCATACATTGCCATGAAGTCCCAATTACATAGGTACAGATACATGCAAACTCATAAAACGTAATAATCCTTAGTTAGGCAGAATCCAAGCAGAAAGTCATTTTGTCACACTCAAAGAACACTGACAGAACTCCAATAACAGATTTAAAGGCACAAGAAGAACATGGCAAACCAATTGCAAGGAAAACTGAGCAAAATCCCCCATGAAGGACAGAAAGCTGAAGGTTTTACAGAGAAATCACACACGCTATTTATAGATTCTGCAAATTCAGCACTGTATGATCATAGTTAGGGTAGCATTGGTAATTTAGAAATAGCAATTTTCTAAATCATTATCACTAACCCATTTCTTAAGGTAAGATTTCGGAGAAATATAACCCAAATGAAATGTTTCTTAAACAATGGCTCATAGAATTAGCATAATTCCACTAACACTTCCAGCGAAACCCCTAGACAATGATACTTGGAGAACACGATGGAAGCGCCATTAACAATACACGCATTCTAAAAATGTTATATATCGCTGTTACATTGATGTCATTCATTTAAAGCTCAGTGGAAACAAGGTGAGAGGTGACGTTGCAGCGGGACACTAATTGGAAGGAGGAGTGAGCAGGAAGAAGTTGATCAGAACACTAGAAACTGCATGCTTTTTAACATAATTGTATATGACATAGTAATGTGGCATAACTATTCAAGCATTGTTCATACTTCTAACTGACATAGGAAACTTGTTCAATGGGCAACATCATTAGTACATCGCTTACGACTATGTATCATTGAAAACACTAATTATCAAAAATAATTTTCACACATTTGAAAATATTGCGTATTTTGAAAAAAGCTACAGCAGTAGCACACTGTCATTTACAAACTGCAGAGTTTCCATTGATATGGCCACTAAGTCTGGAGAGACATACATTTTTACTGATAAAGCTTAATTGCACATAAATGATAGTGTGTGGATATTGGGTTTCAGGTCAAATTTCTCATTTGTGCATCACCAAAGTGTGTTGATTTGTTTTAATCTTATTCAAATCTTTGTTCCCATCACACTTCAGAATTACAAACTAAGAAATACGTTACTTACCTGTAACTGCAGTTATCCAGTATTGGTATCTTTCATAGATTTACATGCCTGAATCATTCCCCGTTGTCTGGATGGGAGTCCCCGTATGTAATAAAAGTAATGTCTCACTAGACATATAAAGAGATGGGCCAAAGGCCTCACATTAGTAACATATCTAGGTCCTTTTGTAATGAGGACCAAACTCTAGAGAACAACCAATCAGCTGTCACCACCCTCTGGAACCTTCCTGGAAGGAGGTCTAGTCCCTCAGATTTCCCTAAGCACAGTGCTAATTAGAGGTAACACTGAGAGAACCAGGTGAGCCCTTCCAGTGGAGGTGGGTGGGTTGCATGTTTAACTATGAAAGATACCAATACTGGATAACTGCAGTTACAGGTAAGTTACACATTTCTTATCCAGTATTAAGGTATCTTTCATAGATTTACATACCTGAATCAGAGTAGCAAGTAATGCCAAGCACATTTTGAATGGCACAGAATGTACAAGTTCGCCAGGTAATAACATATCAAGGTGAAAATAGCAAATATCAATACTGCAATCAATGAAAACACAATGGAGAAATGTGCATATAAACAGAAAGGATGGTGGGATGAAAAGAAGGCTCACCTCTATTGCAATATATGACGTAACACCGCCTGTTCCACTGCAGCATCTTTCATGAGTTCTATATCCAAGCAGTAGTACTTGGTAAATGTGTGCGGCATCCTCCATGTTGCCGCTCTGCAAATGTCTGTGATAGGCACACCTACAAAGAGTGCCATGGATGTAGAGACTGCCCTCGTGGAATGGGCATGAACTGTGAAGTGTAAGGGTTGGCCCCCTTGCTGGTGACAGAAAGTAATAGCTCCTGAAATCCACCGAGAAATACTTAGTTTAGTGAGTGGAAAACCTTTCCTAGGCAGACTGTAAGCCACAAAGAGTTGGTTGGATTTGCGGAACTCTTTTGTCTTGTCAAGGTAGAATTTAAGGCAGTGTTTAAGATCCAGTGAATGTAGAGCTCTTTCCGCCCCTGTTTGAGGATTTAGAAAAAAGGGTCATAAGACTATAGGCTCATTGAGGTGAAAGTCTGACGGGACTTTGGGCACAAACTTAGGATTAGTTCGCAATATAACCCTGTCATGTTTGAACTGAAGAAAAGGGTCTTGAATTGAAAATGCATAAAGCTCACATACTCGCCTCTCAGAGGTAAGGGCTAGAAGGAGTGCCGTCTTCCAAGAAAGATATTTGAGATCAACTCTGTGTATCGGCTCAAACGGGTGTTTCATAAGCTGAACAAGAACTGTGTTGAGTTGCCAAGTTGGAGGCAGTGACTTTACGGGAAGAAAAGTCCTGAATAGGCCTTTGAGAAATTGTTTAATCAATCTACTAGACCAAAGAGAAGGGCCTGCAGAAGATCTCCTGGGATATAGCTGCCAGGTGAACTTTAATAGAGGCATGAGCAAGACCTGATGTCGCCAGATGGAGAAGGTAAGGCAATATTTGTTCTGGAGAAGACGAAAGAGGGTGTATTCTTGCCGACTTACACCAGATGCAGAACCTCTTCCATTTTAAGGAATATATTTTGTTAGTACTGTCGGCTCGAGCCCGAGCCAGCACTGCCCTGCAGTCCGGAGGGATGTCTAGGCCATGGAACTCTCGGAACTCAGGATCCAAGCCTATATTTTGAGAGATGTTGGATCCGGATGTTGGACTTGTTCCCGGTTCATTGTGAGGAGAGATGGAAACAGTTTCAAAGGAATCGGTGGTTCCAAGGAGAGAAGATGGAGTTCCGTGAACCAATGCTGGGCGGCCACGCTGGAGCTATCAGGATTAGCGTGCAGGGTTCTGTCTTCAACTTCCTGAGGACCCTGGGAATCAGGGGAATTGGTAGAAAAGCATATGCAAAGACTTTGAACCATGCGATCGAACATGCATTCCCTAGAGATCCCCGTTGGGGATGCCAGCTAGCAAAGTTTTGCATTTGGCATTCTGCTTGGTAGCAAATAGGTCCAAGAGAGGAGTGCCCCATTGGGAGAACATGCAGTCGAGAGTCCACTGGTTCAACTCCCATTCATGACATTTTGTTTGTTGCCTGCTTAGTGAATCAGCCAGTACGTTGTCTGTTCCTGGAACATATTCCACTCGAAGGGAAATGCTGTGATGAAGAAACCAGTTCCTGATCTTTTGAGAGCCGTGAGAGAGTGGTAGTGAACGAGTACCTCCCTGCTTGTTCAGGTAGTGCATTGTCGTAGTATTGTCCGTCTGGACAAGCACTAGAGAACCTTTGATCCTGGGAAGGAACGCCAGGAGAGCCAGATAGACAGGTCGCAGCTCGAGGAGGTTTATGTGAAGCTTCTGTTCGGAAGGAGACCACTTTCCGCTGATTCGGAGTTCTTGGAGGAAAGCTCCCTAACCCTCCAGGGACGCATCTGTTGTGATGATCTTCTGGAGAAGCTTGGAGCAAGAAGGGCATGCCTTGAGAAAGATTCCGTGGATGAGTCCAACACTGTAGAGCAGTGACCATCTGAGGGGTCACCTGAACTACATCATCGAAGGATCCTTTGGATTGAATCCATTGAGTCAACAGTGCTTCTTGGAGAGGGTGCATGTGGAGGCGACAGTAAGGAACCAGCAGAATACAGGATGACATCATTCCGAGAAGGGATTTGAAGAGGCGTATTGAGAGAGACGTCTTGGATTTTATGTGATTTGCCAAATGAAGAAGTTTGCTCTGTTGCTCTTGTGACAGGAAAGCCTTCTTCTGGGTTGTGTCGAGAGTAGCACCCAGAAAGGTAATTCGCTGAGAAGGTTGGAGGACAGACTTGTCCTGTTTGAGAGCGAGTCCCAGGCCACTGAAAAGCTGTAGACAGGCATCGAAAGACCTGGTCGCACCTTCTAGAGAAGGTGCCTTGACGAGCCAGTCGTCGAGATAGGGAAAGACTTGATGATGTTGTTGCCTGAGGTATGCAGGCACTGAAGAAAGGCACGTAAAGATGAATAGAGCTGACTTGAGTCCAAAGGGTAGGACTCGGAATTGGTAATGTCTGCCTGCCACGGTGCCTGCCACGGTGAACCTCAGAAACTTTTTGTGATTTCTGTGGATAGGGATATGGAAATAGGCATCTTGAAGATCCAAAGACACCATGTAGTCGTTGGCGTTGAGAAGTTGCAGCACTTCTTGGATGGTAACCATGCGAAATGACTGCTTCTTTAAGAACTTGTTGAGACTGCTCAAGTCTAGGATTGGTATCCATTTCTTCTCCTTTTTGTGCACCAGGAAAAAACGGGAGTAAAAACCCTTCCCCTGTTGACGCAGAGGAACCCTTTCTATAGCTCCCTTCTGGAGCATGAGTGAAAGTTCCAGGAGTAAAAGGCATGGATGTTTGTGGCGCATAGGTCCAGGAGGGGTTTGAGGAGGATTTTGAATGAACTCCAGCGAATGTTCAAATTGTACCAGTTGAAGAACCCAATGGTCCGTTGTTATCTGTTTCCAATTGTGTAAGAAACGGGAAATCCTTCCTCCTACTTTGGAGGGTGTAGAGGAAATGGAGACCGGCGGTAGAGAAAAGTTATTACCCTCAAGCAGCGTCCTTCTGTTGTCCTCCCTTTCCTCGAAAGGAGGTCTCAGTATAAGAGGATTGCTGTTGTTGACGTTGTTGGAATTGTGGCCGATATTGTTAGTTGGAGGAGGAATAGGAAGACCGAAATTGTTGGTAGTCTCCTCTAGGGGAAGATTGTCCTCTACCCCATGAGCCTTGAAAAAGAGGGTTTTTAAATTGAAGGGTACCCAAAGCTCTAGCAGTGTCGATATCCTTTATTATGCCTTAAGACCTTCATCAATATGCGGGCCAAAAAGAAGCTGACCATCGTAGGGCATATCCAGAATCGTTGTCTGGACCTGCGGTCGGAATGAAGTCGCCTTCAGCCAACCTTGGCGTCGTAGTACAGCAGCGCCAGCCAGTTGGCGGAAACCAGTAGAGGCGATATCCATCGCACAATTAATGATCTTGGAAGGCGAACGTTCGACCCTCCAGCAAGATATTCTTAGCTTCTTCATTCGATTCGTCCGGCAAGGCCCCAAAGTATGGGGGAAAGTCCGCCCACATCTGCCTGTTGTAGCGTCCTAAGGAATTAGACGCACGCACTGTGAATGCAGACATGGAAGAAAAATGTTTTCCAATATTATCAAGTCGTCTGTCTTCTTTGTCTGGAGGAGTGGACAGCAGAGCAGAAGGGTTTTTAGACTTCCGCTGGGCAGCCTGGGTGAGGACGGAATCAGGCTTGGGATGTCTGGTAAGGCATGCTGGAGCGGTGTCCGGAGCTCTGTATTTTTTGTCTAGACGAGGTAACACTGGGGGAACCGGAGATGGATTGTGCATGATTTTAATACCCTGACCCCAGATGTAGTCTATAATAGGCACAGATCTTACAGACTTTTTAAAAGGTTCCTTAAAGTCGTAAAGGAAGCAATCTTGTTGGTGAGAAGGCATAGGAATCTGGAAACGTTGTGCAGCCCTTTCCAGGACATTATGAAAACCCCTGATATCGTCAGGAGGAGAATCAGCTTGAGTAGGCACCGGGGACGCTGGACAAGGAATAACGTAATCATCCCACTCATCATGAGTCGATTGTGAATCATGGAGCTCCCCTTCCTTCTGTTGATCATCCTCCTCATCATCCGTGGAAAGTGGAGGAGGTAGCGTGACAGGCACAGACTGTGGAGGTAGAGGTGTAGCCTGAGGCCTTGGCGGCGGAGAGACAACTGAAGTAGGAGACGTTGCAGAAGTAGGAAATCTCTGCTTGTAGTCAGTAATCAGAAATTGAAGGTCAGAAACCAAAGATGCAGGTAGACAAACCATGGGAGGTTGGGGAAGATGGCTGTCGTCAGGATAATATGTCTGGTCTTCTGGCTCTTGCTCGTCATAGTCCGAACTCTCCTGGTACTTAACATGAAGTTCAGAAGGACGTGTCGCAGCTCTGAACATACTGTCATCATATGAATCTTCCTCCTATTCCAAAAGAGGAGTCGGAGGTAATGGCTGGACCCTGCTAGGGGTAGTCAGGGCAGGTGTCAACGTGCGTTTTGTTATTTTTAGGTGGACATACACACTTTCCACTTTGGACTCTGGTGTCGTCGGCGAGCCCTTCGTCAGTGTATTCGTCGACAGTGAAGCACCGACGGACACAACTGAAGGTAACGCCGACATAGCTTCCATCGATGGAGCCGTCGTCAACGGTGTCATTGTCATCGACGGAGCCCTCGGCAACGATGTCTTCGACGGAGCCCTCATCGCGGTGTCGTCGACGGAGTAGACGTCGACGGAACACTCTTCGTAGATGTAGGTGTCGACGCGCTTGTCGTCGATCGTAGCGTCGACGCTGGCTTGGACGTCACCTATGATTTCTTAATTTTTATCACTGACGATAAAGGTTTACAGCCATCGACGATGAAGTCATCGTCGCCGACGTGGATGATGCTGAGGACGCCAAGGAGGTAGAGACGGTCGTCATCGACGAGGTTACTCCCACAGCTGTAGATGGAGATTTTCTCATCGTCGAAGCCACCGTCGACGAGGTGGGACGCTGCTTTTTAAAGGTGTGTAGGACCTCCTGAGGAGAAACCTTTGTTGGTAAAGCCTTAATGTGTGCCTCTGAAGACTTTTTCTGTGTCTTCTTTTGAGGGGGCTGCGACGAAGGTCCTGGAGAAGCAACTCTGGGCCTTTTTTGTGAGGATCTTGAAGACTTGGAGGAGCCCTCACTATCCCTAGAAGACAAGGCTTGGTCTTTGTCTTTAAGTCTCTGCAGCTAAATTAAAAGGCGGCCCTCCTGGTCTTTAAGGGTCTTTGAAGAAAAGGTACGACATACCTACAGTCCTTTGAGGAGTGGTCCGGGTAAAGACAGTAGAGGCAGTCTGTGTTGGTCGCCGACATGAAGCCTCTTCTTAAAAAGGCCTTTCTTAGGAGGATCTGCCATGAAGCTATTGAGAACTTCACACAGAAAAAGGAATTCTGAAGAAAAAGTCACTGGATATCCAGAAACAAGGAAAAACTGAGCAGAGCTCTGTGGAGACTCCCTTAGCACAACGTGCGGTAGAAAATCTGAGGGACTAGAACTCCTTCCAGGAAGGTTCCAGAGGGTGGTGATAGCTGATTGGTTGTTCTCTAGAGTTTGGTCCTCATTACAAAACGACCTGGATATGTTACTAATGTGAGACCTTTAGCCTATCTCTTTATATGTCTAGTGAGACATTACTTTTCTTATATACCGGGGACTCCCATCCTGACGACGGTGAATGATTCAGGCATGTGAATCTATGAAAGATACCCTAATACTGGATAACTTAATTTTCACTTTCCTAACTGCTGAATGTGTACAGTTCATTTACAGGTATTTACATTTTATTGAGTTTCAAAACATGACATCCTACAGCCTTTCCTTTCACACTCCTTGTACCCCAGCAAGAATAAGACACAATTCACTTTACTTTTCTTTCCCAGACTGCAAAGCAAGAGGAGTTTGTAAACACCATTCCCCATGTTGAAAAACATAAGCAGCAATAGGTCAGAAGACATAGCCTAACATTTGTTACCTCTTTCTTTGAAGCTCAGCAAATGAGACAGGATAAAGAAGTTAATGACATCTTTATTTATTGCTTAGACTTGCCCGACTCGCCCAAAACGCGCTCATGACCCACCAGTGGGTCATGACCCATCGTATGGGAAACACTGATGTACAGTAATGTGAAGCATTACAAGTAGATAGCATGGGTATGTATTTGTGTAAAAGCACATAACTCTAGAATAATAGTGGTGTAGGATAAAAGTTTAAAAGGTCAGGTTACAGCTGCACTGTCAAGATGAACCTAAAACTCCATGTAGGTTTCTGACTGCCCTTCTCCTATCTGTGCTAGCTGCACGAGAAAAACACAATGAATTATCTAGTTATCTAGAGAAAAACACAATTAATTATCTAGTTATCTAAGACACTTTAATAGTATTACAATGTTTGATTGGATCAGATCCTTCCTTAGTGACCGCACTCAAGCGGTCCGCCTAGCTCCTTTCAATGCTTCTATGCTCCCCACATCCTGTGGGGTCCCTCAGGGATCATCACTGCCCCCCCCTTCTGTTCATTCTGTACCTCTCCCCCCGATCCAGTCTCTGAAGGAATTCAAGGCCACCACGTTTAATTACGCTGATGACCTTCAATTGATCTTCACTATAGACAAATCGCCTGATTCCATCCAGGAGTTCCATAGCACCCTGCTCCACAACCGGCAATGGATGGATCTCAACCAGATAAAACTTAACCCCGGGAAAACCAAGTTAGTCCTCTTCGGTAAAGGTCAGACACTCTGGGGACCCCACTATTGGCCCCCAGAACTCGGCCCTGCTCCGTCCCCCTCTCCCTCTGCTAAAAGCTTAAGAGTTATCATTGACAAGAATCTCTGCCAAAAAGCCCAAATTGGTGCAGTTGTGTCCTCATGTTTTTTTCAGCTCCGCAAGATCAGGAAGATCAGTCGGATGCTTACTCAATAAGCCCTGATCCAAGCGGTAATTGCCCTGGCATTATCTCATTTGGACTATGCTAACTCCATCTATTTAGGCCTTCCACTCTGCCTCACCAAGCGTATCCAATTGGCCCAGAATCAGGCAGCCAGACTGATCCATCGGCAACCACGCTGGCAGTCTGCCAGGCCTCTGCTGAAAAATCTCCACTGGCTCCCCATTCCCCAACGTATCGCCTTCAAGACGGCCTGTATTATTTTTAAATCTATTCACAGCCACAGTCCCCAATTCATCAGCTGCCTCCTGGCTAGATACGTCCCCTCCCGTAATCTCCGCTACGCTAACCTCCATCTCTTGACCACCCCTCCTTCAAACTTCATTGCCAAGGAGGTCGTAGGTTTGCGACTCTGGCACCTAGACTTTGGAACTCCCTCCTTATGGAGATTCGGTCCTGCAACAAACTCCTAGATTTTAGAAGACTGCTCAAAACGTGGTTATTCACACAGGCCCACGTATAGTCCTCTGCGGTCCCGGCTCACACTAGACTCAGCGCCATGAAACCTTACGGTGTACGTGCGCTCTATAAGATACTAACATGTGTGTGCCCCTGAAAGTTAACCGCTTTCGTGCTCATGACAGCCCCACGCCTTCATGAGTCACTGGCGGCGTGTACTCATGATGGCATGGAGCCGTCATGCAACTGCCACTCTGCCCACGCGGCATTGATTCCCCTCCTGTGCAGGTGAATTAATGAGTGGGCGGGATCATGACGGCTCCACGCCGTCATGAGCACACACCACCCGTGACTCATGATGACGTGGAGCCGTCATAAGTACGGTAGCGCCACGCCACCCTCAGCCCCACCTGCGCTGCGGGCAAAAAGGTTAACCTCAGGCAGCTAGATAAATAAACAAAATGATCAAAGATGTATGAAGGACAAGCACTTTTTTTGTGAAAGCACACAACTTCTACCTCCCCCCCCCCCAAACCCAGGTATTCATGGCATTCAACATATGGGCAGAACAAAAGCCCCTCTCCTGGTGATGCTCACAGAATAATATGGTGGCAGCTGTGCTGTCATGTCAGACATAAACATGTTCAGCAGTGCATGTTTATTTAAAATGGCTTCTGAGCTATACTTTAGGTCCCTGAAATCTTTTCTAAAAAAACAATAACAAATTAAGCACCGAAGCAAAGCCTACTTTAGGTGGACTTCTGGCATCAATTCAGTATAAAGGCATCTATGGTTGGACATGAATCTGGGTCAATTGTCATTGTTTAGAGACACCCCCTGCAGGCCGTCTGCTCAATTGGACTTTTGTTATTAGCCCTTAGGCCAATCAGCCTGCACTCAATTTCCTTATGGCCGTGTCTGAACTGGGGTGCTTGTTTCCGGTCCAGGGAAGACATGGCTTGGCAGTTCGGGCATAACTGTTACCATGAGGCACAGGGTCAAACTGATTTGCATATGGCCATGTCTGAACTGGGGAGATAAAGAATGATGATGGATTAAACCCAGATCAGTTGACTGGGGGTGAGTGCTTGCAATGTCCATCACTCCGTCCATTGCTCAATTTCATAAGGCCAGCTGTTAAGAAGACCCTCGGATTGCCATCACATATCAAATGCTGCCTTTCAATGGCTTGCATTTTGTTACAGATATCAAACTCTCATGTGGCGCCATAAACTCTAAATCAACACAAAAAGTCCTTCAGCCAATAGTAAGAGTTCCCAAGCTAGAGCTCAGCCAGCCAAAGATTAGTATACAGCCATCAGCATCCCAATAGTATTAGCCTATTCTCAATCAATAAATCAATGTAAATTATCAGCTGGCATTCAGCTTTCAGAGGCCCAAAGTGGCCAACTAATTATCACCAGGCTTACTTTGTCTGTGCTCAGACCCACTCTGTTAGGACTCAGAGTCTATGATCCCATCTACTTGCCATCTGCCTTTCCATAAACATTCTGCCATCAGCCCATCACAGTTCAGTTGCCAACTATCCTTTAGTGGACTGGCTCCTTTCACAGCGCAGCTCCATCTGGTAGCTGCTGCTGTCCACGTTTGCTGCTGCTAACCCAGAGGTCAGGAGTTCGAGGCCCTTCTCCACCCACAGGTTCCTGCCTGCGCCTCATCCCTGTTGGTCCAGTGGTAGAGCGTCACTGCTATGCTGCTTGACTGCACTTCTATCTCGCTTTCTGCTTTTTCTGTCTCTCTCTTGCTCCTTTTATCTTTCTCTTTTACTCTGCCCCGCCTTTTGGCTTTGCTTTTCTTCCCTTTTCCTCCTGTTTACTCCCTCGTCGCCCGGACGCTGCGATCCTCCACGGCCCGTCCCCCTTCAGTATCCATTCCTGTGCTTTCCTGCACCCCCGCTGTCCAGCCCCACGCAGCACTACTTAATGATGGCCACAGCGCAGTGAAAAAGCAGTCCACTATCCTTTAGTGGACGTGCTCATTCACTGCGCAACTCTGTCTGGTAGCTGCTGCTGTTCCCATTTGCTGCTTCTGAACCGGAGGTCAGAAGTTTGAGGCCCTTCTCCACCGCAGGCTCCTGCCTGCACTTCATCCCTAGAGGTCCAGTAGTGGAGCATCACTGATGTGCTGCTTGACTACCAGTCTCTCTCTCTTTCTGCTGCTGTTTCTGTCTCTCTCTCTGCTTTCCTCTTTCTCTTTTATTCTGCCTCTGCATTTTGGCTTTGCTTTTATTTCAGTTTCCTCCTGTTTTTTCCCATGTTGCCTCTGCTGCTGCGATCCCCTGCAACCCACCCTCTTTCAGTGTCCCTTCCCGTTCCCTCATTTGTCCGTCTCCCAGCTGTCCAGCCCCCCCACAGCACTACTTAATGGTGGCCACTGTGCTGGTTGGGCCGCTGGCACGATGAAGGCGCGCCACAGGCAAGCACATCTGCACCTGTCCATGCCTGGCAGCGCCTAGCATCAGGGACCCTGGTACTCGGACACTTCACCACTACGACACCAGCACCCTCCCCGCCATCAACCCTGGATGCCACGCCGCCTGCCATCTAGCATCAGCAAAGACCCATGGACACTTCACCTGCCGGAACTGCAACCAAACCTCCACCCATGGCAACACACCAGCTCCTCTCAATATCACCCAGCCGACTAACAGCGCACCCGACTGGTTCAACTTCATACTCCTCAACGTGCAATTCCCGCCACAAACAAGGCACAGAAATCTGGGACCTCCTCAACGTCACCTCTCCTGGCATTGCTTTCTTCATGGAAACCTGGACTAACTCCTACTCCGAACATTGCCATCGCAATCTATGACTGATACAAAATCACCCGCAAGGACAGCCCTGACCACCTAGGAGGAGGCATCGCCATGGCGACAAGAACACCCTCCAACTGGCCACGCACTCTAATGACCCAACGACCATAGAACACCTCCACTTCAAGATCCAGACCAACCCCAACCCACCCTCCTTGACACCCTCGTCGACAGGCCCCCCCGACTGCTCTTCACCACTGTCATCATATACCTCATCGCACCAAGGGCTCTCGAATCCACCGACTACATCCTACTCAGAGACCTCAACTTCCACATGGACAACCCCAGCAAACAGAACACTGCCTCCCTACTGGAGAACCTCGACAAAAATGGACTCACGCAGCTAGTCACCGCACCTACTCACACAGCCGGCCCCACGTTCGACCCAGTCTTCTCCGCCAGCTGGAGCATCAGCTACCACCACACCACTGAACTCTCCTGGACCGACCAAAAGTGTGTGCATCTGGCATTTGCCATGCCCACCATACACCACCACCCCTCTTGGCATCTGGATTAAGGCCGCTGAAGAACTTCTCGTCAACTCGCTCAGCACAACCATGCCGCCAAGAGTATGACTACACCATTGTTCACCGGCTGGGAAAATATCAAAACTCTGCTGACTACTTTTCTTGGATGCCTGTGCAGTGCCTGTTTACCCGGTGCAAAATGGCAGAGGCCTATGTTGACTTTAGTATAAGATCCAGCACTCCTGAAGCTGTGTCTGTGGAGCCAATAAGTGTTGCTACCAATGCAGACAGGAAACATAATTATGTATCAGTCCCAGAGAAAACATGCTTGGTCTCTTGATAATGACAGTGAATATCAGAAATTCAAGAATGTGCTTTTTGAGAAGTTAGCCTGGCATATGATGTCCACTAGTTCTAGTGGGCACCTTGCACCAGTCTAATCGACCCTTATTGATGGTGGTTGTAAAATCAACCTTATAGAAAGCTATCCTAGTGGTAGCATGAACCAGCAGTCTTCAGGCTAAGACTTCAGTAGGCGAGTTAAGCAAGTTGTTTTACCATATATAATCCATTGAATACCAAATGAAAGGATACCACACAAGGTATATATCAAATATATATGTATTTAATCTAAACACAACCCCTCTGCACTCTTTATGAGGTCAGAGGTAAAAATACAATACAAGTCACACAGTTTATACACAATAAGTTGCACAGTATACCATGTACTATGAAAGTGGTATAAGTACCACGTGAGAGTTAGAAAGCAGACCTAGGGCCTGTAGAATTGCTGGAGCTACACTAATCAACCAAAGGTTAAGAAGTAGGAGACCCACGGGAGCCGCGTGCAGTGTCTAAACACAAGCGTGGGTTCCCATTGACTTTCTATGGAGTAAATAAAAGTTACAAGTTAAGGACACTTCCGGATGGACTAGGACGGAACCCTTTTAGACTTAGACACTAGGAGGGCCAATACCCTCGAGACTACCAGAGTACTCGTGTTACCTCACCCACGGAAGCCGGGTGCATAGGTGTCTTTTTTTTGTTTTTTGTAAGACTTTATTTTAAGTATGCCAATAGTACAGAGTAGTATTCAACGAATCAACAATTACTGTTACACATGCAGTGTCACCTCCACGAAGTTACACAGCTGTTTAGCCGACAACTCTCCGGTCCGGCAGCAAATTTGGATAATGTACATAGGCATTCCAGGAGTAATTGTGGATCATGCATTGTCTCATTTTTATAGAAATCAAACAAAACTTTTGACTCTTACAGATCAAATAGTCATCGCTAATCATTTCATAGCATCTCTATTGTCACTTGCCGGTGCAGGTGTTTCAGTATGTATCCCAACCCCATCCCGAACTCCAGGCCGAGTGTTCCCCATGGCACATGGTCTCTATTTCTCTTCTGCCTCCTTCCCACCTCCCAATGTTCATTCATCCAGTTCCCCTTCATCTCCTGAACTGTCTTCCACTTCCTCAGAAAGAGGTTCGCATATTCCCCCTCTATATCTATTCCATGCTTTCCAGATCTCGTTCCATTTGCGAGGGTTGGCTCTCAGTTTGTATACCGCCCGTTCAGTCAACATGAGTTTGTCCATCGTTCTGCACCACAGTGTCAACGTAGGTATGTCAGGCACTCCCCACCGCTGCGCGATGTCTCGCTTGGCCACCATGATCCCAATAGTTATCCACTGCCGTTTTCGATGCGTCAAGTCGGTTCCCTCCCACACATTCAGCAGACACACACGCGCACCTGGCGTCAATGAGGTCTCGAGGGTCTGGGAGATGGTGCGCATGATCTGCTGCCAATACGTCAAAATGAGTGGACATTCCCAAAGTGTGTGCAGTAGTGTCCCCTCTTCCCCACACCCCCTAAGACAATACGGGTGTTCTGCCCTGTGCATTTTGTGCAGGGCGGTTCTGGTGTAATATACCCTATGCAGTATTTTGAATTGTATCAGTCTGAATCGAGCCGAAACGCCCGCCTCTCGTGGCGACGCCAGTGCGGCGTTCCAGTCTGTCTCATCCATGGCCCCTAATTCAGTTTCCCACTTCTCCCTCAGCTTGAGCAGAGGGTCCGGGAGATTATTCAGCAATTTACGGTAGGTGAGTGAGGTGGCGCCTGTTTGCATAAAGTCTGTGAGCAGTCTGTCTTCCAGAGGCGATGAGTCCGGGACAGTCGACCCTGGCTCAATTACTGCCATTAATGCATGTTTTATTTGTAAGTATCTGTATGTTTCATTGGGGCCCAGCTCGTACTGTTGCTGCAATTGGGAGAAAGGGATCACACCAGTAGCGGTCCATAGATCTCCTACTGTCGAGATTCCAATGGTGTCCCATTGATTAAAGCCCTTGTATGATCGAAGACAGCCTAGGCGTTTGGTGTCCCATAATGGAGTGAGCTTAGTTATGACCCCTTTCCATTTAAGTCGCGTCAGTGCCCTGTGCCACAGCGATACGGTATGTTTTGGTGGGCCGAACAGCGTCGCCGTTTGGCTAGAATTGTAGAGTGGAGCCAACATACTGTGTGTTCCTAATTGCGCTCTATCCGCTAAATATGCTGGGTCAGCATGCGGTGCGTGGATCCACTGATTAATGACTTTGAGCTGTGATGCCCAATAATAAAGCTGCACGTTCGGCAAAGCTATCCCTCCGTCGTACCACCACGATTGAGTTTGGCATGTGCTATTCTGGGTGGGCGTTCTCCCCACAACAGGTCCGTCATCACCGCCGTTACTTTTCGGAAATAGGAAGGCGGTATTAAGACCAGAGTGTTTTCCAGTACATATAGAAGGCGCGGTAGTGCCATCATTTTGAATAACGCCGCGCGTCCCAGTAGTGTGAGAGGCAGGGCTTTCCAATGTCTCACATCCGCCTACAGGCGGGCGAGTGGGGGCAGCAGGTTCCGATCATAGAACACATCCGCATCACAAGCAACGTGTATACCCAGATATTTAAATGAGGTGTCGGCTATCATCAACGGACAGATACCAGGAAGAGTTGGTGCCGGACCTTTCAGGACATAAATGACAGATTTTGTCCAGTTGATTGTGTATCCGGAGGTCAGACCATGAGCGTCACATATCGCCAATAACTTCGGAATACCAGCCATCGGGTCTGATAGGTACACCAACATGTCGTCAGCGTACAGGGAGACTCTATCCTCCCATCCATCGCCCCATTTCAGTCCTTTCAATAATGGGGTAGTCCGAAGGGCGGAAGCCAGTGGTTCCAGTACTAGCGCGAACAATAGGGGGGATAGCGGGCACCCCTGGCGCGTCCCCCTAGCCAGGGGGATCGCTCGGGAGATGTGGCCATTGGCCGTTACATGTGCTACAGGGTTCGCGTATAACAATTTAATCCAGGAAAGGAACTTGGGGCCAAAGCCCATATGAGTCAATACTGCGAACATGTACTGCCACTCCACCATGTAAAACGCCTTCCTGGCATCTAATGACAGTATGGCCGCTGGTTCCGACAGCCGAGGGGCTCGCGCCAGTACTCCGTGCACCCGCCGGAGGTTCAGTGTTGTGCTTCTATGTGGCATGAAGCCCGACTGATCTGGGTGGATTAAGTGTGTTAAGTACGGGATCAGTCTGTTCGCCATCAGTTTCGCCAGAATCTTCGCCTCGGCGTTAAGCAGGGAGATCGGGCGGTATGACGTACAGTCTATGGGCGGTTTACCTGGTTTTGGGATGGCCACTATGGTTGCCACCCGTTGATCCAGGGGTAGAGTCCCCACCTCCCGGCACTCCGTGAACATGGCCTGCAGAGGAGAGCTCAGGGTGTCCGTCATAGCCTCAATCGGGATCCCATTAGGGCCCAGCGCCTTGCCTGTGCGCAATGCGCTAATCGCCGCTCGAATCTCATCCTCCGTCAGGTCCGCCTCTAGATCAGTCACCGCCTCCGGCGGTAGAGTCTCGACCCGCGCATCCTGAAGCGCTGACATTGCCGCTTCAGCTGTAACTATGTCTCTAGGGGTGTAGACATCTTGGAAGTGGTCAGCTAAGATTTCTATAATCTTAGAGGGACGTGAGTGAAGTACCCCTTCTGAGTTCTTCAGTTGCAAAATGTGCCTAGTGCCCTCTTTTTTTTTTTTTTTATCTAGCCATGCTAGTAGTTTACTGGCCTTGTCCCCTATATCATACACCCTATGTGCGGTCGCCTCAATATTGTCTAGTGTTTGTCGCCTGAGGAGATCGTCGTGTAACTGCTGGCAAAGGTGGAGTGAGTGAAGTGTGTCCTCTGAGGGTGCGCCATATGGGCCGCATTTGCTTGTTCTAGCTTCAATTCCAGATTCAACAGCTCCTGCTTTTGTGAGCGCTTGTGTCCCGCTATTGTTGCGATCGCCTGCCCCCTTAACACTGTTTTGTACGCTTCCCAGAGGGTCGTCGGGGAGGCCACTGAGTCTGAATTCTCCGAAAAATAGTCTCTAGTCGCTCTTTTCAGATCTTTACGGATGTGAGGTACCTTAAGATACCCCGGGTAAATTGGGTAGATTCTCCTGCGGGCTATCGCCGAGCATGTCAGGTTCATCGTCAAAGGGGAGTGATCCGAGATACCTCGGGCCCTATCTTCACATCAGTAATCGTGAGTCGGCCGTCCCCCAGTGTAAGGAAATAGTCAATACGGGACAGGCAGTTGTGAACGGCTAAATAATAAGAGTATTGCTGAATCTCGGGGTGCAGACACCGCCATATATCTACCAGACCCTGTGCTTCTAGGAACTCACCGAATCGGGATGGACCGGATGTGGGTGCCCGAGCCGGGAACCTATCTCGCGCAGCATCAGCCACCGCATTAAAGTCTCCTCCCACCACTAGATCTCCGTCAGGGAGCTCTAACAGGAACCTTCCTAGGTCCGGAAGTGCGGCCGCATGTAGCGCTGGTGGGATATAGACAGACACCACGTTAAGGGATGTTCCCTCCCACTGTCCACATGCTGCTGCAAAGCGGCCATGAGCGTCAGTCTTAGTAGTCTGTAAAATGAATCGGGATGTCTTCTTCATCCAAATGCCCGTTCCCCTGGACCCGGACGTGAAGTCTGAGTGTACTATCATGCGGTACCCTCGTCTATCCAGAGCCTTGCTGGCCGCTCCCACTAGATGAGTTTCCTGAAGGAGGACCAAGTCGTGATTCATCCTTTTGATACTCTGGAGCACCAACCCTCTCTTCACCTTGTCTCCCAGACCTCTGACATTCCAGGACATTAATTGCAACGGTGGCACTGGCCCCGTGTCAGGACTGTCTACTACGGTATCGGACTGTGACATGTGTGCCATTGTGTGCCTACAAATACATACATGAGTCCGACAAGGTGTAGTGTCAGTGTATCTGTGTTGCACCCACCCCCACGGACGCACTCACTCGCATGCAGAGATGGGCCTTCCCTCCCCGGGCCATCGCCGGCCTGGCCTGTGTGTAATCTCCGGCGTACTGTGACTATTGCTGCATTTTGTACATTCTGTAGAGTCAAACATTTCAAACAGTTAAACATTGCCATTCCCCCTAATCCCTGAACTCCCCCCCTCCCTGCTCCCCTGCTACACGGACTCAGAACTGCCCGCCACCCCAATTTAGCAGAGTGCCTGACCCCACCCAAAAAGAAACACAGAGTTACTTGCTCGTTGGGGGTGAAGAGTACTCCGGAGTCAGCGACCCCTCATACCCTCTGCAGAGGTCCACAGCCCAGTGTCCATGGCAGCTAGAGCGGCAGTCACATTAATAATAAACAAGGGGTGTCTTGCATCTGCCGGGTTATTAATCTTGTTCCTCCAGAGTCCCAGTCGCACTGTCTCTCATTGGCGAGCGTCGTTCGTCTTCCGGTCCCTCTGTTCGGACGTCTTCTTGATCCCTTACATTCGGGCCCTTTTTTGTTCGTCCCATGTGGCGGGGTTGAGAGGCAGGCCGCCAGCCGTCCAGCCAGTCCCGGGCCACCTCCGGATTATCAAAAAACCACGTTCTGTTTTCTGCCACCACACGCAGTTTAGCCGGGAACAACATGGAATATTGGATCTCTCTCCTCCTGAGCTCCTGTTTTACGTCCAGAAACGTCTTTCTTTTCCGGGCCACTTCCGCCGTGTAGTCTGGGAAGAAGGCCAGCGTGGAGTTCTGAATCTTCACAGGGGGGGACACCCGCGCCGCCTGCAGAATGGCATCTCTATCTCGGAAGTTAAACAGTCTTGCCAGGATAGGCCTCGGAGGCGCCCCGGGTTTTGGCTGGCCACCCGGTACTCTGTGTGCTCTTTCAACCGAGAAGAACGCCAACAGTCCTTTGGGTTGGAGTTGTGACTTGATTACTTCTTCCACGAAGAGATCAGTGGCTCTAGTTCCTTCCGATTCAGGAACTCCAAGAATTCGTATATTGTTCCCTCTAGAGCGCCCTTCCTGGTCATCGAGCTTTTCTTTTAGCATTTTATTTTCTGCCGTTATTTTCTCCATCGCCGTCTGAAGTTCCGAGACATCCTCCACCAGTGATTTCGTAACCAGTTCCAGCGAACCCACCTTTTCAGCCATTTTGTGGAGATCCGCTCTGATAAGGGTTATTTCGGTAGAGATTGAGCCTACCGTGGTTTGGACTTGCGTAAGCGCTCGCATCACGTCAAGTGTCGCTTTTTTAGTCCCCGCGCCATCCACCGTTTTTCCGGAGGCATGCCTTCCGTCTGCTGGAGGGGACGCGGTTTTATCACATGTGTAGCGTTCGATGCGTGTTTGCGTTGCACCGCCTTTGGAACCTTTTCCCGCCATGACGTCTAGTATTGGTCAGTTAGTTGTTTATATAGTTAGCCTGTAGGAAGGACAGACTATGGAGAGGGGGGGGGGGGACCAGTCTCGGTTGTGGTCCAGCCTGTGGTACAGTTGTAGTGCTTAAGTCAGGCCACCAGTTCAAATCAGATGAGGGTCTGTATCTGGGACTCTATGAAGCTGGATCCTCGGTGGTCCGTCCCCTCCAATCGCACCCCCCCGCGTCCCCCGTCCCTCAGAGTCGCAGCCGCGGTAATGCGTGGAGCCCCCGGGCTGTATCAAGCAGTGTCCGGTAGTAATTGGGGACACTCACGTCCTTGGCCGCCTCTAGTGGTTTCGGAGTGGGCCAACGTTGCGTAGCAAGGCGTGACACCAATGTTTCCCAGGCCTGGGGTCAGTAAATAAACGGTCGGCGTCTCATGTGTCCCTTCGTGCACCGCTGCCCCCCCGGTCCGCTTCACGGTGTTACCTCCAGGCGCCACTCAGGCGCGTTGTCCCTCCAGTTCTGGCGTGGGAGGGGGGGGGGGAGGGTTCTCCAGTCTGCCCGCAGCCCCCGCTGGTCAGTCCCGCTCCGCCGGTACGTATATGTGGTGCCTCACCTCTTCAATGTAGTCCGTTGCAGGGTGGCGTTCTGGCCGCGGTCACCTTCACTGCCCTTCCAGACGCACTGCGTCCGTCGGATCTTGACACGGGCACTACAGGGGAGATGTTAAACGTCAGCTGGGCTCTCCCGACGCTGTTCCCGGGTCCTCGGTCACTTCTGGTCCACTTCTGCCGGCCAGGTCTCACTTCCGGTCGGCGCTTCTAATCACTGGGCTCCCTGGTTACCGGCCCGTGCCCGGGTCTCGCAGACAGTCGGTCATATCTCCGTCACCCGGTGTCCAATTTTCATCCGGATACTCGCCGCTTGTCCCGCCCGGTCCCGGGCCTTCGGTTCCTCCGGCTGAGGTCTGGTACAGCCACGGATAATGGTACGGATTAATGGAGAGGCCGCTTTGTCTGCCGGAGCTGGTCTTCTAGGCTGCCGCCATGCTTGGCTGCTAGCCACGCCCCGCATAGGTGTCTTTTGATGTCGGGTTTCGTCGTCGTTTTCTATGGAGAGCTGCAAAGAAGTGCTGCAGGCGACCAGAGGAAAAGTGTCCGGGTGGATCCAAGGGTGGATCGGTGATGTGAAGAACCTGAAAGCAGAGGGGGCAGAGTCTGGGTCACTAGCCAGTGACCTGCAAGGAACCAGGCGATGTCAGGTGATTTAAGGGGAAGAAAGTGAGTTTGTCTCTTCAGCCACGAGGTCCAGGAGGCATCAATGATGACCAGGAGCTGGATTCAAGCTGTCTCACAATGGATCTAGATGACTGCAGTGTTGGTATCTAGATTGGACCCAACAAGCCTTGGCAACCGCAACCCACGCAGGATGTCAAGATTGGCTCTGTTGCAGACCAGCAAGTTCTGTGGCGCTTCTCCTTTTTAGGGAAGCTGGACCAAGCCTGGAGCAACCAGGATCGCAAGTCAGATTCAAGATGGCAACTTCAGGGGGCTCGCTAGCCAATGGGCAAGGATCCGGGAAGATGCATCAAGCACAAATGTAAAGGCAGGGCCCCCGGGACACTCGCGGAGTGTAGGGGCTTGAGCTTCAGTTCAAATGGTGTTCCGAGCTGGGTCTTTCTGTACCCCAATGCACAACTTACTGAGGTTTCAGGAAAGGAGTGCAAGTAGCAAAATGCAGGATGTCCAAGATGTCCGTTCCATCGTTTCTCGTGTACGCCACGGGTCTCAGCTTTGCTGTGGATGTAAGGTCGGGATCAGGGAAGTCTGGAAGTCTAGTTCTTGAGTCGCAGAGTCTTCGGGTTCCGACGGGAGCCTTGAGACTGCAGACCAGCAAAGTTGCTGTTGGTGCCTGTTTGAACAGGGTGGCCACTCCTTGACCACAAGGGAGAAGTCTTCCGTCTTCTATTCAGAATAGAATGTCGAAGGTCCAAGAGTTCTGTATCCAAATTTCGTTCCAGGATAATCTAAAGTCCTGGGGACAAAGCTCCTATACTTATACTAAGGATGGGGGCTGGATTACCTGCCTAGGTCCCTCCTATGGGTAGACCTGAGAAGGGGGTAGTTACACCCCTTTCCCTTTGTCCAGTTTCGCCCCAGAGCTGGGGCTGGAGTGCCCCAGCAACTGGTTTGAACCGGGCTATGCATGGAGCACCTTGTGTGCCCCAGGCAGTGTCTAGATGCATTCACTGAATGCAGCCCTCCCTGCCCCAATACACAAAACCCCTGTCTGTGGAGGTGCTGGCCCCTCCTTGGACACCTATTGTCCAGGCCGCCCTTGCTGGAGTTTCCCCCAGCTACAGGAGGTCAGACTTGTGTCTGTGGCAGCAGCATCCATTTTGTGATGCTGAGGCTCTGTTTAACTTTAACCGGGTAAAGCAGTAACATACATGTCTTTTCCCTCTAGAAGGGTGGAATGCTACCCCCGCCGCCAGAATTGGCGGGGGTGGGGGGTAGTATTCCAAAGTGTTTGACACCTTACACAACATGTTTTGATAAAGCCAAACCAAAGTTCGCATTAACCGCAAGGATTATAATGCACTTAAGAGTATATGGTATGGCTATATCAGAGAACAGCGATACGGAGATAGTTCCGAAAGCTGCAGAGGGGCTCAGCTCATGCTAGGGCACCCTCTCACATAAAACCAAGCACTCTGCCTCCAGGATTGTCGAGGCCTACCATAGGAGTGGCTTATAGGTGCATATGTGTCTATATGTAAAGGTAGATATAGGTATACTATATGTAAGTAAGGGGTGATTACACCACCTTACCCAGGCTGTGTAAACAGACCTGTCGTGTCAGTTTGGAAGGCAAACCAGGGGTGGCACAATACATGCTGCAGCCCCTGGTAGGCCTAGGGTACACCTATGCCCTGGGTAATGTGGAAAAGTAAATTTTGCCATGTTCTGGTGTCCCTACGCCCCATCCATCATATGTTATGTGTGCATGATCAATATGCATATGTTATTCCCCATTTCTGATTAAAGACGCAATTACAGTTGTGTCCACCTCTAGTATGTTAGTTTCCAGTCCTCGTGAATACTACGAATATCAGGCCTATGTAAGTAATGTTGCCACGTTTCTCAGTGTGCACGTTATTCAATTATAAAGTCCCCGTTTCCAGGCCTCAAAGGGCCCGGACCACAGATTCAGCTCCTGTCTCCTGAAAGCCTCGCTGAGGAGCGATACAGCCCCCACCTGTATCCTCGACCCTTCACTTACTTCCTGCCTTGCAGTGCCCGGTGCACCCCGGCTCTGCCTCTGAGTCTGCCAAAAGTATGTTATAGTTCCTGCTATCAGTTCAGTCCTCCTCCTCTGCATTCCTAAGCTACTGAACTGCATCAATAGTTTCCGTCATTGTCTAGCCTTCTCGTCTCCATGTTAGAGAAGTACTGTATTTAATAGTCATTTAATATTCTTCACGCACTACATGTAGAATAATGCATGGTCCAGTCTTAGAATCAAGTTAGCTTTTCCCCTCATGACTTCTAGTTTATATCAACATGTTCCCTAAACATTAGATACCAGATAGGGTTTAGGTACATGTCGCTCCGACCCTCCAGACTCTAGTCTCTGCTCCTAGCACAGAGTTCGTAGCCCCCAGCTTCTCCTAGTAACACGTCATTGCCAGTTTTCGCGCACCATTAGGTTAGAGGTCCCGGCTCCTTAGGTAGCCCCCTCCAATGTGTCCGCCCATTCATGACATATTCTGTTACGTTTGCATCACATGTCTAAGTAAACTCCTAGTTACACCTCTTTTTACTGTTATCTCACGCGACTGTTACGCGTCACGCCTTCTACTCCACCCACTGCTACGCCTACTGCAATGTAATGCTATGTGTTTGCGCTATGTATATAAGTCAATGTTATGTTATTAAATGTTAGCGCGCTCATCCCAGACCTAGCCCCGGCAGCTGCTGGGCCCCAGTTGTCCTGCTGGGCCTTATTGTCCTATTTCCATGCAGGTTGTCCTGACCCTGTCCTTATGCTGTAATAAACCTGCAGAAACTCCTACTACCTCGAATCTTGACTCTTATTTATTGAGCTATCTGTTATGCTATAAGTCTAGTCAAAAATAGGGTATTATTTATTTATTTACCACAGTACCTATGGTACACTATAACGTAACAAGTGTCCTGTGCACACGCTAGAGGTACGTAGTTCTCAGGTGAGAACCAGAATGGGTTTGGTTCTTTAGGAGGAGTAATGTACTTCAACAGAGTGGTTTTCGAAGGAACAGATTTAATGGTTCTGCATAGAAAATCAGTACAAACAAGAGCACAAAGCCGACACGTGTTTCGTCACACCGTGTACGGGTGGTGACTCATCGGGGCTGTACTGGGGCTGTCTCGTGTGGAAGCACGCCAGTGATGGCAAATGGTGTGGGTAAAGAAACACCGAAGGAGGCGATCTTCGGTACGGGTAGGGGTGGAAGCAAACAGAACACTGGTGCTGGCGAAGGACGGGTAAGTCCTGAAAGTGGAGCTTAACTCTATGGAGGCACGGGTTGTGCGGAATATACGGTCTGCATCCGGGTAAAACTGTTCCTTCGAAAACCACTCTGTTGAAGTACATTACTCCTCCTAAAGAACCAAACCCATTCTGGTTCTCACCTGAGAACTACGTACCTCTAGCGTGTGCACAGGACACTTGTTACATTGTACTTGACCAGAGATCCTCATCTGTCTACCCAGGGGCTTATTTTCAGCTGGTTTTGTTCCCCTGACCTATCTTGCACCGCCCTGAACTACCTGACGACCTCTCACACACTGGGAACACGCCAAGCGCCAGACTTCCTGACACCTATCAAAACCATTTCCTTTCTTCACATACCTATGGTACACTATACAGGGGCTCACAAGAGTGACCCAGTAACCAATCTGGTTTGCACCTAATAAAGTGCATGGTATCAATTTAGAGAGAGAACAGCTGGGCTGTGGGTCAGATTAGCAGGCCCACAGCCACATTAAAGTCGAAAAACCAGAGAATCACAGCAAAAAGTGGGGGTGACCATAGGAAGCAGACTCTCTTACACAACCCCCCCCTCCCGAAACGCAGGGACATTAAACTAACCTTGACCAGTTGAGTCTTCATGTTCGAAGTGGAAATATCTGGAGAATCCATCTGCAATGACATTGTCAGTCCCAGGTCTATGTGTAAAGTCCATCCCTTGTAGGCAAATGGACCACCTAAGCAGTTTGGGATTTTCACCCTTCATCTGATTTAGCCACAAGAGGGGCTTATGTTCTGTCTGAATCCTGAAGTGAGTACCAAACAAGTATGGGCTCAGCTTCTTCAGTGCCCAAACCACAGCAAAGGCCTCCCTCTCAATAGCTGACCAACGTTTCTCTCTAGGGGTCAGCCTTCTGCTAATAAAAGCTACTGGCTGGTCTTGACCATCTTTATTCAGTTGGGAAAGAACAGCACCTACCCCCAACTCAGAAGCATCTGTTTGAACAATTAGTTCTTTGGAGTAGTCTGGACTTTGCAGAATAGGAGCAGTGCACATGGCCTGCTTCAGGTCATCAAATGAATGCCTTTTGACAGCTTACTGTCCACTGAACGTTCTTTGGCATTTTCTTGGAAGTTAAGTCATTAAGGGGTGTCACTATGGAACCAAACCCCTTGACAAATTTCCTGTAGTACCCAGTCAGGCCCAAGAAAGCTCTAACCTGTGTCTGGGTGGTGGGAGAAGTCCAGTCCCTTATGGTCTGGATGTTGCTCTCCAATGGTTGAACCTGACCTCCACCTACAAGGTGTCCCAGGTATACAACCTGACTCTGCCCTAGCTGGTACTTGGTAGCCTTGATAGTTAGGCCTGCCTTTTGCAGGGCCTCCAAAACATTATTTAGGTAGATCAGGTGATCTTCCCAAGTGGAGCTAAAGACAGCAATATCATCAAGATAAACTGCACAGTAGTCATCCAGACTATTGCATCATCAGCTAGTCTAATCTGCCGGTAGCCAGCTGTCAAGTCAAATGTACTCAAAAACTTGGCAGATGCCAATCTGTCAATGAGTTCATCTGCCCTTGGTATTGTATGGGCATCTGTCCTAGTGACTGCATTGAGGCCTCTCTAATCCACACAAAACCTAATCTCTCTCTTACCATCTTGGGTGTGAGATTTAGGCACCAGGACTACTGGACTGGCCCAAGGGCTCTCTGAGGGCTCAATGACTCCCAATTACAACATCTTTTGGACCTCTGTCCTGATACAGTCCTTGACATGATCAGGTTGCCTGAAAATCTCACTTTTAACAGGCAGACTGTCCCCAGTGTCCACTTCATTGGTGCACCAGGTGGTCTGACTTGGAGTCAGAGAAAACATGTGTCTGTAGTACTGTAGAACTTGTTTGCAGTCCTGTTGCTGTTGGTCAGTGAGGCTGCCTGCCAAGGCTACACCATCAACTGAACCATCATCAGGGTTCTGAGTAAGCAGGTCTGGGAGAGGGTCACTCTCTTCCTCCTGTCCCTCATCTGTAGCCATGAGCAAGCCCATGTTTGCCCTGTCAATATACGGTTTCAGTCTGTTGACACCCTGTGGGGGCTCCTGGGATTTCCAAGGTCAACTAAATAGGTGGCTTCTCCCTTCTGCTCAACAATAGTGTGGGGTCCATTCTACTTGTCTTGGAGAGCTGCTGGGGCCACAGGCTCCAACACCCACACTTTCTGTCCCGGCTGGTAAACAGTCAGCACAACCTTTTGGTCATGCCAGGCCTGTTGCAATTCCTGGCTAGCCTCAAGGTTTTTGGATGCCTTTTTCATATACTCGGCCATCCTGGAGCAGAGACCAAGTACATAATCCACAATTGCCTGTTTGGGAGGTTTGAGAGGTAACTCCCATTCCTCCTTCACCAGACACAGGGGTCCTCTTACAGGATGCCCCAACAGAAGTTCAAAAGGGCTGTAGCCAACCGCCTTCTGTGGGACCTCTCTGTAGGCAAACAAAAGGCAGGGCAGCAGGATGTCCCATCTTCACCTAAGCTTTTCAGGTAAACCTTTAATCATGCCCTTTAAGGTCTTGTTGAATCTCTCAACTAGACCGTTGCACTGTGGATGGTAGGGTGTAGTGAACTTGTAGTTCACTCCACACTCTTTCCACATAGCAGTCAAATATCCAGACAAAGTTTGCACCTCTGTCTGAGACAACCTCCTTCGGAAAACCCACTCTTGAGAAAACTCCTAGGAGGGCTGTTGTGGTCCTTAGGAGAATATCTTCTGGGTATCTGGTGGCATGATCCACTACCATCAGAATAAATCTGTGCCCAGAGGCTGTTTGGGCATCCATTGCTCCAACAATATCAATCCCTACATGTTCAAAGGGAACCCCCACCACAGGTAGTGGTATTAGGGGGGCCTTTGTGGTGCCACCTGATTTGCCACTGGCTTGGCAGGTGACACAGGAGCGACAAAACTCCTTGGTATCCTCTGACATATGAGGCCAGTGAAAGTGAGGGACAAGCCTGTCCCAAGTCATGTTCTGGCCAAGTTGTCCTGCAAGGGGAATATCATGGGCTAGTGTGAAATAGAAGGCCCTGAATGCCAAAGGTATGACCAACCTCCTGGAAGCACCAGACTTGGGGTCTCTAGCCTCTGAATACCGGAGCCCATCATCCCAATAGACTGTGTGGGTCCCACTAGCATTCCCTGCAGCCTCAGCAGTAGCTTGCTGTCTGAGGGGTTCAAGAGAAGGGTAGTGTAAATGTAAATGTGTAAATGTAGAGGTACTTGTATAGCGCACGACTACCGGAGGCATTTCGGCGCTTGTACGAATACCGCTGAGGAACCCTTCCTGCCCTTTCCCTGTGAAGTGCCCACTCCTGGGCACCCCCAAGGTGAAGCCAGACATCCTAGCGTTGTTGGGGCTATTGTGGAGATTAAGCAAGCTATTGCCCAGAGTTGCAGAGTGGGACCCATGATTAGAATAGGCACCGAGGCGAGAATTTACAGGTCTGTGGAAACTGAGCCCAAGACCCGCCGAGGCGGGAATTGAACACTGGTCCCGGGCCAGACTTCTGCATCAGGGTCTGCCGCTCTAACCATTGAGCCATTGAGCCACACTTCTCCAGTCTAACTGCGCCTGCCTCAGATCTGCCCTGGAGGGTCCCTCTGTCCCAAGAAAGTCAACCTGATCAGGCTCAAGCTCTTCTAGGACAGATCCCTCCTGGGTTTCACAATCAGCTTCCTGTGAAGTCTGACTCTCTTCCTGAGGCAAGGGGGAAGGCACTGCCTTAACCCTACTGCTTGTCCTCCTGGTAGGCAACTGGTCCATTGTTCCAGAATCCAGTGCCAGTTCAGTGTTGCTATTTCTGACCTGTGACCTAGTCACAGCAAGGACATGTGCTGATATTCCTAACATCTCTGCATGGATCCTATACTTCACTTCAGCCCAAGCTGAAGTCTCCAGGTCATTGCCAAGCAAGCATTCCACAGGGAGGTCTGAGCTAACCACAACCTTTTTGAGGCCAGTTGCCCCTCCCCAAGAGAAATTAACAATTGCCATACTGTGAGTGGTAGTGACATTGCTAGCATTGGTCAATAGGTAATTTTCACCTAGTATGATCTGCCCAGGGTTCATAAAGCCAGGCGTCACCATTGTGACACTAGCACATGTGTCCCTGTAGACCTGAGCCATTTTGTCATTAATTAAAGGAGTCTGTCTGTACTTGCCCAAGTTACTGGGACTCACAGTAGAGGACATAGCCATGTCCACATCACAGACAAAAACAGCTTGAGTTGTTATTCTGACTAGGCCAGAACCCATCTCAGTTCCCAGGGTTAACCCTACTACACCCTTCTGTTGAGAACCACCACTATTAGCTGTACTAGGGGGGACATTTGCCTTAGGGGCAATGGTGGCTGGAGCTGCCTCCTTCTTGGTGCAATCACTGGTCCAGTGAGTATTTACCTTGCATACTTTGCACCATCGTTTCTTAGGACCTTCTTTTTTGATTGTTGGGGACCCCCACCATTAGAAGCTTTTTGGGGACCTTGAGAAGACTTCTGGTCTTTTCCTTTCTCCCCACTCTTTTGGTCTTGCTTCTTCTGATCACCACCGTGGTTCTATACCTTCTGCTTCACCCTGGTTCTGACCCATTTGTCTGCCTTCTTTCCCAATTCTTGGGGAGAGGTCACATCAGAGTCAACCAGGTGCTGATGCAATAACTGGTTCTGACAGTTGTTAAGAATTTGTTCTCTCATGATCAAGTTATACAATCCTGTATAGTCATTAACCTTACTGCCCGGTAACCAGTCTTCCAGAGCCTTAGTGGCACAATCTACAAAGTCAGTCCAGTCCTGAGTCTGTGTCTTCTGGGTACCTCTGAACTGCAACCTGTACTGCTCAGTTATTAAGCCAAACCCATCTGTCAGAGCACTCTTCAGGACATTGTAGTTGTCAGCATCGTGTTCACTAACTGTCAGGAGCTTATCTCTGCCTTTGTCTGCAAAGGAGAACCACAAAAGTGTTGCCCACTGACTCTGGGGTACCTGCTGTACTTTGCAGGCCCTCTCCAAAGCAGTTATCCACTTGTGGATGTCATCCCCACACTTGTAGGGAGGGACAATTTTGTTCAGGTTTTTATGGTCATAAAACCTTTCCCTATCTCTAGGAATTATGCTGCCACCAGTGGGTTCTAACCCACTCAACTTTTTTTCTCTTTCAAGAGCTAGGGTCTCTTTTGCAAGGGCAACTTCTTGCCTCTTGATCCTAAGCTTTGCCCCTCTCATCCTAGCTTTATGCTCCCTTCTCTGAGGTGAAGGCATTCTCCTCAGAGCAGAGGCATTTGACCCTACTGATGAATCAGAATGGTCAGATGCACTTAAAAGTGATCTGGGTCTTCTGTACTCACCATTAGGCCTACTTGGGGGTCTGGATTGGTTCCTTCCTTCTCCAGTCCCATTTAGTCCTAGGTTAACCTGGTTCAGTTCATTGACTTCTACCTGATTAGCATCCACATCATCATCAGAATCCTCTTGGTTCTCACCAGTGCGATCTTCTGTTCAGGGATGGCCCCCCCTGTACTGCCTGGGTGATCTGGGTTGGATGCCCATTCTGCATCATGCACCACTAAATATCTACCAGGTGGTTATAAGTTGGACTCTGTCCTTGTCTCAACTTTCTGACTGCACACATGCTTCTCAGTTCATGAAAAGTGAATGAGTCATACTTAAAAGGCACCCTCTGGGTTTCTTCTTGAAGAGGTCCACTAGGTCCTGCTTCCAAAGACATTTTCTAGTGAGGTGTGGTGTGTGTACCTACCTACACTAAATGGTTTCCTACTAGAACCTCTCTAGGAGTTGTAGTCAGGGTGTGCTAGGCCCTTACCACCTACAACTACTAAGTTCAGTAGAACTTATGTATATCTAAGACTTGATTTATATGTACCTACAGGTACCTTGATATGAGCTTTCAGATGATATTACAAGATTATTTGATAATACAAATTGCAAGCTCTTATCCCAACCGCTGCACACCAATGTGAGAAGTTAGCCTGGCATATGATGTCCACTAGTGCTAGTGGGCACCTTGCACCAGTCTAATCAACCCTTATTGATGGTGGTTGTAAAGTCAACCTTATAGAAAGCTATCCTAGTGGTAGCATGAACCAGCAGTCTTCAGTCTAAGACTTCAGTAGGCGACTTAAGCAAGTTGTTTTACCATATATAATCCCTTGAATACCAAATGAAAGGACACCACGCAAGGTATATATCAAATATATATGTATTTAATCTAAACACAACCCCTCTGCACTCTTTATGAGGTCAGAGGTAAAAATACAATACAAGTCACACAGTTAATACACAATAACTTGCACATACTGTATACTACGTTATGCCATAGGGGCCTCATTAACCATACACTTAGAAAGTGTTATAAGTACCACGTGAGAGTTAGAAAGCAGGCCTAGGGCCTGTACAATCGCTGGGGCTGCACTAAGCAACCAAAGGTTAAGAAGTAGGAGACCCACGGGAGCCTCGTGCAGTGTCTAAACACAGGCGCGGGTTCCCATTGACTTTCTATGGAGTTCGTAAAAGTTACAAAGTTACAAGTTAAGGACACTTCCAGAAGGACTGGGACGGAACCCTTTTAGACTTAGACACTAGGAGGGCCAATACCCTCGAGACTACCAGAGTACTCGTGTTACCTCACCCACGGAAGCCGGGTGCATAGGTGTCTTTTGACGTCGGGTTTCGTCGTCGTTTTCTATGGAGAGCTGCAAAGAAGTGCTGCAGGCGACCAGAGGAAAAGTGTCCGGGTGGATCCAAGGGTGGATCTGGGATGTGAAGAACCTGAAAGCAGAGGGGACAGAGTCTGGGTCACTAGACAGTGACCAGGAAGGCACCAGGAGATGTTGGGTGCTTTAAGGTGAAGAAGGTGAGTTTGTCTCTTCAGCCACGAGGTACAGGAGGCATCGACGATAACCAGGAGCTGGATTTGACCTGCCCACAATGGATCTAGATGACTGCAGCATCGGTATCCGGATTGTACCCAACAAGTCTTGGCAACCGCAACCCACGCAGGATGACCAGATTGGCTCTGTTGCAGACCAGCAAGGGCTGTGGCACTTCTCCTTTTTTAGGGAAGCTGGAGCAGGCCTGGAGCAACCAGAATCGCAAGTCAGATTCAAGATGGCGACTTCAGGGGGCTCACTAGCCAACAGGCAAAGAGCCGGGAAGATGCGTCGAGCACAAATGTAAAGGCGGGGCCCACGGGACACTCGCGGAGTGTAGGGGCCTGAGCTTCAGTTCAAATGGTGCTCGTGGCTGGGGCTTCTTGTACCCCAATGCACAACTTACTGAGGCTTCAGGAAAGGAGTGCAGGTAGCAAAATGCAGGATCCCCAAGATGTCCGGTCCCACGTCTCTCGTGTCCACCACAGGTCTCAGCTTTGCTGTGGAGATGGGTCAGTGTCAGAGAAGTCTGGAAGCCTAGTTCTTGAGTTGCAGAGTCTTTGGGTTCCAGCGGGAGCCTTGAGAATGCAGACCAGCAAAGTTGCTGTTGGTGCCTGTTTGAACAGGGTGGTCACTCCTTGACCATAAGGGAGATGTCTTCCGTCTTCTAGTCAGAATAGAATGTCGAAGGTCCAAGAGTTCTGTATCAAAGTTTCGTTCCAGGATAATCTAAAGTCCTGGGGACACAGCTCCTATACTTATACTAAGGATGGGGGCTGGATTACCTGCCTAGGTCCCTCCTATGGGTGGACCTGAGAAGGGGGTGGTTACACCCCTTTCCCTTTGTCCAGTTTCACGCCAGAGCTGGGGCTGGAGTGCCCCAGCAACTGGTTTGAACCGGGCTATGCATGGAGCACCTTGTGTGCCCCAGGCAGTGTCTAGATGCATTCACTGAATGCAGCCCTCCCTGCCCCAATACACAAAACTCCTGTCTGGGGAGGTGCTGGCACCTCCCTGGATAGGAAACCTATTGTCCAGGCCACCCTTGCTGGAGTTTCCCCCAGCAACAGGAGGTCAGACTTGTGTCTGTGGCAGCAGCATCCCTTTTGTGATGCCGAGGCTCTGTTTAACTTTAACCGGGTAAAGCAGTAACATACATGTCTTTTCCCTCTAGGAGGGTGGAATGCTACCCCCGCCGCCAGAATTGGCGGTGGGGGGTAGTATTCCAAAGTGTTTGACACCTTACACAAAATGTTTTGATAAAGCCGAACCAAAATTAGCATTAACTGCGAGGATTATAATGCACTTAAGAGTATATGGTATGGCTATATCATAGAACAGCTATAATTAGATGGTTCCGAAAGCTGCAGAGGGGCTCAGCTCATGCTAGGGCACCCTTTCACATAAAACCAAGCACTCTACCTCCAGGATTGTCGAGGCCTACCATAGGAGTGGCTTATAGGTGCATATGTGTCTATATGTAAAGGTAGATATAGGTATACTGTATCTATGTAAGGGTGATTACACCACCTTACCCAGGCTGTGTGAACAGACCTGTGGTGTCAGTTTGGAAGGCAAACCAGGGGTGGCACAATACATGCTGCAGCCCCTGGTAGGCCTAGGGTACACCTATGCCCTGGGTACCTATGGTACACTATACAGGGGCTCACAAGAGTGACCCAGTAACCAATCTGGTATGCACCTAAAGTGCATGGTATCAATTTAGAGAGAGAACAGCTGGGCTGTGGGTCTGATTAGCAGGCCCACAGCCACATTAAAGTCGAAAAACCAGAGAATCACAGCAAAAAGTGGGGGTGACCATAGGAAGCAGACCCTACTCTCCTACATGCTTGATGGACTGTCCATTACACAAGCAGGGATTATCTTGTGAGGGTCGAGAATTTACATTCCTGAAAGTGAATGACTGCAGGTCATTAAAGTGTCATGAGGGATATTGTGGAAAAGCCTCTGAGTTTGGTTTCCTCTTCTTGATGAGCGAGTTGAGAGAGCGCTCTGGCTTGTCATTTATGTAACTGCTTGTCTCCCAGAACAACACAGCATCCTTTGAACATGTCAGATCTTCCAAGACACATCTGGAAGAAAATTGCAATTGACTTTTTTGGACCCCTTGCAGATGGCTATTACCTCATTTGGATATCAAGCCTCAAAAAAGCACACCTTTATAGCCACAGGCTAATGGTGTTGTTGAATATTTTATGAGCACTCTTAAGAAGGCTGGCCAGCACGCTGTGCTGGAGGGATCTGAACTCAAGTCTGTTCTTTTTTTTTATTATTTACCAAGCTCGGATATAGTTTATTGACCAGCCCCAAACTATAATGTAACTGTAGCTGTGTTTGTGATCTTCATGACGCTTTGCACTCTTTTCTGGAGTACACATACTTAAATCACATGGATTTCCTATGCTTTTGAGTAGCCAGATTAATTCCTCATTTCACAGCTTCTGCTATTGCTTTGAACAGAAGCGGTAAATACAATGTTTATCATTAATTGCATTGGATGCTTATCAATTATACCTCATAAACGTGGACTAATTGTTCTGAATTTTTTATAAAGGCTAACTAAATGAAGTGTTGCTGACAACATCAACTACAGTGATTACATAATCGTTTTTATTTATGCAATGAAGGAACATGACTTAGTCTTGATGTTTGTAAATACCTTACAGTGCAGGTCTAAAACTCAATGCTGATAAGCGTGACTTTGACAAAACTCAACTGAAATTCTTTTGGTACATCTTTTCCAATGAGGGCATAAGACCTCCAAAAAGTTATGGTCATGAAAAGCAGGCCCATACTTTAATAAAAACAACCTTTCTTTTGCATTTCCATCAATACAAAGGAACAAATAAGCGTTAATATACAGCAGTCCATAATCAAAGGATGTCACAGCCTTCCAGAATAAGCGATTACAGTGTTAAATAGCATGTTCAACAAAGCACAAAATAATCAGACCAATGCCATCAATAATAACATGTCGCATGAGGGTCCGTAACCCAACCTCACTCATAGCTGTGGACAATTGCAGTATCCACACTCGGTAGCCATATCACCCATCTCCAGTGATCAGACCAGTTACCCAAAGTGGTGCACTTTCGGTTATAAATACGATAATATGCAAACCACACTTCTGGGCAGAATCACCCCACTCCTGTTGGGACAATTCCCTGCTCCAACTGCGATTAATTTTCCTGTCTAAGTATCTTGACATATGTCTTATATGGCCCCAAGATATCTATGGGGCGGGACGTACTGGGCATCGTGTCTGCATAGAGCTCACTGTTCACATTACAATATGCGTAACTGTGCAGCCATCCCTGAACATTTGGGTCAGTGGTCTGTCCCCAGTGCAATGCCACCTCTCGTTTATCTAATAAACTACACCATGAAGCCAACTTACGTATTTTCCAAGGGAAAGTGGCCGTGTAGCTGAGCAGTGCTATCTCAGGAATAGGGGTCAGTGGAATATGCAATATCAATCCAAGTGTATGGTGTACTCACACCCAGTATTCCTGTAGAATCGGGCATGTCCAAGTGAGGTGTGCTAAGTCCGCATGCGGAGCAGAACATTTGCCACATGTATGGGGCTTAGTGGGATCTATTTTGTGTGCAAGCGCCGGAGTAATATAGATGCGACGCAGGAATTTGAAATGGAGGCTTTTGTGTCTGCTGTTTAGGGAAACCTCTTGTGTGACTGAGCAGCAATGGGCCCACTGTTGGTCAGTAATAATTACTCCTAGGTCCTGCTCCCAGTCTCTGCGAATTTTACTGTCTGGTACCGGTTTTAGTGAGGCACATGTCTTATAAAGCTTAGATATCAGGTGTGTGTTGTCTTCTTTGTCTATGAGGAGTGTGAGAGGATGGGACGAGACTGGTTCTAGCGGAAATGTCAGAAAGGTGGAGCGCAGTGGGGAGAAGATGTGGCATAATACAAATTTGTCCATAAAGTCTGCTGCGTTAAAGCGTGCATCTTCCAACAGGGAGGAGATATGCCCACCAGGCTATAAATCTCCCATCTTAGTCAGGGCAAACTTTGTCAGAGTACGTTATACCAGTTGCTCAGATGTGATGGGATCAGTCGAGGATTAACAATGGGTAGGGCGGAGGAGAAGAGCTGCTCCGTTCCAGTGACCCCGCATGGTTTATGCCATGCCCAGCTCGTGGACGATACAGTCTGAATATCGACAGTGTCTCTGGGAAAACCTACGGGTAAAACCTCTGACAGGCACCCGGGCAATACCAGGTCTGCCTCTGGTCTTATATAGGGGATACGGGCATCAGGATGATACCAGGGAAATGCATAACTGCATTGTGCCACCAAATAATAGAGCTGAAAATCCGGCACATTATAACCCCCTTGCTCATAGGGCAGCGTGTGGACTGGCCAGCGGACCCGTGCCTTCTTACCCCCCCCCAAACAAGTTTGCTCAGAAGTGAACGAAGTGTGTTAAAAAAGCTATTGGTGAGGGGAATTGGTATGTTGTTAAAAAAATATACTATTTTGGGTAGGACTACCATTTTGATAATGGCCACACGGCCTAGCGATAAGGGTAACTTCAACCATTTCTCTATCTGAGCGTCAAGTGCGTTTATAGCCCTACCGTAATTGAGACTGAGTATTTGGGATGTGTCCAAGTGAATGTGGATGCCCAAGTACTTTACTGACTCCGTACACCACTCAAGAGGAAACACCAGCTCCCATGGTTTTGTGGCGGGTGTCAGTGGGAAGATGACTGATTTGTGCCAATTTATGCCCAGTCCTGAAAAGTTGCCAAATCGAATAATCTCTCTAATTAACGCTGTTAAATTATCCTGGGGGTGTCTGACATATAAGATAGTGTCATCGGCTTACGGCGATACCAATAACGGGCCAGTATTGAATTGTAATCCCCTATGTATTTGTTTTTCCTGAAAATGACGTATGAGGGGATCCATGGCCAGAATGAACAATAACGGGGACAGTGGACAGCCCTGCCTGGTTCCTCGTGTTAACTCAAAGGGATTGGAAAGAGTGACATTCAGCCGCAGCCGAGCAGTCGGTGTATTATATAAAAGGGCTGTTGTGGCAATAAAACCCAAAGGCATGCCATGTGGCGGATTAGGGAGAGGAAAAAGTCCCATTCTAGAGAGTCAAAGGTCTTCACTGTGTCCAGTAGGACGGCGGCCGCAGGAGTCTCCGGGTCAAACCTGTGGAGGACCGAGAACAGCATGCGGAGATTCAGGAAGGTGGAACGATGAGGTACAAACCCAGATTAAGCTGGGGAGATTATGAATTGCATTAGATGAGACAGCCAGTTGGAGATGACCTTTGCCAATATGTTATAATCTAAATTTAGCAGGGACGTTATGAGCCACATTGCGTAGGGTCTTTGCCAGGCTTGGGAGAAGGATTATTACAGCCTCACGTAGAGTAGGGGGAAGAATCTGTCTTTCTAAAGCCTCTGCATGTACTTCAATAAGTTTAGGGGCTAGAACGTCTTTGAACGTTTTGTAAAATTCTCCCGTGAACTCATCCAACCCGGGAGCCGAGGAACTACGAATGGTGTTGATGGCAAGAAGCATATACGTTACAGAAATAGGTTCAGCTAAGAAGTCCTGCATATATTTTTCCAGGTATACCAACGTAACTTTGTCTAGGTGGCTCTCTTGTGCTGCTTTATCTTCTCTGAGAGTAGACTTATATAAATTGGAAAAGAACCTCAGAAAGCTTCCCTGGATATCTTTGGTGGTGGTGAAAGTGTGTGCATCGGAGGACCTTAGCTCGGTGATGTATGTTTTGTGATAAGGTGGGCGCAATAAGTGTGCAAGGGCCCTGCCGGGCCTTTCCCCCTCCCCATATCGTCTAGCAGTCTGGTACTTACCCAAAAATAGAATTTTCCTAACCGCTGTATCCCTGTAGTCCTCTATAATACCAACCGTCTTTGTTCATATGTGGGAGATGAATGTCGTGTTGATGTCTCGTCCAGCATTTTGAGCTCTCACTCTAGTCTTGATAGTGTGTTACATAGATCCCTAAGGAAGCTTGCATGTTTTGCTATACATGTGCCCCTAAGGACCGCTTTGCAACCCTCCCACAGTACCGCCCATGAATCCACCGAGCTGGTGTTTAATTCAAAATAGTTGACAATAGCCTCTTGAATTTCTGCCCTGAAAACTGCATCCTGGAGTGCCGGTTAGGAAACCGCCATTGGCGTGCAAATCCCTCCAAGGGGTGGGGGGGGGGGGGGGGGTAACGGCAACTGTAATTTAACCGGGGAATGATCCAAATAGGTCCTAGGCAGAGTCTCCAGCTGAGTGCACCAGCCGTATATGTCGGGCGAGAATAGCCAAAAGTCTATCCTAGTCCATGTGCTGTGTTGTCCTGAATAGTGTGTGTATTCTGTCGTGTTTGGGTTGCGTTTCCGCTAGACATCTAATAAAGAGAACCTATCACATAGGTCCCTGAGAGCACGGCAAGCTCGGGGTTTAGTGTCCTGTGCCCCGGATGTACTGTCCATGACAGGGTCAGGTAATAGATTAAAGTCTCCACCCACTATCAACGTCTGCGGGTCAAGCTTGTCTATATTCGAAGAAAGGGTATGGAAAAAGTCAGGGGAGTCCAAATTCGGGCCATATATACACAGAAATGTCACCTCCCTGCCAGATAGGATGCCAGAAACAGTCAAATAGCGTCCCTCAATGTCCTGTTGAAAGGCACTCATGCAGAAAGGCACCCTATAGTGAATAAAAATGGCTGTCCCCCTAGCGTAACTACTTTAATTGGCAAACTACGTATTTGCTCCCCAGCTAGACCCAAAGTGTGCCTTGTCAGTCTTGGGTAGATGGGTTTCTTGTAAGAGTGCAACATCTACCCTGTGCCTCGCTAGATAGTGTTTGATCTGTCGCAGCTTCCGATTGTTCTTCAAGCACCGCACATTCCAGGAGAGTAGAGTGAGGCCCAATGGACCCTCAACATTACCCAACCTGGTCATCTGGATGCTGTAATGATCTCATCATCACAAACTGTCGACTCTGAATAGCAGTGAACAATGTATAACGCTGTGAACACGCATGAAAGGACTGACTCATAATTGAAATGACCCACCCCTCACCCACCACCCTGCCAGTCCCCAACCGGGGAAGGGCTAAACCCCAAATGAAAGTGGACATGTAGTACCAAAATACTTTATGTATAAATGACAACCCCAAAAAACAGTACCCCAATATGAACCGAACCATACAAAAAGGATATACTACGGGGGAGCAATGCCCCGGCTGGTCTCCGATAACTAATATCATTACAAATTCATGTGACGTGTTCCTGCAAAGTGAAACATAAAGGAATGTCAAATAAATGGACCGATCATCCAGTGCCAGCACTCGAGAAAAGTTCTGCGCTTGCATCTGAGCCGCTGTGTGGGGGTGAAGGCCTGGACCTGACCCCATCTGCGAGAGTGTTCCTCTGTTTATACATCTTGCAGAACTACTGTGCCTCCGACGGGTTGTCAAATATTCGGGCCCTTCCATCCACATTCACCTTCAATCGAGCAGGATACAGCATACCATAGCGTAAGTTCAGGTTTCTCAGGTGTGACCTTAACACTATTGAATTTCCACCTAGAATCCTGCACCAAGGCGGTGAAGTCTGGATAGAAGGATAATTTGGAGCCTTGCCAGTCCACGTCGCCCTTTCTCTCGCTAAGCGCAGAATCGAGTCCCTGTCCCTGAAGTTCTAGACACATGCCTGGGAGGGAGACCAGGATTTGGACGAGGGCCTAGCGATCTATGCGCTCTCTCTATTACAAAGCCTGGGGTGAAGGCCTCCTTGCTGAACAGTCCCAACAGCAGAGTTTCGATAAACAGATCCATGTGGCCGGGGAGGGGGGGGGGGTGACTCAGGGACGCCATGAATGTGTACGTTATTCCGGCAACTTCTTTTACAAAATGTGCTCCACTCGTTCCAGACGTTTAGCTGACTGCACAGTCCCATCCTCAATATCCGATATGCGGGCCTCTTCGAGATCCAACCTTCTATCGTGCGCTTGTACTTTAGTGCCAAGGTTTGCGATGGTATTGTCGAGGGAGTCAAAGCGACTGTCCAGCGCCTTGAAGCCCGCACGCATCTCCTGGAGTAAGGAGTGTGCAGCGTCAGAGGATCCATCTCCTGGATCCTCCAGGAGCCGGGCCTTGTGCAGATTCCACCATGGTGGAGGTTTGCGCGGTGGAGGTGTCCGCAAGTTTCTCAAAGGGAAGTGTTCTCGGTTTCGGATCTTTGCGGCCCATGCCGCGCTAGGCGCAACTACCGTGACCAGCCAGGTCCCAAGGGTGAATACGGGGTGTACCTATACCTCGTTCGTGGCGTGAGTGTGGTCAGGTGATAATCAGAAGCCCCCAGCAGCAAAACAAGAGGGCCCAAGGACTGTTCGTAGAAGTGGTGTGCCAACGTAGCATGAGGAAACAGACCGTCTGACGCGCTAGCACAATTGCAACAGCAGGTTACAACGCAGCACAGCCATCTGTGTCCAAAATTACTCAGGTGTCGTGACCGCTGAGGGGAAGTCAGCCCCTAGTTCCAGCGGGGATCCGGTGTCCCTAATGTGTGGATGTCACTGCAGGTTTTAGGGGTGTCCTTGTTGGGAGGCACCCTGCTTTGATCTATCTATGCGGGCCGACCATCCATAGTGATGTAGTGGCTGCCTGCTGATCCGTTGCGCCAATAGTGGTGTACGAACAAAGTTGCTGTAGGACCCCACACTGCAGGCATCAGGGATCTAATGTGCCTTTCTTCACTCCATTTTCATATGCCTGATAGCGTCCCCGCCAGAGGAAGGAGGTGCACGCTGTGCTTGTAGCGCGCCACTCCCCCGCATGTCCCGTGCATGTATCAATTAAGCGCCACTATGCCGGTACCAAGGTATCTCCCGGCCAGCGGCAAAGTTCAAAAGTGGCAGCGGGAAGACTTAACAGCGGGAGGAGCAGGCCGCACTCACCAGGAATCCATGCGGCTGAGGGCGCCCTGAGCAGCTGCAGCCCCGGGTATCCGGCAGAAGACGTGCGCTGATATCCTGCAGAGGGGGGGGGGGGGGGAGTCTGGTCGCAGGGTCACAGCGGCGTTCCCCATGCCCTAGGCAGCTCCATTCAACGACTGGAAGGCTCTGCAATGATTTCAGCTTCTATTCACCCTGTACTGGCATCTCGATGGCGGCGCTGGCAACTGGAACACATCAGGAAGTCATAGAACCGTACAGGGCTTCAAAGCCGAGCGGCCATCTTGGTCGCTGACTTGGCCATGCCCCCTCTACTCAAGACCGTTCTTCATTTTTACTCTTCAGGCTTACAGACCTTCCCCCCATTCTACAACCGGCAAAAGCCCGGCCACACTAATGTTCCGAAGTACCATGGGTACCAAGCTCCCCCAGTGGACCACTGAAACTACAATTGACGGTCAGAAAATTTGACTCACTGATTCATTTCACAAGTCCAGAATGAAGACTTGTGCAGACAAGTGTTGATGTGCTCGGGACATTACGTTTCAGAAAGGAAACCATGACCTTGTCAAGCAGAAACGAAAATGTTGACTGCTAGCGTCCTGGAAAGGCCAACACAAGTTATTCCTCACATTTCAAGCACTTGAATCGAAGACTGTCTGCTACAGACACCCAGTGCGAGACTGTCATCACAGGGTCAGGAAAGCCCAAGAACTGCATCAGAATCTAGATCACCAGTGCTGCTGCGGCTGTTTCTCCTGTGTTTCTTCTTCCTCACACGAGATCTGGAAGAGTGGTTTGAGCGCCTAGACAACTCATTGAGGCACTATGGTGTGTGTGCATGTATATATATATATGTGTATATATATATATATATATATATATATATGTGTATATATATATATATATATATATATATATATATATATATATATATATATATATATGAAATCACAAATGCCCTTTGCATTTAAGAAAGCACTCGACTTCGCTCTAAGCCTCCGGCATGAAAAGCAGCTTGCCTTTTCCAAAATATCATTTTGTATCGCCGACGCGTTTCAGGGCTCAGGGCCCCTTCTTCATGGGCAGCTTGACAAATTACACTGATGCACACAACAAAAACTTTTTGCGGTTTTTATTATCCACATGTCCCTGCAGTAACTTCCTCCAGTCACGTGTCACTGCAGTGTTTGTTGGGGCATGTAGTCCCGTTGTCGTGTGTTTATATTTTTTCTCTCTTTAGGTAAGTTCAGTGCACATTTGTTAATTAACAGCAATTTTTAAATCCTTTAGTAGGAATGGAATTGTCAAGGCGCGCTGCTGAATACATTACTTCTGAAGCGATGTGCTGAAAAGAGAAGACCAGTTCCTCTCCAAGCCTCCCCTGCTCCGGGATGGTGCCTCCTCCACGGCAAGGACCAGCCGTGTTGAAATGAAATCACAAATGCCCTTTGCATTTAAGAAAGCACTCGACTTCGCTCTAAGCCTCCGGCATGAAAAGCAGCTTGCCTTTTCCAAAATATCATTTTGTATCGCCGACGCGTTTCAGGGCTCAGGGCCCCTTCTTCATGGGCAGCTTGACAAATTACACTGATGCACACAACAAAAACTTTTTCCGGTTGACACGTGACTGGAGGAAGTTACTGCAGGGACATGTGGATAATAAAAACCGGAAAAAGTTTTTGTGGAGGAGGCACCATCCCGGAGCAGGGGAGGCTTGGAGAGGAACTGGTCTTCTCTTTTCAGCACATCGCTTCAGAAGTAATGTATTCAGCAGCGCGCCTTGACAATTCCATTCCTACTAAAGGATTTAAAAATTGCTGTTAATTAACAAATGTGCACTGAACTTACCTAAAGAGAGAAAAAATATAAACACACGACAACGGGACTACATGCCCCAACAAACACTGCAGTGACACGTGACTGGAGGAAGTTACTGCAGGGACATGTGGATAATAAAAACCGGAAAAAGTTTTTGTTGTGTGCATCAGTGTAATTTGTCAAGCTGCCCATGAAGAAGGGGCCCTGAGCCCTGAAACGCGTCGGCGATACAAAATGATATTTTGGAAAAGGCAAGCTGCTTTTCATGCCGGAGGCTTAGAGCGAAGTCGAGTGCTTTCTTAAATGCAAAGGGCATTTGTGATTATATATATATATATATATATATATATATATATATATATATATATATATATATATATATTTCTCAAAATTTCCCGGTCTCCCAGGAGAAACGGGTCGCACTCCTCACATGTTGTATCAAGTTTGTTATTTATTTTTCCAATTCTTCATTTAAGCATCATTTTTCAGGCTAACAATAGTCGAAAAAGACTCCTACGCGTTTCGGCATTGCCAAATGCCTTGCTCACGTGAGCAAGGCATTTGGCAATGCCAAAGTGCATTTTAGTGCGGTCCTTTTTTCCTGGGAGACTGGGAAATGTTGTGAAATGTACAGCGGTATTGGTTTCTAACGCAGGAGCGACACACCGCAAATGAGCGCCACATACGCTAACTAAGGGAACCGCTTGGAGGAATATATATATATATATATATATATATATATATATATATATATATACACACAAATACACACACACACACGCACACACACACACACACACACATACCTATATGTTTTTGTACTTTTCATTTAACAAAGAGGAAAGATGTAGTGTCTTGTGTATTATAGAGTGTGGGACCCCTATGGTCGCGAACGGACTCCGTAGCCTTTTAAGGTAAGCGATTGAGAGTGGCTAATAAAACTCATAAAGCAGTACGTGTCAGTCAACGCTTACACTCTGGAGAATAAAGACATGTACTACCAAGCTTCACATGTGGCATAATTCATATACATGCTACAGGGATTGGGGGGACGCTACAACTCTCACAGGCCTTTAGTCTTTGAAAACTCCTCTATTAGAGCTAATTACCCCACCCTGAAGACTGAGTTATCTGACCACCAGTCTCCCTCTGCTCACCATCATCTCTTCACCTGTGCAATGAGTGCCCTTTAGACAGCCTCCATTAGCGCCAGGACCTCCATTACAGCCATGTCTCAGGCCCATGAGACTCCGGGCCGGCTTGCCCTCAGCCAAGAACTACCAGGCATCTCTATCCACTGCACAGTCACACATTAAACTAGTCTGCAGCTCCAAGGGTACCTAACAGATGGAATATATCTTTCTAATACTTAATGAAGTAGAAGCTTGACCAGCCTGTAGCCATTCATTTTTACCTTGTGAAATTTGCTATCAGATATGAAGATTTTCTGTGGAACATGTCTTAAAGAAAGAACTAATGGATTCTAGAGAAACTTCTAGCTATACCATTTAAAATCTCTGCATCAAGATAGACTAAATATCACTGACACTATACTCACCTGATTACTGCACATCTCAAAAGATCTCATGCTTACATTCATTGCACATTCAAAATCGAAGGTTCAATCACGATGCTTTTTGAAAATCAAGTAACGTCATCTGTGAAGTCACTGAGCAAACACTCTTGTACTACCTGAGTACAGAGAAAGCTGAGCAGTGCAGTGGAAAAATGGGTTTGTTATTCTGCAAGTCTATCGGTTTCAGCCCCTTTTTTTGTAACTGTATGTATAAAGATGAAAGGTGCCGGTGCTCCACCAATTTTGCAAAGATCTACTTTATTTAGAATCCATACATGTAGTGGAATCCCATGCAAACACTTCACCCATCAGTGCTATACAGGTATCCTTCCTCCATTACTAAAGTGATGGTGCATGGGTAAAAACAACTTGACCACTAGTCATGGTTATTAATATTGTTTGGTGTCGCCATATTGGCAAGTGCAATTTCCATTCTCTGCATGCCTGTAGATTTCATAATGCGAGTATATACCGAGAATTACTCATGTCTTCCACTTTATGCCGAAGGGGCAATCCCATTGCACACTGTTTGCCAAAGGTTAATGGTAGTGTAGTATTGCATAGTAAATCAATTACCGAACAGCTTTATTTTTTCTATATTAAGCATTTATACATTAATTGTTTATAAATCACCAAAACTGCCTAGTGCCTTTGTATTATTTTTATGGAAAGTCAAACAATTGCTTGGTGGCTTCAATTATATTTATACTGCATCCGATGGCTGCTTCACCTCTTCATGGTGATAGTTTACTAATACGCTGGTGAATGGGTAAAAGCATCTAGATCGCTAGTCATATTGATTAATGTTAGTTTGGTGCCACCATGGTGGTGAGTGCAGTTTCCATTATGGGACTGTCAATGTGTGATACAGTGCATATATCCTGGGAGATTGCAGCACTGGAGCACTGCTGCAATTGGGCCCTGAGAAATGGGGTACCCAGGGCCAAAGGATGGCTGAGGAAGATGGGCCCCATGCCTCCTATCCCCAGAAAAACATAGGTCGCAGCGGAGGGGGTCCAACGGCATTTATGAGGCTCTGTGAGGGGAGGGGCCTGATCCACAAAACTAAAAACAGCCCAAGGGTTTGGGTCCCCAAAGCCCCTAAATTGTTGAGGAGAGGGGATTCCACACCCCCTCCCCAAAAACTAAATGCCAGCCCCAGGGGATAGGGTCTCAAGGTCCTTTCATGGCTCAAGCGGGACACATGCACCCCACGTTAGAAAAAAAAAAAAGGAATCAGCCCCAGAGGATGGGGGTCCACTGGGCCATTAAATGGCTTGGGGAAGGGGACTGCATGGCCCTCTCTTCAAATAAAAAAAAGTGAACGTTAAATAAGCAGAGTAACCGCTCATTTCATATTTTGTACTCTAGCTGGGGAGTGTACCGTAGTAAGGAGCTTTGCCCGGGCAAAGGGCGGCCCCTCTGTGGCCCTCAGAGGCACGAGGAGGACGGGACGGGGCCATCCCCTTGGCTGACTGTTGGGAGGAGGTAATGAAAGACACTTGACTCATTATTTGTTTTCCATCCATTGTCATTGCCCGACCTCAAGGACATTTTCACTGCTGATCCGTATGATTTGCTGAGACTTATATTGTTACATCTAAACCACACCATGACTGACAAGGGGGATAGTATAGATAGCACAACTTTCTCGTGGTTAGATGAGTTAAACAACTTGTGTAAAACCTCTCATACTGTAGTGGAATCACCGCTTCTTGCTGAAAGCTTCTGTGCATTGCCCGAAATTGGTAGCCCCTTGCAACCCCTCCCACTACCCAATAAAGTCAATATTGAAAACATCCAAAGGTCTCCACTTACCCAGTTCTCATCCGCTAAAAGGAATTGTAATGGGGTAAATTACATCGGGAACCAATCAGAAATCCAAAAACTGTGCTTAAACCCCACAGTTCCAGCTAGCAACTCTGCCACGACTCTGGAGGCCGTCGAGAATTTAGCCGGTTTAACATCTCTCTTACAACCGGGTTTATTATCCCTTATTGAACAACTGGCCAGTTCTAATATTTCTCCATTAATGGAAAAAATAAACGCACTAGGGGACAGGCTGACTGAAATGGAGGAAACTATCAAGTCTAACTTGCTAACCAACAAATGTTCTGTAACATCAAATAGTTCCCATCCATCTCCCCCTCCCAAAGACCCAAAGCCAGTCATGCAAGACAAAGGGGTTCCATTACAAACAATAGCCCCTAACGTACCAGCCCCAACAGCTCTCCAAACCTCTTTCAAACCCACTTTTCCGCAACGTGTTGCCTGTAGACCACAGAGTAACAAAGTTTTCCCTATGCAACTCCCACCGGAGGCAGCTCCCTTTGTGTGTGTCCTAGCGGGAGTACCAGTTCTTACCCCGGGAAAAACTGAGAGACAACACGACCTGCTGAACAAAGTTAAATTTTGGTTGACAAAAAACAGACCTTTGCCACCGAACCTCGAGGGCACAATAATGAGTGTTAGAAGGGTGGGTTGGCTGGGTTCCCTTCCGAAAAATATTGCTGGCGACCTAGTACTCGTTAGATTTAGGCAAAGACACATCGTCCCGTACCTGCGTCGCTATGCACCCCAAGTGGGAATTGGCCCAATCTCTGTATGTGATTTGCACGATTTTTACCCCAGAACAACGCACATCCCCTCACCTAGTCCAAAGGCAGGGTGCAATATGTAAACGGGTAGTGGACATTGTGTATGGAGCGGCCCTAGTCTTCCGAGTTATATCTGACATGAACTGTTGTCTTACAGTCCCAAGTTTTGGAACCCCTATTAATTGCTGTTTGATTTGACCTTAACTTGTGAAAAGTACACTATAATTAATTAAGATATTCTTTCCCACAGGTTGGATAAAATGTTTTCCTCAATTATCACCTTTTATGTGTTATCACTGTATGACATACGTCTTTTTGATAAAATTTAATTAGAGTCTTTTAAACAAATCCCTTGGTTAATTACAACCAATCACTCATCATCCAAAAATATGGCTTATTATGTGATCTTGTATTATGTAATTTACGCATTGTGTTTTCTTCTTTTAACATATTAATTGTATTTTTGTGATGTCTTTTATGGTGAATCTTACCGAAATAAAGACGTATGAAACTGAACTGAAATATTTTTTGGATCCTGGTGGAGTCCCTAGAAGGGGAAGGGGCACCATCTTGTAGTTTTGTTTATGTTGGGAGGGCTACAGGAAATACAGCAGCCCCTTGAAACATTTTTTTAAAAGAAAGGGAATCTCCTGGATTATTAAATCCATGACCCAGGAGAGTTTACCATAATATTTATGTTCTCCAGCTGAAGTGCAAGGACCTCCTAGGGGCAGAAAGCTGTTTACTGCCAGCGGTAGGCACAGGGCCTAGCCGCACACAGTGATGGACATATTACTTTAAGGGGGAAAAACCCCATAGAAATCCACTGAAAAAAACAAATGTTAATGTGGCGTTATAGTTAGGAATTGTAACATCTTGCTTTATATAAAAGAAGAAACCATACTAATTCCCTGAAAAAAAAACCCAAAGGTTAATGGGACGTTATAGATAGGTGAAAATGCCAGTAAAACATACAGTTATAAACAAACAAAATCACTGAAGTTCAGCAGTTAAATTTATCTCAAGTAACTAACTTGTGCCCTAAAGTAACAAACCCGCGCCCTCGCCATGCACTGCTAATTACCTCATGTTACATCACTCTTGACATGTTCTATGACATAATTGATAATATCACTGCAACATATAAATGACATAATAGATGACAACACTATTCTTGGGAGGGTCGTGACCTGGAAGACTTAGGTTGACATATAGTAGAAGGGGGACTTTTCTTCACTTCCGGGATAAGGGATGCATGACTTGAGGCAGCTGTTCTGCATTATTTCACACACTCCTGGAGCCTGGGCTTTTGCCTAAATGTTTTAGAGTGTCAGGACCTTTGTTAAAGCACTACAGCATAATAACACTGAAGGAAAGACTCAAATATTTTATTGAAATTGAAAAACTCCTGCTGTTCGAGTATAGAGGACGACGTGGGATACTTTACAAACTGCTTACGTTTGCTGCCTTGTGTGCACTTTGATAGGGGGAGAGCTTTTTAAGAACTTCTAACACTGAGGGACTGCGAGGTCCAGCAGGCTCTCTGACACCCAGCTGCTGCCTCTTCCCTCGGTGTTCCCGCCCCCCGCCCGGACCCTTATTATTATTATTATTATTATTATTATTATTGAGTCTTGTATAGCGCATGGTTACCCTTGGGCATCCCAGCGCTCGTCCAGAGTACGCACCAAAAACAGCAGAGCACTAAGCAGGGAACAGATGAGTCTTTAAAAGTTTGCGAAATCGCAAGGTGCCAGTTTCAGAGCGAAGGGCATGCGGAAGAGAATTCCATAACGCTGCCACGTTGACGGAAAATCTTCTGCCGCCAGTCCTGGCTTTTTTTACTTTCGCGACTTGCAAGAGATGTTGGTGGTCTGAGCGGAGGGCGCGAGAAGCCTTATAAGGTTGGACCATGCTCCGCAGGATAGGGGGCCCTTTTCCCTGCAAGATTTTGTGAGCCATGCAGAGTGCTTTAAACTTCACCCTCTCTCTCACAGGGAGCCAGTGGAGCGCCTTCAGCGCAGGTCGGGCTGACTGCCGCCTGGGAAAGTCCGTCAAAAGCCTGGCGGCAGCATTTTGCACTTGTTGCAATTTGTTTAGAGTGGATTCTGGAGCCCCCAGAAACAGCGCATTGCTGTAGTCCAGCCGTGAAATGATGAGACCCTGGATTAGTAACCTCCTAGTGGCCATCGGGAGGAGGGGTAGGATCTGCCGGGCTGACCGGAGCAGGCCGAAACACACGCCTGCGTTTTTTTTTGCGTGTGTCTTGAAGGATAAATCCTGCTCCAGCCACACCCCCAAGCTCTTAATCTCCTGTTTTGGGGTAGGTGGCTCTCCCAGACAGCTAGGCCAGCTACTAGGGGACAGGGAGGGAGGGGAGTTCCCCAGCATCATCAGTTCGGTTTTTGAACCGTTAAGTTTAAGTGCTGAGTTGCACATCCAGGTGAAGACCCTGGCTAAACATGTGTGCAGCAAGTCGGGTTGGTTCGCCGGCTGGGGGAGCCCAACCACCAACTGGGTATCATCCGCATAGCTAATGATCTTGATACCCAGTGGCAGTACCACACTCTCCAGTGGGGCCATATAGATATTAAATAGTGTGGGGCTCAACGATGAGCCCTGTGGCACACCACACTGGAGGGGAACCGATGTTGACTTCTCATGGCCTTCCCAAACCTCAAACGTCCGATCTTCTAAAAAGGACGCGAGCCATTTCAGGGCTAACCCGGAGACCCCCACCCCCGACAGCCGCTGGAGTAACACCTGATGGTCTACGGTGTCAAATGCCGCACTAAGGTCCAGGAGGATCACTGCCACCGATCCCCCTGAATCCAAAATGCTCCTGGCATTCTCCACGACTGCCAGCAGGGCAGTGTCCGTCCCCTGGCCAGGGCGAAAACCCGTTTGGGAGTCACCCAAGAGAGAGTTGGATACCCTTGAATACCTTTCGCGGCCCCCGCTCCGCGGGGGCCGCTCAGTGCGTGTGGGATTTCCTGGCTGCAACTCCTGCTGTTCGAGTATAGAGGACGACGCGGGATACTTTACAAACTGCTAACGTTTGCTGCCTTGTGTGCACTTTGATAGGGGGAGAGCTTTTTAAGAACTTCTAACACCGAGGGACTGCGAGGTCCAGCAGGCTCTCTGACACCCAGCTGCTGCCTCTTCCCTCGGTGTTCCCGCCCACCGCCCGTAGCGATATAATCTCGCTCCTAATCCCGCGACGCGAGACGCGCGCGGGACTCAGCCCGGGGCTAAGCCCGGGCAAAGGGCGGGCCGTCTGAGGCCGTCCGAGGTTGACAGAGGTTGGGTTGGGTCACCCCTCTTTCAAATGTGTTTTGGATTATTTTGTTTAAATCTAGAGTCAGTTGTAATTCCCTTACATCTATACAAGTAGGTTCTTGGAGTTGTCGCACTTTTTTAGGGCTGACTAGCCTATAATAAAAAATAAAAAAATTTAAAAAATAAAAAACAGAAATAATGACCCTACGATCTGGTAAAGAAAGGCTGGTACAGGTCTCAACATCGAATGGGGTTTTTAAAGGAACTATTGATCATTTTTTTAAACGAACCACTTGTATATTGGAGAAAGAAATAGCCCTTGCTGAAAAACGTTTATCTATTGACTTGGTCACTGTGAAGCGGTCTTCGCTAGGGAAAATAGGCCAGGTAGTCTCCCCAGTCCCATTAATTATTTAGCGATTTATAATTTATTTAGCGATTTATAAAGCGCCTGGTGACCCGGAGGCATCCCCGCGCTAATGATACAAGTGAAGACCAGAGGGGGAAGGGGAGCTTATTTGGGGAAAAGCAGAGTTTTCAGTTTTTTACGGAAGAGGAGGTGGCAGGGTTCCAGTCGCAGGAAGCGGGGGAGTGAGTTCCATCCTGCAGACGCTTTTACTGCGAACCGTCTACCGCCAGTGCGTGCCTTCCTGAATCTCGGGACGGTGGCCAGGCGTTCGTTGTCAGAGCGTAGGAGTCTAGGGGCCTTGTAGGGGGTGACCATGTCTCTCAGGATAGAAGGGCCAAGACCATTGAGGAGTTTGTGGGCAGTGCACATCGCCTTGAATTCTACCCTCTGCCGCACTGGAAGCCAATGTAGGGCCTTCAGCGCTGGTCTGGCAGAGGTTCTGGAAGGGAGGTCCATAAGGAGCCGGGCTGCCGCGTTTTGAGTTCGCTGGAGTTTGGCCAGGGTAGATTTAGGGGCTCCCAGATAGACAGCATTGCTATAGTCTAGCCGGGCAAGGATCAAACCTTGAATCAAGAGTTTCCTAGATAGGGGCGGGAGTAGTGGGAGGATTTTACGGATGGAACGCATAAGTCCGAAGCAGGTGCCTGCTGTTTTGGCTGCCTGGGTCTTCATGGACAACTCCGGTTCAAGCCAGACTCCCAAGGTCTTGATTTCTGGTTTCGGGGAGGGCACCTCACCGAAAGCGTCTGGCCAGACCGAAGGTGGGATGGTGGACCATTTCTTGCCCATGAGCATGACTTCGGTTTTCGATCCGTTGAGCTTCAATGATGACTCGCACATCCAGTGGTGGATTTCCTGGAGGCAGTTCAACAGATTGTCCGGGTGATTGTCAAGATGAGAGAGTGAGACGACCAGTTGCGTGTCGTCCGCATAGCTCACTATCTTGATTCCGAAAGGGGAGACGACATCCTCAAGGGGGGCCATATAAGCGTTGAACAAAGTAGGGCTTAATGACGACCCCTGGGGAACTCCACTAGTGAGGGGGAAAGGGGCTGAGCGGGAATTGCCGTCCCATACCTGGAAAGAGCGGCCTGATAGGAGAGATTCTATCCACGCAAGCGCCGTGTCCGCGAGTCCCGCCATGGCCAGCCGGTGGAGTAGGACACGGTGATTCACCGTGTCAAAGGCTGCACTGAGGTCCAGGAGGATCACTGCCACTGACCCTCCTGAATCCAGAATGCACCTAGCCTCCTCGATGACAGCGAGGAGGGCGGTGTCTGTACCGTGGCCAGGGCGGAACCCAGTTTGGGACCGACGTAGAAGGTTGTTTGATTCAAGGAACTGGGACAGTTGGACGTTTACCAGTTTCTCGGCTATTTTGCTGATACTGGGGAGGAGCGAGATTGGCCGATAATTGGCCAAGTCGGAGGGGTCTAGTTGGGGCTTTTTGAGAAGAGCCTTAACTACAGCGCTCTTCCAGCTCGGTGGAACAGAGCCCTGGGATAGCGAGATGTTGATGAGTTCCGTGATGGTGGGGAGGATAGTGGGAACGACTGCTTTCAGGAATCTGATTGGTACGGGGTCAAGGGGGGAGCCGCTATTCAGTTTGGCCAGGGCTGATCCTACTTCGTCCAATGATACTGCCCTAAAGGCAGTGAGTTGTGGGGGCAGTATATTTCCTGTCTGATTGGTGAGTGCGTCAGAGTACATGTACATTAACTCAACTGGACCATAGCGATAATAACGGTGCAAACCCGGAAATGGAGCTAGTAGACCAGGAGTTGGAAGTGGCTGTTACTGCATTAGATTCATCACTAAGTAATTCCCTTTATAACAATTTAGTGAATATTGAGACCGATGACTTCGAAACTTCTGGTCCTGTATTGAGCCCCGAGACCAAAAGCCCAACCTTAGATAAATCCTCCAAACAAATATCTAGTAAAAGGAAACCGGAAGAGATAACCCAGAGGGGGGGCATTGCGAAGGTCTCTAAAACTAAGTATACTACAACACCTACGAAAGACACTGTAGTTCTCCCGATTAATTCCCCAGTGAACACCATAAACCACCCCCTGATAAATAATGGTGAAGATGCTCTCCTGGGTAAGATAGAATTATTGGTCGAATCCCTACTGTTGCCGTTATTAGAATGGACGAGGCTGCTAAACGATAAAATGGACCAGATGGAGGCTTTAGTAAGAGACAATATGGCTACCTTGAAAAAGATATACAATTCTCCTGACCAAGCAGGGGTTGCCCCACCCGGAAGCCAGAAACAGCCAAAAATTATTAGTGGTAAGATAGGGCAATTGGCCATACCAGCACCATTAACATCTAAAGATTTACAGCAGAAGCAGGGTATCAGCCGAGTTGAGAATAAACTAGTCAAGGACAAACCTCTCAAAGAGGGTGCAGCTACTAAACCCCAACCTGCCCCTAGTAGGTTATCTAAAATTACCCATCCATTGGAACATGATAACTTGATTAGGAAGAATGTTCATCCCAAACTACAATGTGTTAATTTGCCTCCCGAACCAGTCCCATATACTATTATCCTAACAGGAGTGGTTCCTCTGGAGGAGGGGAAAGTGGAATCACATCGGGATCTATATAACAAAGTCAACTTCTGGCTTAACAAGAATCGAACACTTCCACCAATGTCCAATACAGAGATTCTTAACGTTAGGAGAGCAGACTGGGTGGGGCATTGCCAAAAAGATCTAGAGGGGGATTGCATAATTGTTAGTTTTAGGGAGCCCTGGGTGGTGGATTTTATTCGTAGGAAGCCAAGATATGGAAAAGTGGGAGATGTCCAAACACTATCTTTACACTATTTTTATCCCAAACAAGGTAGATCTAGTGACCCCCCTTTTCAAACACCATCTTACCACAACAGTAGACCCAGAGGACGATATCCCCCGATCTGGCTACATATCCATTGTTCTTTCCTCATCTCTCGAATCGGTTTGCACCGCTTAGTGGCTTGGAAGGGGTTAACTGACTCGTTAGGGGGTCAACCGCCAACATCAGCGAGTTTAAAATAGCCTGTAGAGTAGAGGTTTCTAACTCCCCTGATATAACGAGGGAGCATAGTAGCATCCAAAAATTGTGTACCTCGGAGGAGGTACTGGAGGGGGGATCAATAGGAGCCGACCCCATAGGTAGTAATTTGGTAGATGGATTCGATAGTGGGTTGTTGGTAGTTGAGGGAAGGAGAGGGTTTACAGACCCAAATTCAAACGATCTATCCAAACACGAGAAAACTCTAAAGATAGTCTCCTGGAACATTGCGGGGTTGAAGGGGAAACTTGATAGTGCAGATTGGGGGGAATTTATAGATCGGTATGATATTTTAATATTCCAAGAAAGTTGGGCAACTGAACCAGTTTTTCGTTTTGGTTATATTAATTTTTTTAAACCTGCGATCAAGGGGAAAAAGGGACGACCATCTAGTGGGCTAGTTATTTGGATTAGACAATCCTTAGGATATAGGCCACTGGTATTGATAGCCCAAAATGTTGATTTACTGGGGCTAAAACTTAGTAGAGAAAACTATCAGGATTTATTTTTAATAAACATCTACGCAAGGGGTTTACCAGGAGGACGGAGTCCAGCTATCAGACTATTTAGACCTTCTATTGAATTCCATTGGTAGGGACAAGTGCATAACAGTGGCAGGGGACTTAAACTGTACGTTTGAACCCCTGCCTAGTTTGGGAGATGACGGTTATGGAGAGGTTGACCAACTATGGAATGTCCCCAACCTTGTCATAATACCCATTAAAAAGGTTACCGAGGCTGCTCTACAGTGGCTTGGTCTGTGCTTGGAATGGGGATTAAGAGCAGCAAACGGAAGAGCAATCTCAGACAGGGCGGGTCAGGTTACATTTGACAATGGTTTAAGCACAAGCCGAATTGATTATTTTTTAATCAAAATAGAGTTTTGGTCACTTTTAGAGGACATGGAAATTTTAGTAAGGCCAGAGAGTGACCATAATCCTCTGCTAATAAATGTGAAAGTCGATGGAGGCTTGGCTAGATCAAACGCAACTAATTGTATTACAGCAGACGTCACCCTCACAAAAGATTGCCGTAGGGTCCGATGGTATAGGTTCCTGGAAGACCCGACTACTCTTGATAAAATCTCCCAAGAAGTGTCATTGGCAGTAATAAAGGCCAGGTCAGTGATTGGTGATTCAGGACCATTCGAGCAGATTAGCTCAATTCATGAGCTTCTGTTTGATAAGCTAAGAACCCTTTTTACAAAGTCAGGGACATCTGGGAAAAATGGTGGTGGATTTTCCAGTACCAAATGGTATGATAAAACTTGCCGCCAGGCTCATAGTTCCCTGATCAATGCCATCAAAACTAGGATGACATCAGTTATTCAAGCGGAAAGGGCAAATTATAAAAGGGTCCTAAAGAATGCGAAGCAGATATGGGACGACCGTCGTTGGCTGGATCTGTATGAGGCCAGTCTGTCTTCTAATCAGATCAAATTTTGGCAGGTCGTGAAATGGGGCGGGCCTAGGGACTCGCAAATTCCAGTTAATCATGTCTCTGCCGAGGAGTGGGTTGAGCATTACTCAACCCAGTTCTGTGGCTTGGCTATGGCAACCAATGATGCAGTGGAGAGAGGCTTGTCGTCTATACCCAAAACTATCAGTGCGCCCCTAGTATTTGAAAATATTGAGGCAGCGAAGGCATTAAGTCTGGTCCAAGCTGGTAAAGCCCCTGGAATGGACTGCGTCCCAGCCGATCTCTTCAAGCACGATCTGGACAATTGGGTACCATATATAACGACGTTAGCTAACGCCATTGCCAATGGGGCCAGGGTTCCAGACTCATGGAAAGGGGCCGAAATCCTTCCTGTTTATAAAAAAGGAGATCGGTCTCTGCCAGGGAATTACCGTCCCATAAGTCTTACAGACGCCCTGCAGAAAGTTATAGCTAGAATGCTCTTGGGTAAAATACAGACATGGATGAGTGAGGAAAATATTTTGTCCCCGATGCAAGCTGGCTTTAGGTCAAGCACAAGCACAGTCGACCAAGTGCTCAGATTTACTCTGATATATTGGAAGACTGTGCTTTTAGGTGGGGGCACCATCTATGCACCATTCGTGGACCTCAAATCCGCGTTCGATCTGGTCCCTAGAGAGAAGATGTGGGCTGCTTTGAGCAAAATGGGAATGCCTCCAGAACTCCTGGAGTGAACTGTAAGGCTCCACGACAATAATTTTGCCAGAGTAAGATGGGGCAGACAGGGCCAGGTGACTGAGCCTTTCCATGTGACTCGTGGTGTAAGGCAGGGTTGTGTCTTGGCACCAACCTTGTTTCTACTATTTATAAACCAAGTAGTGCAGTTTTTAGTGGATACCCCGACAGATGCGCCAGTTTTGGGTGGGACAAAGTTTCCCCTTCTTATTTTTGCCGACGACATGTTGATCTTGGCAAAAACCCAAGTGGGGTTGCAGACCGCTATAAATAAATTTGTGGAGTTCTGCAAAACTAATGAACTGGAGATTAATGTATCAAAAACTAAATTTATGGTCCTAATGAAGAATAAACCATTACGGAGTCAAGTCAGTATGAATGGCAACATTTTAGAACAGGTAGAGGTTATGACCTACTTAGGGGTGGTTATAGACTACAGGCTGCGATGGAAGGAGCAGATTGAGGCCCTCTGTCTAAAATTTGCTCGCTTAACGGGGTGTTTAGTAAAGGAACAACGATGCTCCCAAACTAAAAGGATTTTGCCAGCATTAAAAATGTATAATGCTAAAATAAGTTTGTCTATCCTTTCTGGTGCGGATCTATGGAGCACTGTGGATCTTGCACCTTTGGTTAAAGTTCAAAATAAGTTTTTACGCAGCTTGGTTGGTCTTCCGCAATCCACTCCTACCCTTCCCCTTTTGTTAGACATGGGATGTCATTCTATCAGAGACTTAGCACGATTTAGGATGGTAGCTCTATGGAGACGTATCTGGACCACCCCAGAACTGTCTCTGTTTGCTAATGAAATCTTGGATGTGAGATCAATCATGGGGTCAGGAAACCGACCTTGGTTTAGAGATGTGCAGTCTATTTTACGAAATATGGGCTTGAACTTACAGTGGTCAGATCCGGGAAACCATGTGTTACCCTCGAAAAAAGAATTTAAACTTTTATATTGGGCTACTGTAAAAGAAGAACATGTCTCGCTATCACAGTCTACTAACCTGACAGGTCTCTTCTTGCTCCACAAAGTTGATTTCCACACTGAGCTTTATTGGGATAACATTACCAAAAGTTTAGACAGAAAACTCTACCACCAGTTCAGAGTTGGTGCGCTACCTGTAAGGGAGTTCACAAACAAATGGCGTAGCCAATTAACTGAGTTCTGCCCCTGGTGTAGTGGGCAAAGGGAATCCATTGGTCATCTTTTCTTTGTCTGCCCAGCCTATTCCGTCCCTCGTCGCAGATGGCTCAAGCCCATTTGCAGGAGGATTAATTTACGGACGTGTATGGAAGCCCTCTGGGTTTTAAGATCTAATACCTCAGAGTGTGTGTCCATAGGCGTGGCCAAATTTTTAGGGTGGGCATGGATTATTAGAGCTAGGCACCTACTTGGTAATTAATTAGATGAAAGGTTTTACTCTTTCATTTTTTACTCTGAATGAATTCTTATTATTGATTGAATTCCTGAACGTCTTTTCGAATTTATTTAATCTAGTTTTATTGATTCATTGATGCCTTAGAGGATACTAAGGAAAAATCTTATTATTTAAAACTACTTAATATTTAAAACTACACATGTTATGAACTGTATTTTTAATTGATGAATCATGTATGTATTTTATATGCTGTCTTTTATGATGAAATATTCGAAATAAAGACGTATGAAACTGAAATGCTTTATTGATAATGACAATGTTCACAATGAGTCATGTGCCCTAATGAAAGTCTGGGAAATATATATATGTTTTACAATCACAAAGTTAACAGTAAATCATATTTCTTAATGAAGGTGAATGAAAAGGTTTGAAATACTCTCGACAATCACAAGGGTACCAGTGAGACATTAAATTCCCTAATGAAAGTCAACGAAAGATGATACCGCCCATCAGGGGCAAACTGAACGAACTTTGTGGGGTAGGGGGGCTAACAATACCAGCTAGGGCTGGCCCTAGCACTGGTCGCACACGGTGCTACACTCTTTTTTTAAGCCCCTCCCCATTTCCTCCTTTTCCATGAGTTCCCTCACTACCAGTCACCAACAATGCATCTCATCTCTCTATAGCACCTTTCTGACAAACATTTCATTTTTTGTAGCGCTACTCAGTTTACTCATGCTTAGGTCTGTGATCTGCATGGTACACGTTCTATGTATGAGGCACATTAACCCTGTGTGCTGTGTGGGTGGCAGGAGTGACCATGTGAGTGCACGGTGAACAATATGATTGTGTGAGTGTAGCGTAAGAGGAGTGACTGCAGGGTGAGCGAGGTGACCATATGAATTTGGGTGCAGATAGAAGTGCAGAATTAATGCATGGTTAGTGATGGGCTTGTTTGAGTGAGATTGCAGATTGAGCAATGAGGGGGTACAGGTGATTGAAGTGTCACATAAGTGCAGGGTGAGTATTGTGCTCATGTGACTGCAGGGTGAACAATGCAAGTGCATTGTGAGTGCAGAGTGATCACTGAGTTCAGGGTGAGCGTGTGAAATGTGTGAGTGCATGTTGATCAGTATGAGTGCATTATGATCGCAGTGAGTGCAGGGTGAGCGTGAAAGTGAAGGGCGAGAATGAGGAGTGAGTTGTCTGAATGCAGAGTGCATTCTCAGACACTTGAAGTAACTCAGCATGTTGTTGACGGTGGTGTAGGGTTTCAGATATAAGTTAAACTATTGCTATTATGCAGGGCTTTAAGTGGGATGAAAAAACTGGGGATGTCTCTCAAAGGGGCGTGGTCAATATAATTAAGGGCGTGGCTTAAAATGTTTATGCTAAAAATCTGTGCTCAGCTTAATGTGCTGCCCGACTGGTATTTCGCTGCTTCTGTTATTGCCGCCAAATAAGTAACATTACACCTACAACAAGGCAGGACTATTGGCTGTGTCAAAAGTTGTTAGTTGCAGAAGATAAATATACTACATGCATACATACAACTAAGGCTTTGTTGTATATAATATTGTAAATGCTTTTGTTCTTGCGCTAGAGGTTGTAGCGTAAGGGCTAGGGCTGCCAACTTTGGAGCTGAGGAAGCAGGTTTGAGTCTCCGCGTCGGCTCAACATCCTGTGTTTCTGGCCATATCACTTACTCGTCTATGCCTACCAAAAAATAAATGAACATGTCCTTTTTGGTGCTCAAGTAAAGCACGTCGAGTTTAGCAATACAGCCCTGCAAAAAATAAAAGTTACATGAAAAAATTGCAGAGTTAAGATTTTTTTTTCAATTCTGAGTGTGAGGGTGAAAATGGAGAACCAGATAGGGACCAGTCTTGGTGCCTGCTTTTAAAAACTGCCAGTGCTCAGGACCCAGCCCACTTAAAGCCCTGCTATTATGGCATTAATCAGGGATTGAGGGAGAAGGAAATATATAATTTACTGATCCTGCAACAAACTTCCAATCTTATGATTTTAGGGTTGCCAGCTCATTATTTTGATGTCCCAGATGGTACAAAAATAAACAGTCAACTAAAGCTGAATTTTCAGCACTTATCTGTGAATACTTCGAACAGCAACTATAAATAGAAAGCACTTTTAATTGTGATCTATGGCTCATAATTAAAGGGAACAAAGACAGAGAAGTCACATTATAAATGAATACATACTTTTTTATTTATAACCCTATTTAGTGTCAAGACAAAGTCTTTGCAGGCTCCTTAAACAACACATGGCTGCCATTTTTCTTTTGGCAACACTACTTTATATTCCTTTTCATGAAATGCATTCTCACACTATGGCAGTAAATGTAAAATACAAATGTAAGGAATAGGCAGAGTGTGGGCCCAGGGAATACTGGAACCAGAAAAAAACTAAGCCTCTATAACCAGTTTATAAAGGTATGTAAATATGCAAATCGTCTTTAAAGACCTGTGCAAAACTCTGGCGTGCTGGAGATCAGACTCCAGACACTGCCTAGCCAAGCCTACAGCAGCTTGGGCTACAGCAGCCCGGGCTGAAACACACGAAGGGGGTGGGGCTGAAGCCCTTTTAGCCCTATGGATGTTGCGCACTTGCCATCCATAGCAGTCTTAAGAGAGTTGCAGTAGCTTACTGTGGCACAAGGCAGCTTTTATCAATGTAGTTACTCTGAAAAAGCCATTAGGCTGGTCTTTTGATAGCTATATCCCAATATATTGTGTCTGTGATATGTGCTGGAATGAAGTAGAAAACGGATGGAACGGGAATTCCAAGATGGCGCCCAGCTGGTCGCCATCTGGAAATTGAGTCAGCGGTTCAGCAGTCAGCGAGGGAGAGGACTTGATGCGGTGAAAGGAGAATGGCGGTTGGCCCAGCTGTGGGGTGTTGGGTGATTAAGAATAGAGCAGCGAGGTGAACGCGATGAGGAAGGCGTGCGGAGGAGTGGGAGAGAGGACGAGCAGAGACAGTCAAGGCCTGGAGGAGCTACGGAGGAGAGAACTGCGGCGGAGCGGACCCAGGGAGGGAGGAATCCCCAACACACACCGCGCTTGTATCCGGTAGTCCCCCGAAGGAACAGGACACCGAGATACCCAACGCTACAGTCCAGGGGGACCGTAGCTCCAGGCAAGTGACTTGGAAAGAAGGGTGGAGGAAGAGGTTGGCAGAGAAGGGCTTCTTGGGACTGTGGCACAAGTAGGAGCACTATTAAGAGTCTCAGTGAAGACCCCTTCACCTTTCCCAGCCCTACCTACTGTTATAAATACCAACCCTCACTAAGTGGTGACCTGAGCATGTTGGTGATGGGGAGCACGGTATAGAGCTATATACCCATAGAGTGGATAGTGACAGTGGTGTCCTCTTTTCTGTTTCTTTTTGGGGAGTGCCGGCCCTGAGTGAAGCACTAAAATGAAAGCCTGAAGAAGAAGGTCTTACACTCAAAGACTGTATTCCCAGACGGTGCTGCTTCTTCATTATGTTCTAGTGCATTAAAGTTGTTGGACTGTCAATAGTGAATAAAACTAAGACATTGGTTTATACCCCCATATCTCGTGTCTGATACTAAGGCCCGACTGTAGATTCAGGGGAACCCTTAAGCGAGAGGAGGTAAAAACCATCACAGTGTCTATAGTATGTGGACGGGGTATTGTGGCTACAGGGTTCAGAGCTTGCTAGGGGTGGAAACTGTTAAGAGGATATCATCATTGGTTTTTCCACCTGCCATCATGTATATATTTGTAAATTACGGCATAATGTTTTTGTTGTTGTTTTTTTTTTAATTTCTTTATTGCAGTTTTCAAGGTTCAGTGCACATGATAATACAGTAATACTTTACAGACAACTCCGAGCAGTAGGTCTTACAATCCCTGTACAGCAACAGGTAGTCCAATTTGAGGTGCCGTGGAAGCTAATATCAAACCAGCAATTAGTACAAACATTGGCTGCATCAACCATACAAATTTTTAACTAGATCCTCCCAAAGTCCTACCCCCGCCTGAGGGATGCGGTCCCCACGTGGCTAACTTCAGATGACACTGTCTGTGTAGAATCCGGGGAGCTACTCCCTATCTGCTGGATCATTAGCCCCCATGCCTGTAATACTTCCGGGAGTTTAGCATCCCTCCTAGTGCTACGTATGTGTCCCTCCTCTGCTAGTGCCCATTCCCTCAGGTCTGCTTTCCAGTTCGCTACCAACGGCCCATTCTGTGCCAGCCAGTGAATTGCTATTCGTCGCCTGGCTATAACAAGTCCCAACATCAGGAACTGCCTGCTGGTTTTACGTTTCGGGTCCTGGGGAATCAGTCCCAGGAGACATGTACGCAACTCTAGGGCAACCCCCCCTCCCGTTATTCTATACAAGTCCTCTAGAATAGCTGTCCAGTATGTCTGTATTATTAGGCATGACCAAACCATATTTGGGAAAATTACCTGTTCATAATGGTATCTGGGGCACCGTGGATTTCTCAAGTTATCTATGACATGAAGGCGTTTGGGTGAGAGGTTAGTCATGTGGACCATATTGTATTGCATCAGCTTAAATCTGTTGGAAACTGCCATTTTACGGACACCCCCATGGATTTTATCCAAGTCTCGTGGTGTGATCTCTTAAGGGCTCACCTCCCGCAACACATATTTTCTAGTGTGAGAGGTGTGCATTTTCTGTCCTCCTGCAGTGCCATGTACAGATGAGTGACCATTTTCCGCCCTCCTGCCATCGCTTTCATTGTGACTAGTGTGTGTGTGGTCAGGGGCGTCTGGGAATGTAGGCCATAGATGTCGTGCCATTGCTGCTATCTTGGCATATTGCAAGAATTGCCCCGGGGCCAGTTCGAAAGAGTCTACTGCTTCTTAGTACGTTATGAACCATTGTTCAGGATACAGGTCCGCCAACATAAGACAATCTCCCACCTTCCATTTGTCAGTAGACATGACCCGATCAATGAGCGCGAAAGGCGGCATCAACCAAAAATTTGCTTCTGGGGCAAACGGTCGCACCCATGTAAGTGGTTTAACCACCCTATCCCAGATAGCAGCCAGTAGTCGGACCAGTGGAGGGCACTGGACCCAACACCCCTTTGTATGCCAAAGTAGCGCACCCAGCTGTTGATCCCCGTACGTGTCCGCCAGGAGTGACCATTCCCACGATGGGTCCGTATCAAGCCAGCCCACTGTGAGCTGTAATTGGAACGCAAAATAATAAAGTTCAAGGTCAGGGATTTCTAAACCGCCTCTACCTCAAGTACGTTTTATTACTTCTAGGCTCACCCGACACCTTTAACCGTTCCAAAATAGTTGAAGCAACATTTCATCAAGGTCCCGAAAGACCTGGTGCGGGAGTTCAAAGAATGAGCCCTGCATTGTTTAAAGGTAGCGAGGCAGCACCACCATTTTAATCAGGGCTATCTTCCCCATCAACGAGAGCCGGAGCGTGTTCCAGAAGTCGATACTGCTACGGAGACCCCCAAGTATCCTCCCCATATTGTGTTGGTAAAAAACTTCTCTATCTCTACTGATCCAGATCCTGAGGTAGCGTAGTGTATCTAACTCCCACGGGATCCCCGCCTCCGGGAGTGGAAACCCGCCTCTCTCAGCCTCTGACCCAATCGGGTATAGTTGTGATTTGGTGTTATTGATGTGAATTCCCGAGGCCTCTGCAAACTGACCCAAGGCCGCTATCAGAAGCGTAAGCGAGTGGGTTGCCTCCCGTAAATACACCAGAGAGTCATCTGCATACAGTGATATAATATGTTCCCGGGCCCCAATTTGGATACCCTGCCCCAGGAGGACCCTACGGAGGTGGCACGCCAATGGTTCCATTGCCAGCGCGAACAGCAGGGGGGAGAGCGGACACCCCTGTCGCGTCCCCCTGGCTATCGATATTGCATCTGAGACATAGCGCCCCATGTGGACCCTCGCCACCGGCTGAGTATAGAGAAGTCTCACCAAATTTACAAACCCTTCACCGATCCCCATTTTCAGGAGCACCCACCACAGGTATTCCCACCGGAGCAAATCGAACGCCTGCTCGATATTGAGGAATACCAGAGTATTCTGTTCAGCCCTGCCCTCCAGTGGCTGCATGACATGGGCAAGACGGCAGATATTCCGCAGCGCGTTCCGTCCTGGGATAAAACCGGACTGGTCGTCATGGACCAGTTGTCGAAGGTAGGGGAGTAACCTGTTGGCCAGGACTTGACTAATCATCTTATGCTCGATATTAAGCATTGAGATTGGTCTATAAGAGGCGGGTAGTAAGGGGTCCTTCCCCGCCTTGGGGATCATCACTATCAGCGCTTCGCGCATGGAGGTAGGTAAAATGCCTTATTCCCCGGCCTCGTTAACAATGTCTAGGAGCCTAGGGACCAGGACTCCCCCAAACTCTTTATACAATTCCGATGCAATGCCGTCCATTCTAGGGGACTTGGCTGTTCTCAGATGGGCAATCGCCGCTCTCACCTCCTCCCCCCTTAAAGGCACCCCCAGAGATTCCTGACCGTCCGGGTCAAGGTAACTCCATCTCAGCAAGGTAGGCTTCTAAAGCCTGCGGGGCGACAGTGGGCTCGGGCTCTGAATATATTTTTTGTAGATGTGCGGCGAAGGCTTTATTAATTTCATGCTGAGTGTAAACCAGTCGGCCCCCATCTGTCTGCAGGGCCAATATCAGGAGAGGTTGTGTCTTAACCTTTATCAAACACGCAGGAGGCGCCTGGCTTTGTCACCCTCAGTGTACCACCAACACCTGCTCAGGGTCCTATTGTATTTCCCCAACGACTCCCATAACTCCCCTATCTTTTGTCGCTGTTCTGTCCATTTGGCCTGTCCCTCTGGATCTGTGGGAAGGTCCGTCTCTAGGGTCTTTAAACTTTCCTTCTGCTGTTTTAGGTCCCATTCTAACACCCTCCGCACCTCCACCTCTGTGGACATACATATCCCCCTCAACACCACTTTCATTGCGACCCACTCCAATGCCCTGGAGATCGCAGTGTTCCAATTCTGCTCAAAATAACCTTCCAACCCTCCGCAATCACCTCCTTATATACCGGTTCTGTCAAAGCCTCAGTGTTAAGTCTCCACAACGGAATTTTGGAGTGTGGGCGACCCAAAGAGTAGGCCACCAGCAGGGGGGAGTGATCAGACAGATATCTGGCCAGGCACTGCGTCTCCAGAACCCGCCCGGCTGCCGTTTCCTGTATGAAGCAGTAGTCCAGTCTGCTGTAGGTATTGGCAGCCGGAGTGTAACATGAGTAAACCTGACTATCAGGGTTGCGGTGCCACCATATATCCAATAAGTGATAGTTGCTCATCATTTTGTGCATGGTTTCCCGCGTCCTGGGTTTAGAATCCACCTTTGGGGGATGTCTATCCCATTCCCTATCTAAGGTGCATTTAAAGTCCCCTGCTACAATGAGTTCCACGTCCGGTGTCAGGTCTAATGCCCTCAAGACCCTAGTCAAGAGTTCTCTGTCGTCGGTGTTTGGAGCATATACGTTTATTAAACACAAGTGTCTCCTGTCCAGCGTCCCTTCCACCACCACATATCTCCCGTCAGAGTTAGGACAACATTTTAAAACCTTAAAGGGGACTCCAGGTGCCAACCATATAAGTGCCCCCCTGGCAAACCCAGAGTAAGAGGTTGCAAAAACTGGCCCCGCCACTGCCGCTGGACATACTTCAGGCAATCCCCCCAAAGATGTGTCTCTTGGAGAAGGCCACGCTAATCGTGTACCGCCTAAGGTATGTTGCTATCCGGATCCGTTTGACCCTATTATTGTGCCTCCTGACATTCCACGTTATAAGTTTATAGGCTTGCCGATCCCCTGTCATAGGAATAGAAGTTTGGCTAACCACAACAACAGATGCAGGAGTGGGAAGAATCGTAATCTATAGTATTGGGACCCTCTCCGTCCCCCCGATTGCTCACATGACCACTGGTGACCCGGCTTAGAACATTCCCAGATAGAACAAAAAAGGAAAACCATGTGAAACTTTACCCCCCCCCCACCCTCAGGCAGTAGAACCTCATTTGCACAGCCCAACCTTGGCCTGAGAACTCAGGACTCTGTCTCACATTCACCACCCCCCCTAAAGACCGCCCGCAACAATGCAAACAACAATTACAAGCTACAGAAGAAAGAATCTCAGTCCTTGGTGTACAACCAAAATGCCTTGCGCTGCGCAGCCCCGCCCAACCAACGCTCTAGCCAAGCCACCACAGCACACCACAGTCTGGACACCTAAACTGCAGTGTGGCGGAACAGCGTCCCCCCCCAAACAGCTACGTTCCCACCACCCGCACAGTCCCTTAACAGTCCCTGAAAGGGGGCCCCCTCAGGTGGTCCATAGTAAAGTTAGAGCGCCGTAGCTGCCAAGTCCGCACTCACAGCGACCAATGTGACCCCACTATCCCCCCAACAGCAGCCCTCATACTTGCAGCTCTGTATCTCATGAGCCATCCGCTAGTGGGTCAGCAGTGCCTTCCGGTTCCGATTGAATTTCTTGGACTAGGCACAACGGGGAAAACTGGTTTTGTGTCGGTATGCCCCCCAACTCCTCTTTCAGGCTGCCATCCAGTCCCACCTTCATGCGACCTGCGTCTTGCTTCCCCTGTGACCTGGATCGTTGTCCACCATTGCGGCGATGCGGAGTTCGTTGTCGGCCGCTCCGTCTCCTCTGTTCCTGCCAACAGTGTTGCTGGTCCTGCCCTTCCATACCCATCTATTCCATCTAGTCCACGACCTCTTGCGTGGCATTGAAGAATGGACCCTATCTGCATATTGTACTCCAAGTCGGGCCGCAAACATTAGGCTGTACTTTATATTGAGATCCCTCAGTCTCCGCTTGACCCTCAGGAAGTCATTCCGCGAACCTTGCACCTTTCTGGTGTAGTCTGGATAAATATGGATCTCCTGGTTTTCGAACCTGGGGGGACCATTCTTGTATTGTACGGATGTACTGTAGGATCATGTCCCGGTCCCTGAAATTAAACAGGCGAGCGATCAGAGTCCTAGGCGGCGACCCTGGTTTTGGGGGTGGGGGGGGAACCAAGGGAGCGGTGGGCTCGTTCCACCGCAAACATCTTGGACAGGCGAAGACCCGGGAGGGCGGAACCAATCCATTCCTCCAGAAAGAGGTCTGCTGCGGGACCCTCGGCCTTCTCCGGAAAGCCCAAAAAGAGAAGGTTATTCCTCCTCGAGCGCACCTCCGCGTCCTCTGCCCTGTCCTCCAGGTGGGAGGTATGCTCTCCAAGTGCAGCCACCGTTGCTTGTAAGTGTTGGACCTCCGTCTGCAGGGAGGTCAGGTCCCCCTCCATGGTAGTGACTCAATCCGCCACCTTCCTTAGGTCCAGGAGCAAGTGATTTATATCCATGGCCTGTTCATCCATCTTCGACTCCAGTGCCGCTCGGGAGTCTCTAATGGCTTCCAGGATATCCGCCTTGTCTTGGGCCGCCAACCCCTGCGGTGGTCCCAGCTCAGGTTTCGGTCTAGTGCCCTCCGTCAACGTTGGGCCTGGCACTGTACACTGCATGATCTTGTTCGCTTGTGCTCCCCTAAGGGGTCTATCCTTCCCCATGTCCAGTGCAGGCATCTCAGGGTAGCTTCCGGGGCTTTTCCACTCTGCCAGCCCAGGTTCAGAAGTCCAATACAGGTCAAACTGGGCCCAAGAGGTGCGTGTGTGGACCAGCAACTGTTCCTCGGTGTACTAGTCGGGCGGGCGACACCCAGAGAGGCAGTCCACCATGCTTCCAACAGTAGGTCCCAGGGTTACCACAGGTCTTCACAGGGGCCGTCCTCCAGCAGGGGTCCAGCCAAGAACCCCGTGTCCACTCACCGTGCACTCAGGGCAACAGCACACCAATCTTCAGGGCGGCCCCCACCTTCGAAGTCTTTCTCAGGAGTGTAGGGAGCCTATCCCCCAGGGAGCCCGCCCACAAGGAGAGGCCCAATCCCCCTTGGCCAGCAGCCCGCTCACCGTGGTCACTTAAGGCCTCTAGTCATCTTCCCAGGCGGGTCCCCAGCCGAAATACTGCATCAACATGGAGCGCGCCCCCAGGCGCCATCAACCACACCGGGTCAGCAGAGGAATGCGTCTCATTTCTCCAAAAACAAACAAGTCCCCTTCGGAACACCTCACTGAACAAGGCCCATATCGGGCCTCCGCTGCGCTGGTGTCGCAATCAAGACTCAGTCCCCAACTCCGTCTCCAGGAGCAAATGGGGCCCCGGCGGGTGTTCAGGCAACTAATGCAGCACGGTCTACCCCCGTGGACCGCATCCTTGCGGCCTCGGGCTGCACAACGAGAAGGTCTTTCTACAGAGGCCCACCGCGGTCCTCTCGATTCGAAGCCCCAAGGTCACGTGGGATCCGACCCCAAGACTCCAGCAGGCTTCAGCAGGCAGGCGTGGGCAGGACCATACCTCGGATTCAATGTCCCCCAGGGACTCTTCTTAAAACATCAGGAGCCTCCGACCACCGTCCGCCCCACAGCGCTGGTCTCCTTGGTGGAGCCTACCCACAGCAGACGTTCGGAGGCAGGCCATCAGGCAGACGCGGTCCGCGCCGCCATTTTACGCGCAATGCGACAGCTCCAGGAAAATCAAGCCGGTTTCTCGATCTGCTATCAAGCGGGACCCCTCTCGGTTCACGCCCTTGGGACCTGGGGGGGTTCCGACCCCCTTTTCTGCAGTAATGGGCGCAATTCCGCCAGGATATCAGCAGGATTCGTACTTCTGGGGCAGGAGCTGCGCTAACCAGCTTCTAACCCACCATGCGTCCAAGCAACGCCCCCTTTATGGCATAGTGTTGAATAGTGTGTGTGTGCGCCCGAAATAAAGTACTTATCCTTTTTATAAGCAAAAGCATTGACTGAACAATAATTAAATGGGTGCTGTTTGTTGCATGCCTGCGAACTGGGTACTAGCCCACACCACAAGTGTTACAAGAAGATACCTGGGGCTAGATGTAGGTAATGCCCAAATACTGATTCCTTAATAACGATTTTTACCGAATCGGTATTATGGAATCGATATTTGCGATGAAGGTAAATATTCGGTAAAAATTAGCGATTCGGTATAATTCGGTAAAAATTAGCGATTTCATAGAAATCGGTAAAAAAAATTACTGAAAACCCATAACCGAATCGGTATTACCAAATCCGTAATACCGATTCGGTAAATACCGATTTGGTAATTTAAAAAATCTGTATTTGTCGAATCAGCCAATCCTGAGCAAGCACATGACCTCCCAACCAGGAAGTGGCCACACCCATGCAGGTGCACTGTGATTAAATCTGTAGCTGTTGAAGAGACAGAGAACAGGAGCAACAGCAGAGGAGCTGCCCAGCCAACACCCAGCTCACACAGAGGAACTGCACCATGGCCACACCTGAGAAAGGGAAGGATGCTGCTGGGAGGAAAAGAAAGCACAAATTTAGTTAAAGAGAGTTGGAGGTCCACATTGAGGAAGTAGTGAAAGACCATGACCAGCTCTTTGGGAAGAGATCACTAAACGTCCCTGAGCCCCAGAAAAGGAGCATTTGGATGGCAATCCAGGAGAAGATAAATGCAATTGGGGTCACACATCGCACAACTGAGGACTTAAAAAAGCGATGGTATGACCTGAGGGCACGTGCCAAGGAGAGGATGGCTGAGCGACAAAAACAAGCGGGGAAGACAGGTGGGGGAAGCTCCACAGTGCCTGCTCCTACTGCCCTAGACCAACTAGTAGAATCCACCCTCCAGCCAGAGAGTGTCAGTGGCATCAGGGATGTGGATAGCTCTGGTACACCATCCAAGTGACAAGGTAAGTTGCATGCACAGCATGCTGTCTCCCCTCCCTAACCCCAAACCCCCTGCAACAAACCCACTCCAGACCATGTTTTATGTAAGATCAGCAACGCATCATGGGAAATGAAGTCCCTATCGATGGGTAGCAAATCAGCCACTCCCCAATAAGCATAGGCAAGTCATACAGAGCAACAGATGAGATAGCAGAGGACAGACAGCTAGAATGTCAGTTGTGACATTTATTTGCACACAGTTGCTGCAAGAAAAGTGAGTAATAGTACATTCTGTATCCACAGGCGGAACAGCGCCACAGGCTGCAGAGGGGGAGACTGCTGATGTCCCCAGGGAGGAAAACAGAAGTGAGGAAGAAGTCATGTCACCTCCAAACATTGCACCAACAACCCCCCCCCCCCACCACCACCACCACGGTCAAAGAGATACACAGTGGCTCCACTCCAGGAGATAGATGCCACAGAGGAGGACAACAAGAAACACCAAAGGGCCTTGACTCAACTCAGTAAGGCTGAGTCCATATAACAACAAAACATGACAATTGCCAGTACTGAGCACCACTCCTGAAAGTAAATTTTTCCTTTGACTATATGAATAAAACATATAGGTCCGCTTAGAATTGACAACAAAAGTTATTTTATTTGACAATTCACTTAGAACACATTCTATCAAAATACTTCTTTGTAAATGTGTATCAAAAGATTACAAACAAAACGGGGAAAACAAGCTATGTACAACAAACTACACTCATGTGCGACACCAGCATGCAATCAATACTCCCAATCGTACAAAACATCATGCAGTTATTACCACACGCAACTCACAATCACTCACACCATCCACACAACACACAAGTGCTAGTAAAAAACTGGTGGACAAAATTCTAAACCCCAGTGTCAAACAAAACAATTAAACATAACTTCTCCTAATAGAATGTAGGGATGATTCTAAGAAATCACTCTTTCTACATCAGACCCCTAATGTCATTCCGTTGTTTAGTTAATTGCATTACATCATTTGTTTGACAGGAGAAAAAACAAACAACGCATTTCAAACCCAACCGTTTGTCGGTTCTCATCAGGACCGTAATATTCTTATTTCCTATGCAGTAACTATCTGTAGCATCAAACTCATGAAGGTGTGAGCAAATCAGTTGTGAAACTTCTGACTGTGATCACTGTTTGATGGCGGTATCAGGGTTCCCTGTATCTGACCACGGCGAAGTCCGTAGGAACGAACATCCAGCTGCTGCTTAGTAAATAAATCTTAAGGACTCTCTTTCTCCCTCTAGAATCACATACACAACCTCCAAGTTTGGTGTGTAGCGGACGTTCCCGCAATGGTTGATGGGATGGTGGGAAAGAGGGGAAATGTAATTTTTTTTTTTCAAGAGGAGGAAATGCAGGAAGCCCAACAGACAACACTGGGCGAAGACACACAGCCATTTGGGGCACAGTCCCCCATGCTGGAAAGCATCACAGATGCCCGTAGACGGTGACCGAGGTCCCAGAGTTATGATGCTGAAGGATCAAGTGTCTTCTCAGGACTGGAGGGCCAAATGCTGAAAGTCCAGCGCCTGCAGGAGAAGACAATGAGGGCCATTCAGAGACAGATGGTGGCTAACAACAGGAAGGTGGACGACATGAAGGAGGCCATCTACTGCCTCAACAATACTGTGGCTGAGGGACTGAAGGAGGTATCGAAGCCAGTGAGGCAGTTAAGTGGCAGAATGGATGGGGAGCACACTGCAGTGACGGAGAAACAGGCAGGTCATTGCAGGCTTCACCAAGTCCGTAAACAGGCTGTGCAATGCGACTCACATGCTGAGTAGGAGAACTGTGGCCAAGCAACTTGAGACGGCAAAGTGCAGCCGTGAGGTTACCCAGGGCCTGGTCACAGTCACCAGTGACGTAGAGGTAATGCAGACTAACCAGATTGCTGCCACTGGTACAGGGGATGTGGAGGAGAGTGAGGAGGCAAGCAGTCATAGCACTGAACCCCCCCCCCCCTTGCCAGAGAGCAGGAGGCACAGTTTGAGGCATAAGTCTGCTGTAGGACACAGTGCTGCTGAGGACAGTGTGCATGCAGAGCGCAGTACTGGTGTGCGGGGTCTCAGGAGATAGGCACGGCCCTCTAATCACATTCTGTTGTGGGTGACGTAACCCTTTTGAACAGATAGCTGGTGTCATGGTATGCTGGACAAGTGCCTGTTGTAAGGTATATTAAACACCCTGACACAAATGCATAACCTGGCTTTGTCTCATTACTTACTCAGAAATAAATTTGTGTGATCTCTGACCATCTCTGTCTCCCATCTGCTGCTGCGCCGCCTGCTGCGCTGTGGCTGTGTACCTTCCTCATCCTCATCCTCTTCTTCAGAATCACACATTTCCACAGGTGTACCCTTCTTAGTGGCAAGGTTATGCAGCATGGCAATACAGCTGTGATTTTGCAACACACCGGGCTGGTACGGACTTGCACCTCCACTTTTGTGCAGGCAGCGGAACCGGCTTTTAAGGAGTCCAAATGTTCGCTCAACCACACTGTGTGTCGATCTATGTGCAACATTGTATCTCCTTTGACTTGGGGTGGATGGGTGCAGGTACGGAGTCAGGATGAAAGAGCGCACTGCATAGGCACTGTCACTTGTGTTAGAAATAAGTAAGTAATTCACAGTCTACAATCGCAGCAACAGGTGTATACTTCAGGGGGTGTCACATATACTTACCTAGCAGGTAGCCTTCTCCAAATTCACCTACAAGGAGACGGGTATAGATCCCACTGTTCCTGAATATGTATGAATCATGGGTGCTCCCTGGAAATTTTGCAACTATGTCGGTAATAATGTTAGCCGCATCACATATGACCTGTATGTTGATGGCATGTGTGGACTTGCGATTGTGGTAGACGTACTCAGTCGCAGCAGGGGGGCAGATTGGTATATGTGTCCCGTCAATGCAACCAATGACGTGTCGGAACTGGGCCTTCTGATAAAAGTCCAAATTGGTCCTCAGCAGTTCTGCCTGTGTGCTGGGGAATTGGATGTAGTGTGCCATCCTTTGCAACATGGCATCCAGGAATTTCCTGAAAAAACGCAACAGGCAACTTTGTGAGACTCCACCTGTTACAGTTATTACCCCTTGATAACTGCCAGATGCCAGGAGGTGCAGGCAACAGAGTACCTGTACATGAGTGGGTATTGCGTGCGGCCTTGATGTCTGGTGCTCCAGGAGTGGGTGCAGTTCCCGTATGAGGTCCAGGATGGTGTGTGGGTGTAGCCTGTACCGCTCATGGATTTCACCCTCAGTCAATTGGAACAGTGTTACATGCAGTCTGTACACGCGCTCCTCCCGTCTCCAGATCCTCAGTCCTGCTGCTCGCAAAAGTAGACGCCTTGCTATCACGTAGAGGTCCGCCATTGTGTTCACACTGTTGCATTTTGGGACTGTTTTTATGCAGTGCACCTGATTACCACCTGCTTTGAATCAATGCAAATTACCGATTCTTAAATACCGATTTTTAGCAAATTCGGTATTACCGATTTTTGGTACATCACATTTCTGATTTTTAACCAATTCCTTATTTACCGATTCTGTATTTTTGACTGCCAATCGGTAAATAAGGATTCGGTAACTGGTTTCCCTTATTTTTACCGATTACTTGTTACCGATGCGATCGGTAATACCTACATCGCACAAGGCTAAATACCGGTCGGTAACGCTGAAATGTACCGAATTTCGGCGTTACCGACCAGTATTTAGCCATCTACATCTAGCCCTTGGTTCCCAGCAGACAGAGGTTGTGTAATTAATTGTAAAGGACCCACATCTGTCACAACTAATTAACTACGTTCCAACAGCACTATTATCATTTAAAGTTTAACATGTAACCCATTAAAACTAAAGAATAAAGTTTACTTAGTACTGCAAAGCAGGACGGTTCAGTTCCCATCTTGCAATTGCAGACCCCTGTCTAAGGGTGCAGAAAGTGTTTAAAACTCAAGTGTATGCTGGGTGAATGAGTTAACAAATGTGGACCTCAATCAATAACTTATGTTTTATGAGATTAATGAGGCTAGAAGTTTCTGATTTGGCATATTACCAGACTTTCAAATAAAGGCTTCACAATATTTAAATTCTGGCTCTATTGTAGACTTTTTGGGGGCTGAGAGGATTATATTCATGCTTTACAGTAGAAGAAAAATATTCAGCCTATATTGTTAGCAACTTAAATTTTATCTAACAATCATGAAATGCTTTTAAGGTCCCCTATGAAGGCATGAACACAGAATTACATTATAAAACTATTAAAAACCATCAGAAAACCATCAACAATAACTTTCAACGGATAGGAACGCCCCAGAAGTGGATCAATTGTCATTGCTAATGATCTAGGGTGTTCTATGGTCAGAGTGCAAATACAGGAAATCAGATGTGCTATTTTTTAAACTCTTTTTATTCAGTTTTAAATATTGCACATCAGCACAGCAGTTACAGTTACGATGCATCCCAACAATATTACATGTTTCAGGTTTCTTTATCTTGCAATTCTTAAATTGGCCCATTTGTTCAATCTCAAAGAAGGTATTGATCGTCCTTCCCTTTGATGCACTCCCGCCACCTCCGAACTCCTCCCTCTCCATCGAACGTTCTGCTCCTAGTGTGTATCCTGTTGTGTCCCTCGGATACCCCTTCATATGAATTTCCCTCAGTCCAGCCCTTTGTACGTCATTCAGTCCCCCCCCCCCCCCCCCAAGTTTAAGAAATGTATTGGGTCATTCCTTTCGCCTCGTACTTGTATACTGCCCTTTCTGCTCCATGCCTTCCATCATGCTTGTTGTCCACATCTGTGTTGTGGAGGCCTTTGTACTCCCCCATGTATTAGCAAAATCTCAGATGTGCTATTTTTGAAGTGTTGTAAAACTTTAGACAGTGATGGTTTTCCCTTGAGGGTTCCAGGGCTATGAGTCAGTGAGTGACAATGAGTGAGAGGAAGAGTGAGTAAATGTGTGAATGAATGAGGGAGAATGACAGTGAGTGTAACTGAGTGTTATTGTGTGTGAGACTGAGTGAGTCAAGTATGATTGAGTCTTATTCAGTCACGAAATTAGTGAGACAATGTGAGTCATTGTGAGAATGAGCAGGACTGATTCAGTCAAACTGAGTGAGAGTCAGTGAGTAAGAATGATTGAGTGTGTCAGAGTGAGTCAAAATGAGTGAGTGAGTCAGAGATTTTGAGCGAATCACTGAGATTCTTTCCCTTCTTCACTCAGTAACGGAAGATCACGCGAGCTAAGCCAACATCTGATCTTTGTGGTATCAGAGATACTATTTTCCGTGTAAAGCTGTGAGAATAATGCAACAATGTGCTCCTGCATGGAATCCCAGCTGTCCAACTTTTCTCCGGTTTCTCTTTGTAGCTCTTTTATATCGTTTCTTGACCTTTCCACTCTCGCTTTCCAGGCAAGCAGAGCACCTGCTTTTTCAGAATATTCGAATTCCTTTATGTTCGCTGCTTGCCATCTAGCTTTACAATTTTGCTCTATTTTTATTTTAAATTCCAATTGTGCCTTATCTAACCAATCTTCCATCCTCGCTTTGTCTTCCCCCATACTCATGGAATATAGAACCTACTTTAAAATTCCAATTTCCTTTTCCATATTCTCTAGTTCTATACGTGCTTTCCGGTTTTCTGATGAAGTTAGGCTTTTTAGGATTCCCCGGATATATGCCTTAAAGGCATCCCACACAATAACCAAAGGGGCAGTGTCTTGATTGTTAACAAAATATTCAGTTGTTGCTTCCTTCAGAGCCAGCGCAACCACCTCCTCTAGGAGCAGAGCCTCCACTGACTTATAAAATATTAATACATTAGAGTTTGACTTGGGCAGTGATGGAGTGGAAATCTCATTTAAAATGTTGAGGTGCATTATAATCGCCTACAGAACGCATCCGCATATATTCATGTAAATTATGTTAACATGGGGTGTTCGAATTATGAAACGTATTAACATAATTATGAGACGTGCTCTAGTTTATGAAAAAGTGTCATGGAGAATTAACATAAAAAATACATTTTGTTGTATTATGTATACTCTTAATACCCGCCCCAATTGGAAAGCGCTCTGGTACCCACCCGGGTCAAGTTCGAGCTATATAAAACTTCCAAATAAATAAATAAATAAATAAATAAAATGTAACTACCTAAAACGTTAACATGTGAAACTCGTGTTGTGAAGCTGACACTACTCACTTATTGTGCTTGACAAATGAAGTTTTCTAATTAGAAGGTAAATGTATTAATTGAAATGCGAATAATGGTTATGTAATTTGTATTGCTGAAAGATACGTTTCATTTGTTAGCCAAAGTCGTAGGCCTGAAATGAAAGCCCCTAAAAACTCTTGCTTTAGAATTAATAGTTGAAATTCATGTGTGTTACAGATTGTGTTCTTTCTCACGCTTTCATTGTAGGTGGAGAACGTATTCTTTAAGAATAGTAATGTCTTTGTCTAAACAAGCTAGTCAAGAAGAAGTTACAATTACATGGTTTGGAGGTGATAAAGACAGAGATGGTTTCACATGGGAGAAAGAATGGGAGCCAAGGACAAACTGTTGCGGAGAAAGGTCATGGAGAACATCGTGGAATAATACATCCTAAACTGCACCCAGAGTGGATGGCGTGATGTGAAGTGCATCATGGGAATACTACCTGTGGATAACTGTTTGTTGGAATTAGGAAAAGTGGCCATTTCTTTCTTGCCTACAGAGAGAGAGCATCTCAGAACAAGCTCTTTCTATCAATAGTGGCTTTATGCTACCTGACCTCTTGATGGTGGAGAGACTTTTTAGGAAGACTCTATGCCCGGACAACTTTTTCTCTTTCCATTGAAAATGCTATGTAGGGATGTCACCTTAGAGCTAGAGTATGGATAGATTAATGCTTTATATACATCAATCCTTGATGCAGGGAAATTTGGACTCATGCTTCTTGATTTTCTGTATCCTACTTCTTGAATTAATAGTTCTGTTCATGCTGCACCATCTATATTGGATGCGTGGATTTGGCTTCCTGCTAATTCTGTTATATGTCTATACAATCATGTTGCGGTGCCTCCATGTCCAGTTATTTTTTGACATGGTAATAAATTAACTAGCTTTATCTAACTTGTCGGTGGATTAGTATGCGGTGAAGGAGAACTGATGATTAATTGGCTGTGTATTAACAATTTTCTCCCCTTTACACTTCCATGCAGAGAAAAGGAACCATTGGTTTTGTGTCTTTAGAACAGGTGTAGAACTAATAGGCCTGGCCCTTTCAGCAGTATGATTGTTACTGGGAAGGGTCCAGGATTGGAAACCCTTTTGTTAAGCAGGTTAACAGTCTATCTATGCAATCAGCTGCCCGGGTGTTGGAGGACAATCCTACTTTGCTCATCTTTCACTCTCCCTCTCCCATGATATACCCTTAACATATCTAAAACGTGGAAAGGAGCTTTTGGACCAACTAAAAAGTGTTGTCTTATTTTTGGCACTCAAACTGCATGTAAATAGCATGATTGTGAGTAAGGGTGGGAAATAGGCAAATACAAAATTTCATATGTTGACAAATAGCAGAAAGGCTACTAGTATTCTCACTGCATTTTCGCTCTCAGTGGAGTTAGATCATCATTCTGGATGGAGACAGGCACAGTTTATTGAGATCATTCATTTCACCCTGTTATAATCAACCTAATTTTTTGTATGATTACTTTCACACATATTTATGGGGTTATGGAGCTCCATTCCAAAACATTAAGACCCGGGACCTTTTAATTTAGCTAAGGTAAATTAAGTGGGCTGGATCACCAACCAAAACCATCAGTGGACATGGGTATAAGAGGCACTTGTATTCTAGGAATGACAAGGAGAGCCTCAAGAGGGTAGTATTGAGCAGGTTCAAATTACCACAGGGTTAGGACTGAAGTCTGCAAGTTCCTATAACATATACAAGTTTAAAAAGTACACGGTTTGGAGGTGAAACAGTGGCAGAAAATTTGCCAAATATTGATAAATATACATTTTACCACTAGGAGGGCAATGATGGAAATGCCTTATAAATGGTAAAGTCCTCTAGCACAATGAATACACTTCTAAATCAAACACAGTACTGGTACCCTAAAACTGAGAAGGCACTACTGGAACAAAGGCATGTTGCTAGAGTGCCCTAGCACCAATACAGCATTGTCTTTACCCACCAAACTATGAATGCTCACGAGCTACAGTAATTTAGCTATTGTGCCTGCTGCCAGTGTCCCACTACATTAGACATTCCGTACTGCTTGGGTGCTGTAGTTGTCTTCTGTCCTGCCTGGGTAATCTATGGGGAATTGGGGCAGTCCTGTTGAGTAGTCGTCTAAAGGGTGTAATGACCAGTATAAAGTATGGTAGTGCTGAGACCAAGCTGGGCTTCGCACTATTGTTGCTTAACATGTTCACGGGTACAGTGGGCCACTGGGTCAGCTGTAGACCAGGGCATGCAGATTCTAGGCAGCCAAACTAGACCAACGTCCTGAATATCTCCCTTGACCTGGGATACCTTTACTGCTGCTCTACTCTGATTCAGGTGGATCTGTAAACCAAGCACATGTCCGGTTCCCATTATTTGTAGGTGCTCCTGTATGGCCAGTAAAGTGGTATTGATTATCCAACTGGCACCTTTCTACTGTGATCTACCACCTTTTCGTGACTGGTCATGGCTGAGCCTGAGAAGAGTACGAGGAAAATATTTCCAGAATCTTTCATCTATAGTATTGATTCAAAAGCGAGGACACCACCTCTAGTGCAAAATAAATCACTCTCATTATGAGTTCACTATGGTTGTATTTTATAGATGTAAGTTATTATCCTCACAGTATAATATAGAACCCCCCCCCCCTTGTAGTGAGGACAAATATACAAGAGCATAGGTTAAAACCACTCCTAGTTTGTAGGTCATTTCCACTGACATTGCTCATTTAAACATAGTTGGTTGACCAGACCAGCCTACCAAGACACCAGAGAAGATGGCCTCACTTCCTGTGGTGGAGAATGGCCATCCTATTTAGAGATCCCTGCCTCCTCGGCAGCGATCATAAAGACTTCAGGGCAACCATCAGCACAACGGTTCTTCCAAAGGCAGAAGAGTTTGCCATGCAACACAATCAAATCCCAATGCTGGAGTTTTCTGGTGTATAAAAACAACCAATTGCCCTGATGCTTAGGGAGTTTTCTATTCTTCAAGAACTGTTCCATGAGTTGCAGAAGGCTATTCATATTGTAAGATCTTGCTGGAAGGACACGACAGACATCCTCACAGTAATGTGGACTACAAAATTTAGAGCTCTCAATTTATCCCATCAAATAGCAGTCGTATTTGCAATTTTTTGCACAGTGGTACTTGTAGTTTTGTTTCTCTCTTTAGAAATGCACAACTACATGTATCCAAATGGCAAAAAATTTGACTGAATTAACCCACAGAGATCAGCTGTGGAGTGCCTCAGGGCTCCTCCCTGAGCCCCACTCTCTTCAACATCTACATGGCCCAGCTTGCACCAATCAACAGGAACCTCAGGCTCAACATCGTCTCCCTATGCCGACAACACCCAGCTGGTCCTTTCCCTCACCAACAAACCTACAGTCGCCAAGAACAACTTTAACGACGAGATGAGGGCTGTCGCCACCTGGATGAAGGACAGCTGCCTCAAGCTAAACTCAGAGAAGACCGCAGTCTTCATCCTGGGCTCTACCTCCTCCACCTGGGACGACTCTTGGTGGCCTGCAGATCTTGGATCCCCCCACACCCATAGACCACTCATGAAATCTTGACATTATCTTGGACTCCTTGTTCACCATGAAACGCCAAATCAACGCAGACTTATCATCCTGCTTCCACACGCTACGCCTACTTTGAAAGATCTTCAAGCGGATCCTCACTGAGTCCAGAAAGATGTTCACCCATGCACTCATCAGCAGCAGACTGGGCTACGGCAACACACTCTACACTGGCATTACCCAGAAACTCCTCAAAAAAGTGCAAAGCATCCAGAACGCCTCCGCTAGACTCCTCCTTAATATTCCCTACCACAGCCACATCACTAGTCACCTGATAGACCTCCACTGGCTCCCAGAATCACCATCAAGCGCCTCACATACGCCTACAAAGCCCTACATGATATGGGACCTGCTAACCTCAACACACGCCCTCACATTCCACACACCCACCAGAGACCTCCGCTCCGCCCAACTGGCCCTGGTCGCGCTCCCACATATCCGCAAGACCACAGCTGGGGGAAGAGCCTTCTCCTACCGCACAGCAGAGACCTGGAACACTCTGACTCTCCACCTAAGGCAATCACTGTCACTACCGCAATTCAGGAAGGACCTCAAGACATGACTCTGACTGAACCACAGTACCTGTGACAGATCAGAAGCCCCCCCCTCCCCTCACTTGACACCCTTACGGGGAGTAGTCGCGCTTTACAAGTCACTTGATTGATGTACACTGATGTCGTCATGCCAGGCAATAATTTGCCATGGTATGTAAAACTAAATTTTAACGCAAATATCATTGCAATAATGTTATCCACCCAAACTCCAATTCCACCTTGACACCTCTCCTTTCCACAAGCGTTCAAATCCCAAGTGTCTGGACTGCAGTGGTTACAAAGTGCTGTTAGGTAGAGCTGCTGTCACTGCTGCAACTCTCCACTCATCACCAGGCAAAGTACTAACTATACACTGCTGTAGAGACAGACGCCCACACTTACTTTCCCTTGCCCAGCACTTCCATTTTCATCACTGCAGAGGTGTAGAGAAGACTCCCAGCTCCAGTCTTCTGTTCCAGTCACGTGCAAAGGAATTCTTCGGCATGCATGTACACGCACACAAGTTGCAACACCGTTTTAAAGGGCACATTCCCCAAACTGACTATGATTTTATTTTTATCTTCTTTTACATAATGTTTTTGTATTTATGAAATAGGTGGTGGATTGTGTTTTAAGTTAGTGCCAATTTGTTTTTTTTTGTTGTTTTTTTTTAGTAAAGTTTCAAAAACATTTATTGGTAGTTGTACATATACACAGCCATTCGCTTACAACCAATCTGTTGCCAGCGGCTTCAATAATTAGGTATTTTATATATCAGCAGTGACGGATACAGTTACATGACAACACAGCAAGTCGCCTACAACCACTTCGGGCCGGCCGCGTTATTCTACATTTCAGTACATTTGTGCACAGGGAGTTCAATGCAAGTAGGGGAGTGCTGCACAACAAGCTGTCTCCGATGTATCGTAGCCATTAGCTTCAGATACGCACCGGAGATCGATGCAGATACTCACATTCGTGCACACCAGTCATAACCTTGTAGGCGTCAGATCATAGCCAGGAATCATACAGCTGTGCACACACATGCATCACTCGCCCGTCTCCTGAACTGTTGACTGTAGATAAGTGATTAGTGGCGCCCATATGTCCCGTGGTCTGGATGTGACAGGCTGTAGTTCGGCATGCAGTGCAGACTGGTCTTGGCAGTATGTTAAATCATCAAGCCATTCCTTAAACTTCGGCGCCCTTCACCTACCCCACCTACAGGCCACCCGCCTTTTTGCTATCAGCAAGGCTAGACCAGTGTATTTTCTACAGGCAAGTGGTATATGTGCAACATTACTCAGCAAAGCGACCAATGGCGAGGTCTCTATGTGTACCCTGGTCATTCGCCGCAAGGCCACAAAAACTTGGTCCCAGTAATCCTGTATGGCTGGGCAAGTCCAGGACAGATGCAAAAAATCAGCCTGTGAGGCGCGACATCGATCGCACCTGTCATTGTCCCGAAGGTGGAATCTGTGCATACTGACCGGGGTGTAGTACAGCCTATGGAGGTATTTGAAATGTATGATCCTCAATCTGCTGCCAGCCGAGATCCTCTCAGTCTGTGAGCAGCAATATTCCCATTGCTCGTCTGTCATAGGAGCGCCTAGTTCAGCTTCCCACTTGGAGCGGGATGGCGCGTCCCCAAAGGACGCTGGTTGCACACTGTGCGATAGAGTAAAGACACTAATCGTTTCGGCAATGGCTGTTGAAGTAGTAACTGCAGGGGGGTAAGTTGCGGAGGTTCAGTTGGAAAGTCTGAGTGTAGGGAGCGCACTCCCTGCTGAAGACGGATGTATAAAAAAACATCCATTGGTGTGCACTGAGTGCCCTGAAATATGCTATCAGAAGTACGGAACGTCCCATCCTCATACAAGTCCCCCCAAGTCCTAACGGACGTGCGTTGTTATAGTTTATGAAAGATGGTTTCTTGCAAGAGCGGCATTGCGGGGTGGTACACCAGAGGCATCTGGGGAGCATATAGCACCGGAATGTCCAAGCGGTCTGCAATGCGACGCCATGCCGTGACCGTGGCATTTACTGTTGTCTGAGTTCGTTCCCGAACATTTATATCCATATAGACGGCACCTTCAATAGGTATGGGGTGGGCCAGCCAATGCTCCACTGCCAACTGCGGCATGTATCTGCGCTGATTCACCCAAAAGTATAAATAATGAGCCTGGGCGCAAATATAATAACTCTCAAAATCAGGTATATCGAAACCCCCCGCCGCGTAGGGTCTGATCAGTATAGCCCACTGCAGCCGAGCCTGCTTACCCCCCCACACCAGCCGAATCATTCCCGACCTAAGGGCCTTAAAGAAATATCGGCCCGCAAAAAAAGGGATATTCAAAAATAAACACAGCAGCTGGGGCAGTATTACCATCTTGATCAATGACGCCCTGCCTGCCATCGACAGCGGGAGTCTGATCCACCTGGTCACCTTGTCAGTGATGCGAGTAAGTGCCACACCATAATTGAGTTTCATCAAGTCTTCCTTATTTCTAGTTATGCCAATACCCAAATAGCGGAGGTCATCCGTACACCACACCAGCGGGAAGTCCAGTGGGAACCCAGTCACTGCGTCCGTCAGGGGGAAGAAACATGACTTCTCCCAATTAACCTGAACGCCCGAGAGTTGCCCAAACACTATGAACTCCCGCGAGAGAGTGTCCAAGTTACTTTGCGGGTCTCGTACATAGATAGTGATGTCATCTGCGTACATTGAGATGAGGATCTGACGCATGTTGCATTGAAGAGCCATAGCATTATGGTGTTGACGTAATCGGGCCGCCAGCGGCTCCGTGGCTAGGGCAAATAATAATGGGCACAAGGGGCAACCCTGTCGCATCCCTCTAGTGATTGGAAATCTCGGTGACATCTGGCCATTAATAAGTATCTTGGTGCCTGGCTGATGATACAAAAGGTGGATCCAGGAGAGAAAGAGCGGGGGGAACCCCATACGCTCCATAATCGCAAATATATAGTGCCATTCAACAGAGTCGAAGGCTTTGGTTGCATCCAAGAAAACCGCGGCCATTGGTAATTCGGGGGTAACGTTATTTATGATCGTGAAAAGGGTTCTAAGGTTATGGAAGGTCGCTCTTCCCGGGACAAACCCAGATTGGTCCGGGAGAACAAGGTTTTCCAAAAGTAATGACAGGCGGTTAGCAATTAGCTTTGCGAAAATCTTTGCATCACAATTAAGCAAAGAAAGCGGTGGATAAGAGCCGCATAGATGTGCTGATTTGTCCGGCTTTAGCAGGGATATTATGAGGGCTTACCGCATGGATGGGGGGAGAGAGCCCACCTCCAACGATTCCTCGTAGACCTCGCGAAGAACGGGTGCCATAATATCCACATATGCTTTATAGAATTCAACTGGGATGCCATCCATCCCAGTAGCTTTGGCAGACTGTAATCCCATAATGGCATCCCGCACTTCATCCAGCTCGAAAGGTGCGCTCAGAAACCTGCGATTGGCGTCACTCAACCAACCAAGGGCTACATCACCCAAGTAGTCGTCTAGTCTGACGCTTGGGGCACCGGAGGTAGTGTATAACTCCTCGTAATGCGCGGTAAATTCTGACAGGATACCCTTCGTATCACAGCATCGCGTACCATCAGTTGTCTCCAATTTCAGCACATAATTAGAATATTGGGGCCTACGGATAACATCAGCTAGCGCTTTTCCGGGGCGCTCCCCCTCCCCGTACTTGTGAGCCTGCCAGTGCTTGCCCCTGAAGTGGATCTCCCTTTGCGCCTCTTCCGTGTACTCTGTGAGTGTTGTTCTAAATTTCTCCTGTGTGGCGCTGTCTGGGGTCCTCTGTAATTGTTCCTCCATAGCTTTAATGTCCCGCTCCAGTGCCCTGAGTCTAGCAGTGATATCCCAAAGCACCCCTGCCCCCTTGGAAATGCAGTATCCCCTAAATGTAACCTTAAAAGCCTCCCAGATGGTCTCCACATCCTGCACCGTGCCCTTGTTGCGCTCAAAGAAATCTAAGCTCTCGACACGCAGTTCTTCCTGGAAGGTCGCATCCATGAGCATTTTGGGGTTCAATCGCCAAGCGCTGCGCGGTGGCGTGAGGGCTTCTGAAGAAAGCTCTAATTTGACAGGCGCATGGTCAGAATAAGTGCGGCTAGATGTGTTGCATTGCATATTGCAGGCCCAAGCCCCCTGGTGACGAGCCAATAGTCAAGCCGCGCCCAAGAAGCTGCGTGCGCAGTGAGATGCGTGCCTTCTCTCTTCGCCGGGTATATGTGCCTCCACGCGTCTATGAGGCCATGCTCTGTAATGAGGTCTCTAAGCAGCATACATGTTTTGGTGTAATGATGTGGGCTGGGGTGTGATCTGTCCACAGTGGGCGCATATGTAACATTGAAATCCCCGCCCCAGATGACATGAGTCAAATCTATCTGCCGCACCTCTTCCTACAAGGCGCTGAAAAAGTTAGGGTCGTTGACGTTCGGACCATAACAACACACCAGCGTAACTGATTCAGTGCCCAACCTGCCCCATAGTATATTATATCGACCTCCGGCATCAGAGCGGGAGCCCACCAGGAAAAAAGGCACTTGTTTCTTAATGAAAATTGCCGTCCCCCTCGCATAACTAGAGTAAGAGGAGAAAACCCTGTGTTCAGCCCAGCGTGATGCAAAGATATTGGAATGTCTGGGTGCAAAGTGGGTCTCCTGTAGCATAGCTATGTGAATATTATGCCTGTCCAAGTATGAAAGGACTTGTCGCCGTTTCTGAGGGTTCCCTAGTCCCCGAACATTCCAAGTAAGTACATTCAGGGTTGACCTAGTGTCCTGAGCCATCCAGTCGGCAGCGTATCCTTATGTCACGCGGTTTCACCCATTCCGCCGCCTCACGAGCAATACCTAGTACCATGATCCATCGCGTTGTCACCAAGTCCATCACATTCATCAGCAATATAAGCAATCTAGGAGCAAGGCCATGTCGTCCTACCAATTTCAAACCATACAACCCCCATACAGTCCCCCACCTCCCTCCCTCCTCCGACTGAGGCAACCCCAACCTGCCAGTATTGTTCCCCCCCTATCCCTCCCCAAACCAAACATAAACCAAGAGCCAATTAGCGCCCTTCCTGAAGAGAAACAGCAAAGAGCCATAGGGTATTTCCCGCTAGGGGCCATATCCAGGTGGCAACACAACCACCCCTCACACCCACCACGGCCAAAGCGCCGGCCGTATCCTCGGTAGGCGCAAAGAGGGGTGCCCAGCAATATGATAATAGGTACCCTGGGGATCATACAACACATCAAGCCAGTCGTTAGCCATACAAAAACGCATAGGTCCCTCCATTCACACACCATTTTAACTCACATGGGAGGTGACCAGGTCAATGACAATCGATCAGCGCAAGAAAGTTCATTGTTCATCTCCTTCTATGTCCTCCCGCGGGGGATCCAGAGATCCCACCCCTTCATCGCCAGATCTGTTGGAGCGCTTAAGGTGCTTAATGAAGTCCTCAACTTGCCGCGGTTTTGTGAAGAAGGTCTGCCGCCCCTGGTGAGTGACCCTCAAGCGTGCTGGATAGAGGAGAGCATAGTCAATTTGCAGTTTACGGAGCTTGGCTTTCACATCCAGAACCTTCTTCCGTTCCTCCTGGACCATAGGGGTGAAGTCAGGGTATACAGTAAAGGAGTTGCCATCAAATGAAAGTGATTTCATGGTGAGAGCTGCCCGCAAGGCTACATCTCTGTCCCTGTAATTCAACAAACGGGCAATGATGGGTCTAGGAGGAGTGCCAGGCTTAGGCCTGGGGCCCAGCGAGCGATGCGCCCTCTCCACTATAAATTGGGGAGAGAAGGCCTCCGAGCCAACCGCCGCCAGCAGAAGTTTTTCCTAATAACCTTCCATCTTGCCCGTGTTGTTCGATTCCGGAATACCTAAAATACGGATATTGTTGCGTCTGCTCCTCGCTTCCAAGTCTTCATTCTTAGCAGCAATTATACGCAGCAGGTTGTCCATCCTGGAAAGCTGCGAGGTATGTCGTGCTGTGGTGTCGTCTGTATCCGATATGCGTTGTTCTGCTTCCTTAATTCGCTCTTCATGAACATCCAGATTTTGGACTACTCCATCCATGCGTGAAGATATCCTGTCCACTTTATCCGCAATCGTGGCAAACCCCTGGCGGACTTCACGAAGGACATCTTGTAAATCAGTTGCCGGTTTAGTGGATCCACCAGCGGCTCCGCTGGTCCCTGCCAGACTCTGCTGGTCCTGACTCGCGCGGGTACCCCTCTTAGCAGCCTCAAACGTGAGCTTCGGTTGTTTAGCGTCCGGTCAGGAAGATGAAGGACCATGAACTGGGTCCGCACCAGAGCACTGGCTGTGTGTCAGGGGGGGTCCTCCGTGCCACTTCCGTAGGACAGAACACACCAAAGTTACCAGGTGATCTCCAACCAACCCGGTAGGGTTCAAGGGGCAGAAGGAGGGACACACGTCCCATCGCAGTCCTCACCAGTCTTCGGGTCTCACTCCGAGGGGCGCAGCTTGTGTCAAGCTCCTAAATACAGGATGCAGGTCGGGAGGTAGCGAGAGAGAGCAGGGGGGAAAACGGACCGATAATTGGTGGGGTCAGAGCTTAATGTCCTCGTCTGCACACCGGGTCGCTCCAACACTCCCCTCAGGTGGTGCCAGTAGGTCAGTGGGTCACAAGCACCTCCAGACGCCCTCCTCCACTGGCAGCTATAGCTTAAAGGCGAGTGGCACGTGCGCGCCCCTCCCCCGCAGTTGCCACCAGGCCACAGCTCTCCTTCTGAGGTCCCCCCTCGTATTTCTCTCCACAATGCAAGTCAACACGCAGAATAGAGGTATCTCAGGCTCAGCGTCCCTCAGATCCGCATCACGGTCCTGTCCCGATGTCAGTGCGCTCCTTCCGAGCGGCGAAGTAGTCCCTCTCTAATTGTGCAGAGGGTGACCCCCAATGTGGTCATGGGCCTTGCACGTGCACAGGGCCCCGCCGATAGTGATGTAGTGAACGGGGGGGGGAGGGCACACCTCGCTCAAGAGGAGAACTGCGGAGCAAGGCCTCTTTCCGGTCTCCCGTGCGGGCCCCCTGTCCAGCTGTTAGATGGCTGGGTAGTCACCACGGGGGGAGAGGGGGGCGAATGCGACTCACAGTGGCCCTCGCGCAGGCAATATCCGGACCCGGGCAGCCCTGTCCGCCGCTGCAGGATGTTTGTTGCTTGAGGCCTAGGGCCGCGCAGGAAGCCGCGGTCTCACTTAGTTGGTGCCACCGGCCGTCGTCACATCGCTCTCCACAGGTCAGGCTCGGCAAATCTTCACGGGCTTCCCCTGTTCTCAGGCGCGTGTCGATCTGGCCCACATTCAGCCAGGGTGCGCCGGAGGACCCGTGCTCCTCAAGCATGTAAGCACAATCCCCAAATTGCACCTATACAAGGATTTTATATAGGATAATTTACGCTGGGCGGCGGGAGCCTCACACGAAGGTCACTATTCGCTAGTGCGCCACCTAGCGCCCCCCCAGTTAGTGCCAATTTGTGCAAAACGATGACTTTTTCTCGTTTTTCCATTTTAAAACGTATATACTTTTTTCGGTGGTATTTGTAGTATAGGATAAATAGGATGTTACCAAATTGGCGATATAATTTAATCAAAATACACTGTAGAAATGTGCTCCCAATACAATTTATAATGTATGCTTAATTTCGGCCAGTTTAGAAAATGAAGCACAAAGGTGCATTTCTAACATATCAGTTTTTACTTACCTATAGGAAAATAATTTTTCCTTGGGGAAAACATATTCTTTTATCTATCGATTAGAGTGTATGCTCATACTTTTTCCACTTAACACTTCCTCCATTTGCCAGGGTGAAAAACTGACCGGACAATGTTTGTAAATATTCACAAACGATGTAATTTGTTCACTTCATATGTTAGGATCACATTCCCAGAGATTAACACAAATCTTCCCTCAACTGTATCTTTACGAATGCAGCAATTTTGCAATACTAGTGGATTTTCTGCAATCGTAAACGCACTGTACTAAATTAAAAATCCCACCAATCCAAGTACTTTGACCAAGCACATTTTACAATAGTAGAGTGCAACATTTTGAAAACTTGCCCGGGGTGGGTACACAGGAATGTTAGTACTACCAGAGTTGGCCTTTGCTGCGCTAGCGCCCAAGGCGGAAAGGTAGTTGGCGCCCTCCCTGCTGCTGGTGAACAAAAGGAAACAGCACAGAGCCCAATTTGTGTTCAGTGGCCTGTCCCTGGCTGATTACATCATGACAGGCCTCTGAACACATATCTCTGCACCTCTCCCAACTCACATGAATCACGCACAGAATAATCCCTCCTTGCTGGTGCCAAGTTGTTTGAGGCAGCGGAATGTGGGGTTAATGATGTGTGGCAGCTGGGGGTGAGAGGGAGATGGGAGGGCAAGAAAGCAGGAATAACAGCCAGGCTACCCAGACCAATCGCAACGCTGCAATGCAGCGTTGTGATTGGTCTGAGCACCGTGGTTCGACGCTCAGCCAGGGAATGGGGGTCTGGAAATTTTCTCCAGGCAGGCTGTAATGCAGCTTAAGTGAATAACAGGGAAAGTGCGACTGACTGTGTGGCCGGTCTCAGAGGGCGGACCAAACAGTCATGTGCACTTAGGCGTGGGCAAACCACTCCTAACCAGCCCTGCTCCAAGAGCAGGGCAGCCCAGCCTGCCCATGAAGCAGCATGGAAACATAAAATGATAATAACTCAGTTATTATTTATGTTTGTTTTATTTGCACTGCTTAAAATATGTGGGGCGACGCTCCTCACCATAGCAGAGAAGCCACCACTGCTGTACCTTCCAATAGTATATACATGAAAATACACTTGTTCAAAGGCTTTACCACTTTTCTAAACAGAGGCATCTACATCTAGGATTTTTGTCATAAGCAGAAGTCATCTTACAGTCTGGCAACTTTAAAGGTGTCACGAAACTAGTATGCTCAATGTAATAACAGGTGTTGTTGAACACTTTATTGTATATCAGAATACGACGGAAAAGTTTTCCCCATAATCTCCATATGAGCAACAACTAGTTCTGGAATGTCTTTTAGAAGTTCAGTGACAAACTGAAATCTTTGTATACACATTTATATTGCAATACTAGATGGATAATTTGGCTGAGGTAGTTGCCTCGGTTACTAAACCAATTTAGTTAAATTGTCTGTAGTTTCCATAGTCGTGTGTTCATGAGGAGTTAAAGGGACCTACTAAGGCATGGAGGATTACCTCTAACGAAATTGACTGAACTTTGGGACACGCTCCCTAACTAAAAGGAAGCAAAACCTTAATCCAACTCAGTGGTATGCTTCCTCGTAGGGTTTTGCTCTTCATTGGGTGGCTGTAATAAGTAGCAATTTTTGTTAAATGTCTTTTTTACCTACACACAATCAGACACCAAAAAATCTAAGTAGGTAGTATATCAGGGCTGTAAGTTCTGATGAATTGCCAAGGACCCCATTGGCGTATGATACGCAAGAGTCATGTATACTGAAATTACATGAATGGTCATATTTAGCCGTCTTGCCTAGAATTGAGCCAACCACACAGGAAACAGAAACAAATCCATGGTGTAGGGCAAAAGCCTATGGGGCTTGGCACCAAGTGGGTGAGGGTTTTTGTTTCATTTAGTTGGGGAGGGTGACCAAAAGTTGGGTCTGTCTTGTTGGAAGCAAAATATTTCTATATGTCAGTGTGAGGGATGGGTGGAAAATAAACCCGGGAGGCCGAATGTGTTTTTCAATTTTGCCATTTTTATTGTGGGAAGACAATTCAGCAAAGGAAAGTGTCCCCCCCCCCCAAAAAAAAAAGAAATGTCTTGGTTTGGGGTTACTAGTTTTGGTCTTTCAGGTCTTCTCCTTTCATCTGTAATCTTCTTTTTCTTTTCCTTCTCTTTGGTCCCAGGTCCTGGCTCCAGTGGTTTGTCGTCCCCAGATTGTCAGGAGAGAAGACAAGGAGAGCAAGGAACGTAAGATTGTCTGAATAATAGGATTATAAGTGACAGAGACCATCACCACACCCAGGTGTGCGGGAAATAAAATCTCTTTTGATCTCTGGTTATTGGCATCTAGACCTTTGGAAAGGGGGGGTGTGAATAAAGAAAAAAATAAATGTGAAATTTACATCGCTGGCTTTATTAAACTAACTATGTGCCTCTTTTTTCTTATGGGTCATTTTGGGCTTTCCCTAGATTTCCACTGCAAACCTCTTTTCTCGGGTTTCTTTGTATGACAGTTTTTATTAGAAAAGGAACACTCAAAAAAAATAATCAAATATTCATAATCTCACACATTTTAGGTAGGCTCTTTTCTCCCTCTTCTTTTCTTTTTCTTTCTTACAACTAATAACCGTATTTAGGCAAGGACTCTCTTTGGCCCCTATTCCCCACTCGTCTCAGGCCCTTCTCGTGTTTCTTCCCCTTTCCCCGTGCTGTCTCACTTGTCTTAGACCTTTTCTGTGTTTCTTTCACCTCACAGTACTGCCCCTGAAGCTTCCCTTCTCTGTGGAAAAGTAAATTTTGCCATGTTGTATGTGCCTACGTGTTCCCCACCTTATGTTATATGTGCATGATCGATATGCATATGTATTCCCTTTCTGATCAATTAAAGACGCAATTACAGTTGTGTCCATCTCTAGTATGCCAGTTTCCAGTCTTCGTGAAAACAACGAATATTAGGCCGATGTAAACCTACGTTGCCACGTTTTATAGTGTGCACGTTAATTCATTGAATTGTCCCCGTTTCTAGGCCTCAAAAGGGCCCGGACTCAGATTCAGCTCCTGTCTCCTGAACCCTCTCCGAGGAGCGATACAGCCCCCACCTGTATCCCTGACCCTTCACCTATTTCCTGCCTCGCAGTGCCCGGCTCGGCCTGGCTCTGCCTCCCAGTCTGCCAAGAGTATGTTATGTTTCTAGTTATCAGTCCAGTCCTCCTTCTCTGCATCCCTAAGCTACTGAATCGCATCAATAGTCTTCGTCATGGTCTAGCCTTTATGTCTCCATGTAAGAGAAATACTGTATTAATCCTCGCACCCGCACTACATGTAGAATAATGCATGCACCAGTCTCAGTATCAAGTAGCCTTTGCCCTGATAACTTTTGGATTCTATCAACATGTACTATAAACACTAGATACCAGATATGCCTGGGTACATGTCGCTCTGACACTCCAGACTTTTAGTCTCCTCTTCTAGCGCAGAAGTCATAGCCCCCAGTTCCTCCCTGGTAACACGTCATTGCCAGCTTGCGCGCACCACTAGGTTAAAGGTCCCAGCTGCTCAGGTAGCCCCCTCCATGTTTCCGCCCCGTTTATGACATATTCTGTTACGTTTACATCACATGTCTATGTATACGCCCTGTACACGCCTTCTTGTTACATCATTTTGCCCTTATCTTTCGCGACTGCTACGAAACCACGCCTACTGCTACGCCTACTGTATTGAATGTAATGTATTTGTTTAACTATAAATATTGTGCACTGTTATTAAAAGTTACCCCTTATGCTCCCAGATCCTGCCCCCGGCAGCTGCCATCCTATTCCCATGCAGGCTGTCCTGTTCCTGTCCTTTATGCCTGATTAAAGCCTGTAAACTCCAGCTACCTCGAATCTTGACTCTTATTTATTGAGCTACCCGTTTATTGATTATTCTGAAAAATAGATCCGGTAATTAATTATTTATTTACCACATCTCCTTCCGCCCACGTGCCCGGAAAACCGCAACTCGGTTGCGGCGGAGAAGTCAAGCACCACAGGGCGACCACCACTCTTCGCTCCAAGTTTCTGGAGCTTTGTTGTCTTCACGCATCAGCTTATGTTGCCCAGCTATGGAAACCGGGTGTCGGTCTCCATCTTACGGATCAGCGTCGTCGTTATCCTCTCTTCCGCTGGGCTGATCCTTCGCTCCTCCATCCCCTTGACCTGGTCTCCCGCTCTCTTTTCTGGAGTCTTCTGGGTGCCGCCCCCTTTGTCCCACCTCCAAACCTTACGTCTGTGCTCGACTTTCTACACTTGCTTGTGATTGGCCACACACGTCTATGGATCCACCTTGCTTCTTCATCAGCGATTCGCTGCTGTCTAGATTAACCCTTTCCTTCTTTTATTTACAGGAAACTGGCCATCGGAGCAGTTCATCGGGCTGAGAATGAAGAGGTAAGTGAGGGTGTGTTACGGGTGTTGGGTTGGGATCCTTTAGGCATATTAGGCTATTTTAGGGGGATGAGGTTGGTTCTCCCTTACATCTCCCCACCCTAACTTTCTTGCTTGCAAGAGGGGTGTCTATGGGGTATCTGGACAGAATAAGCATCAAACTGCTTTTTCCCTTTCCTGTGATGTGTACTGAATCTGAAAGGCTGTTTTGCTAAAAATCCATCTTAATACTCGGTCATTGTGTCCTTTGTTATGGGACAGCCATTTTAATGGGGCACAATCTGTATATAATATGAATTCCCTGCCTTCAAGATAATTTTGCAGAGACACAATAGCCCATTTAATGGCCAGGGCTTCCTTCTCTATTACGGCGTAGTGTTTTTCCCATGGAAATAATTTACGGCTCATATATATTACTGGCCTTTTGTTACCTTGTATGTCTACTTGGGAGAGAACTGCTCCTAAGCCGTGCTCTGATGCCTCTGTTTGCAAAATGAATGGTTTGTTGTAATTTGGGCTAAGAAGGACTGGTTCGGATGTGAAGGTGTGTTTTAGTTGGTGGAAGGTGCGTAGATCAGCAGGTGAAGGATTCTTAAGTTATTTCTCAGTTTTACTGTCTTTCATTAAAAAATCCGTCAGAGGGGCTGCTATTTGTGAAAAGTCTGGTATAAAGCATCTGTATTAATCCAAGACGCCCGGGAAGACTCTCAGGTCCTTCTTTGTCCCGGGAAGGGTAGGTTTACTATGGCTGCAATCTTTTTCTTTTCAGGTATTGTATCCCAGATATTTTATGGACTTTGTAGCTCTATAGATTTTGGCTGGAGTAATGGTTAGTCCCCCTTCCTGCAGAGCCTGAAGAACCATTGTTAGGTGTATCAAATGTTGTTCTCAAGATGAACTGTGACTAATAATGTTGTCTATATAGGCAGCTGCAAATGTGCTACATGGTCTTAATATTGTATTCATAAGTCTCTCGAAGGTCGCTGGGGCCCCATGTAGGCAAAGAACAATACAATAAAATGATATAACCCTCCAGGCGTGGAGAATGAGGTCTTCTCCTTATCTTGCTCCCTTAGTGGCACCTGCCAATAGCATTTGCATAGATCTAGAGTACTAACATACTGTGCTTCACACAACCTTTTTATCATTTCATCCACCTGAGGGTGTGGACATGAATCAAATTGTGATATTTTGTTAACTCCTCGAAAATCAGTACAAAATCTGATAGACCCGTAGGGTTTCAGAACGATAACAATTGGGGAATTCCATTCACGGGTGGAGGGTTCTATAACTCCCGTCCTAAGCATCTGATGGATTTGGTTTTCTACGGCCTCTCGCCAGGTTTCTGGTATTTGATAGGGACGTAATTGGACCTTTTTTCTCGGAAGAGTCTGAATTGGGTGTTCCATGACTGATGTTTTCCTGGAATTAGAGAAAATACTGATTGGAAGGTGTTAGACCTGTCAGCCCTAGGGTGGTCTTTCCCTGTGTTTTTTCGCCATTGCCTCATTTTTCCCACCTACTTTTTGTTGGCCCATAGGTCTTCGGGCACCCTTTTCATGGCTAATCTGTGTTAGTGTGCAGGTGCTCTCTACTTCCAACATGGCTGCCACTGGCCCCTGCTACTGCAGTGCGGTCTTTTAGTGTAGCACCCTAGCTGCCAGGACCAGGCTGGATCCCCATACAATGTTGCAATTACCAGCCACCCATCCCCTGTCCATAGGTAGAGTGGGGAAGCTCCTGGAACCTTCCAGAAGGAAGGCGGACCTGACTTTTGCCGCCTTAGAGAGTGGTCACCTGACCTGGGCATATATAAGGAAGGGAGGGAACTTTTTCTAGTCAGTTGGGGCATCACTGACCTGGGGAACCCACGCAGGAGTTTTCGGCGGGAGGGCCTAGTTAGGAACCTATGCTACTGGGAGTGACAGGATTTAGGTACTGCCTCTTAAGCTGGGTGAGGTGTCCTTAGCTAGCCCCCTGATCTGGCCCAGTGGTAGGGAACCCCAGGGTCCAACTGCAGTGACTGAGGAGAAACTCTTCAAGCCTTCAACTCAACCCCCTCCCTCTTCCACTTCAAGAAACAAGCAACTAAGGGCGCAGAACCATCCAAGCACCAAGAAAACTGCTTTCCTGTGACCAGAGACTGCTGGGGGAGCAACCAGGTACTGGACTGTGCTGCCCTGCGCATCCCCTGTCTTCAACTGGGCCTACCTGACTCCCCCTGACTGGACTGTGTGAGAAACGCTATAGCCAGCTCCCCCCTGTCCAGCGCTGTGTCAGAGAATGCCCAGCCTGAAAATCGCTATTGCCCTGAGCCCTGCTGTGCCCCGGGGAGCGCCCCCACATCAAGTGCCTCCAGCGCTTTTCGGCGCTGTGCTGACCCACGCGCTGCTTTGGTTGCGTGTTGGTCCTCGTAGCACTCGGGGGATCAAGAGCGCTGCTCAGGTTGACTCACCGCCACGACCCGGCGCCGTCTGCGCCCTCCTGAGGCGCCGAGGAATCTCCTCAGAAGTCGCGTGGAACCCCCCTCGGTGGCCCTCGTATGCCGGAAAAGGGCCGCCGCATCGCGCACCATAGGCCGCGCTGGGCCTGAAGCATCTGAGGCCTGTGTCACGTGACGGGAGCGTCACTGCGTCACCGGCCGCGCCCCCGCCACAGCCGCGCAGTCATTGGCTGCCTGCCCGGGCCTTCCTTGCCGAGCCCCGGCACCCGGGGAAGCCCCATCTCGTCAGGGAGGGGGCCGTGGAGCCAGGAAGCCCCCTCCGTTCTGCCCCGCATGCGGCCCCCGCCTCGTCCCCAGCGCCGGTGCTCTGAAGCTGCGCCTGCCCCGCGCTGGGTCGAGTGAGGCATCAAGAGGGTCGGAGCCCCCTCTCCTTCCCCGAGACCAACGCAAGGGCCCCGGAGGGCCAAAGAAGAGAGGTAACCCCCTGGGGAGGAGGGCGGTAGGCCGAGTAAGGCCCGAGGTCGCCCCTCCCCCGGGGTTAACTAAGACTGGGCCCCGTTGGCCCCCCACCTATAGTGCCTCCAGTCTTTCAGGAGGCGTGGAGACAGACTCTTGCCCTCCTGCATTGTTACACTGTTAACTGAATTGTGGGGTGATATTACCCAATCAGATAAACCACTTCAGTGTTTGGTGGTGGTGGTTAGTGGCCGACTTAGGTGGTTATTAAGCTCATGTTTCCTGCATGCCTGCTATAAGAGGATGACCTTTTCCCTGTACTGAATTTCTTGCAGGGGTGGGCTTCTGTAGACCCTGAAGGGAACAAACTGCGGCATTTATTGATTCATTCTAATGGTATTCTGATGATCTGATCCTGGGTCGTAAAACGATCTGTATTCACTAGAAGAAATGCTTGTGGTTGTTTACTACATGTTAATGTCATGCTATGGTCGCTTCTTGCAGGATCCTCCAGGTTTATGAAAGTACCCTCTTTGCCTGCCGAAGAGTATGATGCGACAGGCTGTGTTATTTAATGTTTCACTGCTCAGATGAGCTGGTTATTATTTTAATGATAAGTCTTACTGCAACTGCCTAATGAAATGCTTAAATGAAATACTAATGATTAGCTAAATGCATTACTTGCTTGATCCCAAGTCTATATAAAAGAGCTTGATTTTCAAAAACAACTACTGGTGTGGTCTCCATTATTGCGCCACTGTGTGTCTCATTGGATGAGTGCGTTAAGTAGCTGCTTTACACGCAAGCCCCTGGCTGCCTTCCTGCTTGAGCCATGCTACCCCCTTGAGAGCTGGCGGTCCCAGTTCTTACATTGGTGGGAGCGGTGGGATCCAGGACCTGTAGCTACCTAACACCCTCCAGTGGGACAGAGTGCGCTGCAATTAATTGGACACCTATCGTGCTACAAGCTAACTCAATTGCCCACCACTGTCTAGCCTGCCAAGTGTGTAGGAACCTGTGTTGACCCAGCATTATTGCCTACATCCTAGAATCTTTCTTCCAGGTTATCTAGGTCCCCACCTGACAGAATGGAGTTCCAGCTGGCTGACCTTGATAGGTACACGGCAGTGCAGTTAAGGGAGTTGTGTCAGGGGATGGGGGTGCCTGTGGGGACGAGAGCTGTAAAAGAAGAGCTCCGTACCGCCTTAAGGGCATTGGTAAGGGCCCACCCAGAGGAAGAAGAGGATGGGGAACAGGTTACACACAGGGAGGCGGACACTCACGAAGACCCAGGCCTGCTCAACATTGACATGTCAGACAATATATTGCCAGGAAGATGTTCCGGGGCAGGGAGCAGTGTATCTAGGGAGAGTGTGTCACCGCAGGAATACGAGGACAGGAGGGAGGAGAGGCGATTGAAGTGGAAGCTTGCCAAGTTAGAGCACGAGAGGGAGAGAAAAAGGGAAGATATGAATCTGGCTTTAGAGAGAGAAAGACTAGCTATGGAAGAAATTAAGCTGGCGCACGAGCTTCAGCTCAAGGAAATGGAGCTGCAAGCATTGCAGTTGAGTGCGCCAGGATGTCCTAATGGTGGCAGCGTACCAGGAGCTCATCAGGATCCCAGATTCTGGTTACCTAAGGAGGTGATAGCAAGCTACACCAAGGGGGATGACATTGCCAGGTGGTTGGAGGCATATGAAGTGGCCTTGACTGCCCATGGGGTGCCTGAGAAACACTGGGGAGGTGGTTTGTACCGGTATGTACCTCCTGACTTCAGGGACTCCCTCCTGTATTTGGACAAGGCAGACCAGTTTAGGTGTTCCCCCATGAAGGAGGCGCTTTTCAAGCATTTTGGCCTCAACCCCGAAAGGTATCGCCAGAGGTTTCGTGGCAGCCATAAGCTGTCCACGCAGAATTGGGTGGATTTTTTTGAGTATGCCCGGAAGGCTCTGGATGGTTGGGTGTGTGGCAGCGAGGTGCGTGATTTTGAGAGCTGGCGGTCCCAGTTCTTACAGAAGGGTTGTAAATAAGAGTTTACTTCTAGTTTCTGATGGTCTGGTGAATCCAGGTCTATGCTCTGTCGATATAGGGGAGAGGGGTCCTCATTGGTACTTAATAAAGTGGGTTTGGCTCCCTCCCACTTTTTTAACAGATTAATATGGAAGTTCTGAGTATTTGTTTTCTTTTCTGGGTCCATCTCTAGTCGGTAGGTAATCGGGGTCACTTGTTCTATCACCCGAAATGGACCTTGCCACTGCCCCAATAGCTTATGATCAAAAGTAGTCATCATAAGCAAGACCAGATCCCCTACAATAATGGTTATTTATTTGGCTTTTTTGTCATATTGGGTCTTTGGGCGGTTTGGGATTTGTTTTAAATGGGATTTTATAATTTCTTAAATCTGGTTTAACTGCTTCTTCAAGCTAAGAACATGTTCAGGTAAGGGCTTTCCCACTTCTCTTTCCTCTTCCCAATCTTCCTTGAGCATGTCTAACAAGGTACGGGGTTGTCACCCCTATCGTAATTTAAAAGGGGAGTAGCCAGTACTTTTTTGCTGTTTACAACGAATAGCGAAAAGGGCTAGGGGGAAGCATATCTTCCCACTTGCGCGTTTCTAGATCCAATAATTTTTTTAACATTATTTTGTAATGTGGCTATGTATCTACTAACCCATTTGTCTGCGGGTGATAAGCGGACGTCCTTAACTGTTTGCTCTTTCACTGTTGGCAGACTTGTTTTAGTAGTTTGGAAACAAATGGCGTACCCCGATCGGTCACATTCTCCCACGGGAACCCTACTCAAGAGAAGATGTTAATCATGGCCTTAGCTATTTGTGTAGCATTAAGCTGTCTTAGGGCTACTGCCTCAGGTAATCGGTCGCATAATCAACCAGGACTAGGACATGTCGACATCTGCTGCGGGAAAGAAGGAAAGGACCGATTATATCCATGCCTACCCTTGAGAAGTGTTCTCCTATTATAGGGAGAGGTTTTAACGGGACTGTGGAAGGTAGACTTCGGCTATTTTTTTGACAGACCGGGCACTCTCTACAGTACCTACGTATTTGTTTATAAGTTCCTGGCCAATAGAACTTCTCTAATATGGCTTTTTCTGTCTTTTCTACTCCAAAATGACCACCCAGCAAATGGGTATGGTCCAAAAATAATACCTTTTCCCTATATGACTAACAATTGTGGGTTAAGGTCCCTGACCCCTTTTCGATACAGTAAACCCTTGCTTACAAAGAATTGGGGACATTCTTGGTCAGGGTCCTCCATGGGAGAGACTCTATTCCAAGCTTCTCTTAGAGTTGGGTCTTCTCTCTGAGCAATTCAAAACCCTCAATTGGTTTCCCATATACTTTCTTTATCGTACTGAGCTAGGGATGCATGATTCCATTCTTTCTTTTCTGCCCTCCTCTGTCTCCAACTTTTCTGGGGCTTGCTTATTGGCCATTAATGATTCTGCACTTGAGGAAAAGGGTCTGTCTTGCTCCATTCCTCCCCTTTCTTTCCAGGATTCTCGCAATAAGCTGTCCATATGTGGGTAGTCTCTTCCCAACACCAGGGGCTCAGGTAACTTTGGTATCAATCTTACCTGCAAGGGCACTGGTTTTATTGATGATTTATGTTGGATTTGCACTTTGGTAGAGGGATATCATCTATTGTCCCCATGTACAGTACAGACTGGATATTTACCATATCATCCATAGCTCGCACTCCCCCAGGGAACCCCTGAGGTTGCATGACACTCTGAATACATCCAGTGTCTATTAAAACTTCCCTGGGTTCTCCATTGACCTTAACCGGATGATGGTAATGAGGACCTGAGCCTTCCTGTGTACAAAACAATACCTTTTTTAAGCCCACATCCATTGGTTCTTACTTTTTTGGACATGTGCATGCAATATGTCCAAATAGTCCGCAATGAAAACATTCCGGACCAAGACGGGTAAGTAGGCAGGAAGAGGGGGGTACAGGACCTGCCATTAAGGTAACAGTTTCTGGCTTTCTTGGGGTTAAACTTCTTTGACTCTTGGTCAGGACCCTCCCCGAAGGTTTCCAATTTGTCTCTTCCCTGCCTTTTTGTATTTCCTGTGCCCAATAATAAGCATTAGCGATCTCAACAGCTCTTTCTAAGGTCACTTGCAAATGTTGTCGGACCCATCATTGTATGGGGGTGTGTAGGGAAGAGAGCTACTGTTCCAAATATACCTTCTTTACTATCTCTTCCTTAGTCAAAGTTGAGGGTTACAACCATTGGTCACCCATATCCTTCACTCGGTAGTATAATGCTCTTGGTGTTTCTTGGGCCCCTTCTTTTATCTGGCGTAGCCGGATCTGATAGGTTTCATCACCCCCATTCTTTCAAGAATGCCCTCTTAACCTCTTCATAAGGCGTGAGACCAAGGGGGTTGGCAGCTTGGTATGCAGCCGGAAGGTCACTGGAGAGGAGTGGTCCGAGATATTGACCCCATTTGTCGAAAGGCCAGGCTGCTGACCTTGCCATCCGTTTGAAGTTCGCAAAAAAAGAAGTTTGGGTCTTCTACGGCAACATATTTTTTCATTACTACAGAAGGAATCAAAGCTGCCTGTGTCCTCTGCTGGCTGAGCACATCTGCCAGCCTTCCTATTGTAGACTCCTGAGTTTGACTTTGTTTTGTCAGGGTCCTATGTAATTTTTCCCTATCATCCTCTGCGACGGCCAGAAAGCATTCCATAATCCTTTCCAGTTTCTCCTGGCCTGCTGCCATTTTGTACACAATGGCCTCCATCCTTTCTGATCACCCTTCTGACACCAGGTTTGTGAGGGATGGGTGAAAAATAAACCTGGGAGGCCGAAATGGGTTTCTCAATTTTGGTGTTTTTATTGTGGAAAGACAATTCAACAAAGGAAAGTGAAGAGAAATCCCAAAAGAAAAAGAAATGTCTTGGTTTGGTGTTACTGGTTCTGGTCTTTCAGGTCGTCTCCTTTTATTGGTAATCTTCTTTTTCTTTTCCTTCTCTTTGGTTCCAGGTCCAGACTCCAGTGGTGTGTCGTCCCCGGATTGTCAGGAGAGAAGACAAGGAGAGCAAGGTAAGTAAGATGGTTTGAATAATAGGATTATAGGTGACAGGGACCATCACCACACCCAGGTGTGCGGGAAATAAAATCTCTTTCGCTCTCTGGTTATTGGTATCTAGACCTTTGGAAGGGGGGGAGAAGTGTGAATAAAGAAAGAAAAATAAATTTGCAATTTACTCCGCTGGTTTACTATGTGCCTCTTGTTTTTCTTATGGGTCGTTTTGGGCTTTCCCTAGATTTCCACCTCAAACCTCTTTTCTCTGGTTCCTTTGAATGACGGTTTTTAATAGTGAAGGAACACTTAAAAAAATTATCAAATAATAATCATAATCTCACAAATTTTGGGCAGGCTCTTTTCTCCCTCTTCTTTTCTTTTTCTTTCTTAAAACTAAAAACTGTATTTAGGAAAGGACTCTCCTTGGTCCCTATTCCCCATTTGTCTTAGACCTTTTCTGTGTTTCTTTCCCCTCCCCGTTCTACCCCTGAAGCTTCTCTTTTCCTTGTGCTCATGTACCGGGAAAGCCGCAACTCTCCTGAGTTGCGACGGGAAAGTCAAGCACCCCAGGGCAACAACCACTCTTCGTTCCAAGTTTTTGGAGCTTTGTCGTCTTCAGGCATCGGCTTCTGTTCCATGTCTATGGAAATTTGGTGTTGGTCTCCGTCTTCTGGATTGGCGTCTTCATCGTCCTCTCTTCTGCTGGGCTTGTCCTTCGCTCCTCCTTCACCTTGACCTCGTCACCCGTTCTCTTTTCTGAAGTCTTCCGGGTGCCGTCGCATCTTCAAACTGAACGTCTTTGCTTGACTTTCCACACTTGCTTGTGATTGGCCACACACGTCTACGGATCGCCTTCCTTCTTCATCAGTGATTCTCTGCCGTCTAGATCAACCCTTTCCTTCTTTTCTTTATAGGAAACTGGCCATTGGAGCAGTTTATCAGGCTGAGAATGAAGAGGTAAGTGAGGGAGTGTTACGGGTGTTGGGTTGAGATCCTTTAGGCATATTAGGTTGTTTTCGGAGGGCGAGGTTGGTTCTCTCTTACAGTCAGATTATCTTAGAGGCCATTTTTTTCAAATGGTAGCAAACCCGGAAGTCAGTTTCATGCAAAAACACAATTGGTCTGAGCAAGAGAAAAAAACAGATAAGTTGTGGAACGAGTGCGAGCTGTATAATTTGATTGCATTAATATCTACAGTATTATTTAAAGCAAGTCACTTGCCATTTACTTGGAAGAAATATGGGATTGTGTTGTGGCTTTGGGAACTCGAGAGTAGCTCACACGTGCTACTAACAAAATCGATCTGCAGTAATAAAATTGAACAAACCAATTCGATACTGCAGAAAGCTTTCTGAAGCCGAGAATCCTCCTTTTTAGGTCGAGGACTCCGTCGCACTGCGTAAGCAGTGTGGGCGGAGCTCGAAGATTTTAGGTTTCTTAGAGGGGGCTTGGAACCCTCCCCTCTTCTCCATTGGCTGGCCTCGTAAATGCTGGCCAGCCATTGGAGGAGAGGGGCGTCACTCCCTTTAAGCCCCGTCTTTTTGCGATTCGGGGGCGTGTTTTTTAGGTTCTTTCTATCTGTGACGTCATCCGTCACTCAAACCTAAAAAACACGCCCCCGAATCGCCTTGGAGAAACATGGTCGTGTTAGGTTTGTTTCTGCTCTCCTAGTTCATTTGGTGTGTCTTTAGTTGTAGTTAATTAGCGCTTGTTCACAATATGCCATCCTGAGAGGCCCTTTTGTGGAGGTGCATAGCCCCCCCGAGCCCCCACCACTACTGGTCACGCGCACGTACCTCCTCGTGAACGATTAGATGACAAGCAGAAGTTTTATGCTGTAGGAAACTTTTTTTAATGGCATGGGGCAATTTAAGTGATTTACCCAGAATCACAGGATGTTGAGCGGACGCTGGGATTTCACATCCCTCTGCCATTAAATCAAACAAGTATGCTTTCATGTAGCACTTGTGCGTAGCAGTGTGGCCAGCCTCAATGAAAGTCCACCAGTGAGACAGCTCAGTGGGTTTGGCACATGCTGCGGAGTTCTGCGTCCCCCCTGAATGCTATCAGCCCCAGCCCCGGTGCGATGGGTGTGAGGGGGGCCAGGAGGAGCCATGACTTGTAATGTGTACTTCTATAGCGCGCATCTTACCCGGAAGGGCTTCATGGCGCTTAGAGCGGGCTAGCCCTAGGAGGCGGGGGGAGGGCTGGGGGCGCCCTTGTTATACTATGGATATCGACAGAGGCCAGCCATTGGAGGAGAGGGGCATCACTCCTATCAAGCCCCGTCTTTTTGCGATTCGGGGGCGTGTTTTTTAGGTTCTTTCTATCTGTGACGTCTTCAGTCACTCAAACCTAAAAAACACGCCCCCGAATCCCAAAATGACCGTGTGTTTCTCTGAGGCATTTCTGCCTCACCTCAGAGAAACGTGGTTGTGTTCATGGCGTGGTCATATTGTAATGAATCAATTTCTGCAGACTTTGAAAGCCTCAGGGCTCAGTTCAGTAAATGTGATGGCCTTGTAGTGGAATGTGTGTGGCTCTGTCTGTGTGCGTGTTGCTCTGTCTATGTGTGTGTGTGGCTGTGTGTGTGTGGCTCTATGTGTGTGGCTCTGTGTGTGTGTGTGTGTGTGGCTCTGTGTGTGTGTGTGGCTCTGTGTGTGTGTGTGGCTCTGTGTGTGTGTGTGTGGCTCTGTGTGTGTGTGTGTGGCTCTGTGTGTGTGTGTGTGGCTCTGTGTGTGTGTGTGTGTGGCTCTGTGTGTGTGTGTGTGTGGCTCTGTGTGTGTGTGGGGCTCTGTGTGTGTGTGGGGCTCTGTGTGTGTGTGGGGCTCTGTGTGTGGGGCTCTGTGTGTGGGGCTCTGTGTGTGGGGCTCTGTGTGTGTGTGGGGGGCTCTGTGTGTGTGGGGGGCTCTGTGTGTGTGGGGGGCTCTGTGTGTGTGGCTCTGTGTGTGTGTGGGGCTCTGTGTGTGTGTGGGGCTCTGTGTGTGTGTGGGGCTCTGTGTATGTGTGGGGCTCTGTGTATGTGTGGGGGGGGCTGTGTGTGTGGGGGGGGCTGTGTGTGTGTGTGGGGGGGCTGTGTGTGTGTGGGGCTCTGTGTGTGGGGCTGTGTGTGTGTGGGGGGGCTCTGTGTGTGTTGGGGGCTCTGTGTGTGTGGGGGGCTCTGTGTGTGTGGGGGGCTCTGTGTGTGTGTGGGGCTGTGTGTGTGTGTGGGGCTGTGTGTGTGTGTGGGGCTCTGTGTGTGTGGGGGGCTCTGTGTGTGTGGGGGGCTCTGTGTGTGTGTGGGGCTCTGTGTATGTGTGTGGGGGGCTGTGTGTGTGGGGGGCTGTGTGTGTGGGGGGCTGTGTGTGTGGGGGGGCTGTGTGTGTGTGGGGCTCTGTGTGTGTGTGGGGCTCTGTGTGTGTGTGTGTGTGTAGCTCTGTGTGTGGCTCTGTGTGGATAGCTTTTTTTGTAGGTGGCTCTATGTGTTGGTGGCTCTGTCTGTGTGAGGGTGGCTCTGTGTAGGTAGCTCTGTGTGTGTGAGGGTGGCTCTGTGTGTGTGGGTGGCTCTATGTGAATGACTGTGTGGGTGGCTGTGTGTGTGGCTCTGTGTGGGTGTAAATCCAATAGGTAATGCATATGCGAGCGATTAAGCTATTGGCATTGTAAATGAGAATGCCATTTATTTAGCGATTAAGATATTGGCAATGTAAATGACAATGCTATTTATTTATGATTTAAAAAAAAAATGTCATGAGCAATGCCAATAGCTCTACCTTTAATAATGCCGAGACCATTGCATTGTAAATGCTTGTTATGATTTGACTGTTAGTAGAGAGGGTGACCAGGGCTTCCTTCTCTATTACGGCGTAGTGTTTCCCCCATGGAAATAATTTACGGCTCATATATATTACTGGCCTTTTGTTACCTTGTATGTCTACTTGGGAGAGAACTGCTCCTAAGCCGTGCTCTGATGCCTCTGTTTGCAAAATGAATGGTTTGTTGTAATTTGAGCTAAGAAGGACTGGTTCGGATGTGAAGGTGTGTTTTAGTTGGTGGAAGGTGCGTAGATCAGCAGGTGAAGGATTCTTAAGTTATTTCTCAGTTTTACTGTCTTTCATTAAAAAATCCGTCAGAGGGGCTGCTATTTGTGAAAAGTCTGGAATAAAGCATCTGTATTAATCCAAGACGCCCGGTAAGACTCTCAGGTCCTTCTTTGTCCCGGGAAGGGTAGGTTTACTATGGCTGCAATCTTTTTCTTTTCGGGTATTGTATCCCAGATATTTTATGGACTTTGTAGCTCTATAGATTTTGGCTGGAGTAATGGTTAGTCCCCCTTCCTGCAGAGCCTGAAGAACCATTGTTAGGTGTATCAAATGTTGTTCTCAAGATGAACTATGACTAATAATGTTGTCTATATAGGCAGCTGCAAATGTGCTACATGGTCTTAATATTGTATTCATAAGTCTCTCGAAGGTCGCTGGGGCCCCATGTAGGCAAAGAACAATACAATAAAATGATATAACCCTCCAGGCGTGGAGAATGAGGTCTTCTCCTTATCTTGCTCCCTTAGTGGCACCTGCCAATAGCCTTTGCATAGATCTAGAGTACTAACATACTGTGCTTCACACAACCTTTTTATCATTTCATCCACCTGAGGGTGTGGACATGAATCAAATTGTGATATTTTGTTAACTCCTCGAAAATCAGTACAAAATCTGATAGACCCGTAGGGTTTCAGAACGATAACAATTGGGGAATTCCATTCACGGGTGGAGGGTTCTATACCTCCCGTCCTAAGCATCTGATGGATTTGGTTTTCGACAGCCTCTCGCCAGGTTTCTGGTATTTGATAGGGACGCAATTGGACCTTTTTTCTCGGAAGAGTCTGAATTGGGTGTTCCATGACTGATGTTTTCCTGGAATTAGAGAAAATACTGATTGGAAGGTGTTAGACCTGTCAGCCCTAGGGTGGTCTTTCCCTGTGTTTTTTCGCCCTTGTCTCATTTTTCCCACCTACTTTTTGTTGGCCCATAGGTCTTCGGGCACCCTTTTCATGGCTAATCTGTGTTAGGGTGCAGGTGCTCTCTACTTCCAACATGGCTGCCACTGGCCCCTGCTACTGCAGCGCGGTCTTTTAGTGTAGCACCCTAGCTGCCAGGAGCAGGCTGGATCCCCATACAATGTTGCAAATACCAGCCACCCATCCCCTGTCCATAGGTAGAGTGGGGAAGCTCATGGAAACTTCCAGAAGGAAGGCGGACCTGACTTTTGCCGCCTTAGAGAGTGGTCACCTGACCTGGGCATATATAAGGAAGGGAGGGAACTTTTTCTAGTCAGTTGGGGCATCACTGACCTGGGGAACCCACACAGGAGTTTTCGGCGGGAGGGCATAGTTAGGAACCTATGCTACTGGGAGTGACAGGATTTAGGTGCTGCCTCTTAAGCTGGGTGAGGTGTCCTAAGCTAGCCCCTTGATCTGGCCCAGTGGTAGGGAACCCCAGGGTCCAACTGCAGTGACTGAGGAGAAACTCTTCAAGCCTTCAACTCAACCCCCCCCCCTTCCACTTCAAGAAACAAGCAACGAAGGGCGCAGAACCATTCAAGCGCCAAGAAAACTGCTTTCCTGTGACCAGAGACTGCTGGGGGAGCAACCAGGTACTGGACTGTGCTGCCCTGCGCACCCCTGTCTTCAACTGGGCCTACCTGACTCCCCCTGACTGGACTGTGTGAGAAACGCTATAGCCAGCTCCCCCCTGTCCAGCGCTGTGTCAGAGACTGCCCAGCCTGAAAATCGCTATTGCCCTGAGCCCTGAATGAATGAAAAACAATTTGTATTGCGCGACTAAAACCCGAAGGCATCAAGGCGCCTACCAAAACAGATCAGGAAAAATAAGGCAAAGCACAACTACAAATATGTCCGCACAAAAAGACGAGTTTTCAGGGCATTTCTAAATAACTGAAGGGTGGGAAGAGACATTAGTTCCAATGGGAGGGCGTTCCACCACTTAGGTGCCAGGATGGAAAAGGCCTTACCACCCTATTTGGTTCTCTGAATGCGAGGGACTGATAAAAGGAACAAAGGTTCCTAGAGGGACTATAACGGGACAAAATGGATCCAATTCCAGTAGGGCTACTTTTTGCTAAGGCCCTGTAGGTCATACACATGGTCTTAAAAAATATACGGTCCTCTATGGGAAGCCAGTGAAGCAATTTTCTGGCAGAGGTAGCCGAAGTGCGCCAGGGTAGATCCAGAACAAACCTGGCCGCTGCGTTCTGGACCACCTGCAAGCGCTGCAGCAGACCTTTATTCAGTCCCGCATACAGCGCATTGCAGTAGTCCAGCCGAGAGCCGATGAGGGCAACAGCAAGTTGTTTCCTTGCCTGCTGTGAAAGATAGTGCCTAATCTTCCTCAGTATGTGAATGATACCCCAACAGGTAGATACAGTTCTGTTAACCTGTTGACACATACTGAGGGTGGAATCGATCACGACCCCAAGATTTTTGGCAGAAGGAGCAGGAACAGGACAAGCTCCCAATGAGTCCGGCCACCAATCGGCTGACCATACCTCCTCCTTTCCTCCAAACACCATCACCTCCGTCTTCTCCCCATTCAGTTTCAATGAATTATAGATCATCCATTGACCGACTGCCTCCATACAAGATCTAAAATTGAAGGCAGTCGAAGTAACTGACTGGGAGAGAGAGACGAGGATCTGCGTGTCATCCGCATAGGAGACTACCTCCATCCCAAAAGATCTAATCAGTCTGGCAAGTGGGGTCACATATATGTTAAACAGGGTCGGGCTTAACGCCGACCCCTGAGGGACCCCACATTGCACAGACAGGGATGGAGATAGGAATTTACCCAGCTTCACTCTTTGCTCTCGTTGATCGAGGAAAGAGGTGAGTAGCCCCAAAGCCGCCCCCTGGACCCCGATCTCCTTCAGGCGAGATGTTAAAACTGAGGGAGAAAGGGTGTCGAAGGCAGCCGTAAGGTCTAAAAGGATCAGGAGGGAGGTCTGTCCCATCAACTCGCGTGCGGATATTATCCAGCACTATGGTGAGGGCCGACTCGGTGCTATGTTCCCTCCTGAAGCCATGCTGGGAGTGGTCCAGACAGCCCGAGCTTTCCACGAAGGCAGCGAGATGTTTATTCAAGTGTGTTTCTAACATCTTCGCAGGAGCCGGGAGCAGTGAGATGGGGCGGAAGTTCTTTAATACCCCAGGGTCAAGAGAGGATTTCTTGAGTAAAGGTTTTACTACAGCATTTTTCCATTGAGAAGGAAAAATACCCTCCCTCATGGCCCTGTTCATGATGTCAACAAGGGGGGGCAGGAGGGATTCTCTACACTGCTTAAGGATCTTGAGCGGGCAAGCATCTAGAGGGGAGCCTGATTTGGTTTTGTTAAGGAGAATCTCTAAATCCTGTAAGGAGAGAGGAGGAAAGAATTCCAAACATCCCGGCGAGAATTTCTCCATAAGAACAGGATCCAAATCCACAGGGACTGGGGGCTCACTGGTAAGAGATCTCTGCAACTACAAGGCGGAATAAATATCCGAGATTTTTGCCTGGAAAAAGGAGGCTATACCATTACAGAGCTCCTGTGAGGCAATGACAGGATTCGGGGTCTGGAGGGTTATAAGGGAATCCACTATCCTAAAAAGCTCTTTTGGAGAGGAGAGTGAGGTGGTGAGGGCCATGAAATATTCTTGTTTAACCCTTATTACTTCCATCTTATATTTCCTTATCAAGATCTTGTGGGCTTCCTTGTCCCTTAGATCCCAGCTAGTGTGCCATAGACGCTCCCGTCTCCTAACTTCCTGTCTAAGGAGTCTTAGATGCTCCGAGAACCACGGGGCTGATGGCCTTTTCCTAGCTGAATAACGCAACCGAATGGGAGCCAGTTCTTCCAGTGCCTCGGTAACGGTCTTTTCGTACTGTAAGACCGCCAACTGGATGCTGTCCTCCTGGGATATGGACAGACTAGATGTCCAGGGGACGAAGGAACTTTTCATGATATTCTTAAAATTCCTGCGTAATTCCATTTTATTCGAAATTTTTTCAGTCCTATCAAAGGTTGGACAGGACACATCGAATGGAACGGCCAAGTGATCTGACCATGAGAGGAAAAAGGGGTCTTTTACCGTCAGCCTCTCATCATTAGAGAAGATCCCGTCTAGCGTATGACCCGCTCGATGGGTGGCCCCCTCACCAATTGAGTAAGTCCACATGCTGACTTAACATCCAGCAAGGAGAGAGTATCATTGGCCTCCAGCAACTCCAGATGATAATTGAAATCTCCCAGCCCTGCTGTGCCCCGGGGAGCGCCCCCACATCAAGTGCCTCCAGCGCTTCTCGGTGCTGTGCTGACCCACGCGCTGCTTTGGTCGCGTGTTGGCCCCCGTAGCACTCGGGGGGGGATCAAGAGCGCTGCTCAGGTTGACTCACCGCCACTACCCGGAGCCGTCTGCGCCCTCCTGAGGTGCCGAGGAATCTCCTCAGAAGTCGCGTGGAACCCCCCTCGGCGGCCCCCGTATGCCAGGAGAGGGCCGCCGGAATCCTCGATAGGCCGCGCTGGGCCGGAAATCACCCTCTGCCTGGAGCCCCGGTGCCCGGGTAGAGCGCTGCCTCGTCCTGTCACCCTCGGTGGCCCTTGTATGCCGGAAAATGGCCGCCGCATCGCGCACCATAGGCCGCGCTGGGCCTGAAGCATCTGAGGCCTGTGTCACGTGACGGGAGCGCCACCGTGTCACCGGCCGCGCCCCCGCCACAGCCGCGCAGTCATTGGCTGCCTGCCCGGGCCTTCCTTGCCGCGCCCCGGCACCCGGGGAAGCCCATCTCATCACGGAGGGGGCCGTGGAGCCAGGAAGCCCCCTCCGTTCTGCCCCGCATGCGGCCCCCGCCTCGTCCCCAGCGCCGGTGCTCTGAAGCTACGCCTGCACCGCGCTGGGTCGAGTGAGGCCTCGAGAGGGTCGGAGCCCCCTCTCCTTCCCCGATACCAACGCAAGGGCCCTGGAGGGCCAAAGAAGAGAGGTAACCCCCTGGGGAGGAGGGCGGTAGGCCGAGTAAGGCCAGAGGTCACCCCTCCCCCGGGGTTAACTAAGACTGGGCCCCGTTGGCTCCCCACCTATTGTGCCTCCAGTCTTTCAGGAGGCATGGAGACAGACTCTTGCCCTCCTGCATTGTTCCACTGTTAACTGAATTGTGGGGTGATATTACTCAATCAGATAAACCACTTCAGTGTTTGGTGGTGGTTAGTGGCCGACTTAGGTGGTTATTAAGCTCATGTTTCCTGCATGCCTGCTATAAGAGGATGACCTTTTCCCTGTACTGAATTTCTTGCAGGGGTGGGCTTCTGTAGACCCTGAAGGGAACAAACTGCGGCATTTATTGATTCATTCTAATGGTATTCTGATGATCTGATCCTGGGTCGCAAAACGATCTGTATTCACTAGAAGAAATGCTTGTGGTTGTTTACTACATGTTAATGTAATGCTATGGTCGCTTCTTGCAGGATCCTCCAGGTTTATGAAAGTACCCTCTTTGCCTGCCGAAGAGTATGATGCGACAGGCTGTGTTATTTAATGTTTCACTGCTCAGATGAGCTGGTTATTATTTTAATGATAAGTCTTACTGCAACTGCCTAATGAAATGCTTAAATGAAATACTAATGATTAGCTAAATGCATTACTTGCTTGATCCCAAGTCTATATAAAAGAGCTTGATTTTCAAAAACAACTACTGGTGTGGTCTCCATTATTGCGCCACTGTGTGTCTCATTGGATGAGTGCGTTAAGTAGCTGCTTTACACGCAAGCCCCTGGCTGCCTTCCTGCTCGAGCCATGCTACCCCCTTGAGAGCTGGCGGTCCCAGTTCTTACATTGGTGGGAGCAGTGGGATCCAGGACCTGTAGCTACCTAACACCCTCCAGTGGGACAGAGTGTGCTGCAATTAATTGGACACCTATCGTGCTACAAGCTAACTCAATTGCCCACCACTGTCTAGCCTGCCAAGTGTGTAGGAACCTGTGTTGACCCAGCATTATTGCCTACGTCCTAGAATCTTTCTTCCAGGTTATCTAGGTCCCCACCTGACAGAATGGAGTTCCAGCTGGCTGACCTTGATAGGTACACGGCAGTGCAGTTAAGGGAGTTTTGTCAGGGGATGGAGGTGCCTGCGGGGACGAGAGCTGTAAAAGAAGAGCTCCGAACCGCCTTAAGGGCATTGGTAAGGGCCCACCCAGAGGAAGAAGAGGATGGGGTACAGGTCACACACGGGGAGGCGGACACTCACGAAGACCCAGGCCTGCTCAACATTGACATGTCAGACAATATATTGCCAGGAAGACGTTCCGGGACAGGGAGCAGTGTATCTAGGGAGAGTGTGTCACCGCAGGAGTACGAGGACAGGAGGGAGGAGAGGCGATTAAAATTGGAGCTTGCCAAGTTAGAGCACGAGAGGGAGAGAGAAGGAATGCGTTACTTACCTGTAACAGCAGTTATCCAGTATTGGTGTCTTTCATAGATTGACATGCCTGAATCATTCCCCGTCGTCGAGATGGGAGCCCCGGTAATATAAAAGTAATGTCCTATAGACATACATAGAGAAAAGTAGGCCTAAAGGCCTTGCCTTAGTAGCCTATCTATGTCCTTTTGTAAAAAGGACCAAATTCCTGAAGGTAGCCAATCAGCTACCACCTCCCTCTAGAACCTTCCTGCCAGGAGCCTCAGTCTCTCAGATGTTCGTACGCACCAAGCTAGGTAGACGTAGTGAACGTTCTAGAGTGAGAGATGAGTACTTCCTGGGGAGGTGGGAGGGTTGCATGTGAATCTATGAAAGACACCAATACTGGATAACTGCTGTTACAGGTAAGTAACGCATTCCTTATCCAGTATTATGGGTGTCTTTCATAGATTCACATGCCTGAATCAGAATAGCAAGCAATACATAATGCACATTTGCGATGGAACATAAGAATTAGTCTGAGATAAAACATATCATACGACTATATACCATCAGTAACACAAGTAATAAGTAATAAATGTGCATACCATTGCAGGACGGTGGGAAGAAGGAAGGCTCATCTCAGTGGAATAGATGGCGAAGTACAGCCTGGCCCACAGCTGCATCCTGCATTAGTTCTGTATCCAGGCAGTAGTGCCTGGTAAATGTATGCGGCGATTTCAAGGTCGCTGCTCTGCAAATGTCCAGAATCGGTACTCCAGCGAATAGTGCTGCCGATGTGGACACAGCTCTTGTGGAATGCGCTCGGACTGTGGAATGTAATGGACGTCCGGCTTTGTCATGGCAAAAGGTAATTGCCGCTGATATCCATCGGGAAATGCTTTGCTTAGAGAGTGGCATGCCTTTTCTAGGTCTGCTGAAGGCAATGAAAAGTTGATTTGTTTTTCTGAAAGTTTTCGTTTTGTCCAGATAAAATTTTAGACATCTCTTGAGGTCTAAAGAATGGAGGGATCTTTCAGCCACATTACTGGGGTTCGGGAAGAATGAGCGAAGTACAAGCGGTTCATTGAGATGGAAGTCCGAGGGGACTTTAGGAATGAAGCGAGGATTAGTTCTTAAAATGACTCTGTCCTCTCTGAATTGCATGAAAGGATCTTGTATAGAAAGTGCCTGTAGCTCACTGACCCTTCTTGCTGATGTTAAGGCCAAAAGAAGAGCAGTTTTCCAAGATATGTATTTGAGATCAGCCCTATGTATGGGCTCAAATGGATGTTTCATCAATTGGTTGAGTACTATATTAAGGTGCCATGTTGGTGGTATACGTCTTGGTCTTGGAAAAGATCTATAGAGTCCTTTAAGGAATTGCTTTATCAGCCTGTTGGACCATAGTGAGGGACCTCTCGAAGTTCTTGTAAAGCGTGAGATTGCAGCTAGATGAACTCTAATGGAGGCATGTGCAAGTCCTGTTTGCGCCAGATGTAGTAAATACGGAAGTATTTGCTCTGGCATGATTCTGAAAGGATGGATATTGTTGTCTGAACACCAAATATAAAAGCGTTTCCATTTCAAGGAATAAGTTTTGTTTGTACTGACAGCCCTTGCTTTGGCTAGGACCCCCTTGCACTCCTGCGGGATGTTTAGGTGACAGAATTCTCTGTACTCAGGAGCCATGCTGATAATCTGAGAGATTTCAGATTCGGGTGGAGTACTTGGCCTCTGGACATTGAGAGAAGAGTTGGGTGTTGACGTAGCTGGATCGATGGTCGAACAGACAGGCGACGTAGGTCCGTGAACCAATGTTGTCTCGGCCAGTATGGGGCAATGAGAATCAAGGTGCAGTGTTCCATTTTCATCTTCCGAATGACTCTGGTTATCAGGGGAAATGGCGGAAATGCGTACGCAAACACGTTGCGCCATGCGATGGAAAATGCATTTCCTAGTGACCTCGGTTGGGGATGCCAGCTTGCGAAGCTGTGGCATTTGGCGTTCTCCCTGGTGGCAAAGAGGTCTATGTGTGGGGTTCCCCATGCCGAGAAGATGTCGTGGAGAACTTGTTGGTCCAGTTCCCATTCGTGGGACAGTGACCGCTGTCTGCTGAGAGCGTCTGCTATTATGTTGTCTTTTCCTGGGACATACTCTGCTGTCAATGTAATGTTGTTGAGTAGTAGCCAGTTCCAGATTTTTTGCGATTCTCGAGACAGTGTCAGAGAACGCGTCCCTCCCTGCTTGTTCAAGTAGTGCATTGTGGTTGTGTTGTGCACTATTGTTTTGATTATCCTCTGAGGCGGAAGCCTGAGGACTGCATTTTGTAAATTGATTTTAAAATTTGTCATTCTCTCCGTCTTTGATTTTAAAAAAGCACTGAGCATACCTGCACTGAAGCGCCGGCTCTCACGCGCTAAAGCAGCCCTCCCAGACCCCCCCTGACACAGCGACTTCCAGCGCTGACACAGGGGACAACGCCCACACCGCCAGCATGGGCCCTAGGCGAAGCCACGCCCACTGCGAGGCCACGCCCACCAGGACTACTACAAAACGCTGATAGAAAGCGCGTCGCACTATTGTTTTGATTATCCTCTGAGGCGGAAGCCGGAGGACTGCATTTTGTAAATTGATTTTAAAATTTGTCATTCTCTCTGTCTTTGATTTTAAAAAAGCACTGAGCATACCTGCACTGAAGCGCCGGCTCTCACGCGCTAAAGCAGCCCTCCCAGACCCCCCCTGACACAGCGACTTCCAGCGCTGACACAGGGGACAACGCCCACACCGCCAGCGCGGGCCCTAGGCGAAGCCACGCCACTGCGAGGCCACGCCCATAACACTCATTACAAATGTGCCGGCCATACCAGCGCAGCGGACGAGCGCAGCGGGAGCGCCGTTTGCGCGCCGAAGGCGCGCCTAAGGCAAGCCCGTCTGCGCCCGTCCGCGCACGGCCGGGCCTAGGGCCAGAACCCCTGTCGGATAAAGTTGCCCCTAAGGTAACCTACTCACGTGGGGACCTCCTAAGTCTCAGACCCACCATCGCCTCCTCGTGTGAGTATGCTCACGATCTAGAGGGACCATTCATCAGCTGCACTCACTGCCACCCAGTCCTGCTCAAACTCCCTATTCGACCCTACAAACCCTCAGCCCTTAAACTTGCTTCTCTGAACTGTCGTTCTCTCCCTAAACATGCGACGCTTATTAACCATCTCATAGAAGACCATGAGATCGACGTTCTATTTTTGACGGAAACGTGGCTCTCCCCACACTCGGAGTCAGATATGGTTCTAGCTACCCCTCCGGGCTTTCTCATTCAGTCCCTACCTCGTCCTTTAGGTAGAGGTGGTGGTGTCGCCATTATTCACCGGGATTATCTCCCCTGCAAATCCAACGATGCGCAGGTTCCTGACTCTGAAAGCCTTCAGTTCACAATTAAGTTGGACCCGACTAACTCACTCACAGGCATCCTACTGTACCGCCCCCCCGGTCACCCAGGTCCTTTTTCTAGTGCTCTCGTGGACACGGTAGCAACACAGGCCCATTCCATCACCAACTTCATGATACTAGGAGACCTGAATATTCATTTCGATGACCCATTAGATACTGGGGCAGCCGACCTGATCACCGATCTGGCGGCTCTCGACCTCCACCTCTTAAACTCCGGAGCTACACACAACAAAGGTCACTTGCTGGACCCGGTGTTTACGAGCACCCCCACCATGCAATTCAGTGAGTCCCTCCCCCTCCCCTGGACGGACCACTTTTTAGTCTCTTTCCAACTACCAGGACCTTTTAGGAAATCTCAAAATCCTCCCACTTACACCAGGGACAGGGCCTGGTCCAAGCTCCCCACCGAAGACTGGGCCAGGACCCTAGAGTCAACTACCCCTGCCTATGCAGATGACCCGGCTATCGCCGATAGTAGATTCAGAGAGTGGATTACTACCTCCCTGGACTCCGTACTCCCATTTAGAACCCGGGAGGACAAAAACGGGAAACCAGGTTCCGCCCCGTGGTATACCCCGGAACTTCGATTACTACGTAAAAAATGCAAGAAAGCCGAACGGCTATGGAGGAAAGACTGGCAGCACGCCAGCAAGGAAGCCTACCAGAACTCAGTTAGATTATACAAAGCTACCATTAAGCGCTCTAAAGCTTCCCATTACGACACTCGGATAAGAGAATCCACCAACTCAGCTAGGGAATCCTTCCTAATCGTAAAAGAGCTACTGAAAGTACCAACCACTCCTTCCTCCAACGCCCCCCCTGTGGACCGAAGCAACGAATTAGCCACCTATTTTAATGACAAAATTGCCCGTATCTTAGCATCCCTTCCCCCCCCCTGTCCCTCTAGCCACATGGACAATGAATCACCCCCCAGCCAGGCAGGAAGCAGCATGCGCCCCCAACTAGCTACATTTAGGGCAGTAACCTGCAACGAGGTAGATGCAACCATGGCCAAAATAAAAAGCGGATCACCTCTGGATCCCGCACCAATTAGATTCCTCAAAACCGTAGCCCCTGTCATCGTCCCCACGATCACAGAGCTTATTAACAGCTCGCTTGCCCAAGGATCTGTTCCCGCTAGCTGGAAGAGCGCAGTGGTGAAAGCACTCCTTAAAAAACCCCAGCTAGACCCAGCAGATATGGCAAACTACCGGCCAATCTCACTCCTCCCTGGCATTAGCAAGGTAGCCGAGAAATTGGTCAACGGACAATTGTCTCAGTTTCTCGAGGTAAATAACATCTTACGACAATCCCAAACTGGGTTTCGCCCGGGTCATGGCACTGATACCGCCCTTCTGGCCGTTATCGAGGAAGCAAGGCGCATTTTGGATTCAGGAGGGTCAGTGGCAGTGATCCTCCTGGATCTTAGTGCAGCCTTTGACACAGTCAACCATCGTGTCCTTCTCCAGCGGCTGGCGGCAGCAGGGCTCACCGGGATGGCGCTCAGGTGGATAAAGTCCTTCCTTGCCGGGCGCACGTTCCAGGTATGGGACAGCAATCACCACTCGTCCACCCTCCCCCTCACGAGCGGGGTCCCCCAGGGATCATCTCTAAGCCCTACGCTTTTTAATGCTTACATGGCCCCCCTTGAAGACGTGGTGACACCCTTCGGCATTAAAATAGTGAGTTACGCGGATGACACACAGCTGGTCGTCTCCCTATCCCAACTAGACGACCACCCAGACAACTTGGCAAATTGCCTTACGGAAATTCACGGCTGGATGTGTGAATCATCACTCAAATTAAACGGGTCGAAGACCGAAGTGATGCTCATCGGAAAGCAATGGGTGACCATCCCCCCATCGGTCTGGCCAGACGTGTTCGGGGAAATTCCCACCCCGAAAAAAGAAATTAAGACCCTAGGAGTCTGGCTAGAACCCGAGCTTTCAATGAAAACGCAAGCGGCCAAAACTGCAGGTACCTGTTTTGGGCTTATGCGCACCACCCGCAAGATTCTTCCCTTACTCCCGCCCGCCTCCAGAAAACTCCTAGTCCAAGGGCTAATACTGTCACGGTTGGACTACAGTAACATGGTTTACCTGGGAGCCCCAGAGGCCACCTTGGCTAAAATGCAACGAACACAGAACGCAGCAGCCCGACTACTCATGAACCTTCCCTCCAGAGTGTCAGCTAAACCTGCCATCAAGGCCCTGCACTGGCTCCCGGTGCGTCAAAGGGTGGAATTCAAAGCCATGTGCACGGCATACAAACTGATTAACGGAGCTGGCCCCCCGATCCTCAGCGACCTGGTAACTCCTTATAAAGCTCCCAGATCCCTGCGGTCCGAGAATGAACATCTAGCCAACATCCCAAAATTTAAAAAGACACGCACTGGAGGCCGACGCTTCTCTGTGAAAGCTTCCACCGGATGGAACTCACTCCCCCGCACCCTCAGACTGGAACCCAGCTATCTGATTTTCAGAAAAAAATTGAAAACACTCCTATTCCCTAAATAACGTCCCCCCCTTTTTTTTCCCTCCATCTCATCTGGATATCAAAATCATCACAGCGCGGGGATGCCTTCGGGTCACCAGGCGCTCTACAAGTCGTTAAATAAATAAAATTGTCCATGCGTACAAGCACTGCTGAGTTTTTGATGCGAGGGAGGAATGCTTGGAGAGAGTGAAGAACTGCTCTCAGTTCTAGGAGGTTGATATGTAGGGTTTTCTCCCTGTCCGTCCATTTGCCACTGATTTGCAGATCCTGAAGAACTGCACCCCATCCCTCCAGAGAAGCGTCTGTTGTTATGACGTGTGGAGTTGCTGGCATCAAGAACTTTAGACCTTTGGATAAGTTCTTGTTCATCGTCCACCACAGCAAAGCCTTGGTTATTTGTCGAGTGATGACTATGTGAGCCTCGAAAGAGCCTGTACATTGGATCCACTGTTTGTTCAGAGCCTCCTGAAGGGGGCGCATTCTGAGTCGACAGTGAGGGATTAGCAGAATGCAAGAAGACATCATCCCTAGAAGGGATTTGAAAGTTCGGACTTTGATGGACTTCTTCGAAGATACTGCGGTAGCCAGAGCCATCAGTTTGTGTTTTCTTTCCTGAGATGGGAAGGCTTTGGATGAAATGGTGTTTAGAGTTGCCCCCAGGAATGTTATAATTCTGGTGGGTTGCAAGGTTGATTTCTCGTAGTTGAGAGTTAAACCTAGGAGCTGGAAAATATCGAGACAGGCGTTTGAAGACAGCTGTGCGTCTGTGAGAGATGGTGCTTTCACCAGCCAGTCGTCTAGGTAGGGGAAGACCTGGTGATTCTGCTGTCTTAGAAAAGCTGCCACTGGAGCCAGGCATTTCGTAAAAATGCGTGGTGCTGATTTGAGGCCAAATGGGAGGACACAGAATTGGTAGTGTTGACCTGCCACCTCGAAGCGAAGACATTTTTTGTGGCGATGGTGTATTGGGATATGGTAATATGCGTCTTGCAGGTCCAAAGACGTCATATAGTCTCCCTCCTCTAAGGATCCTAAGATTTCCTGGATTGTCACCATTCGAAACGATTGGCTCTTTAGGAAGACATTGAGTGCCCTGAGATCGAGAATGGGCCTCCATTTCTTCTTTTTCTGCTGAATTAAGAAGAAGCGGGAATAAAATCCCTTCCCTTTCTGGGCGGATGGAACTCGTTCTATTGCTCCCTTCTTCAACATGGAAGAGATTTCTTGTAGGAGCAAGCGAAGGTGCTTGTGTGGAAGTTTGCGAGGAGGAGTTAACGGTGGGATTGAGTTGAATTCCAATGTGTGACCATGCTGGATTAATTGGAGAACCCACCGATCCGTCGTTATCGATCTCCAGTTGTGGAGGAAATGTGTTAATTTTCCTCCAATCTTGAGAGGACACGACGGCGTGGGGAGTGTCTTCTGAAAAAGTTCATTGTCGTCTGCCGGTCGTTCTCTTCTGGGATTTACACCTGAAGTTCGCTCTCCCGTAGGAGGTCTGACGACCTTGTTGTTGCTGTCGCTGTTGAAATTGCGAGCGATTTTGGTTGTAGGAGTAAGAGGATCTTCCCTGATAGGATCCTCTGTATGTTGGTTGACCTCGTCCTCTGTTCCCACGAAAGGACTGAGTTTTAAATTGTAAAGTCCCGAGAGCCCTTGCAGTGTCCGTGTCTTTCTTGATCGTCTGCAAGGCTTCATCTATCTTTGCACCGAATAGATGTTGTCCGTCATGGGGCATGTCCAAAACTTTGGTTTGGACCTCTTGACGGAAGGACGTTGCTTTGAGCCATCCTTGTCTGCGCAAGACAGCCGCGCCTGCTAGCTGTCTAAAGCCTGTCATGGCAACATCCACAGCTGAATCAATGATCTCCGATGCGGACATCTGTCCTTCCTTGAGGAGTGACTGGACTTCATCTTTTAAATCTTCCGGTATATCTGTTAGATACGGGACTATATCTTCCCATAATTGTCTATTGTATCTGCCTAGCAGAGCAATGGCGTTGGCCACCTTTACAGTCATGGCAGACGTTGTGGAGAATCGTTTGCCGATGCCATCTAATTTTCTGCCTTCTTTATCTGGTGGTGCTGAGAGTGGCGAGGATGGATTTCTGGAATTCTTTTGAGCGGCTTGGGTGACTACTGAGTCAGGCTTGGGATGCGTATTAAGGCAAGTAGGTGCAGATGTTGGTGCCTTATACTTTTTATCTAGTCTCGGCACCACTATAGATACAGAAGCAGGTGTTTGCATGAGTTGCTGACCCTGTTCCCAGATGTAATCTATTATGGGAATGGACCTAGCAGATTTCTTTATAGGATCTTTAAAGTCATAAAGAAAACAATCGGTTTCCTTTGATTCCATGGTCATGTGGAATCTAATGGCCGCTCTCTCAATTAAATTGTGGAATCCGCCGATATCCACTGGTGGAGAGTCTGAAGTGTTGGGTTCCGGCGTGGCTGGTGAATGAGCGACGTAATCCTCGCCGTCTCTGTTTTGAGAGAGGTCATCTCTAACCTCTCCTTCTTCAGTAACATCTTCTTCTTCGTCAGAAGATTGAATGTTATGCACCGCTTCAATGTCCGGCGTCATAACCAAAGGTGTTGGTCGTGATCTAGGGGAGCGGTGCGGTCTGGATGACTCGTGAGGCTTCTCTGTGGACGAGGCCGCAGGTGATTCTGGGAATCGTTTCTTGTAGTCTGTGATCAAGAATTGCAAGTCAGAGACTATTTCAGCCGGCAGGCATATCATTGGAGTGACTCGAGTATGTTCTTGTATCTGCGTAGTTTCTTCCGTAAAGATGACATCATCTCCATCATCGTCAGTACTCTGGCATTTGACATTGAGATCTGATGGACTTGTAGCCTGTTCGAAGTGGTCATCATCAGATTCATCAGTTTGTAATAAGCAGGCTGGAGGTAGTTTTTGAACCCTACTGGGTGATGTCAATGCTGGTGTAATGGGCAGTTTGGTAATCATTTTAGATGTTATCAACTCCGCTTTTTTCCATGGTGTCGACGATGTCGTCGTCGACGATGAGGTCGTCGACGGTGTCGTCGACGGTAATGATGATGGTCGTTTTTGTCTGGCGTCGACGGGACTTTCGTCGTCGTCGCTGTCGTCGGCGATGTGATCGTCGATGGTGTGGTCGCCGTCGTCGACGGTAACCTCGTCGTCGAAGATGTTTTCGTCGACGATGTACTTTTAGTCGTCGACGGTGCCTTCGTCGTCGGTGGTGACTTCTGTGTCGACGTACTCTCGTCGACGACACACTGGATGTCGACGGAATCTTCGTCGACGGTGAAGGCGTCGTCGACTTTTGTTTTATCGTCGTTGTCGACGTCGTCGTCGTCGTCGACGGTGATGTCGACGAAGCTTTAACAAAGGACTGCTGCTTTTTAATCAATACAATTGACGACAGTGGCTTACCCATCGTCAACGATTGGGTGGTCGTCGTCGTGGAAGCAAAGGCGGACGACGCCATCGTCGTCGAAACTGTCGTCGTCGACGTGGAGACATATGTTGTTTTTCTTGAAGAAAACGTCGACGCGGTCGTCGACGAAGACTGCGATGGCTTTTTGAAAGTTGTTGGTTCCTTTCCAGACGCGTCTGATCTTACCTCCGAAGACTTAAAAGTAGTCTTTTTGTGAGGGATGTCTGAATGGCTAGGGGAGGCATCCCTTGGCCTTTTCAAAGACAGTTTTGAAGAGACTGAAGCCATTTCACTGCCCTCCGAGGACAGCACATCATCATCTCTGGTTTTAAGTCTGTTTAACCAGAGGAGCAGTCTTCCTTCTCTATCTTTGAGAGTTTTGGTAGAGAAAGTTCTACAAATCCTACATTCCTTGACAGAATGATCCGGATAAAGACAGTAGAGACAAGTCTCATGTTTGTCATCAATGTGCAGTCTCTTCTTGCCACAAGAGGAACAGGCTCTAAATAGTCCTTTCTTCTGTTGTTCAGCCATGTTGAGGTGAATAATCCAAGGTTTTAGTGGAAAAAAAACTGAGAAATTCAAGAAACCTGAGGAGAGCTCAGGTGGGGACTCCCTAGCACAACGTGCGGTAGAAAATCTGAGAGACTGAGGCTCCTGGCAGGAAGGTTCTAGAGGGAGGTGGTAGCTGATTGGCTACCTTCAGGAATTTGGTCCTTTTTACAAAAGGACATAGATAGGCTACTAAGGCAAGGCCTTTAGGCCTACTTTTCTCTATGTATGTCTATAGGACATTACTTTTATATTACCGGGGCTCCCATCTCGACGACGGGGAATGATTCAGGCATGTGAATCTATGAAAGACACCCATAATACTGGATAAAGGGAAGATATGAATCTGGCTTTAGAGAGAGAAAGACTAGCTATGGAAGAAAGGAAGCTGGCGCACGAGCTTCAGCTCAAGGAAATGGAGCTGCAAGCATTGCAGTTGAGTGCGCCAGGAAGTCCTATTCTGGTTACCTAAGGAGGTGATAGCAAGCTACACCAAGGGGGATGACATTGCCAGGTGGTTGGAGGCATATGAAGTGGCCTTGACTGCCCATGGGGTGCCTGAGAAACACTGGGGAGGTGGTTTCTACCGGTATATACCTCCTGACGTCAGGGACTCCCTCCTGTATTTGGACAAGGCAGACCAGTTTAGGTATTCCCCCATGAAGGAGGCGCTTATCATGCATTTTGGCCTCAACCCCGAAAGGTATCGCCAGAGGTTTCGTGGCAGCCATAAGCTGTCCACGCAGAATTGGGTGGATTTTTTTGAGTATGCCCGGAAGGCTCTGGATGGTTGGGTGTGTGGCAGCGAGGTGCGTGATTTTGAGAACTGGCGGTCCCAGTTCTTACAGAAGGGTTGTAAATAAGAGTTTACTTCTAGTTTCTGATGGTCTGGTGAATCCAGGTCTATGCTCTGTCGATATAGGGGAGAGGGGTCCTCATTGGTACTTAATAAAGTGGGTTTGGCTCCCTCCCACTTTTTTAACAGATTAATATGGAAGTTCTAAGTATTTGGTTTCTTTTCTGGGTCCATCTCTAGTCGGTAGGTAATCGGGGTCACTTGTTCTATCACCCGAAATGGACCTTGCCACTGCCCCAATAGCTTATGATCAAAAGTAGTCATCATAAGCAAGACCAGATCCCCTACAGTAAGGGTTATTTATTTGGCTTTTTTGTCGTATTGGGTGTTTGGGCGGTTTGGGATTTGTTCTAAATGGGATTTTATAATTTCTTAAATCTGGTTTACCTGCTTCTTCAAGCTAAGAACATGTTCAGGTAAGGGTTTTCCCACTTCTCTTTCCTCTTCCCAATCTTCCTTGAGCATGTCTAACAAGGTACGGGGTTGTCACCCCTATCGTAATTTAAAAGGGGAGTAGCCAGTACTTTTTTGCTGTTTACAACGAATAGCGAAGAGGGCTAGGGGAAGCATATCTTCCCACTTGCGCGTTTCTAGATCCAATAATTTTTTTAACGTTATTTTGTAATGTGGCTATGTATCTACTAACCCATTTGTCTGCGGGTGATAAGCGGACGTCCTTAACTGTTTGCTCTTTCACTGTTGGCAGACTTGTTTTAGTAGTTTGGAAACAAATGGCGTACCCCGATCGGTCACATTCTCCCGCGGGAACCCTACTCAAGAGAAGATGTTAATCATGGCCTTAGCTATTTGTGTAGCATTAAGCTGTCTTAGGGCTACTGCCTCAGGTAATCGGTTGCATAATCAACCAGGACTAGGACATATCGACATCCGCTGCGGGAAAGAAGGAAAGGACCGATTATATCCATGCCTACCCTTGAGAAGTGTTCTCCTATTATAGGGAGAGGTTTTAATGGGACTGTGGAAGGTAGACTTCGGCTATTTTTTTGACAGACCGGGCACTCTCTACAGTACCTACGTATTTGTTTATAAGTTCCTGGCCAATAGAACTTCTCTAGTATGGCTTTTTCTGTCTTTTCTACTCCAAAATGACCACCCAGCAAATGGGTATGATCCAAAAATAATACCTTTTCCCTATATGACTAACAATTGTGGGTTAAGGTCCCTGACCCCTTTTCGATACAGTAAACCCTTGCTTACAAAGAATTGGGGACATTCTTGGTCAGGGTCCTCCATGGGAGAGACTCTATTCCAAGCTTCTCTTAGAGTTGGGTCTTCTCTCTGAGCAATTCAAAACCCTCAATTGGTTTCCCATATACTTTCTTTATCGTACTGAGCTAGGGATACAGGATTCCATTCTTTCTTTTCTGCCCTCCTCTGTCTCCAACTTTTCTGGGGCTTGCTTATTGGCCATTAATGATTCTGCACTTGAGGAAAAGGGGCTGTCTTCCTCCATTCCTCCCCTTTCTTTCCAGGATTCTCACAATAAGCTGTCCATATGTGGGTAGTCTCTTCCCAACACCAGGGGCTCAGGTAACTTTGGTATCAATCTTACCTGCAAGGGCACTGGTTTTATTGATGATTTATGTTGGATTTGCACTTTGGTAGAGGGATATCATCTATTGTCCCCATGTACAGTACAGACTGGATATTTACCATATCATCCATAGCTCGCACTCCCCCAGGGAACCCCTGAGGTTGCATGACACTCTGAATACATCCGGTGTCTATTAAAACTTCCCTGGGTTCTCCATTGACATTAACCGGATGATGGTAATGAGGACCTGAGCCTTCCTGTGTACAAAACAATACCTTTTTTAAGCCCACATCCATTGGCTCTTACTTTTGTGGACATGTGCATGCAATATGTCCAAATAGTCCGCAATGAAAACATTCCGGACCAAGACGGGTAAGTAGGCAGGAAGAGGGGGGTACAGGACCTGCCATTAAGGTAACAGTTTCTGGCTTTCTTGGGGTTAAACTTCTTTGACTCTTGGTCAGGACCCTCCCCGAAGGTTTCCAATTTGTCTCTTCCCTGCCTTTTTGTATTTCATGTGCCCAATATTAAGCATTAGCGATCTCAACAGCTCTTTCTAAGGTCACTTGCAAATGTTGTCGGACCCATCATTGTACGGGGGTGTGTAGGGAAGAGAGCTACTGTTCCAAATATACCTTCTTTACTATCTCTTCCTTAGTCAAAGTTGAGGGTTACAACCATTGGTCACCCATATCCTTCACTCGGTAGTATAATGCTCTTGGTGTTTCTCGGGCCCCTTCTTTTATTATTAAGCTGTTTTATTATTATTATTATTATTATTATTAAGCTGTTTTATAGCGCGCTCAATTACTGCCGGAGTATCCTGGCGCGAAAAAAGAAAGAAGAAAGTAGTTCTAATAGCAGATCCCTGCGCAGCACACAAATCTAGACAGCCAATCTAAACAAATAAGTCTTTAACGCTTTCTTAAAAGCCATGAAATCACCAATACAGCGCAAAGAGGCCGGGAGCGCATTCCACGCACGAGCGGCCTTCACTGCCACAGAATGTCCACCCAGCCGGACGCGCCGAAACCGTGGGACAATCAACAGATTTTGGGTTGCAGAACGCAAATCACGGTTGGGGGAATACCGGATGAAACGCTTCATCAAGTAAGCGGGGCCCAGCCTTTTATCTGGTGTAGCCGGATCTGATAGGTTTCATCACCCCCATTCTTTCAAGAATGCCCTCTTAACCTCTTCATAAGGCGTGAGACCAAGGGGGTTGGCAGCTTGGTATGCAGCCGGAAGGTCACTGGAGAGGAGTGGTCCGAGATATTGACCCCATTTGTCAAAAGGCCAGGCTGCTGACCTTGCCATCCGTTTGAAGTTCGCAAAAAAAGAAGTTTGGGTCTTCTACGGCAACATATTTTTTCATTACTACAGAAGGAATCAAAGCTGCCTGTGTCCTCTGCTGGCTGAGCACATCTGCCAGCCTTCCTATTGTAGACTCCTGAGTTTGACTTTGTTTTGTCAGGGTCCTATGTAATTTCTCCCTATCATCCTCTGCGACGGCCAGAAAGCATTCCATAATCCTTTCCAGTTTCTCCTGGCCTGCTGCCATTTTGTAAACAATGGCCTCCATCCTTTCTGATCCCCCTTCTGACACCAGGTTTGTGAGGGATGGGTGAAAAATAAACCTGGGAGGCCGAAATGGGTTTCTCAATTTTGGTGTTTTTATTGTGGAAAGACAATTCAACAAAGGAAAGTGAAGAGAAATCCCAAAACAAAAAGAAATGTCTTGGTTTGGTGTTACTGGTTCTGGTCTTTCAGGTCGTCTCCTTTTATTGGTAATCTTCTTTTTCTTTTCCTTCTCTTTGGTTCCAGGTCCAGACTCCAGTGGTGTGTCGTCCCCGGATTGTCAGGAGAGAAGACAAGGAGAGCAAGGTAAGTAAGATGGTTTGAATAATAGGATTATAGGTGACAGGGACCATCACCACACCCAGGTGTGCGGGAAATAAAATCTCTTTCGCTCTCTGGTTATTGGTATCTAGACCTTTGGAAGGGGGGGGAGAAGTGTGAATAAAGAAAGAAAAATAAATTTGCAATTTACACCACTGGTTTACTATGTGCCTCTTGTTTTTCTTATGGGTCGTTTTGGGCTTTCCCTAGATTTCCACCTCAAACCTCTTTTCTCTGGTTCCTTTGTATGACGGTTTTTAATAGTGAAGGAACACTTAAAAAAATTATCAAATAATAATCATAATCTCACAAATTTTGGGCAGGCTCTTTTCTCCCTCTTCTTTTCTTTTTCTTTCTTAAAACTAAAAACTGTATTTAGGAAAGGACTCTCCTTGGTCCCTATTCCCCACTTGTCTTAGACCTTTTCTGTGTTTCTTTCCCCTCCCCGTTCTGCCCCTGAAGCTTCCCTTTTCCTTGTGCTCATGTACCGGGAAAGCCGCAACTCTCCTGAGTTGCGACGGGAAAGTCAAGCACCCCAGGGCAACAACCACTCTTCGCTCCAAGTTTTTGGAGCTTTGTCGTCTTCAGGCATCGGCTTCTGTTCCATGTCTATGGAAATTTGGTGTTGGTCTCCGTCTTCTGGATTGGCGTCTTCATCGTCCTCTCTTCTGCTGGGCTTGTCCTTCGCTCCTCCTTCACCTTGACCTCGTCACCCGTTCTCTTTTCTGAAGTCTTCCGGGTGCCGTCGCATCTTCAAACCGAACGTCTTTGCTTGACTTTCCACACTTGCTTGTGATTGGCCACACACGTCTACGGATCGCCTTCCTTCTTCATCAGTGATTCTCTGCCGTCTAGATCAACCCTTTCCTTCTTTTCTTTATAGGAAACTGGCCATTGGAGCAGTTCATCAGGCTGAGAATGAAGAGGTAAGTGAGGGAGTGTTACGGGTGTTGGGTTGAGATCCTTTAGGCATATTAGGTTGTTTTCGGAGGGCGAGGTTGGTTCTCTCTTACAGTCAGATTATCTTAGAGGCCATTTTTTTCAAATGGTAGCAAGCCCGGAAAAGTTGTGGAACGAGTGCGAGCCTGTATAATTTGATTGCATTAATATCTACAGTAATATTTAAAGCAAGTCACTTGCCATTTACTTGGAAGAAATATGGGATTGTGTTGTGGCTTTGAGAACTCGAGAGTAACTCACGTGCTACTAACAAAATCGATCTGCAGTAATAAAATTGAACAAACCAATTCGATACTGCTGAAAGCTTTCTGAAGCCGAGAATCATCCTTTTTAGGTCGAGGACTCCATCGCACTGCGTAAGAAGTGTGGGCGGAGCCCGAAGATTTTAGGTTTCTTAGAGGGGGCTTGGAACCCTCCCCTCTTCTCCATTGGCTGGCCTCGTAAATGCTGGCCAGCCATTGGAGGAGAGGGGCGTCACTCCCTTTAAGCCCCGTCTTTTTGCGATTCGGGGGCGTGTTTTTAGGTTCTTTCTATCTGTGACGTCATCCGTCACTCAAACCTAAAAAACACGCCCCCAAATCGCCTTGGAGAAACATGGTCGTGTTCATGGCGTGGTCGTGTTAGGTTTGTTTCTGCTCTCCTAGTTCATTTGGTGTGTTGTTAGTTGTAGTTAATTAGCGCTTGTTCACAATATGCCATCCTGAGAGGCCCTTTTGTGGAGGTGCATAGCCCCCCCGAGCCCCCACCACTCTTGTGTTTAACCGAGACACAAATTGCGCCGCCTGTTTTTAGACTTTTTAGAAAAGTTACGGCGCCTCGAACAGCAACAATCCAGCCGGAAGTGAAGGGATCAATCGCTCGGTAATGATTGGCCAGCCTCAATGAAAGTCCGCCAGTGAGACAGCTCAGCGGGTTTGGCACATGCTGTGGAGTTCTGCACCCCCCCTGCATGCTATCAGCCCCAGCCCCGGTGCGATGTTGGCCAGGAGGAGCCATGACTTGTAATGTGTACTTCTATAGTGCGCATCTTACCCGGGAGGGCTTCATGGCGCTTACAGTGGGCAAGCCGCGGGGGGAGGGCTGGGGGCGCCCTTGTTATACTATGGATATTGACGGGTATTAAATCGGCAGAATATGAGGAACTGTTCGTGCTCTGCATCTTGTTACATGGGCACTACAGCAACAACAGGCCGATGCCTCTGAGGCTGTAAGGGCTGGAGAGGTGTCACCCCTACTGCTGCTTGGGCATAGGCCCCATACTTCTCACTATACCTCTCCTCCTAGTACTGGTCACGCGCACGTACCTCCTCGTGAACGATTAGATGACAAGCAGAAGTTTTATGCTGAAGGAAACTTTTTTTAATGGCATGGGGCAATTTAAGTGATTTACCCAGAGTCACAGGATGTTGAGCGGACGCTGGGATTTCACATCCCTCTTCCATTAAATCAAACAAGTATGCTTTCATGTAGCACTTGTGCGTAGCAGTGTGGCCAGCCTCAATGAAAGTCCGCCAGTGAGACAGCTCAGTGGGTTTGGCACATGCTGCGGAGTTCTGCATCCCCCCTGCATGCTATCAGCCCCAGCTCCGGTGCGATGGGTGCGACGGGGGCCAGGAGGAGCCATAACTTGTAATGTGTACTTCTATAGCGCGCATCTTACCCGGGAGGGCTTCATGGCGCTTAAAGCGGGCTAGCCCCAGGGGGCGGGGGGAGGGCTGGGGGTGCCCTTGTTATACTATGGATATCGACAGAGGCCAGCCATTGGAGGAGAGGGGCATCACTCCTATCAAGCCCCGTCTTTTTGAGATTCGGGGCGTGTTTTTTAGGTTCTTTCTATCTGTGACGTCTTCAGTCACTCAAACCTAAAAAACACGCCCCCGAATCCCAAAATGACCGTGTGTTTCTCTGAGGCATTTCTGCCTCACCTCAGAGAAACGTGGTTGTGTTCATGGCGTGGTCATATTGTAATGAATCAATTTCTGCAGACTTTGAAAGCCTCAGGGCTCAGTTCAGTAAATGTGATGGCCTTGTAGTGGAATGTGTGTGGCTCTGTCTGTGTGCGTGTTGCTCTGTATATGTGTGTGTGTGGCTCTGTCTGTGTGTGTGTGTGTGTGTGGCTCTGTGTGTGTGTGGCTCTGTGTGTGTGTGGCTCTGTGTGTGTGTGGCTCTGTGTGTGTGTGGCTCTGTGTGTGTGTGTGCGGCTCTGTGTGTGTGTGTTTGGCTCTGTGTGTGGCTCTGTGTGTGTGTGTGGCTCTGTGTGTGTGTGTGGCTCTGTGTGTGTGTGTGGCTCTGTGTGTGTGTGTGTGTGGCTCTGTGTGTGTGTGTGGCTCTGTGTGTGTGGCTCTGTGTGTGGGGCTCTGTGTGTGGGGCTCTGTGTGTGGGGCTCTGTGTGTGGGGCTCTGTGTGTGGGGCTCTGTGTGTGTGGGGGGCTCTGTGTGTGGGGGGGCTCTGTGTGTGGGGGGGCTCTGTGTGTGGGGGGGCTCTGTGTGTGTGGGGGGTTCTGTGTGTGTGGGGGGCTCTGTGTGTGTGGGGGGCTCTGTGTGTGTGGGGGGCTCTGTGTGTGTGGGGGGCTGTGTGTGTGTGAGGCTCTGTGTGTGTGTGTGGGGCTCTGTGTGTGTGTGGGGCTGTGTGTGTGTGGGGGGGGCTGTGTGTGTGTGGGGGGGCTGTGTGTGTGGGGGGGGCTGTGTGTGGGGCTCTGTGTGTTTGTGTGTAGCTCTGTGTGTGGCTCTGTGTGGATAGCTTTTTTTGTAGGTGGCTCTATGTGTTGGTGGCTCTGTCTGTGTGAGGGTGGCTCTGTGTAGGTAGCTCTGTGTGTGTGAGGGTGGCTCTGTGTGTGTGGGTGGCTCTATGTGAATGACTGTGTGGGTGGCTGTGTGTGTGGCTCTGTGTGGGTGTAAATCCAATAGGTCATGCATATGCGAGCGATTAAGCTATTGGCATTGTAAATGAGAATGCCATTTATTTAACGATTAAGCTATTGGCAATGTAAATGACAATGCTATTTATTTATGATTTTAAAAAAAAATGTCATGAGCAATGCCAATAGCTCTACCTTTAATAATGCCGAGACCATTGCATTGTAAATGCTTGTTATGATTTGACTGTTAGTAGAGAGGGTGACCAGCCACACATGCTCGTGAAGGATGGTGTGCATAGAATGCCCACTTAGAGGTCATACTAGAATATTCTGCAATAAATATAAGATCCCGACAATGTTATAACTTTTTAAAAAGCATAAGACTAAATCACAATACAAGTTCAATAGAATAATACAAATATGTAATTCCTTTTCCACACAGCAAGTTGTGTTCAACACAGTTTTGTGGATATTCTGGCACTCACAAAAATGCAGGGAGGGACACTTGCAAGGGTAGAGGTACTGATGGTGCTGCTCAGAAGCTGTGTGTGGCCTGCAGGGCAGACCAAAGTCAGAAAGTTCTAGATGGCTGGCTTGTACACATTTTACTATCTTTACTGGACATTCATGGATATCGTGTGTTTTAGGCAGGCCGTAATTATTCCAATACATGCCGTCGGTATTACCAGCAGCTGTTTGGCAGGCAATGAGATCACAGAGAAGTGGGGAATGTCTGGGTCTGCCTGACACTCCTTCAGCTCCTGCAATCCCTTTGGGTAGGGGAAGGGGGATTGCTTATACAACACGGGTCAGTAGCACTGAAAAAGCAGAAACTAGGTGTGCCAAGTCAAGGTGGTTAGCCTCATACTTTGTGGTCATATGTATGGCTGCTAGAGAACCACACACAGGGTTGTGACTGGGTCTATACGTCACGGTGAGCACAGCAACATACTAGTCTCTTGGGAGTGAGGCACCCCAGGATAGCCATGCTGCAATAGTGGATAACCCTCATTTCTTGAGCTCTCCCATAACGGAACTGGGACCAGGTGCTCTTTATTTCAGTCCCTCATTAGATGGCAATGAGAAAACCACTCTTAGTAACTATAATATTTGGGTTTGGCTAAATAGCAGTGTCAGGATTCACCGAGTAGCCACTGTAGCTTCCTCGAGACTGTTGGTCAGCTCCCTGTCCTGGCCCCGTTTGGCACGATCTAATGTGTGGTTTCCTTGTTCCTCTGGCAGACTGAGAGATTCCAGAGGTAATCCGAGTCATTGAACGAAAGTACTGTAAAGACTGTATATATTTCCCCTCCCTAAGATGGCCGCTCAATGTTCCATTTACTGTATTCGATAGATGCGCCCTCTAGTGGACGTCTGGAAGGCGCGCGCTCCTAACTGCGCACTTCAACGAAGATTCCGTTCGAGAAGCTTGTTCCAGTTGTTGCTCTGCGTCAACAATTCATGACGGGAGGAAAACAACAAATATCAAGGGCGTTCTAAGTATCATAGTATTAGGGTTTGCAGAGCCTTTCCCGAGAGTATCCTTGTCGTGCGCTCTCACTGCTCAGAGAGGCACCTTGGTCTGACGAAGTTCCCAGTTGCGGTCTCAGGGCTGCGACAACTGTCATCTCAATATCCTATGGTTCCTCAGGAGAAGGCGAGTGTCGAGGAGGACTAGAACAGACACGACGAAGTTGAGTATTCAGCTGAAGAGAAACTTAAACTCTACAAGTAAGGCGTTACATCTTCTCGTCAAGTCAGCAAATATCCAAACTGTATTGCTTCCACTCGCATTTCCCCGCAGGACATTCCCCTCTTGCGCATCTCCTTGCCTTTCCTCCCCCTTGTACCTTCCTTTATCCTTTTTGCGTGCTTCAGAGATTCAGTGAACTTTGTTGGCACTTCTGAACCGAGGATATCTTGCACAGAACCCCAAAGACAAAGTCTGACGAAGAACTTCACAGGTACAATTCAGGTTGATAGAGAGAGTGAGTGCAAGTGTAGAAATAATCTGGGTAGAAACACTAATGTTCGTATATGTCTTCACTGCAGGAAGTTCAGTCAGATAACATTCCTAAATATAGAAGAGAGGCAAATACCTGGGCAGAAACTGGTAGGACAAGTTTCCTTTATCATTTACGAATTGTCAGCACAGTGTAAGAAGGTTTGTGGTATATTCTCTCTATTTTCCCCTTCTGTGTACTAGGCACCTACAGAAATGGCAGCGTGAGGAATAGCAGTCGCTGGAAGTAGGGTGCCAGTCGAAGTACAGGTATTCTCTTCTCTGTCCACTTCCCCTTTCCCCACTGCTGGTGGACTTGCTCTTGAAGCGAGGGTACCGGTGGAGGGGTGATCGGGACATTCGTCAGTACTGCCTCTGCGAAGCGTTGGAGCACCTGGATATCGTGACAAGCAGCATGAGTCTCTGAAGCGCTCCACATTGTATGCAGTGGTCCTCAATGCAGCTCACCAGCATTTGGGTCTTGGTTCTTTGAGTTGTTAATGCATGTCCTCAGTACACAGGGTGGCCTACATCCTCCTTTTCTCCTAATCAAAGCAATGTAAATATTTTCTGACATACTTCAAGTCTGATCACAACTTGTGTGGGAGGATAGCAATTTGCACAGTCCCTGGAATAATATTTCTGTGGCAGAGTCAACCAACACCTTCTGCTACAAGTCAAGGTGAAAATACTTTCCTATCTCACAGAACCAGCTTATGTCCTCATACATGTGCAATTGGAAATCCAAATCCGTCACTCAGGACACCTGCTTTAAGGCGATACAATTGGGCTCTGGTGCATTTTGCTTAAATTTTAATTTGGCTTGTTGAAAATGAGCAACCCGTTATATTCTCAAAGGTGTGGTGTCATGGTGATGGCAGATAAATTCATCAAGTTTACCGGATTCAGACATTTCCTCAGCCCACCAGGCACTTGTTCATGGGCATCAGTCAACTTCAACCAGAGTTCACTACAGGGAGTGTGAATGGGCATTCAGCATGTCTCCTTTTATCAGTTGTCATAGCACCCACATCCAAGGCTTGAGTCTTTGTAAAGGTGGTACTTCTGCCAAGCCCCAAGAGCCCAAAATGGTCTGAAGCAGTGCAGTATGCAGAAGAATCTCTACCTGTTCTTTTGAGAGTTTTGTGGATGAGGAGTACACACACAACCAGGATGCAAAGGCCTAGTCATCTATTGGGGAGAAGGGTGTGCATGCTATGACATGGAGAGTGGGGTAGGCAACTATGCTGTCTATCTTAGCAAGGCACCTTCTTGGGGATAAAATGTATATTGGGGAACCCCAACCCTTGTATACGCCTCAATCATGCTATAACCGCACCATATACTTTGGGGAAAGTGAGTTGTTCCAATCACACAAACCACACTGATTTAACAATGAGGGCCAGTACTCTCTCTCCCAATCTAGTAAGTAGGTTAGAAGGACTGCTACCATCAATCAATACTTGTGTCATGGCCTGGGCATGAACACAGCAGTCACCCATGCTAACTGTGATCCACTTTGGGAGAACCTCACCTCAAGCAGTGTAGAGTGCTCTGCTACTGACCAACTCACTTAAGAATCATGTTTAGCATGGCCACAGGACTCAAGTGATGAGACTCCTGTGCAGAAAAGAAGCTGGGTACTTTAGAAATGATTAAGATAGTAGCCAGGGGTACAGGCTTTGCAAGATGATGAACAGACAGGATTAGGTGATGCTCCGGCAACAGTCCAGTTATCATTCAAGATTCTGGGGTGCAGGGGGGCCACCCAGCTGCCTCAAGTCAGACACAGTGTAGGACGAATAGGAGCACTTAACACTGACTGCGTATACTGTGAACAAAGCCACAGATGGTGTTCGGCCTTTGCAGCCTCTGCGAACTCCTGGTTGCACTTGGAATTGGCGCTCCGTAAGCTCAAGGTTGCTTCCCGAAGCTCTAGGAGACGTACTGGAAGGACCTGCTGCCTTGGGGAGTGTGTGCCTCTGAGAATGAAAAAGTATGGGGGCTCCAAGTGGAGTGAAAGCTACGCAGGGCAGAGGTGAATGACTGAAGCAGACGTGGCCATTCATATCAGGAAGTGGAAGTGTTAATATCATATCCGGAAGAGGAAGTGTTAATATCTGTTGAAACATGTAGAAACAACTGAATAGTGTTGGATAGTACTGGTGCTATCCTGATGAAAGAGTGATTGGCATTACTGTTACAAATTTAAATAAATAAAAATATTTAAAAAAGATATGAGCAGGCCAGCACAGTCAGAGTAGCAGGAACACTCCACATTACAGGTCGTCAGCCAGATTTGAGAAGTTAACCAAATGCATTAGGTTAGTTTCCTTTCATGAAGGGCACAGGAAAGGGTGAGAGAGTAATGGTGAACACTACAAAGAGAGCTGTAGGCAACACTCATAAAATGGAGACTTTGAAGTGGTAGCCTGGAGGCAGGTGGCAGTTGGAAGAGAAAGCGGCACTAGCAGGGTTAGGACTATGATGGGTGAAATAAAGGTTGATGTTATGAAAAAAGGGGATAATACGGTTAGGGAAATTAATTTAACCAAAAATTAAACACTGAAAGTAGTAAACCAATAATGGTTATTATAAATGTTAGGTGGAGCATGTGATCTCAAACAAACTGCCAATTAATCAGCTTAGGAAATAACTTAGATAATAGATGAGTAAAACTCCACACTGGGCCGTTTACTCAGGAGTGAATTACAAATGTGGCTTAAGGTGCACATTCTGAATAACACAAATGTTCATGCAGTTCAGTAGAATTTGCTTGGTTTACTGTGCCTACAAGAGAAGTGACACATCTTGAGAATCGGAACTGATGAGCTACAAACCAGTTTGGAAAAAAATCTGTTTGTCTACTTCTCGATCATGCCCTGCAAAGAGACGTCCACACTGGATTTCCATGAATATCAAGGGATTGTATACTTGGAGGTGATAGATTTGGGCAGTGGGAGCTGATACTTCACAATTGGAATAGGACCTGTGCATCGCTGTATTCATAAAGAAAGATAATAAGGATGAACTTACAATGTTTGAATAACTATCACTTCCATTGTCAACTTTGAGTAAATCATATTTGCTTTGAGGAAATTTCAAAGTAGTTCAATATACTTGCCTGGAACACACAGCAAACAGTACTCCCGCTTACATGCATGACGCACAGTCTAGTCTCAAACAACTTGCATTTATCGTTGGTGGCTAGCTGGAAGCGTGACAGAGAATGTACCATTTTCTTGGCTTCACATAATCAGTGGACTACAGCAATTTATTCTGTATACTCCTGCTCTTTTGTACATCAAGCTAGTACTGAAATTCTACCTCAAATCTTTAGCAAACCAATGTCCAACTTGACTGAACTATTCTAGCATTTTTTTAAATATGCAATTTGCGCAAATATTGTGTGAAATATATTTTTGATAATTATTGTTTTTAAAGATGCAAGAAGTCATAGTCAATGAACTAATGACGTTGCACTTGGAATGAGTTTCTTATGCCAAAGAGAAATGTAAAGTATACTTGGAAAAGTTATGCCATATTTTCATGTAATACACTATTATTTTGAAAATGAATGCGGTTTCCGGTGTTTTACTCGATTTGCTCCTGTTCATTTCCTCTTCCGAATCAGTGTCGCACTGCAAAACCATGACTCCCTTTGTCAATGGCCATCTCGTATCATTTCTGGTTGATAAGAAAGATACCCATTCTATAGTTCGTTCTATGTAAGTTCCAAACCTATCCTCTTGTGAAGAGAAGTCTAAGTTGCAGGGACAGCAATAAACAAAGTGTTGATCAAGTTTCAGCAGACGTGCCAATCAAAATAAGAAGAATGCACAATGAGCTTCAATTTATTCTATGCGATTCAAGTCCAGTTATCTTTCTTGGAAGGGATCTTCTTTGCAAGATGAATTGTGTTATTTATTGCACACAGAATGGTGTCACAGTAGAAAGACAAGATGAGGATTCACTTTTAAACTTTGTGCAAATGACTCAAAAGTTGAGACATACCCAGTGTTGACAAAAAAGACCTCCCTCCAGATTTAGGATTCATTTAGAGAAGAGGTATTTGCATTATTCAGGGACGAAAATTCCCTAGAACTACACAATAACTAAAGAAGCTGAAGAGGGAAAGAAACCGGTGTTCGAGAAAATGAAATGATTGAGCAGGGAATCCTTCAAGAGGTCCTTGGTAGTCCATGCAATTCACCTGTAATAGCAAGTAAGAAACCCAGTGGCAAATGAAGAACTGTTTAAGATCTCCAAAAGATTAAAACAAATGTGGTTCCATACCGTCCTGTGGTACAGAATCATGTGGTAATATTGTTCCAAATCCAGCAGAGACAGAATGGTACATAGGCATTGACTTTTGCTAATCATTCTTCTCAGTCCAATTGCACGAGGATTTTCAGTTCCTCTTCGTATTTCAATTTTTGAAAAGGGTTCTCGTGTGGTGTAGAATTCCACAAGGGTATACAAAAGCCCTTCAATTTTCTCCCCCAAAAGTGCCATAAAATATAGTCCTTGTTCAGAACATAGATCCATCTTTGTTAGCATCCAAACAAAAGAGGATTATACATTTGATACCACTGCATTGTTGAATTATTTGATGAGAAATGGGCATAAAGGCTCCCCAATAAAAATACAGCATTGTGAGAAGGAAGTTAGCTATCTCAGACACCATATTGAAAAGGGGGCTGAAAAGTCTCAAAACAACACATTTCTGCAATTCTGAAATTGAATCCCCTGACCACCCAGAGGGGGGTTCACAATGTTTCTGGGAATTATTGGTTATTGTCCCCAGTGGAATACACATTTGTCCCACATTGCAAAGCCTTTAATAAGGCTGACAAGTAATGATGGTCAAGATACCGCACCATTTGGTGAGGAGTGCTTTCAATCATTTAAGAAACTGAAAAAAAAGTAAATCAATCAATCAATCAGTATTTATTATAAAGCATGGCTAACCACTTGATAAAGTATCTAGGAGCTTGCAGGTTCCAGAGGCTTATTTGAAAAGCCAGGAATTGAGGGACATTCAGAATTCCTGAAGAGGGGTGATGGTCCGGAGGTGCGTGTGAAGGCTGTTCCAGGTTTTTCTGAGATGTTGGAGAAGGAGTGTCCTCTACTTCAGCTTCACTAGATGCGGGGAGTATGGGCAAAAGAAAGGGAGGCAGAGCGTAGTCTTCTTAAAGGCTGGTGGAAGTTCAGGTGGTGGCTAATGTAGGTGGGTCCTTGGTTGTGTGGGTCAGCAGCGTGAATTGTCATCTCTTCTGTACGGGGATCCAGTTTAGTTTCCTGAGGTGGGGTGTGATGAGGGTTTGTCGGGGAAGGCCGGGAATGAGTCTGGCTGCAGTGTTATGTATGGTCTGAAATCTCTGTAGGAGGTGTGCTGCAAGTCCTACGTAGATGGCATTGGTGGTGGCCAGTTGGCTAATGATGAGGGCTTGTGTCATGGTGAGTTTCATGTGTAGTGGTAGCCACTTGAAGATCTTAAGTAGCATGTGCAGAATTACGAAGCAGGCGGAGGAGACTGTGTTGATCTGTGATTTAATGGTGAACTTGTTGTCGATGATGATTCAGATGTTTCTAGAGTGGTTAGAGGGTGTGGGCACAGCTCCTAATTCTGATGACCACCAGGAGTCATTCCATGTGTTGCTGCTTGGCCAAAGATCAGTACTTCCGCCTTGTCTATGTTCAGCTGCCGGCACTTGTTGTCCATCCAGTATGCAACATATGACATGCATCTGCAGAAATTGGTTCTGGTGGTGGTTGGGTTGTCGGTGAGTGAGAGGATGAGTTGGGTGTCTGCTTAGAAAATCATGTTGAGACCGTGCGATCAGACTATGTTGGCCAGCGGGGTCATGCGTAGAAGAGCATAGGGCTGAGGGAAGGGCCCTGGGGACACCGCAGGTGATCTTAGGTTCAGTGGTGACAGGTGGAAGGTGGATTGCCTGGGTTATTCCGGTGAGGAAGAAGGTGATCCATCTGAGAGCGTCCCCTTGGATGCCAATGTAGTGGAGTTTTTCGATCAGTGAGTGGTGGGATACAGTGTTGAAGGCTGCCTCGAGGAAGATCAAAGCTGCTGTTTCTACTCTGTTGAGGAGGGTTCAGATGTCTTTGGCAGCTGTGCCAGGGTGGTTTCGGTGCTGTGATTGCTGTGGAAGCTGGATTAAGAGGTGTTGAGTAGTAGTTCTGCTCCAGGTGTGTCATGAGTTGATTGCTGATAACCTTTTCCAGTACCTTCACTGAAATGGGAGTAGGGAGATTGGTAATTTGTTTTTCAGTTCGCTGGAGTCAACGGAGGGTTTTAGGAGTAGTGATCTGAGACTTCGGCGTGTTTTATGGTTTCAGAAATTGTTGCAGTGTTGAATAGGGTGGTGAGTTCATGGCCAATCGTTTTGGTTTCCGATGCTGAAGATATGGTGCGGGCATGGGTCTGAGGGAGCTCTTGAGTGGAAAGATTTCATGTTGGAGATGGTGTCCTGGGTGGAGATGATGTTCCAGGTGGTCAGTGTGTGGTTAGTGTCGGTTCCAGTGGTGGCATATCTGTTGAGTAAGTCCATAGGTGTGGGTTGGGGTACGAAGTTTCTGTATGTGGTTGTGATCTTGACATGGAAGAAGGGAGGGAGGTTGTCGCACAGCCCCCATGTGGGTCTGATGATGTTTTCGTTGGCAGATGGGTTGGAGAATTCCTCAACCTTGTTGAAAAGTTTCTTGTTGTTGTTGGTGCTGGTTTAGATGCGTGCTGCAAGGTCGGTCTTCTTTGTTGCCCTCAGCAGGTGGTGCTAGAGGTTGAGGGAGGTCTTGAAGGCTGCCCTGCTGATCTGAGTTCTTGGCTGTTCCAGCTGGCCTTTTTGGTGGATTTACTCTGGATTTTTCTCTTGATGGAGATGATGCTGTCTGCGGAATTGGTGATCCAGTCGTTAACGTTTTTCACTCCCTGTTCGAGGTTGGGAGCAGGGTTGGAGGAATTGAGGGCGTTCACCCAGCTGGTTTCTAAGATTTTGTTCCACCTCCGGAATTAATTGCTCTAACGAAGGTTTGCTGCTTGTCAGGGAATTTGAATGTGACTATCTATACAAATAGCTGCTATAGTTTTGGTGTTGTGCTTGACTGAGGTCAACTCTGAACACAAAGAAGATTCATGACATCCTCAGGTGCTCCAATTAAAAAATAGCATGTACATATTGGATTTGTTGGATGCAATTCCGAAACCAAAATAAGTGGCAATTGTAAAGTGTCAAGTCCATATGGCTGGCATGATTTGGTTACAGTAGGAAACAAGTATACAGATCAAATAAAGTATTGAGCCTTGCAGGAAGGGACAATCATTGAGCAAAATGAATAATCATGTCATTACGTGGCCTCATCAAGTTCTCCTGACTACCTATAGTTCAGTTAATATGTGCGGGAGCGCCTCAATGGAACCACGCTGCTCGCACAAAAAGAGTTATAGCAGTTGAAACGGAGGACGAGGCAGGAGCGGACTATTAAGGTGCAAAAACTGCTGAACATAGTGATAGTTTAAGTGACAGTTAAGGCCAAATTCACAGAGTGTTTCCGGGGGGGGGGGGGGGGGGGGGGGTAATGAAGAAATGTATTTTCTAAGTGGTAAAGATCAAGTTGACAATAAAGTCAAAAATTCAAGGAATAATCTAAAGCAACAGTTTCAAGTGAGTGAGTGAGAGTTCAGATGAAGAGCTTGAAACTCGAGCAGCCCAGTGTAAAAGTGATGAGAGTGAAGGGCTGTTGCCATACAAAAGAGCAAAGCACGGGTGGCAGCAACCAGAAATAGACTCTGATCAATTTATTGAGCATGACAAATTACAACTGAAAATCACAGTTAAAAAGACCTCCTTCCCCCCCTTGGAAGTATAAAATTCATTGCAGAAAGGCAAAACATAAGAAAGCCTGAACAAAGTACAAGATAAAGTGAAAGTTGAAGTTGAAGTTATGAGAAAAACCGAGAACTAAAGACTGTCACAGAGGAAGTAAGGTTGAAGAAAATGAAGAGAAATGCAAACAGAAAAACTGTGGGCCAAAGTCAGAGACAGGAAAGCTGTCAGCCTGGAAGGCAGAAGAGATTGAAACATTGACTGGTAAATAATTTGCCAGAAGTAAAGCTCCTAATCGGAAGTATGAATCACCAAAGGGGGTATATTGGACTCCAGTATCAGAGAACGACACAGATGAAGATGATTTTTTATTTTACAATAAATAGGTTCCGTGACCATGACCACAATCTGGAGTTTAATGCAGAGGAAAAACCAACTTGAGCCTGAAGAAAATACTTTGAAATGTGTGTTCACGAAAATCGAGATATGACACAGAAATGTTGTTTAAAGTTTGGAAAAGACTGAAAACAGATTACATGCAGAGGTAATCTTATTAGGGGATTTGGTGGAACTGATTTTGATTTAAAAATATTCAAATTAACAGTAACTGAGGTTTGAACTTGTAAAAACATTTGGGGGTGGGGGGGGAGAACTGAACTTGATAATCTTGATTTTTTTTCCTTGCCTGTCCTAGAAGAGAAACAGATAAAGAAGAACTTTACTTTTTGTTGTGCCACAAGCTACATTTTGTTTTTGGTCTCTAACTTAAAATTAGGATACAGGGGGGCTGACTGACTAAAGTGGCTCGGTAAACCAGCTCTTTACCCCGGTAATATCCAAGCAGTTATCTGATCCCCCGGCCTGCTCTGGGTGTGCTGGGACTGGTGATCGAGGTGGGCAGTGGCTGAGCAAAGCTCTGGGACGCGGGCCAACATTTGCCTGCTACGATCGATGGGACGCTTGTGACTGGCAGTGAAGCCCCGGGCTGGATTTCAGCCATAGCACCCCATATCAGATATCAGAGCGCCAATGAGAGGGTGATTTGGTCAACATCAGTGCAGAAGTAAGAGGCCGGGGGCGGAGACACAATCTGTTTCTTCCGCCCACCTATGTGCAGAGGTTTAATCACAGTGGATCCATTTGTGCAGTGTTTCCAGTTGCCTGGTTGGAGATGAATGGCCGCACCGCCTTGCCCCCCAGAAAGTGACTGATTTTGCCTTGGGTGCCTGTGATTACAAGTGGTGGTGGCTGGGGTGAAGGAAAAGAGGACAACGAGGCAGATTGCAACAAGACAAAACCTGACAGAGGGAAATGCCCTCGACAAAGGGTCAGGCAATCAGGGAGACAAACCACACGGCCCCAAAGAACCAAATCACTGCGTACCCTGCAATATACAAGGGGTTAACATCTCCTACATCTAAGAAGCCAGGGGGGCCGTATCACCTGGAAATACCTGTAAGGCTGCACAGGTGTTTTCACTTCCCTGTGGCAGGCGACAGAGAGTACCAGGGAGATCGCCCCCCTTTTTCATCCAACAAACCCACTGGTGATTGAAAACATGACTGGGGGTAAAAGTATTAAGGGGACCCACCAGAGGAAGTTGGACAAGTTCACCCTCCCAAAGGAGACACGGGGGCAAAGTCCACCTGAGATCAGACTTTGGATGGGGTCTCGGCTACACCTTAAGAAGCCTCCTTCTCAACGACATATTGGAGGCAATCCGGGGTGTGGCAACTGCCCTGGAGGGCTGTATAGACACATCACAACCGAAATATCCCTGATCTGTGCAGACTTCCGAAATATGGGAACCAGAATCCACCAGAAAGACACAACATCAGCCCTTCTCCAAGACACCTCGACCCTCAAGGACAAGGTGAGAGATCTAGAAACAACTACAGTGCACTTGGAGGCCAGACTCGAAGACTATGAAGGGAGATTGAGCCGAAATAATGTTCGTATTCTAGGGGTCCCAGAACAAGCAGACCTCTTTGTGGAGGGAACTAATCCTGAAACATCTACAACCTTGTGGTTTGTCTAAATTCATGTCAGTTGAACAAGCCCATCGCGTGCCGGGTGGCGGTGCCCACCCTGGAGCGCTGACCAGGCCGATACGGACTCATCTCTTCAACTTCAGGGACAGAGACAGGGTTGCAGGCAGCCCGTGCGGCCCCACCAGGAAGCTACGAAAATGCTCAAATAACCTTCTTTCGGATTCTACCCTGAAGGTGCAGAGACACTGTTACCTATCCATAAAATAAGCACTCTGAGACAAAGGAGTGAAATATTTAATGCACTTCACGGCGAGGTTGCAGGTGGAGACTGAGGGCAAAACATGTTTTTTTGATACTCCGGAAACAGCATGGGCATGACTTGATGGATGAGGCACCATTGGTGGTCCCTCTGCCAGGTCACATGCAGGGAGATGGAGAGGAAAGCAGCCACCAAATATAATGGGGAGGAGAGAGAGGGAAGGAATATGTGGGGAGGCTCCCTCCACAACTTATCAAGGGAATTAAGCTCTGGAACTGCTCTAGATATTTGAGTCAAGGAAAACAACCAATGTACAAAATGAGAACAGTCTGACCTGAACAGAAGCTACCTTGTGGGTCCCTGGAGGGAGATGGATGGAGGATAAAGTAGCTGAGCAGATGCGGGTGGCACCGGGTGGGGTTGGGACCCTCCTGCGGACAGTCCAGTTGTAGAGTAATGAGCCAGGGGGCAGATCAGATCGCTTTCAGGGAGGGGCTGCGAACGCGGATGTCCACAACCCCTAAAATGTTTCTATGTAGGGTGGGTTGACAGGCGCTTTGCTAAGTTGAGAGAGGTGGGCACAATTAGTACCATTAGGCAGGGATGCGGGGAGGGGGGTTTGTCTCAAGGGAAAGGGGATACTATGGTGGATGGGTCTTCTGTTTTTAGCGTTACACTTTATAAGGTTTAAGCGATACCACAGTACACAGTCATTGCATAGTGCCAATAAGCAGCAGAAACTAAACCAGATACTCACGTCAGTTAGAACTCCTCCTCCAAATAGACTAGGGAGTGGAATCACAATGTCCAGGATGTTTGTCCACTAGTTACCACCTATATGGTAAATATTAAAAATATCCCGGATATCCGCTTAATGCCGTGGAATGTAAACGGTCTGGGAGATAAGATCAAACAGGGTATTGTCTTCCAATATTTGAAGAGGCATTCCCCAGACGTAGTCCTCCTGCAAGAAACCCATCTTCTTAGGAACGCGTGTAAAGCACTAGACCGCTGGGGTTTCAAAGTTGTGGTGCATGTGGGGTTCACAGCCAGGTCAAGAGGAGTAGGCCTACTCCTCAAGAAGAGTTTCCCATTTATTGTGGAGAAAGTATGGACAGACCGGGCAGGTAGATACGTAGCACTCACTGAGAAATGGGAGGGGGAAACTATTAATATACTCTCACTGAATGTACCACCAACGCTACACGGGGTGACACTCCCAGAGCTTGGGGTCTTGTGCTGGGATGCCACGAGACACCTCTTCCTGAGTAGTGATTTCAACATGACTCCAAATGATGCTTGGGATTGTTCCGACTAGAAAGACTCATGTAACACCACACATCTGGCTGAGTTTCACAGCACATGGGTATGGCTGATGTCTGGAGAACACGTAATCCCTCCACCCGAGAATTTACATTTCACTTGAGCACTCACAATAGTCTGTCGCAAACTGACCTCTTAGTTTTGTTAACATCTCAACTTCCTGTCTTTGGGGAGGTAAGACACCTGGCTCGGGGTATATTGGACCACTCCTCGCTCTGGGCGAGATACAGAGTTGAAAGAGACAGATCCAATCACACAATCACAATTAACACCTCATACGTTAAGATACCAAAGTTAAGGAAAGAAATTACGAGGGCGACAAACCAATACTTCATAGAGAATGAAAAGTCAGTTGAATCAGCAGTGACACTATGGGAGGCATATAAAACAGTAAATAGAGGTCAAGCCCCCTCTCTGATGGTGGAGATTAAGAAAGACAAAATGAAACAGGTAGAAAGGTTAGAACACTACATCCTTGAATTAAAAACACAACTAATAAGAGCAGTGGATGAAGGCACGAGGCACTCGCTAAGCCTTACACTACAAGAATACAAAGACCTAACAACAGCAACCACCAAGGCAGCAGCCAAAATGGTCCAGCACCGAGTATATGAGTTCAGAGACAAAACGAGTAAACTCCTTGCCTGGCTTGATAGACGAGAAAGGGCGAGCCACTGGGTGGCAGCCATCCAAACCACAGAGGGCGGAAATCTTTGCAAACCTCAGGCAATAGCAGAAGCTTTTGCAGCCTACTACCAACATGTTCATTCCTCTGAGACGACGTTCACTGTCCAGGACTCCTTAGATCTCCTCAAAGATAGACCCCTTGCATCCTTTACCACTAAGGACGTGCAGCTCTTGGACAGTGAGTTGACCTCAAAGGAGGTAACGCAGGCAATCGTATCTCTTCAGTTGGGAAAGCCGTTGGGCGCTAATGGGATCCCAATAGAATATACAAAACCATAGCTAAAAATACAGTATCCTATTTGTTCATGATGTATAAAGAAAGCAAGGAGAGGGGGGGGTCTTGCCTAGAGACCAACAGTTGGCCTTAATTGTAGTAATCCACAAAGAAGGGAAACCCCACAACCAGTGTGGATTATATCAGTCTATATCCCTGCTTAATGCCGAGACAAAAATCCTAGCAAAATTGTTGGCCCTCCAACTTGTTCCAATTGTAACCAGATAGGTACACCCGGACCATTCCGGGTTGATGCCCAGGCTCAACACAGCTCTTAACTTGCGACACCTCCATGGGGTCCTGGGGTGTGTAAATAGAATCCAAGAAAATGCAGTTGTGCTATCGCTTGACGCTCTTATGGCCTTCGACACCATTGAATGGCCATATCTATTCGTGGTCCTTGAGCATCTGGGTGCAGGGCCCCGATTCCTGGCCTGGATACAACTCTTATATACTGAACCATTGGCACAGGTTGTAGTGAATGGTAGAGTGTCACAGATTTTTTCCTTACAGCGAGGAAGGAGACAGGTTTGCCCCTTGTCCCCGCTATTTGCACTAGTGCTTGAGCCGTTGGCGACATGGACCCGCAGAGACCCTTCGAGCCGCGGATTCAGATGGATGGTAGAATGGGAGGACAACATATCATTAAATGCTGATTATATTCTTCTCTATGTTGCGTTGCCCTACTCCTCTATTTCCAGAATTTTAAATATCTTCACCTCATTCAGGTGATACTCCAGTTTCACGATAAACTGGTCCAAATCGGTGATCCTTGTCTTACATGGCCCGACACCACGACTTCCGGAGGATTATGAGGACCAAGGGATGTTGGAGGAATTACGATATTTAGGAATATTTGTTACACCCAACAGGGATTTATTTACTACTAAAAATCTCCTCTCTCCACTTACTAGACTGAAGGGGGATGTGCAACACTGGCGCTCACTCCCCCTCTCCCTGCTAGGCAGGGCAGCCCTTATAAAATGATGACCTTACTGCATTTTGTATGTATTTTACAGAATTCACCCTTTCCGCATACATATTTTAGGACAATTCAGGGCAAGGTCGGAACCTTACTGTGGGATGGGGCAGCACCTAGAATTGCTCCCAACAAACTATCCCTTGGATGGTTTAATGGAGGGATAGCCCTACCAGACATCCAAACGTGCCATACGGTGGCCCAATTGACAGTAATCAATCAATTGGGTCACCAACCTATGACAGAACCAGCCTTCCGTATGGACAGCTTGGGCCTGCAGCCGGGTTGGCATCTATGCGCATTGTATACCAAACCAAGAAACTGTCCCCTAGAGAGGCCAACGGTCTTGACAATCCAATTCTGGCACTTGACACTCAGTAAACTGGGCTGGAAGAATAAGATCACCCTAGCAACACCCCTGTGGGATTCAGACCTTCCAGGGGATTTGTGCAAGAGAAAAGGATTCAACAAACGGGACTTGCTGGGCATCTCTCGGGTAGGAGACATATGTTCACATAAGGGAATTATCCCCATCAAAGACCTACAAAAAACTTACAATTTAGCCCCCACTGAGGCATTTTGATATATACAACTTAGACATGCCTTGATGGCAAGAATACCCAGAGAGGAACCCCTGTCAGTCTCATCACCCCTAGAAAATAGACTACTTGAGGAACACATCTCCCAAAAGTCCATCTCACTCATCTATGAGAAGCTAGTAAACAATGCCCCAGACATCTTGAAACAACGGCAAGAAAACTGTGAGAGAGATGTTGTTGACATGCAGGAGGAGGAGTGAGGCCCTAAAATAAACAATACTGACTTATTTGTATCTAAATTGTTCTGGAGAAGTAGTGTATAAGAATGTATTGAGTTTAGGAAAAAAGGATGATCCTAGTATGAAGGGAATGAATACTAGATATGCACCCATTAGATTATCAAGGTCCACTCTATGCAAATCCGGGTTTTTATTATTTGTCAAATGGTACATATTCTAATATGTACAACAGTACAGCGGATGTGGCTTTGGGAATGGTTTTGCCTCTTGGGGTACCTTGTAGGTACAGCAGACCAAATATAAGAGGGGTAAATAGAACACTGACCAAGAAATTCTGTGAGAGAGTTACTGATTTGGAAGTAAAGAATTACAGTAATGGTATCACTTTTGGATATATATTTTTTCCTCTATTATTACGTTTGGTGGTACCGCCATGGCCCGGGGTGAACGAGCTAGAGAGTACTTTGTGTGTAAGTTGCAAATTGTATCTAACTCTTCAGTGGCAGCTTTACGGGACATCATGACACAGTTGGAAAGTATGCGCATAAACTCTGAACAAATGAGATATCCAGTTGATTTTATTCTAGACAAAAGCGGTGGTGCATGCGCAATAATAGGAGAGCAGTGTGTGGTCGGTATTAAGACTAAGGAAAAGAATATTACACAGCATATTTTAGACATTTTGGAAAATGTATAAGGAATGGAGAGCAGAAATTGGAGTTGGTCTCTGTTCTGTGGTTGGGTATGGGTTTTTAGAAAAGGTGATTTATTTAATTGTCCTTTTAATATGCTGCTGTGTTTTGATTCAATGCCTTCCCATATGGTGCTCATATTGTACTACTTACCTCACTCCGAAAATAATTTCAATTCATGATACATTCACCAACATCACTGGCGGGTCCTCAGGCATACCTATTCCCATGACCTGAACTGACCACTATCTAGTGACGTTAACCATCCCCTGCAACTTAAGTGCTGTTATAGCATCTACCTCTTCAGTTCAGAAACGGCCATGGAGAAAACTCCATCTTGATGAACTCCATGACATTCTGGCATTACATCCCCTACCTCCGAGTGAAGACCTGGATGCAGGATACGACCAGTTCTGCCTTTGGATCACCCAGGCGCTCGACACTCTTATCCCTGCCAGATGGACCAAGGCCCGCACCCATACGGCGAGTCCTTGGTACAACTCAGAACTTGCCGCCTTGAAAAAGGAATGTAAGAAGGCAGAGAGACGCTGGAGGAAAAGTTATGTTGCCAGCCTTAAACAAGATTATGTCCTGCATCAAAAATCTTACCACCGTAAAGTCTGCAGAGTGAGAGCGGCATATTATGCCAGTGAAATCAACAACAGCTCTAACACCTCAAAATCGGTCTTTAAAATTTTGAAAGACCTCACGGCAAAACAAACTGTCAACGCCATTACTACCTCGCCTGACCTCTGTAACAACATGGCTAATTTCTTCACAGACAAAATCAAGAAGATATACGACACCTTCCCCAAAGACCCACAGGCACCGGTCACCTTTGATCCTTCCAGGCATTCCCTCATTTCTTTTCCCACACTTGACCGTGATACTTTCTCTAAAATCTGTAGAAAGATTAAATCCGGGTCTCCGGCAGATCCCTTAAAGCCTGACCTCTTCTGTGACGCTCATGCACTCATCACAGACCACGTTCGTGATTTTATCAATCGGTCACTCTCCACTGCCAGGGTCCCTATTAAATGGAAGCAGGCATGGGTATCCCCCATTTTGAAGAAACCCACCTTGGATCCCTCACTCCCGGAAAACTTTAGGCCGATCTCCCTGCTCCCTTGGCCCGCTAAAGTGGCCGAGGCACACGTTAATAACATCTTGTCCAACTTCCTCCGGACCAATAACATTCTGGACGACTCCCAACACGGGTTTAGAGCTGGTCATAGCACCGAGACAGCCTTGCTCAGTGTTTCTGAGGACCTCCGTTCCATCCTTGACGCCGGCGGCACTGCAGCACTGGTCCTATTGGACCTCAGTGCTGCCTTTGATACGGTGTCACATGAGGTCCTCTTGATGAGACTGGAGGAAATCGGAGTCACAGGGGCAGCCCTGGGGTGGTTTAGAGACTTCCTGTCTAACAGGTCTTTCAGAGTCTCCACCCCCCCTTACATCTCGAAGGAGCATAGCATTGGACAGGGAGTGCCGCAGGGCTCGTCCCTTAGCCCTACCCTGTTCAATGTCTATGTCCGCCCGTTAGCGGAGGTGGCCAGAAGGAATGGAATGGCTTTAGTATCATATGCAGATGATACCCAGTTGGTGGTGGCTTTGAATAACAACAGTGGTCTGGAAGCCCGTCATTTCAAACAGACACTCATCGACATCACCAACTGGATGACGGCGAACTTTCTCCAACTAAATGCCGGTAAAACCGAGATTCTCCTCTTGGGAAAAAACACCGCTTCCTGGGGAGATAACTGGTGGCCTGATATTTTGGGCTCTCCCCCTAAGCCAAAAGACTGTGTTAAAAATCTAGGCGTCTGGATCGACTCGGCTCTAAAATACACCATCCACACCAAGAAAGTGGCCGCCACGTGCTTCGGCATTTTACGCAACATCAGGCCCATCCTGAAGTTTTTTGACTGCCGCACCCGCCAGCTCATCGTCCAGGCGACGATCCTTTCAAGACTGGACTATGCCAGCTCTCTCCTTTTGGGAGCAAACCTGGCCGAAATCACTAGACTGCAGAGAGTCCAGAATGCGGCTGCCAGAGCTCTGGTCGGCCTACCTCGCCACTCTTCTGTTTCTGGAACTTTAAGGAAACTGCATTGGCTCCCGGTGGGAAGAAGGATCCAGTTTAAGGCTCTGTGTTTGGCCTTCAAGATCCTTAAAACCGCCTCCCCCCCACTGCTGAGCCCCCTCCTGTCTGAGTAAACACCCAGCAGATCTCTCCGCTCAGAGGGACAACATCTAGTGACCATCCCACGCACCAGACTTGCTAGAGTTGGGGGACGTTCTTTCAGCCTCCTTGTTGCCAAACTATGGAACAGCCTGCCTGTTACCATACGGGGGATGCATGATCTTTTAGCATTTAGGAAAGCCATTAAAACTCATCTTTTCCAATAATCCGTTCTTTTGTGCACCCTCATTTCGCACTCTGGTCAGTTCGCAGCGCCGGGACGCCCCTTGGCTGGGGCAGCCGCGCGCTATACAAATCCATATAACATAACATACAAATAGAACCATAATGCTTAAAAAAGAGCTTGATACTTTCATGCACCTGGACTAGGGTTTTTTTGTTCAACTACTTCCCTTGCAGATTCTGTCCCTGATGCTACTTGTACTGAAAATGTGTAGTGTTATATTTTTCTTCACGTTGGTTATATTCATATATCGTATCTGACATTATTTTATGTATAGCTATATTTTCCTGTCTTCTGCTAGAATTGTAAAGACTCTTACCTGATAGCAAGAATAAAGGTTATGCGTATTAGCGTAGCATGCTAAAAGGAGAGTCTGCTAGAATTGAAACGTAATATGGTCATCTTACTCGTGTTTTAACCAAAATTATGTTCGCAAGTATATGGCTAATACATTATATTTGCATATTCTGTGTAGACGCAACCAGTAAATACAGAAGTTGTGTTAGTTAGGTTGACATCTGTGCCACCATTTTAGCTCTTGAAGACGTAATTTTCTTTTCCCTCGAAACTGTACTTTGCCTATTTATGAGAAATGGTCCTTGCTAAGTTTCGTTTCTCCAATGCTGAAACTTGCTCATTAGTGCATGCCTTTTCTGTTAAATAGAGGCCTTCTACCACCTGCCTAAAAGGGAGGATAGGCCAGACGACCTTGGATAGTAGATAGCTCGTACCAGGCTGAGGAATCGAAACTTATGTTCTGTGCCCCCATTGTATTACGACAGCTACCAGTACTTTTCCATAATAGGCGGGTTGTGTGGGCTCCGCAACCTACATAATGTAACTTTATGCTTGTTAGAGTCAGTCCCTCGTCAGCCATCACAGGAGGCTGGTCAGACTTGACTCCACTGCAGTGTACATTGTGAATAAACTAGTTTGCTTGTATTCTGTACTGCGTCATCGACTCTTCATTGTTTGGAAGGCAAGAGGAGGTCGAGAGTGACACGGGTGACCCTAGTGGGCCACTTCCTTCAACTTGGGACAAGTAAATTAGAAATGTCATTAATAGTTATGCTACATATTGTGTAATAGGTCATTATTTTTTAGATCGATGCAATTTCAGGTGTTCTACTCAACTTGCTCCTGCTCATTGCGCCTCCCAAACAGTGTCCCACTGCAAAACCATCTCTCCCTTTGTTTCTGCAGAGCATCAAGTGGTGTCAATGCATTAGCGATATGGAATATTATTAGAAAGCGTTTATTGTGAATGAAGCTTCCATCATGTCCTCAAAGTATCATTTTCAAGAACTTCTGCTGTAAGTGTAGTTTTGGTGATTCGATCAGCCATGGTTTAACCGCATGCGTGCGGGCGGAATTCCGCCCGTACGCTGAGATTTACTCATTCCCATGTTTCATGACGAGCTGGGCTCGTCATGAGCGTGCCAGGAGGCTACCTCATGACGAGCCCAGCTCGTCATGAGCGTCGAAGGGGTTAAGAAATGCTTCATTTTTGTTGTACATCGCTAGTGTACTGTTGGTGAGGGAGCAAGCGGAAGCTTTCTCTTACCTTAAGAAATGGGTTAGTACTTAACATTTAGAAAATTACATAGTTGTTTCTGATTTACCAATTCAACCCTAACCATGATTGTACCATGCAGACGTTCCAGAATATAATAATAGTGTGTGAGATTTGTCTATAAAACATTTGGGTTTCCGTCTTTTGGGGGAATTTCTTTTCATTATGTGCAATGGGGAATATACTTTCACTATTTTCTCATGGATGACTTCCCATTTTCCTCCAAGACTCTGTTCATTTGCTTAAACTTGTCATTGGGATGCTGTCAGCAATCTTTACAAGTGTGACACTTAGAATTTTGGTTTAGATTATGCCTAGCTAGGGATTATTAAGTTTTATGATTTAGCATTTATCTGTACAACTGTAATTGGGCCTTCATGGCAATTCATGCTTTTTCCTAAGTACCCAATTTTTACTATATTTCAATAAATTCACTTTTTCCTATTTTTGATCTAGAACGAGGTCCTTTATGCTTCCAATATTGTTTAACTCTGTTTAGTGGCGTTTTCCTGATGAGGAGAGAGGGCCCGCTAGATCAACTGGAGATACTGGTGCCAAATTATTTTTGTAAAAATCGGGGTGATCAAATTTTGGGATATAGATGATTATTGGGGTTTGGCTCCAACAGGAATACAAAATACTATTTGTTTAAATCACAATGGTCAATAAATCTTGGCATTTAAAAAAAATGCAGGAATATGGAGGGAGAAGCTACAGAATATTGGTATTTAAATGTTGAAAATGCAGTCCTGAATATCATGTTGATGCTTTCAAACCTTACCAAAAGAGTAACATTATTGTATATTCATTATCATAACGTCCATTGGTAACCTAAGAGAACAGCAAAGTTTTGAACCTTATAGCCTTGAGAAAACACACAATTAGTAAATCGTATCTTACACTCTGCACTTATGTCTTCAATCAGGGTTCTCTAAAGTTGATTCTGGAGGGCCGGATCCATGCTAGATTTCTAAGATAACTACATTTATCTAAATGGGGATGTGCTAAAAATATGGCACGAATCCGGCCCTCCAGGTCCGACTTTGGGGAACCGGTCTTAAATTATAATGTGTAGGGTCATACATACAGAGCAAAAATGTCTAGCAAAAGTACTTGGATATGTGTAGAAAATATATTAATAATGTTCCCAGTTAAAAATGAAACTTGAGACAAAGCACACTAATCTGATGATAAAATAATGGAGGGAGTTCAAGAGTTGTTTACAGAACTTTATAAATGATATGTTTCTCAAACTTCTGCAGGCATGGATAGATCACCAAATCTAATTTTTAAAAGCACAGTAATGTGGGTAGCAGTACCCAGTGAATCCAAAATAATTTCCAAAATTGTTGTTTAACAGTATGGTATGTGTTTCTTAATAGACTCTGTAAACATTTCCCAGCTAAGAAAGTGTGAGGATCGTACTGCTGTTTTCTCTTAATACTTAATTTAGAATATAACATACATTCTAAGCTGGTGGGAAAGAAATAAAGTAATTTATTGATATCTTGTCATTGTTGGACGTCTCAGTTGCAGGTACCACCTGGAAGTGATGGATTTAACCAGTGGAGGGGACTCCCAAAGAATTATTGATCCGTATAAGAGGGAGTCCGTGTTCTGATTTTCCATGAATGTGAAAAAGGGTTAAGGATAGTACTTGCTTGTTCTACTATCTAACCCTTGTGGCCTGTCAGATAATTATAAATATATTCACCAACATTGAAGGTTTGCTTTTGACGAGATGTGACTATTTATCCGGATAGACATTTGCTCTTAACTTAAAATCCTTATTATGTTCCGGGGTCTTACAGAGAACTTGCCTGTTGCTTGCTGCATCTAAACTGAAACACGCACTGAAAATATTTTTGCGAACAAAGCCACTCTTTCCACCCTGATTAGTAAATTGAGAAATATTACCACATTATCGACACCGCTAACGTACTGAAACAAGCATTGGCACAGCCAATGGACTCGCCTTTGGGACCTTATAAGTGTTTAACCATGCAGTACATTATTCTGGGGCAGTGCCACCAGTGATGAAATAGCTATACAATGCTGTCATGAACCAGTGTGGAATGAAACAAAGAGAGCTTGAGCAACTGGATGACCAGGAATGTCAAATAATGAGCTAACAGTAGCTAGATAATAATAGAATGGAGGGGAGAAATAAAGATACCGCAGGCAACGTAGGTAGACAGGAGAGGCTGAAACAGGGACAATAAATGCTTTTTAGAACTCCGAGAGGGATGGGTACAGAGAGACACGGTGGAGCTGCAGAGAGGAAAGAGGGAGGGCATGCCTTTGGTGGTGAAGTCTGACTGACTACTTGTATTAAAACCTGGTCACAAAGTATGTGACTTAGACTTTGTTTAGAATGCAGGAAAGTAGTGTGAAAGGCTGAATTTGAATGCGTTTTCCACGCTGGCAGCAGAATTAGTGCACCAGGACTTGATCGAGGTGCCTGTATTTGTGCTTGCACTGTTTGTACAGTTGCCAGACAGGTTTGTATTTCGCATTAAGCAGCCACAGCGGCTGAGCCAGTATTGCAGTTGTAAAATACACTACGTTTTTATTTTTTTCAAACAAAGGTATTGCCACCATGGCAAGTAAAACTAGTAGCACATAAGTGTTCTTATCGTGCTATTGAGAAGGCTGTTGCACCAGCACAGAGGCATGGGCCGAGAGAAGGACTCTATATGTCACTGTGCTCCCTGAAGGATGGGTGAGAAACCTCAGATAGGGAGAAGCACTGCTTTTGTAACTTGCCCTGAGAGAGGACGAAGCTAAACTGCCATGTGTGGAGAGGAGCAAGTCCAGGACCAGAAGCACAAACACTGAGTCTTTGAACACTGTAGTCTTAGTGGAGACTGTCGTGGAGGAACAAGTCACCTGGAGGTCACAAGGACATTACTGCTAGCTGGCAAGAACGAACCAAAAAGACTGCAGTAACATCGAAGAAGTCAAGGACCTGCATACAATACAAAACTAGTTCATCCGGATACATCCCATAAAACACCTGCCCTTGTGGAAACATGCATCAGACCCCTTCAAACACTAGAGGGGCATGAGTCCTAATATCACAATGTTTTGAATAGCTTCTCTCTCTCTTGTCCTTACGGTTCCAGAAATATTACAGTACGAGTCTGCAGTTGAGGTTTAACCCTAAAGCTCCATTCCCCTGTGTCAACTAGTGATCTGGTGGATCCCTGGGCTGCCGCCGCCAACTGAGATCATGGCACTGGCATTCCCCACTTAAAAATACTGACTTGGGATTGGCCTCACCTTGAACACCACCATGTGATACAAACCCTCTACTGCTACTGTTGGACCTGGCCCTTTTCTGGCAAGTTCACCCCGAAACTTTTTGCTTTTTCCTAGCCTGTTTCTGTGACCTGGTGTTGGTGATTTTAGACCTCTGCGCACTTTTTCACTGTGGTAGAGTGTTAAGTACGTGAGCTGTATGTGTGGTGAGTGACCTGCCCTCCCAAAGGAATGCATGGGGAATCTGTGTGACCATGGTAGTTCCTGATGTGTGGGGAGTGCAGGGTCGAGTTTGGTATGTGCGAGCTCGTGAGATTGAATGCTGCGTAATGATGTATGTGGCATGAATGTGTCTAGTGTGGAAGTGCCACTTCTAGACATGGGTGTGCGTGTGTACTGAGTCTGCTGGCACGTGATTGGCTGGAGCCTGGCTCCAGGAGTGCCTGGGCCTGCTTATGGATTGACTGTCTGGTTTGAGGATGACAGGGGCTGGTGGAGCCCCAGGAGGTTGTCTGAGTCAGCCCTTGGTTGAATGACTGCATCTGCAACTAGAGTGGTGGGAGGAGATAGCACCTGGGAGTGAATAGGGCTGTGCCTGCCTGCCACAATGCTGGCTCCACCTCCTGGGGTGCATCTCATGTCCCCAGCCTGGCCAGTGAAAGGAGTTCCCTATAACCAGTTGTAGCTGGTTCTCACATTGCCTACACCCTGCTAGACAAAGGATTTTATGGTATAAAAAGGGGCTGTGTCCCCTTACAAAATGTTCTTGTTCCCAACTTGAATCCTACCAGGGGCGTGCTGCTGCTTGGGCCCAGGGGAAGGCTTGCCTCCCTGGGCCCTGCCCAGCCCCTGGACTACTGCAGCCCCTGGACTACTGCAGCCCCTGGACCCCTGAAGGACTGTGTGGAAGACTTTTGGGGCACTAGCGCCTGAGGAGCGCTTTACTTGTACTTTTGCTGGACTGGTGACCTTTGGTTGCCTATAGCGCTGGGAGCGCTTTATTTCCCCTTCTAGCGCTTGGGAGTGCTTATCTTTGCCTCGAAGCGCCTGGGAGCGCTTTCATGTCCTATAGCGCGGGGAGCGCTTCATTTTCTCTATAGCGCAGGGCGCGCTTTATTTATCTTTGCCAGAAAACCTCTCCATCCACAGCCCGGGGCCGCGGACGAAGCACCGAAGGGGCCGCGCTGGGATTGGGCCGCTGTTGGGGGCTCGATCCGGTGGGGCGCCTGCCATTGGCTGCCCCCAGAAAGAGTTGCCGCGCAGCCATTGGCTGCCCACCGGAAGGAGATAGCCGCATCACCGGGGCTCCAGTGAGTGAGAGAGAGCCCCGGTCAGCCTGTTAGAGCCCGCGCTGGAAGCCCGGGTGCCGAGTGATTGCCGCCACGAGGAGAGCGAGGCCCCGGGGAGAGAGCCGCCGGAGCCCCGAGGAGCAGGAGCTCCGGTACCGCAACCCGCCGGTGAGTGGAACACGGGGCGGTGTGTGAGACAGAGAGGGGGCGTCGGGTCACATTGCCGGTGCTCGCCCCCCCCAGTAGTACTACCGGCGTGTATGGGGCCTTGAGTCGCGAGCCCTGAGAGACTCTAGGAAACCCTTTGATACTTAGAGCCTGCAAGGCTCTCACCAGGCTCCGGGGGCAGTTCCTTGTCTTTTGAGTCCCCCGAGCGGGACTCCAACGTCGGGGGCATTTTTGAATTCAGAGCCCACGAGGCTCATAGGGCGCAGTGTGGTTCGAGCCCTGAGAGGCGCCAGGGGCATTATTGGCAGTGGGCTGTTCCCCCAGCATGGTGGCCTCTTTTCCGAGTCCCGAGAGGCTCATAGGCAGTGTTGTTCAGAGCCCACGTGGGGCTTGAGGTGCCATATCTGTTCTACGAGCCCTGAGAGGCTCCTAAGTGCCGCATCTGTCTCGAGCCCTGAGAGGCTCCATCGTTAAGGGGGCATATTTGTTTACAGGCCCCCTGCTACACAGCTGCCCAGCACTTTGTGGGCAGCTGCCACGTTTAGGCCCCTGACATTGGGACACAGGGCGTCCTAGCCCCAACAAGGCCAGTTGGCCTAGGGACTGCCACAGGTGGTGGCTTATGTAGTTTTGCGCAATTGTGTGGTTTTTCCTGCACCTCTGAATGTTTTTAGGCATCATGTGTTTCTGCGCTATTGAGTTGTGTTCTGGCACCTCTGAATGTTTTTATGCATCATGTGTCTTCCTTGTTCTTACACCTCTGAATGTTTTAGGCATCATGTGTTTTCTTTCCTTACACCGCTGAATGTGTTTTTATGCATCATGTGTTTTCCTTCCCTACACCTCTGAATGTTGTGATGCATCATGTGTAATGTGTTCTTGCTTATACCCCTAAATGTATTTTATTCTTAGGTGGTCGTGTTTTGCCTAGTAGAGGTTATACTAGAGAGGTTATGTGTCCATGCGTGATCTAGGCCTATGGTCATTAGGATTGCGTAGTGTGTACCTACCTTTACCAGTAGTTACTGGTTGTGACCTATAATTGTTCTTTTGTCCTACACTTATTCTATGATCTACAAAGTGCTATTTCTGACAGTATTTCTATTTCTGCTAAGTGCTGATTCCTGACAGTGGCCCAGGTGGCCCTGTCCTGTACATAATCCCTTGTGAATATTGCCCGTGCCAGTTGGCACCATGTTTATTGTGTGATTCTATCTGATGTGTTTTGACAATACAAAAGTTATTTTTATATAACCTTGTGTGGAGTTCCTTTTGTGGTGTGCCTAGGATGTTGTTGCTGTTGTGTGCGTGCGCAAATGCTTTACACATTGCCTCCGGGAAAAACCTGTCTGCTCGTGCCAAGCTACCAAGGGGGTGAGCAGGGGTTATCTTGGCGTGTGACTCCCTTGCCCTGACTAGAATGGTGGTTTCTGCCTGGCTTTGGCATCAGCCTTAGCCTACCAGAAATCCCAGTTCTAACAGCTACGTTTCTAAAACAAGGTAACTTGATAACAGTTCTTTGCACCCTGAAATCATCACCGCATACTTTGAGTGACATTCCACTTCTGTGAATACTCTCAGCCAACTGGGCTCCAACCCACTCAGCTGATTAGAATTGCAACCAATTTTGCCATGACAACTAGGGCAGTTTGCAAACTTATATAAGCAAGCTCTAAAGAGTGTAAAATCCTGTCTGGCATCTTTAGCCCATTTACTTAACACAAAAACACCTCACTATCCAGCAAATGCCACAATCTTCGGTGGCTGAATTATGACACCATTCAAGAAAACCCTTGACTCTTGCAGCCAGATTCTAAGTGTCTGTCTGAGGGGTGAGTTTATTTAGTGCTAGCTCCACCCTTCTGCGGAATCTACCCGTTGACCTTAGGTTGAATTGGAACCTCACAATGTTTCTTAAACATCCAAAAAAAGGTTACTTGTCTCTGAATCGAGATTTATAATAAATATTAAGGTCAACTCTCAAGTAATATATATATTACAGTAATTTCCCGCTGCACATAACACCCTCTGTAAAACAGCTAACATTTGGCCTCGGAAACTCTCACACCAGCGAACCTTAGACTTGACTAGGGTAATCATTTAGTTTCGAAAAAAACAGTCTCTTCGTGTCATCTCTGATATATCTTCTATATGTAATGTAAAAAGCATTGCAGGCATAACACGAGTATAAATTTCCATGCTGCCTTTCTACTTACTTCCCCCTTATGTACTTGAATCCAAATGGTGTGTTGTATTTCAGGAACAATTCTCAAACCTAGATTAGATTTGAACGCGAATACATCCTTTGTTAGATGAGTTTCATTATGTTTAATGACTGTTCGGGCACACTAACACCATGTGCCGTGGCACTTAATAAATACACCTGTAAATCAGGTCACACAGAAATGCCTTTCAAATTAAAATGTGAATGGTTAAGGATGACGTGTTACTTTCTTGCGTTGCATACTTCTTTGATTAAAATACATTGTGCTGTTGATATTATGGATAAAAGGAGACCAGAAAATAAAGTTGTAAAACCTTTAAAGTTAGAAAATAAAGAAAGCAACTGATTGTTTAAGCTACTAATCTCCATTTACATAGCGAATTCTACGAAACTAGCATTTATAGACGATATACAGGGTCAGTGACCTGCATAAGAAAAACCTTTGAACATTGGCGTTTACAGGAGATATCCCATCACACTGGCCGTTACAGAAGCTATGCTCTCACACGCTTCTTTGTGTACCACACAGGCCTTTAGAGGGCATAATTAGGCGCAATGAAAACTTGGCTGCCATCTTGGATGCCCCAGGGTTTGTGGGGGAATTGACACTGATAGCCAGCCTCAAGCAACAGGGGAAGGAGTAGTTTGGATGGGACAGCGGGTGAAGTAAGTGGCAAGTGCTTCAGCTAGTCCATAACCTCTGTGCTTAATTCCTTAACTTTGTTCCATATACCCATTCCTTTTTTACATATCCAGTTGCTTTAATCAGCACTGCAAAAATCTGTGGTTGAACTTATATGATACATATGTACAATATCCTAAATTAATTCTGTGGCCAAAGTAACAAGCTTTTTTTGTCAGACAAATATGAATACTGTACTTGCCCATTGCTTCCTACACCATGTTGTTACAGCAGGCAGATACCTACTCTAAAGCAGAGTACACTAACAAGACATCCCGGAATTCGGCAAAGGAATCTTCAAATTCTGCAAAATGAGAGTATACCGTATCCGACACATTTGAAGCGTAACATGAGTAGACTCATCAATGTCCCTTTAAAGAAGTCTTCAGGCCAGGACGCTATGAAATATAAAGCCTTCAGAAAAGCCCTGAATATGTACTTATCCCCTCAACATCAGTCCTCATGCCTTTTAATTATGCTAAATATCATTTTACATATGTACAGAGGATTTCAATTATTTAAAGATGGACGGGTAGCCCGTTGGGCTATTAGGTTAGCACAGGCTATGTTCTCCACTCGTCCAGGCAAAAGGGCTCTGGAGATTCCCCTTGACCTTTCAGAAAACTCTACGCCTTTAGTTTACCTGCTGCACATGCGGTGAATAGAGGCTCCGTCAAATAAAGAAGGGCCCCAAGAGGCATTCTCTTAAGGAGCAAATTATCAATTAACCTGTTGGGCAGGGAGTTCTCTCACGATGCCTGATAGTCAGCCCCCGCCATCCTGTAAAAGGACAGGACAACTCCAAATGTGGCAGGCAGGGCACATTATTTAATTCTGGGTAAACTGTAGGTTCCATAACATAACCATGAACTCCATAGTATTTATGCTAGAAGACTACATTTCCTAATGTTGTGCACTGACCTGGACAGCAGATATCACTACACCACATTCTTGAAGACTAGGACACACACGGCTCGCTCTAGATCCACTTCTTTGCGTCACAGCTTTAGAGAAATAAAGTGCGTCGGATGACTAGCTCAGTGTTAACATGAGCCACCTTAAGAATGGTGTTTGGCTTCACGTCTTTTCCAGAAAAGCAGCTCTTGGAGATGACGAGAGGTTTACAGTTACATTATTAAAAGACACGGTAACTATTTCCAGACATCAACGGAAAATGTCTCACTAATACGAGTTTGTGTACCAGCAGGAATCTTGGATGGATGAAAGCGGCTGGCCAGGAATTCAAGGTCTTCCCGTACATTGTTACTGATTTGGTGCTGGTGCAGTGTGTGATTAATGTATTATCTGCAGAGCCTGCGCGCTTCAGTCTCTCCGCCGTGTCCCAAATCTGCTCCTTCTGTTGCAAGGCCAGCGGAACAAAAGGCACACTCAGGAAGAAACTACTGAGGGCGGGGGTTGCGCAGGCTTCAGCTGACGAGTGTGCGTCTGACAGGGAGCCAACTCATACAGGCGCGAGCCAGATAACTGCTACCCTAGGTGCGATGTCGGACTCATCCTTGCTAAGGCAACCCCATGAGCCCAGGCTCCAAGGGCTGGCCCCGGCCTCCCTACGCACAGGTCAGATTGCTCGAGGAATCGAAAGCTACCTGGGATTTACGGAAGAATGCAGGCCTTGAAAAGGGCGCCATTTACTCCCAAAGTTTACATCCATAGTGTTTAGGGCTTTAGTACACTCATAAACCGGCCGCCACCAATGCAATGCAAAAACAAGTTTGACAAGGAGAGGAGGAGACAGCAGGGGGAGGGGACCTGTGTCTGTTTCCCTTGTGGGAGCGAGCTTTGAAACCATCTGTTAATTACAAACAGATGGTTTCAAAGCTCGCTCCCGCAAGGGAATTGCCAAAAGTGCACGCGTTGCCATTGAAAGCAATGCAAAGCGAGCACGTTTTTGCCCAAAAAAGTGAATCGATTTCTAAAGGTCTCCTCCTATGCAGCGCATGCGCGCTGCATAGGCGAGTCCCAAAAACTGGCAGCAAGCACGATACAGAAGAAAAAAGACAATATTCAATATATAGCAACTAGTAGGGCAGCTATAGTGAAAAAAGGTCTCAGTGGGATTACATTTTAATTCCACGCATAAAATCTCATGATTCTCCCTGAATAATTTAGTTATTCAGTGAGAATTCTCTTTAAATAACAATATCCGTTCTTTCAGGGAGGCAATCTTAAAGTGGGATATTTACACGAGCCGTTCATTTCTTTATAATTAAATTATCTTTGAGTGAGGAGTTTCTTGGCTCCTTGAAAGCACAAAATAAGTTTGCACAGCTACAACAGTGACATTAATGTCTTGAAGATGAGATCCATTGACCACAGCTCATGAAATGTGTGGTTTATGTAAGATGTCTTAAGTACTACTGCAAGTACAAACTTAAATGTGTTCGATTTGTGCAGCGTTTTACCTTTATAGTTTCTACCTTATAAACAAGGTCAATCATCTCTAATTTTGTGAAAGCCTTTGCTTTAGAGTTGTATAACCAACAGGTAATGAAGTGCATAAAGTGGATAATTATAGCTCAGTTCCAAAAATGCTGCCAATGTGCCAAGGCTCTGTTTGGTAAAAGCGCCTAATTACAGCCAACAGCTCAGTGTGTTTGGTAACGTGGAAAGGGAAAGAGACATTCAATGCTGCATATCCACTAGGTGAATTGATGGTTACATTCCTTCTGCAGCCCCGAAACACGCTTTAAAAATATTGTTGGGGCACCACAAAGAGAAGATATGCAAATTTCTTAACCCCCTCAAGGTGAATATTGGGCGCACCAAGCCCCTACTGGGTTACTGTGGTACACAAGAGCTGGCATCCTTTGTGCTCCTGTCTGTGCTGCAGCCAGCAGGCGGAGCAGAAACCAGACTTTCTCCAATTGAACTGACAATGGGTGGAAGGTTTAGAGGGGGATGCGCCCACCCTTCAGACATGGGTAGGTGGTTGTGGGTAATGCTCTGCAGGCCCTTCTTGATCTTCTCTGCCCTAGTGGCATGGGGTCCCTGGGACACACTCTATTGCAGCGGGCACCAGGAGATGGGGTGTCTTGGATCAAAATTTGGTTAAGGAAGTGGGTCCCACCCACACCACCCACCCCATAAATACATTCATATAGTTACAATGACCTACAGGGACTCCATGATTTAGGGCTCATTTCACCCCTGGTGACCAGCCCTAGCCATCCTGCGATATTTTGTCAGGCCTCCTGGCCTTTAAAATGTGTCTTTAATTGGGAGCTGGATTTTAACTGCAACCTTCCCAAGGCCTATCGTATGCTTGGGCTCCAGGTACTGACTACTGCTTTGGGGAACTCTTCCACAGGCAGCCAGTAGAACACACTCTCTGCTGAACTCCCTGGGTCCCACAGCCTCCTGGGTACTTTCACGGCATCTGTGTTTCAGCTGAGTCAAGGGTCAGTCAACAGAAGTTCCAGGAAACATCCAGTGCCCTCCTGCAGGTACAATCCCCCCATTGTTCTTCAGGGTCATAAGGAGATGATCATCACTGGCCTTTGAGAGACCCATCCTAGTCCTGGGCATCATCTGGAGTCAAAATCCGAAAGTCCATCCTTGCAAGGCATCAGGTTACGTCTCATTCCAGCTGGGAATTTGTTCGCCATTGTTGCTCCCAGGTCCTTTGTGTTGTTAGCTGTCTCTCCATTCTGCAGGAGCGTTTAAGTGGCAGTGGAAATCTTTACTAACGAGACACCACTGGCCAAATCTAGGGGCCAACATCACTTTACCCCTGTTCCAACCCAAGTACTCAGCATGTTGGGACAATACAATATGGGGACTTCAAACTGTCTGTGGGCAGAGTGTCTCTGAGAGTCTCATCTCTACCCCTAGTTGACAGAGCTGCCTGATCCCTTCCTACAAAAAACTAAAATATATACTCCCTTATGTTAGTTCCAAAGGTCTGCGCCATCTCCTTTATTTTTGTTGGTCTGGATTGTTTCAGCACAGATGCAGGGTGACAAGCTAATTAACAGATGCAGACTTCCTCCCCACTACTTATTTTCATAGCAACTGGGTTAAGCATGGTTAATGGCTCTGTTTGAGGAGGCCTTTGCTGCTCCTGCTCGAGAGCAGAGTAATTAACTTGGTCCAGTTAGAGAGATAAAGGCGTTGCATCTGATAATGAACTGAGCCAGGGAAAGTGACAATTCTTGAAGAGCAATAGCGAGTGCATGTATGATGTTCAGGATTGTAATTCTACTCTCAGGTGCATGTTTACCCCTAGACTAGTGCCTCGCTGGATAATGAAGGCCCGTAGGCCTAAGAGGTGCAAAAGAAAAAGTTACTTACCTTCATTAACTATGTATCTGGTAGAGACACAGGCTAGCCGCAGATTCCTTACCTTAGAATATCCCCAGGCGGCAGTCTAGATGCTGAGATTTTTCAGCAGTACCTCTGCGCACTGGGGGATGGCGTTGCATGGCTCCGCCCCGATGTCATCCACGGATATGATGTCATTGGAGCCATGTAAGTCCCTCCCAGTGCGCTTATGTCAGTTTTCTACTGTGAAACTTTTCCGTGCCACAATGCATAGCCACCACGAAAACCGTGAGAGTGTGGCAACAGTGTGCCAAAAAGGATTAAAAATCTTTGAAACAACAATGACAAACAATAAAATGATGAGGAACATCACAATGCATGGGAGAGAAAAACAGTTCATACTGGAAGGAGCTGAAGGGAGCAAGCCGAGCACTGGCCCCTAGTAGCAGTCCTGCAGAAGCGAAGAACCATACCCTCCTATGAGGCAAAACAGCAATGGAAACAAATGTTATGATAAACGCAGTCTACAACCACATTTATGTTATGGTAATGTGCAACAGGACTGTAACCACAAGAACAACAGAGAATGTGCAACCATACGCACCAAATATGACCAATTGACTGTAGCATAGTCAAATAGACCACAATCTGATGGAGAAAATTATCAGGGGGGAGGGAGGGATGAAGGACGTGACCAATCTCCACACTGGAAAAGAACCAGGGTGCAAGAGCGTTGGTGGGTATAGGAGCCCTCCAAGTCCAACGCGAGAATGGGTGGAGAAGCAACAGGTAAAACAGAAAGCGACATCCTGACCTGGGAAGGATGTGAAGAGATTTACCCGCATGAGATAGAGACCACAGGTAGAAAGACCAGTGGGTAAGAACCCAACTTGAAAAGGACCTCGCAGAGCAGGGAGGATAAGTGGGCACTAAGGAATCTGCGGCTAGACGGTGTCTCTACCAGATACTTCGTTACTGAAGGTGAGTAATTTATTCATCTGATAGAGACATCTAGCAGCAAATTCCTTAACTTAGAATAGATACCATAGCTATACCCTATTGGAGGAAGGTCTGCGACTGGACCCCACCAAGTTGCAAGAGAATTAATCCATCAATCAAGATTGACTAAAACAGGAGGAGACAGCAAGTACCAGCGTGGCTGACACTAGACCCAAAGCTCTGAAGGGGAGCATGAACAAGGAAAGGCAATGGCACCAAAGTCCGTCAGAGGACAGCACAAGACTTTCACCATCCAGGAAGGGATGAAGGGAAAGTACGGAAACCAGAAAGGCTTGTACACAATGGAAGAAAATCCAAAAACTGCTGTAAGCAGAGTTAGAAGCAGAACTGTGCGCAGGATCCCATGGATCTGCAAAAAATAAAAGTCCCAGAGAAAAGACAAAACAGCATGACAGAGTCAGATCATAAAAAATGAGCATGCACAACAGTGGATACCAAGAGTGAAAAGTATAGAGACCAATATCCCCCATGTAGAGATATGCAAAACTATGACTCCAAGGAGATACATGTATGTGGATAATAGGGATACACATATGAAGACAGTGTGGACCATGGGAGCCACACCACACAAATGCAAAAACCCATTAAAAGGAGCATCAACAGTACACACACGTCAGCAGAAAAACACAGAAGTTATCAGCAGGTAGTCATACTGACCAACCATACAAAGAAGTACATTGGTCAAAGGATACCGGCAAAAGTCGGACAAAAACCTAGGGCTCGTTCTCAAAGAAAGAGAGAGAGAGAGTGTCTGAGGTTAAGAAACCCAAGATACTGCAACAAGGAAAAACCATGTATGGACGCTCTCTCGCAGCTAGTATACATATGTGATATGTGTACATAAACATACATACAGAGATATGCACATATAAATATATACAATAAACAAAGAAGGAGTGCTCCAAATTCAAAAAAGATTTTTCAGTCCAATGCTGTAATCCCAAAATTCTTTATTTTCTGATTAATCCAATTTTTTCAGTTTTTTTCTTTGATCAACAGAACAAAATATCCAATTCTTGAGATGAAAATCATATATGATAACAGTCTACGCGTTTCATCCTAGAAGGACATCATCAGGGCTCCAACTTCATCAAGATCCTGTCATCCAAGTTCTGTACATCAGTTTTTCAATAACACTTATCGTTCTCTCTCTTCTCTATTGTATATATAGTTCAATCACTTTAGCCATTAGTTGGCTATATTCAATTCTCAGCGAAGTATATCCAGTTCCTAGTACTTGTGGAAAACAGTTGGGTTCCCAGCTTTGCCCAAAGCGCAATCCTTTCTTCAAAGTCTTGTTTCCAAAATCCCAATTAATATATGTTCATTCCAAATAACTCAGGAAACCTTCCTCACTATACTGTTATCAGTAAAAAGTGGACCCCGGACCCCCCCAACATCATGTCACTGGTTGGACCAACCATTGCCTCCACGGCCACCTGTCTAATCAATGCCTCATTTAATTTGGGCGTGGTACCTCCTGAGTGGAAAAGGATAATGGTCCGTGCACGGTTAAAAAACGTAACCTAGATCCTACTGATTAGACAACTACCAACCCATTTCTCTCCTGCCGGGTATTAGTAAGATAGCGGAGAAACACGCTAACCGCGCTCTATCGGCCTTTCTTGAAACTAATTGTGCCCTCCACTCCTCTCAAACGGCCTTCCACCCCAGCCAGGGGACGGAAACCGCCATACTATCAGTGGTGGAGGAAACAAGAAAAATTCTGGATGTAGGAGGAACAGCTGCAATTATCCTCCTCGACCTGAGCGCAGCATTTGACACGGTTAACCACCGTGTCCTGATTCACAGCCTTGGGAGGGCAGGAGTGCCTCTAGCATGGCTGCAGTCCTTAGTAGGGAGATCTTTCCAGGTCTTCGAAGACAATTATATCTCAAGGCCCATGCCATTAGGGTGCAGAGTCCCACAGGGATCCTCAATGGGCCCCACCCTTTTTAATGCCTATATGGCCCCACTGGCAGAAATAGTGTCTTCATTTGAGATCCACATGGAGACCTACGCTGACAACACTCAACTGGTCGTAGCACTGAGCCGCCCTAGCCAACAAGCTAAGGGTCTCCTCCCTTGCCTGGAAGAAGTAGTAAAGTGGTGCAAGTCGGGCCACGCCAAACAAAAACAGTTCCCATTTGTGGTTTATGGGGATAGGGTCCCTTACTGTACAACCTTCTCGTATTTGGGAGTCCTTTTAGATCATCGGCTCAATTGGGCTGCGCTTATAAAAAAAAAAAGGGTGAGGTCATAAGGGCAAATGCCGCAGGTTTTGCAGCAAAATTAGGTAATCGCCCCGTGGCAGCCATGCTAAAGATTTACCGTGCTAGATCTCTATCTATGGCTTGCTATGGGAGCGACCTTTGGGGATACACTAATCTTGATAGTTTCCAGGTTGTAGAAAATAATTTTCTAAAACAATTATTGAGTATCCCGAAGGGGTCTGCGAATCTATCAGTGCACGAGGAAACGGGCATGCCTTATTTATGTGACACCCTGGCCTTGCGCCCCCTTATCGTTTGGATAAAATGCTGGCTTAACAAGGATATTGGTCTTACACATGACCTTTTGAAAGAAGTTCTGAGTCTAGACTATAGGACCAATATTCCCTGGATTAAGTACTTGAAAAACAGTTTCAGTGAGCTGGGACGGCTGGACCTGTTTTTAAACCCTGAAGGAATTACTAGCCCGGATGTAGCGCCCGTGAAATGTTCCTTCTCCCAAATCAGGAAATTGGAAAGAGAGGAGAGGGAAATGCTGAAGGCAAGTGTAAGGTTACATCTGTTTTTAAAAACCACTATAGGCCTAGAACCATACTTAGAATGGCCTCTGCCAGCGTACGAGCGATTTTTACTAACCAGGTTCAGATTAAACCTGTTTCATCTTTTAATAGCAGTGCCAAGAGGCAGCCATAAGGGGACAGTGTTAGCATCCTGTGGTTGCGACAATAAGTCTCCACAGGATCTGCTACGCTTTACGTTCTTTTGTATTTACTATGAAATGCCTAGGGCTTATTATTTAAAACCGATTTTAAAAAAGTTAAATTTTGAACAAGTACGTCCCGCTCTCTTTTATCTGCAACTTTTAAAACCTGATTGTATCTCTTTTGTGGACGGCTTTTTGAAATGTGCAATGAATTACAGGAAAAGTCTAGATCTTTAAAAAAAATATATTTATCATGTTCTGTTGAATTCATGTATTTTAAAGCCCACTAATGATCCGCCCTTTTGTTGCCAATGTGAGCATCATTTTAACTTCACCTCTTTTTACCCAGTCTCTTTTATATATTTTGTACTGCTTCCCTGTGACTGTTTTGTCTTGCATGTAACTTTTATGGTTTTGCACAAAAGTAAACCGAATAAAGTTTATGAAATTGAATTGAATTGGATGAGTCTCTCCCACGTGAAACTCAATGGGGAAAAGACAGAACTCGTGATACTGGGCAACACATTGACCCCTTTCCAAAACCGTTATGTCCGTCTTCTATGGGATCATTGCCAACCCCCAAAACAGAGATAAAAAGCCTGAGAATTTGGTTGGACCAGAACCTCACCTTCAAAAGTCAGGTGAGAAAGATGGCCGCCTCATGCTATGGCCTTCTAAGAATTATTCGCAAAATCCTCCCTCTCCTACCCCCACTTGCAAAAAGACAAGTGACCCAGGCCTTGATTCTGTCCAGATTGGATTATGGCAATGCCCTTTATCCAGGTGCCCCTATGGAGGTTATTTCAAAGATACAGGTCACACAGAATTGTGTAGCAAGGTTGCTTACCGACCCAAACTATTGCTCAGCAAGACCAGCCCTCCGTTCTCTTTACTGGCTCCCAGTACAGCAGAGAATAAACTTCAAGGCTCTCTGCATAGCGCACAAGTCCCTGAACGATCACGGACCATTAATCACCAAGGCCATTATTCGTCCTCACAGGGCATGTAGGGCACTGCGTTCAAATGAACTCCATCTTTCGGTGATTTCCCAGGATCAAGAAGGCCACAAATGGTGGTAGGCTCTTCTCACTTAATGCTTCCAGACTATGGAATGCCCTCCCACTGAATCTACTGAGCGGACCCAACCATCTGAAATTCCGTAAACAGCTGAAGACCTGGCTGTTCATATAAGAGATCAAACCCCCCCCCGCCTTCCGCTCCGCGCACCGCTGGGATGCCTCCGGGTAGTTATGCACTATAAAAGTAACAATACAATACAATACGCAGCCAAGCATGGCGACACAGAGAAACTGACCTGGCCATGGCCCCACCTCACAGAGTCAGTGTTGTCCATGGCTGATCGAATAGAAAATTTTGCCAGCCCACGACCATCTTGGAATATTTGAGTCAGGTCAGCCTGAGGGCCTTACAGAAAAAAGGGAAGGAGGCGCCCAACCGAGTCCCAGAGGGGAAAAGTAGCCCACGCAAGCATGCAGGAGATGTTCAAGGACCGAAGGCCCGAGGCCGCTGGCGCAAACAGTTGTCTACCACATATCTCCAACCAGCGAGAGCCACTTGCAGGTGGAAGTAGCAGAGGAGAGGACGACCGCAGTGAAGCTGATGCTGCCTGGAAGAAAAGCCCTTGAGTCCTAGGATGTAGGGACAGGCAGGGCCATCTGGAGCCGGGCGATGACGATGTGTGATAGCACGTTCCACAGGGTCCCCCGAGGAAGGCCTCGCCCAGGTCCCCAGTTGAATGTTGTACAAGTGGCGCCAAACGGCAGCAAGGGATCTACATCCACGTTGCCCTGATGGAGCAGATCCAACAAGGGATGGGAAGGTAGAGAGACAGAGGGGGGCTGGAACTGTAAAATGTCAGCAGATTTGAGAACAACTCATGCAAACGCTGCACTAGCCTCCGTGTTCATTCTATGTGCCGCAGCAGATCATAATTAGGGGACGGTTGCAGGCTAACCTGCCCACCAAAAGCCAAAGGCCCTGCAGCCCAAGGATGTCCAAGGGCCTGCGGATGCTCCACATCAACATGTTCCTAAGAACGTGTCAGCAACACTGGGGAGTGTGAATCCCCAGTGGCCTCATCCACCATTAGCAAAGGAGAAGGAAAGGAAGTTGTCAACAAAGTCGAGATGGTGCAGCATCGACGTCGACAAAAGCCAAAGGAGACTCTGCTGACCGACGACGGACCGGCATTGACCCGACATCCACAGCGATGGGACACTGCGGTGTGGGATGGCGTAGACTCTGGACAAATGTCTTGCTGTGGCTGCATCAGACGTCATCGCAAGGAGCCCCACAGGGCTGTGCCCGTACGCTGAAGGTTGACTCCGGCCTGACGTTTGAATGGGAAGCCCCATCGGGCCGACTCCCGACGTCGCAGCGACTCTGAGACCAGAGTCAGGGTACTCGATCGGCGCCGAGGGCGAACCAGCTGGTGAGCTCCCAATCTGAGTCCCTACCATCTCTGTGGGGCCCGAAGGCATACCAGAGAGAGGGATCGACCCAAAGATGGCCTACAAAGCCTAGTAAGAGGCCTCCATCTGGGACCTAGTTACCCCAACACCAGGAAATGAGGGGTGGGCGGGGGGTTGACTTTTGCAGTCCGTGTCCTGTAAAGACCAGGAGCAGCGGGCACTGACATCACGACCACGTGAGTCCGATGGCCTCCGTGACTACTTCTTGTGCTTACTTGAGGAAGGCGAGCAACATCCTCAGGAACGACTCAGAGACCTGCACTGGACAGGAGCCCCTGCTCGAGACGGAGACCGGTGATGCTTGGAGTCAGATTGGGACATCAGGGTGGACAACAATTTCATCCTACATTCTTGCAGGGACTTCGGCTTCACCTTCCGACAGGTGTTGCACTCCTCGGGCTCGTGGTGCTCTATCAAGCACCACATACAAATCATGTGCGGATCTGTCGCAGACATCTGCCGCGTACAGGTCTCACACAATTTAAAGGCCGAAGGCATCGCATACTGTTCCCGGACGCGAAAAGGTGTCAGTAAGGCCTAAAACTAAAGCAGGCCAGAGGAACTGCTTCTCCTTGATCCGCATCGCAGGCGCGTAAAAGAAGCAAACTGACGTCAGCGCGCCGGGAGGGACTTATATGGCTCCACTGATGACATATTGGTGGATGACGTCAGGGCGGAGCCACGCAACGCTGCCCACCGGCGCGTAGAGGTACTGCTGAAATATCTCTGGATCCAGACTGGTGCCTGGGGGATAGTCTAAGTTAAGGAATATGCAGCTAGATGTCTCCATCAGATCTGTACTTTAGCGCAGAATTCACCTACAATATGTAAAACAGTGTAAGCACCAAACACCTTCAGTAAGCACTACAGACGTACACTATGATTGCCAACTCACATTATAAATCATTTAAAAGTCTCTTCTGCGACAGGCTACCTGTGCGTAGATATTGGGCTGCAAAAGACGGTAGTCTCACATGCTCAGCCCACGCAAGCATGTGCTCAAATGTACATTTGTAACCAGCCAAGAGCCTCTTACTATATCTGTGCAGCAGCGACCTTATCTTAAAAGGGGGACATTGGAGGTAAACACTCTCGGTCCATTTACCGTGAATTTACTGTGAGTGAGACTCAGGTAGTGAGGCTCACTCACAGTAAAAGGTCAAACAAATGGGTTATCAAAAGCAAAAAATCTAGGAGGTTACTTGGAATACACCCACGGTATTACAGGTGTGATTAAAGATGTGCTAAAGAAAATCATCATTTCTGAGGAAGTCAAATATGACTTTGAAAATAGAGATCTCTAACTGTGAAACTGAGTACTAAACATTCCTCCAATATTCAATAATGTTGTATAATGATCCATGACACAGAGTGATTGGGGTAAGTCCCAGAATTATCCCATGAGAAAATAATATGAACCAGTGTTGCATCTGGTAAAAACAAAAGAATCTTCCGTGGTATAATTATTTTTGGTTGTTATCTAAATTTCATAAGGTTGAAATGTATTAGTCTGGTGGTTGGTTTTGTGGAGCCCTAATGGGCTCCCTCGCGTTTTGACAGTCGGTTTCCCCACCTATTAGGTAGGTATTAAAACTTACCCAGACCCTTCAGATCTGAAATAGTGGATAGTGAATGCTTTTTTTCAGAGAAGGATCCGTGTGAATCCAAAGACATGAACATTGTAACACTGATTGGTCTTTACCATAAAACCGTCAACTGAACTCCAAGAGAACAATAGGGAAAGACTGTGGATGCAAAATACATGCCTGAATAGAGAAGGTATTTTCTCATCTTCTTGCACTTTGAGGCACGTTTTATATACACTCTCTAGTGTTGGCACCTATACAACTCATACTTACACTGCTCAACTGTACAACATAAGGAGTAGTATACGACTCCAAAGGTTGGACAAAGTTTCTAACCAAAATAATAAACTAAACACAGGCACATTTTTGTGCAAACATTAAGATGTAAAAAAAGAACCAACTAAGGTGGTTTGTATTACATGTGTTACAATACCGAGAAATACAACATTTTACTTTATACACAATCACACTCAGAGGCGCAACTAGAGCCAAATTTGGGGGGGGGGGGCTACTAAAAATTTGGTAGGGGGGCTGATTCTTCCAGCAATATGCAGAGTGGAGATGCAGGGGCTCTAAGAAAAGGTGAAACCACAACCAAGCCTCGTTAGCAAGTAAATGGTCTTTTAAAGACCTGTGAAGTACTCGGGTGCGGCTGTGAGTGCCCGGAAAGCTGTCTCAGCCGGGCTGACACTCACACGAGGGGGGCCTGGGCTAAAGCTCTTTGAGCCCAATGGGCGTTGCGCTTCTGATCACACTAGTATATATATATATAAATAAGGTAGGTGATAGACCTGTCAACTTTAGGGTGGATTTCCCACAAACCTTTGGTCTTTCTCTTCTAGTTTTTCTGACCTGGTTTTTGTTGACCTCTGGACTCTGTGCACTTTACCACTGTTAAACTGCAAGTGCTTTCTCCTCCAAACATGACAGAACATGGCTCAAACCTAACTGGCACATATAATTTACCTGTAAGTACCTATAAAGTGGTACTAAACGTACCCAGGGCCTGTAAATTAAGTGCTACTTGAATTTATCAGCAAACTAAGCAGAAATTTTCATTTTCCATTTATCCTACAAGTTTTGTTTTATCCATGGAAATTAAGAAAGCAGTAATATTGGATGAAGTGGTAAAAAAAACTCCACAGGGGACAAGCAGCAATGACAGTAAGTGCCCAGAGATCAGGGTTCGGTCAGAGAAAGAGCAGAGGGTGAGAGGCTAGGAATCTCTATTCATGTGTGCTGACAGTTACTTAAGCGGGACCTTAGAGCAAAGAGTTTATCACGGTGAGCGTGCCATGAAGGAGAAATAAAACAAAAATTCACTTTCCCGAACTTTGCATCGGTTGTAGTGAACGCTGTATCCCAGTACCCACGGAGAAGGAAGGGTTTCAAAGAATGTGTTATTCTCCGTTTCAAGACTCTCCTTTCGTGAAGTCTCACCAGTTGGTCCTCTCTTTTCCTTTTGCTGCATAGGGCTGCTGTGTATGATGATAATGTTCCATTAGGGACTTTAAATGAAAAAAAAGCCTTTGGAAAATATGTACTTTTTCATTTATTTTAGGCTTGGAAAATATCTACAGATTACTGGGCAGTACAAACTTATGCAGCAGCTTTATCCCCAGAGGTCTGCCCACCATGCCCACCCTAGTTGCCTCCCTGCGGATTCGTGGCTTGCGCTTTCAGCTCACTGTCAGGTGATCATCCCTTCCAATTAGCTTCTGATTGGGGTGGCAGGCATGGAATAAAGCAAGCAGGCTCTTTGAATTTCACATCAGACCCCGGAAATGGGGGATACAGCTACCGAGGCCAGATTTATTTCAAGCGGAGGATGAGTGGGTGCAAAAATAGAGGGACCCATATAGACTGGTCTCAGCACCTGGTTTTTGAAACTGTCAGTGTTTGAGCACCGGCAGGGCCCGGCCCACTCAAAGCCCTGGTGTTCTATCAAAAGATCAATGAAAGGGTGTGTACTAGATAATGTTATAACAGACTATAGCTAAAATTAACATTAAAATGTGTAAACAGGATAAACAGAAGTACTTAAAACAGAGCAGTTGCATTAATATAATTAACCATACAAAGCACATAAAACGCATTTTAATTAAGACAATTACATTCTTCCTATTCGTATCGTTAATTAAGCTCTCTTTGTTTGCATTGTTTTGAAATCATAACACTACGGCTTTTAATTTAAAGACACTGTGTCATGGGCCACTCACGTTTGCTTATTTTGGAAAAGGGATGTGGTGATGGACAGAGTTTCTGAATGATGCAGAATACTCTTACCAAGTCAATAGATCATGGTTTTAATCCATCACGTTTGCTTTCATTTGTGTGGAATGCTAGTATGAACAAATTATTTCTGCTTGAAACCAATAAAGATCCTTTCATTTTAATAACCTTTCAGCAGCTGCAGCCAACAGGTAGAGTGAAAACCCTACAATAATCCGAATTTCTATGGCTTTGAGACATTACTAGTAATAGGTATGTGACCCTTCTTAGCTAACAATACTGCTATGTCAGCGCAGGTTATACCCAGATGAGGTGCTTACCTTTTTCCACCGTTATCCGGGTCTAAACATGCCATTTTTTGCGTGTCAGTCAAAAAAGAAAGTTGTCAATTCATCTAGAAACAAACACAAAATGAAAATGTACTCAAAATACTCTTATAAAATAGCAGGGAAAGAACAAACTTTGTGTTTGTTAAATGATAATATTTTGGCAAACATTCAGGTAACATGTTTTGTAGTTAGGCAACACAATTCGAGTCAATGCTACCAAAAAAACACACTGCTTAATGTAGAAGTCATGGAGCTCATGCTTGCATTAATCCAATTATTTGGTTAACCTCTCCTCTACCACGGATACCCATACAGTATATCAAAGGTAATAATGATAACATATTCCTTGGTTAATTAAAACCATTGCAATTTAAAAAAAAACTATTGTAAAATTGTCTTGGATATAAAACATTGGAAATATAAACATTAATAACTATATCCAATTTATAACGTATCATTTTATATTGTCATTAGTAGTTCACCAGTGTTTAAACCACAGCCAGACTGAAGCACAATTAGCCAATATTAACAGAAACACAAACACTCATTGGCAATGCCAAGATGCCTGGCTTATTAATAATGAGAGTGCCCATTGATGGGCTAAGGCACTCAATAAGTCAACATGCATGCACTCTGTCACTCATCTTTGCTCTCATAAATACATTTATCAATCCACTGACTAGTTTCTGCATTCACCTTCAGAGAAAACTGCAGGAAAATGCACACAGACTCAACAGCATATGCAAAATAGATTAAAAAATACATGTATACAAAATAAATCATGCTGCACTCTAAACATCACGATATATGCTGCTTGCAATAATAAAACTAAACAAAGCAGAGGATGTCTGTCTTGGAGTGGTGTACATAATCTATCATTGTTTTGACGTTCCAGCATGGCTGCCACATTTAGATCCAACGTGTTGGCCATCTTGGAATGTTAAAGCATTGTTAAACTACGTCCAACAGCATTCCATAATAGCTTTCTGGTTTAGAGGAAGTGGCCATGTGGGTTGCAGTGCACTGCAGATAAATGAGTGCCAAATAAGTTTCCTGTTATCACTGCCTGGAGAGATATAGGGCCCGATGTAGGTAAATCCCATTTACCGATTTTGAAATACCGAATCCTACCGATTCGGTATTCAAAAATCGGTAAATGGGATGTAGGTCCCAACATCTGGATTCGTTACCGAATCCTTAACAATTCTTAAATTACCGATTTGGTAAATACCGAATCGGTAATGCCCATTCATTCCTATGGGCTTTGAAGCCCATAGGAATGATTAGGCATTACCGATTCGGTATTTACCGAATCGGTAATTAAAGAATTCACAAGGGTGCAGGGGGTGTCACTTTGACACCCTCTAGCACCCCCAAAACGGCCATGTGTGCAATGTGGCACACAGACATGCCCTAAGGGCACGTCTGTCTGTCACATGGCACATGTGTACATGCACAGATGTGCATGTACACAGGAATCGTTTTTTTACCATGGATTTGTATTCCATGGTAAAATACCGATTCTGTAAGCCATGTGCTGCCGGAACATAGGCTACCTACATTACATTTTCGGTAATTTTACCGAATCGTTATCATTACCGAATCGGTAAATATTACCGACTCGGTAAATTTACCGATTCGGTAATGATAACGAATCGGTAAAATTACCGAAAATGTGCCCCTACATCTCCATAGCCCTTTACCGATCGGAAACGGCCGAAAATCGGTATTTTCGGCCGATTCCGATCGGTAAAGGGCTACCTACATCGGGCCCATAGTCAAGTCAAGTCAATAATCCTTTATTCGGTGTTTAAAAAACACCATAAAAGTTCAGAATTATACAATTAAAATCATTAAAATCCAATTCATAAGCATCATATAGCACTGGGGATTCAGATGAAAGGGAAAGATTTAACATGGAAAATTCAATCAACACAACCCTCTTGTATTCCAGAGCCTTAAAGCAACTTTGATAAACTTCATCACACAAGTCAACGTGAGGGGATCATTAGCCCTTTGCAGAAATAGGAGGGCAACCTTAGCTTGTCGAAACTTGGCCTGTTTTAAAATACCTACTAAAAATCTATGTCTTGTAAATACATAAGATCTGCATAATAATACAAAATTAAGGGTGTCCTGCTGTGGTAAATAAATAAATAATACCCTATTTTTGACTAGACTTATAGCATAACAGATAGCTCAATAAAATAAGAGTCAAGATTCGAGGTAGTAGGAGTTTCTGCAGGTTTATTACAGCATAAGGACAGGATCAGGACGACCTGCATGGGAATAGGACAATAAGGCCCGGCAGCTGCCGGGGCTGGGTCTGGAATGAGCGCGCTAACATTTAATAACAAAACATTGACTTATATACATAGCGCAAACACATAGCATTACATTGCAGTAGGCGTAGCAGTGGGTAGAGCAGAAGGCGTGACGCGTAGCAGTCGCGAGAGATAACAGTAAAAAGAGGTGTAACTGGGAGTATACATAGACATGTGATGCAAACGTAACAGAATATGTCATGAATGGGCGGAAACATTGGAGGGGGCTACCTAAGGAGCCGGGACCTCTAACCTAATGGTGCGCGAAAACTAGTAATGACGTGTTACTAGGAGAAGCTGGGGGCTACGAACTCTGTGCTAAGAGCAGAGACTAGAGTCTGGAGGGTCGGAGCGACATGTACCTAAACCCTATCTGGTATCTAATGTTTAGGGAACATGTTGATATAAACTAGAAGTCATGAGGGGAGAGGCTAACCTGATTTCTAAGACTGGACCATGCATTATTCTATATGTAGTGCGTGAAGAATATTAAATGACCATTAAATACAGTATTTCTCTAACGTGGAGACGAGAAGGCTAGACAATGACGAAAACTATTGATGCAGTTCAGTAGCTTAGGAATGCAGAGGAGGAGGACTGAACTGATAGCAGGAACTATAACATACTTTTGGCAGACTCAGAGGCAGAGCCGGGGTGCACCGGGCACTGCAAGGCAGGAAGTGAGTGAAGGGTCGAGGATACAGGTGGGGGCTGTATCGCTCCTCAGCGAGGCTTTCAGGAGACAGGAGCTGAATCTGTGGTCCGGGCCCTTTTGAGGCCTGGAAACGGAGACTTTATAATTGAATAACGTGCACACTGAGAAACGTGGCAACATTACTTACATAGGCCTGATATTCGTAGTATTCACGAGGACTGGAAACTAACATACTAGAGGTGGACACAACTGTAATTGCGTCTTTAATCAGAAATGGGGAATAACATATGCATATTGATCATGCACACATAACATATGATGGATGAGGCGTAGGGACACAGAACATGGCAAAATTTACTTTTCCACATTCCCTCCTTGTCACTACGTTTCCATCAGGAAACATCAATATTCATGATACCGTCTATCATTTCATACAGTACCATTTGCTCGTCTCGAATTGTCTTGGAACGGGATTTAGAACAGGGCTTGGGACGGGGAATACAAGAGGTAGCACACATGCTGCAAATCGCAGGGCCACATTGTATACAGAGGCAGCAGCTAAATATGATCGCTACTGCAATACCTAAAAAGGACAGGACTTTCCAACCCCATGCGGAAATTACATTCCAGAACCAACCGGACCATGTCCAGGTGCCTGGATCTTGATGTAACAGATGGGCAATTTTATGGAGTCTGGTTATAGCTGAATAAACAGACGGCGCGTTATTTGGAATGAAAATGCAGCAACTAGATCCGATGACTCTACAGGCCCCGCCCCTATCGGCCAGTATGACGTCAAGGACGAGACGATTCTGGAGCACAACAATTCTCATAAAGGATTGCTCTTCGGTTAAGTTACCTAGAGCGGAGGCAGTCTCATCTACTACTGCTTCAAGGGTTCTTGTTAACCTACGAATGAGCTTACTATTTACAACTGTACCTAAATAAGGGAACACACCTTTATCAATATCAATGAATTGCTCTGCGGCGGTTTCAGTATAATCGACAATCGGGAGATTTCTCTTGTGTCTAGTGTGTACTAAGAAAGAATTCCTATGATAGTCAGGTGGGGCTAGAAAAACAGGTGGCAGTAGGAAAGCAATGTAACAGGTTCCCTCCCAATCGAGGGGCAGACGGACATATGCAGTTTGACCACAAATAAAATAAGAATGACGTGAAGCTTTGAAAATAGATTTCCTACCGTCACTATACTGGATAACAGTAGTACATTCACTATGACCTATATGTACAGAACCATAACTACGGACACATAATTCGCCTTTGACTGGTAGTACTGAAATAGCGGGTGAGTCTGGAGTAGTATCAGACTGAACATTCAGAACCATGAAATTCGACGAATAATTTCCTAAATTATATACTTCATTTTCTAGATCTAAACCTGTTCTGTGGGGGAGACCTTGCTTGTCTGGAAAACATGTACTGTTTAAGAAAAGACATATCTGTTGAGGATGACGTTAACGTGGACCATGCTCCACACGAACCATTGTGTGAGAATGGATAAGGAAAGAGTGGCAGAACTCCCTTCGGTGTCTGGAAAGGGGGGAGTCGACCACACACCCAACAATTAGTGGCATTGCTGGTCTGGTGTGAATAATGTAACATACGGATAAATGTGTTATTACGCATAGCGAGGCGGTATGAATATTCGTGAGGAGGCAGATCACTAAACGTGTGCTCTACTGTAGCATGAGCAGACATATTTACATGAGGAACTGAAAAACACAGATAGAAAGCATAGCTGGTGCAGGAAGCCATTATGCTGATGAATAATACGAAACTCAGAAAAACGATACATTTGATTGAACTTTGACTGACTCTCTCACTATGGGGGTCTATTTTATACATGTCAGAAACAGTCTAACCGTTTCACCTAGGGGAGGACTTATACAATCAAACTGGCTGACTTATTAGACCTGAGCTTTAACTTATACTCCGGTTGCGGAGTTTTCTCTAACAAGGGAGGGGTTGTAATAATGTCTTGTGCGGGACAGTCCTTTAAAACAATGTTCTGGCAGTCCTTTGAATCCTGGAAATCCTTGGAAATGTTTTTGAAGACTGGTTTCGATCCTTTGAAAAGTTTTACATGAGAAAGGTGGACCCACCCCTTCCTGCCTTCCAACTTGACGGCAGTACGGGTGGTCAAGAGGACCTGGCGTGGCTCCTTCCAACGTGGTTCCAGCGGACTTGATCTGTCGAAATTTCTGATCATCACAAGGGAGCCTGGAACGATCTCGTGCGGTGCCACCTCGGTATTGTCTGGAAATGCGGCGGCAACCTGTGAACGACATGAGTTGAGGGCAGACATCAAGGAAGCTAGGTAATCTGTCAGCATATTACATGAAACATCGGTAATACTTCGGGGTCTAGGAGTACCCCACATATTAGGGGGGCGGCCGAAAACGACCTCATACGGGGACAGACCTGATCTGGAATGTGCGACCATACGCATGTAAAACAGAGCGACTGGCAAAGCTACTAACCAGTCCACACCCTTGTCTTTACAGACTTTTGCAATGCGGATTTTCAGAGTCTGATTATGCCTTTCGACTAGTCCAGCTGCTTCTGGATGGCGTACACAATGGAACTTCCACTGGTACCCTAACAAAAGGGAAACATGTTTCATGAGTTCAGATGAGAATGGCTGACCGTTATCAGAATATACGACTCTAGGGAGTCCGTATCTAGGGAAGAATTCACGAACCAACTGCTTGGCAGTGGTCGCGGCTGTGTAATCTGGGACTGGATATGCTTCTGTCCATCTGGACAAAGCGCATACAACTACAAGGACATACTTGAAACCTCGACATCGCTCCATTTGAATATAATCCATCTGGAGGACCTCAAAAGGGTGGTCAGGGGGCTGGAAACCACCTTGTTCCACCGGGACACTTTTACCTGGATTAAACTGACAACATATCATACAGGTACGGACTTTCTGCTTAGCTGCAGCTCGTAAATGCTTGTTGAACCAAATGTTCTGGATACTGTCTAACATAGCTTTTTCTCCTAAATGTGCTGGACTATGTGCGGTATTGATAATGACTTGAACCATAGAATCGGGGAGAAACCATGTGGCTCTACCCTTCGTTAACCATCCTTGATCTGTCTGGACCCCTCCTTGTACAGACCATTTCTTGATTTCATCGGGAGTAGCATGTGACTGGATATCTATGACATCTTGAGTAGGGTCCTTAACTGTCATGCATGTAGTCAGATCTGGAGTATGTGTCTGATTAACTGGAATGTCTGGAGTCTGTGCTGTAAGCTTGGCTGTGCGGTCTGCTAGATCATTACCTTGAGAAATAATGTCTGTAACTTTCGTATGTGCTTTGCACTTCATGATAGCAATAGATGTCGGTAAATGTATGGCATCTAACAGGGCTTGAATAAGGAGACCATGCTGAATCTTGGTTCCATGAGAAGTCATGAAACCTCTCTCCTGCCAGAGCACTCCGAAGTCGTGTACAACTCCGAATGCGTAACGTGAATCTGTGTAAACATTAACCTTCAGGTTCTTGGCATGTATACAGGCTTGTGTCAGAGCGACTAGCTCTGCTGCTTGAGCGGACAGAGTATCAATACGGTGTGTTTCAATAACTTCAGTGTCAGTAGTCACTGCATACGCGGCGACTAGTTCTCCTGTACTAGTTCTCATACATGAACCATCCACATAAAGTGTCAGGTCAGGATCTGGTAACGGAATATCCGTCAGGTCTTGTCTTGGCTTCGTCGTAATGTTAACTACTTCCACACAATCATGTGGGTCTAGATTTGAATTAACTGATGGTAACAGTGTAGCGGGATTCAGAACGTTGCAGCGTCTGATTTCTATGTGTGGCTGGAACAGTGTCAATTCATAACCTGTTAAACGTGCAATTGTCAAGTGCTGAGTTTGTGTTCGGTTTAAAGGAACTTCTACTGAATGTGGGACCTGTACTGTCAGGGAATGTCCTAAAACTATAGAATCACTTTGTCTGATAGCTAGTGCTGTGGCTGCAACTGACTTGAGGCACGCAGGCAACGCCTGGGCGACTGGATCTAATGTGCTCGAAAAATAAGCACAGGGCTTGTATTGACCTGCTTGATCTTGTGTGAGAACAGATAATGCTGTACCTTTGCGTTCTGTAACGAAAAGTGTAAAAGGCTTACTGTAGTTCGGTGTAGCTAGAACTGGAGCTTGACATAGGGCTTTCTTTAACTCGTTGAAACTAAGTGTATGGTCAGATGTCCAAGGGAGGACAGTCGATACGGCTGCCTCCTGTGTCGTTAACTGTATCAGTGGCTTGGCTAGGAATGCATACTGGGGAATCCATTGTCTGCAATAAGAAGTAAGGCCGATAAAGGCACGTACCTCCTTCTGGGTTCTGGGCTGGGGAAGACTCGCTATTAACTGGATACGGTCGGGTGTCAACTGCCTACCCCTCTTGGACAGCAAGTGTCCTAAGTATACCACTTGCTGGACACAGAATTGAAGCTTCGAAGGTGACACCTTGTGCCCTATCTCGGCTAGAAAATACAGAACTGTAAGTGATGCTCGCTCGCAAGCACGTTCAGAACGGGCTGTGATCAGTAGATCATCGACATACTGGAGCAGGGCAGTGTCAGTTGGCATGTGAATGTTGTCTAGCTGTCTCTTGAGTGCTTGACTGTAAATACTAGGGCTTTCTGTGAAACCTTGAGGAGCGCGTGTAAACATATAGCTCCTTCCATTTAAACAGAATCCGAAAAGAAACTGGCTGTCTGGATGAATTGGAACACTAAAAAATGCATTCTTGAGGTCTATGACAGTGAAAAACATGGCTTCGGAATCAATGGCTGTTAACAGGGAAGAAATATCTGGGACAACTGGGTACTGAGGAATGATACATTTATTAAGCTCTCGTAAATCAATCACTAATCGATATACTGGGGGTGCATTTGGATCAGTACGTTTCATGACTGGAATGATCGGAGAATTACACACATTGGAGTCAGTTTCTACAACTACTCCTTGAGCCATGAGCTCGTCAATAATTTTGGATAAGGCTGCTACAGCCTCAGGTGGCAATCTGTACTGCCTGATTCGTGGTAACACTACACCTGGTTTGAGAGTCACACGATGGGGTGTGATTTGCATGTAACCTACATCAGTTGGACCTTGCGCCCATAAATGCTGCGGAACATTAGACAATCTTGAATCAAAATCTCGTAATACATAGTGACCCTTAAAGTCACGTAGGAACAGACGTATTCCCTCTGGGGAACAGCAAATAACTGCACCTAACTCTTTCAGTGTCTTAATACCTAATAGATTTTCTGGACATGACTTAGTAAGTAACAGGTCAGTAGTGCGGGACAATGGACCTACTTCTAGAGTGACTGGCTTTGATATCTCATTAACGATGGGTTTTCCCGAAAATCCAAGGGAAACATTTCTTGAGCCTGAGAGCGGAGCCCCTGGAACTTCGGCATGACTAATTGTGGTCCTACTTGCCCCTGTATCGATCAAAAACTTTCTGTCTTTCCCTAATACTTGACTATGAACATAGGGACCTTCTTGGTCTACAGGTATCTCGATGAGAGGCAAGCCTACCTCCCTCTCTAGGCTGTTTCATGAATATGACTGGTACTCTGGATACTCGGACTGTGCATACTGGTACATCTGCGATGTAACGTGCTGTGTTGCAGCAATAGGCTGCGGTACTGTAACTGTCTGTGGTGCATTCTGTGACTGAGGAGTCTGTGAAACTTGTTCTTGTCTCGGCGGACGTGGTCTTTCTTTAGTCTTACCAGTAGCTATGTTGTGTTTCAGAACTGCACACTCGTTTATAAAATGACCTGGCTGTTTACAATAATTGCAGTTCCCTTTAACGGGAGCCGCAGGATGACTGGCTTGATTCGGACCCCTCTTCTGACTGTCTTGAGGAATAGATTGTGCAACTAGCACTTTCATTTTCGTGTCTTTCATACGTTTTCTTTCGTGTTCTTGCTCTTCTCTGATTCTATTCTGGTGATACTGGAGCATCTGGAGCATCTGGGACGGAGTATTTGCTTGCCAGGTGCTTTCGACTTTCAAAACTCGGTTTTTAATTTGTGGACTTGAATTCTCGACTAATTTGGTAACGAAAAGATGAGGGTATGACTCACTACTTGTCTTGAGACCACTGTTAATACTGAAACATTTCTCAAATCTAGAATAAAAATCACTAATATCCTCATCTTGTTTCTGTTTACAGGCTGAGATTGCATCCCAGTCTTCTTTCCTAGTTGTCAATAATCTGGGTAAAACTTGAATCAATAATTCTGGTAATTCTTTACATTTATCTCCAAGACCGGTACCTGGTACTCGTGCCTTGTCTTCAGCTTCTAGAGCTGTCCAATCGATCTTTTTCTCTCCCACCTCCCATTCTTTTTCCTTTAACTTTTCATACACCCCTGCGGGTAGCAGGACCTTTAACATTTTAATGATATCTGGGTAAGTGTATTCTCCCATACGGAGCATGTCTTTTAATTCTCTATGGAACCCTGCTGGATCTTTGTCATGACAGGGAATTAATTTCTTCATTTCAAGAAGTTCCATCTTTGAAATCGGAGTGTATACAAACACTCGTTGCATTACGCCACCCGCCCCTTGGACTGGGTGGACTTCTCGTAGCGGATTCTGTCTGTCTATGTAGAATGGTTTACTTTCTGGGGGTGAGACATGAACAAAATGCGGGTTCAAGAACGTTCTATACTTGTGACGCTGTTCTAGAATGACACTAATTAAATCGGTACCTAGACCTCTCCATCTGTACTGGAGTAACTCGTTCAGGATATCATGTAACGGGCCTGGATCAGAATGTTGACCCTCATACAGGGTAATGAGGTGCTGGATCATATACATACCCACCAGTCGTTGCTCGGCTGGGGGCAGTTTCAGAAACATTTGTGCCACTATTTCGTCTGGAAAAGTGGTAGAATCAGTAATCCATCGGACTGCTGATCGGGCTAGTTCTTGTTCGTGCATGGTACTTAATTCGCTATAACCGACTCGTGATTTCAGAATGTGATCGGTAGCTTGAAATACTTGTTCTAGGGAACCTTGTTCTGGTGCTAGATGTTGAAAAATAGACTTGGGTTCTAGACGTAAATGGCGATCTGGAAATCTGGATTTTCCTACATACGCTATTCTGGCGGGATTCTCGTTCTCTTCCTCATCAGGATCAGAGATACTTACTTTCTCGCTTACTTGTGCTGCTTTACGCTGGTCGTGTAACCTTATTATTTCTTTACGAATTTTCTTGTACATACTCTCCATGGCACTGACGGTCTTGTGCTTACCCTCGGCTATATTATCACTCCACCTTGTCAGGATTCTCATTTCGGCGGGATCTTTAGACGGGTAATCTTGTTCTCTTATTAGACAATTGATCAGGAACTTTAATATCATGAGCTGAATCTCGGCTTTCCTTTGAGACATAATCTCGCCAATACTTTCTGGATCATCCCCTGTACGGATGAAACGATATATTCTGTCTAGATCTTCTTTCATATTTGGTAAGGTGACTAGATACTCGGTCACCCTTCTTACGCGTACGGAATATAAAACCATATTATACTCGCCTGGGACTGTGTCATAAACACATTCGGCAAGGGCTTGTCTGATTTCTGTAACAGACTTATTACTTTTAGGAGTACGCTGTGATGCTTGAGCATGTAATTCGAGTGCTGATAAACGCTTGTGTGGCGGCGGGGTTTGAGGAGGACCTCCTCCTGCGGCCCCTATACTAGAATAGTCGACTGACATTCTTCGTGCTTGCAGGGTCGGTAATTGTAACGTGGGCTGAACTTGTATGGCAGGCTGACCCGGGGGTACCGTAACAGGTACTCCGGTGTCTGGAGGAACGGGAAGTGCCTGATTTACAGGGACAGGTGGAGCGCGAACTGGATTTGCATATTCTGGAACTGTGTCGTCCAAATAGGACGAAATAAAAATATCAGCTGCGGTCGGTTCGTGACGTAGCTTGGTCGGAACTAATGGCGGCGGGAAATTACTGGGTGCCTCTGGGGTCGCTTTTGGCAAGCCTTCGGCAAGAAGAGGATACATACCCTTAATAAGGGCATGCCTCTGTCTGTCTGACTGTTCGGCTTTGACTTGTTCACCTATCTCGATTAATTCTCTTTCTTGGGCTCGTTCTTGGGATTCTCTACTTAACTCTGACTTTCTGACTTCCTTTTCCGTTCTTCTATGCGCTTCCTTACGCCATAACTCGATGGCATCTTTCTGTGACTGTCTGGCTTTCTTTTTCCATAATGCTTCTTCTACTCGCATGATACATTCGGCATCCCATGTACCCGATACGGGCCATCTATACTTTTCTTTTAACTGTTTGGTATACTCTACCCATAAATCTAGATACAATATGGCGCTTATGCCATGTTTCTGATACATAAAGTGACCTGGACTGTCCCTAGGCGGAACAGGAACTGCTGCTTCCAGCAGACCCTTTCTAGTTTTTAACTGACGTAACTTGGAAAAGAGCGGCATTCTAAACTTGAATCGGAACACAATACAATACACGAAAAACAATAACAATTGGGAAAACAATTCAGGCATACCACGACGTTGAAAATACATTAAACAACATTATAAATAACAATTCGAACAGAATACTACCTGAAAATACTGAAAACAGAAACAGAACAGAATTCTCGAGAACGGAACAGACTAGAGTTACTGGATGCACTGCTGTAACAGTACGGAACATACCGGTCCCATAAAGGAACGCATCAAGACCCGTATCCACCTAGGTGAACACTTCGTTTGTGGGCTTGGGTACCACCAACCCACGGACCAGGAGTCAATTTAGACTGACCCTGTCTAGACACTACCCCAGCAATGGTACTCACCGGGCAGCACGGAACGGAAGGCCTCGGACGGGACTGGACTATGACGACGAACTTCGGACTTCGGACTTCAGTTACGGGTGGGCCTCCGGATACCTCGGACCTTGGACTCTAGGCTTGGGCTCTGGTCGGGACTCGCCGCGTTCCTCCACCGTCTCGTTCGGATGCTGGACCGCCTCCTCCGTCTCCTCCGTGGGCCTGAGGGATACTTGGAGCAGAAATATCTGCCAGTGCACGGTATGGTTCCGTCACGACTGCAGAGGGTCAGGGGGTCGGCGTGGCTTCACCGACGCGTGGGGAAAGGGCAAGTCCCTGTTCGGGCGCCATTATGTGGTAAATAAATAAATAATACCCTATTTTTGACTAGACTTATAGCATAACAGATAGCTCAATAAAATAAGAGTCAAGATTCGAGGTAGTAGGAGTTTCTGCAGGTTTATTACAGCATAAGGACAGGATCAGGACGACCTGCATGGGAATAGGACAATAAGGCCCGGCAGCTGCCGGGGCTGGGTCTGGAATGAGCGCGCTAACATTTAATAACAAAACATTGACTTATATACATAGCGCAAACACATAGCATTACATTGCAGTAGGCGTAGCAGTGGGTAGAGCAGAAGGCGTGACGCGTAGCAGTCGCGAGAGATAACAGTAAAAAGAGGTGTAACTGGGAGTATACATAGACATGTGATGCAAACGTAACAGAATATGTCATGAATGGGCGGAAACATTGGAGGGGGCTACCTAAGGAGCCGGGACCTCTAACCTAATGGTGCGCGAAAACTAGTAATGACGTGTTACTAGGAGAAGCTGGGGGCTACGAACTCTGTGCTAAGAGCAGAGACTAGAGTCTGGAGGGTCGGAGCGACATGTACCTAAACCCTATCTGGTATCTAATGTTTAGGGAACATGTTGATATAAACTAGAAGTCATGAGGGGAGAGGCTAACCTGATTTCTAAGACTGGACCATGCATTATTCTATATGTAGTGCGTGAAGAATATTAAATGACCATTAAATACAGTATTTCTCTAACGTGGAGACGAGAAGGCTAGACAATGACGAAAACTATTGATGCAGTTCAGTAGCTTAGGAATGCAGAGGAGGAGGACTGAACTGATAGCAGGAACTATAACATACTTTTGGCAGACTCAGAGGCAGAGCCGGGGTGCACCGGGCACTGCAAGGCAGGAAGTGAGTGAAGGGTCGAGGATACAGGTGGGGGCTGTATCGCTCCTCAGCGAGGCTTTCAGGAGACAGGAGCTGAATCTGTGGTCCGGGCCCTTTTGAGGCCTGGAAACGGAGACTTTATAATTGAATAACGTGCACACTGAGAAACGTGGCAACATTACTTACATAGGCCTGATATTCGTAGTATTCACGAGGACTGGAAACTAACATACTAGAGGTGGACACAACTGTAATTGCGTCTTTAATCAGAAATGGGGAATAACATATGCATATTGATCATGCACACATAACATATGATGGATGAGGCGTAGGGACACAGAACATGGCAAAATTTACTTTTCCACACTGCGGAGACCGATTGTCGCAGCCACAAGCACCCTTCTGCTCAACAGTTGAAGTAAAACCTGGGGGGTCAGCCAGTAGATGATGTAAAAAGTTGAGCCTAAAACAGGTGATTAAAAATCTCTCCTGTGCATTAGGCATAAGAGCGAGATACGGTTCCATGCCCACCCCTGTTTGGACCAGACTGTGCGCGCGGACTGTGGGTTTACCTCCTTCCTGTACTGCCCAGCGCGAGGCTACCTGTTCCAAGAATAATCGCTTTACTCTGGCTTTGTCTTGGGGGACAATTTCCATTGGATGTATGAAGAGATCCTCACAGCCAATTCTTTCAAGAGAATTTTTAACGTACATTAGTGATGGGATTCTCATTCCCTTGTCCCTGCCCAGGCAATCTCTGATAATTTGCCTACTCAGGTCAGCCTCTACATTCGTCCAGATCTTTAACCAGGCCAAAATGGGTCTAACCTTAACCAGGTCCTCGATGTAGGGCCTTCCCAATTCCTCATGGGCGATCAAGGCTGGAGTAGATTTTGGGGTTTGGAGGACCTTCCTCAGGTATTTATTCTCCTCCACCTGAAGTTGCTGTGTATTAACAAAACCCCAAACTTCTGACCCATAGGTCACATTAGAGCAACTTACAGAACTATACAAGTTCATGACTTGCTCAGGTGACCACCTCCCCAGCCTCCGCCCATAATTCATGATGGCCCCAGTCGAGGCCACTAATGTGGAACATCGCTCCGCAAGTAATGTTTTAAAATGTAAAAGACAGTCAAATAACAGGCCAAGGTAAGAAAAGGTATGTACCTGTCCTATTTTATGTGCACCTATCCTGTAGGAGAACTTCTTACAAGGTTTAATACCTGCCGACATAACAAAGGACTTCAAAAGATTGGCCGATAGTTCTAGAGTGTCCATAAACCTTACAAACCCGTCTATCAGACACTGCAGTCCTTTGGGGTGCGAGCTAGCAATACCGCGTCATCCGCGTACAACAGCAGCGGAACTGGACGGGTTCCTATTCTTAGGGAATCGATCTTTAATTCGCTTAATGCATGGTCTAAGTTATTTATATAAAGTGAAAACAAAAAGGGGGCCAGGATACATCCCTGTCTAACACCACTGTTGCAGGGAAATTATTCTGTGGTGCCCCCTTCCAAATTAAACCGTACATTTGCTGAGGTGTTCCAGTGCAATGCCCTCAAAATGTTTACCAGACCCTGATCTACGCCTAGTCTAGTCATCGGGGGCCATAACTTTTCTCTGTTCACGTGGTCAAAAGCTGCAGTCAGGTCCATAAGCCCTAGGTATACCGCTTCATTGCTTGCTATAGTATACTTGGCCACCAACAGATAAAGGTTCAAGCACTGGTCCGTCTGATCTAAATCCGTACTGGACGTCGGTAATGATTCGATTATCCTCCGCCCAATCAGTAAGGCGCATTAAGATCACTCTGCTCAGAATTTTAGCCGTCACATCTATCAATGAGATAGGATGGTAGCACTGGGGATTGTCCCTATTCCCTTTCTTAAAAACTGGCACTATTGTTGCAGTAGACCAAGAACGTGGTAGGCCAGTTGCCACTGCCGCGTTTATCACCCTTGTAAGAATAGGGGCCCATAACTCCACATTACTAAGGAAAAGGTCCGGTGGTATGCCATCTAGGCCCGGAGCTTTGTTACGTGATAGGCCCTGAATGGCCACTGTGATTTCCCCCAGAGAAAATTCTACGGAGGAAACCCACTGACCAACTCCTCCTGAATTAGAGTAGTTCTCTTCTGAGTCATTGTACAAACCTTTAAAGTGGTTGTACCATTGTTCGGGCAGGATCGTAGTGCCAATTTCTGGGGTATTATTGTCCTGAAAACATGGTTTGTTTATTGTTTTCCAGAACAGGGTCATATCTCTTCTCTCTGCAGCATCCCTTAAATCTTCCCAGGCTTGTAATTGGAGGGAAGTCTTCCTAATTTTGATCGCCTTTTTATAGGTGCTCCTGCACTATATAATTCTGGCCTTATCCCGGGGATAGCTTTTGAGGCAGATTTTTATCTACCTCTGTGCTCAGGAGCATTCATTATCGAACCATCTCGGGGTAGCGTTTGCCCTCCCAGGGGTGGTGGTCCTTAGCAGGCCGTCTATTAGATGGGCCACTGTTTCGAATGCCCTCACCAACGGCGGCCCCTCCACGAGAGGTCTAAACACTCCCCGATAGGTTCTTTCCCAGTTTCCATTAAAGATTTATAGAAAGCCTCCCCATTAATTTTGGACCATCTCAAACGCCTTCCCTGGTCTGTTACCTTCTCGATACTGCCTACCGTATCTCCCCTCCTAACTTTCCTCGGGGGCGGATTTCTTAACTCAAGGACTAAAGGGTTGTGATCACTGAATGCGTTTCACTCAATCTCGGCCCTTATTATCCAATCCTTGAATACATTTGATACCATGATAAAATCTATATATGAACTGCATCCCCTAACTTTAAAGGTTGGGGTCACAGCGCCATCCCTTCCAATGGTAACCAGGTCAATAGTGTGTTCTAAGGAATAACTTTTTAAAACGTTGCCTATTTCCAAGCCATCAGTTGTGTGCTCAAAGTGCGGACCTTCCACAATCGGACAACTAGACCATTCTTCATTGGGGGTTAATAAAGTCGGGCATAAATGGCAATTTAAATCGCCAACAAGTACTATAAACGGGGCCGCAGCCCCCTTCCTTCTAGCTAACTCAGCACTTAAGTTGTTATCTACTTCCTGAATTAATTATATTTTCCCCTTATATGTAGCAGCATTATACAGATTGATCAGGATCATATTCAACCCATTTCGGGGGAACCCAAGAGCCTGAATATTGCTGGAGGACCAATTTAAATTAGTCCACACTCCCTCCATGTGTAGATCAATAAATATGGAAAGTCCACCCATGGCTCTCCCTGACCCTGATTTCTGGCCAGGCACAGAAAAACGCTTGTACCCAGCTAGATAACAGGGACTACAGTCTACTGCCCAAGTTTCCTGTAGACAGATTATCTGGAACCTTGTGATGTATTGCCTCCATTCATGGTTGTCAAACTTAGCTGACAAACTGGCTATGTTCCATGATACTAATTTAAGTCTCCCTTGCGTATGACTTACTGTGAGCTGCAGTGTATTGGGGATATTCACAGTTGATCTCGCATCATTTAAATCAACAAGATCAACAATGGGATTTGCCGACCCTACATAGGTATTTGTTCTATGGGCTAACGGAATGGATTGTACTACCTCTAAAACTTCCTCACTCCCTGGTGTAGTTGGCAAAGGCCCAAATGGGGGTCCTGGGGCGCTAGTGAGGGCATGGTTGCTGTTATTCATTTCATTTCATAAATCTTTATTTCGGTAATTTATCACCATAAAAGATATTGAAGAAACATTTCATTAAAAATTATTAAAACATTAAAACGTTAAAACATTGCAACATCCAGCGGAGTCCATAAGAGTATTTCATTGGTACAAGGTATCACAGTTTTACTACGGTAAAGTTCAGTGACCGGCCTTGAGGCATTGTCTTCTCAGAGACCACATTGAACCTAGGTATTTAGCCACGGCAAAAACAATGTGGTCCGTCAGGTCAGTTTTAAGCACTCTGAATGCGGCCAGACACTCCACAGACCCCAAATTCCTGCATACAGGAACAATCCATTTCTTACGAGTCGCGCTATAAGCCGGGCAGAAAAATATTATGTGCAGCTCAGATTCATTGGCCACTCTGCAAGCCGGGCATAAGCTAACGGCGGGTTCGCTCCACTTGCTAGTAAGGGCTCGAAGTGGGAGAGTCCCGTGCCTCCATTGCAAGTAGAGTTTCCTGAGTAAGGCAGGGTATAATTTGTCCAAGGCTGGTTCAAAGCTGTAGATGTCCTTGATACGTAAAAATGACTCCGTGAGTGTCCCAAGGTTTGCTCGACGACAGAGTGCCGCTATTTTGCTGTCGTAGTAAACCTTTGCCAGCCTCTTTTTGGGAATTAATGGACAGGTGGATAAGGGGTCAGACCAGAGGGTCAGTAGGCCTAGACCCTCCAACTCAGTTTTAATGAATTTAAGCCATTTGATTTTCCCTGCATTAGGCATAGCAAGCACCTCCTGGAGCCCCTGCCTATAACTAATCAGTCCTGGAACCGCCCACAACCTACGCCAATAAACCAAGGGACGCAGTGCCAGATCTTCATCGAGAGGTCTCATCCTCAAATCTAACCTTAATGGGACAAGAGGCGTGCTGGGGGGAAGTGCTACCACCCGCCTGATGAACTTGTTCTCCTCTTTCACCAGGTCTGGAGAAACTGCATGGCCCCAGAGCTCACTACCGTACATGGCAGCCCCCCTTGCCTGTGCCCTGTAGATCTGGAGAGGTGGACCAACGGGTTGGATGGAAGACCTATTTTTTCCCACGAGCTTCATAATCCCACCCGAGTACTGTACCAATTTGAGTAGTGCTTTCTCTTGGTGTGGGCACCAGGACATTTTCTCGTTTAACGTGACTCCAAGGTACTCGAAGGGTCGCACCCTTTCGAGTCTACTTGGCCCAATGTGGGGGCTAGAGCGGAATTTTGGTGGGGGATTAAAGACCATAAATTTGGTCTTTAGAGTGTTAATTTCTAGACCACGTTCCCCGCAAAAATCCACAAAACCATTAAGAACACGCTGGATCCCCATCGGAGACTTTGAAAGCGGCAGGGTGTCGTCAGCGAACATAATCGCCGGCACCCTGCCGCCTGCCAGCTTAGGAGCGTCAGAGTTATCAACCCCATTCAGGTGGGAGATTACCCCGTTGACGTAGAGGCAGAACAGGGTCGGTGCAAGCACACAGCCCTGCCTTACCCCCCTGTCAACGGGGAACCTGTTCGATAGGGCCCCCTCCTTACCACACCTTACCTGTGCAAAATTGGCAGTGTGGAGACGGATAATCATCTCCAGCAAGCCCTTAGGGACCCCCAATTTGGCCAACACCTCCCAGAGTTTTCTGCGGGGAACCAAGTCGAAGGCTGCCCTTAGGTCCACGAATACAGTGTAGAGGCTGCCACCCTCCAACTGTACCGTTTTCCAAAAAATAAGGGCCAGCCGAAAGACCTGGTCTATGGAGGAGACCTTCCTTCTGAACCCTGCTTGATATGGTCTCAGAATGTCATATTCCGTCATCCAATCCGACAGACGATCCAGAATTAGCCTAGTAAAAAGCTTCTGGGAAATGTCTATCAGGCTTATTGGCCTGTAGTTGGCTGGGAGCAGAGGCGAGCCCTTCTTGAATATGGGCACTATCTCTGCCCCCAGCCAAGTTGGGGGGATCGTCATGCCATTCAAGATCGCATTGAACAACACCCTAAGATACGGGGCCCAGATCTTAACTTCGTGCCTGAAGAGGTCACCGGGGAGCTTGTCTAAGCCTGGTGCCTTTTCAGCAGCAAGGCCCATAATCACCATAATGAGCTCCTCCAGAGTAAACCCATCCATAGGGGATATACGTTCAGTGGGTTGGACCATTGCTACTTTGGGTAGGTTCCCCAGTTGGTCCAAATCGGCCGCGCTGTACAGGGTTTTAAAGTGGTCCTCCCACACAGCAGATGCAATATTTGCGTCTACTGCCGCAATAGGTTCAGCAGAACCATGCTTGACGATCTGCCAAAATTTCCGGGCATCTCGTAGTGCGAGGGCAGCCGTCATTTCAGACCAGTTGTCATGGTCCCATTCCATTTTGGCATTGCGAAGGAGAAGCTTGTAGGCCAACCGCTTTTCCCTGATCATACTGGGGGTTTCCCGAATTTTGAGGGACTCCAAAAGATCGGCCTTTGCTCTCCTGCAAGAAGCATTGAACCATGAGGCTCTTCTCCCCTTGGCCTTTTTCGTCCTAGCCACAGGGTTCAGTACTTCTGAGCTCAGAGTGAATGTCCCCAAGCACAGTAAGCTCAACAGGGGTGGATAACTGGGGGATGAGATCCACAACTTTTTCAAGGGCAGGCACCACAATCGCGTATAACCTCTGGATATCATTGGGATTCTCCAGGAGTTTTGGCCATCTGATTCTACGTCTGTTGCTAGTTGCGACTAACCCAGCAGGAAATGCTAGATTTTCTTCTTGGGTGCGAGTGGGCATTCCCTGGACCACGAACCTCAGCGATAGTACATTGTGGTCACTGTCAGTCCTTGTGACTATCCCAAAGTCCCTCACTTTAGCCCAATCCTTCGTTGAAACCAGGATATAATCTATCCGTGACTCCTGACCTACTCTATTAAAGGTGGGCTTAGGTGGAATATCTCCCTTGAACCGCCCATTACAGGCCCTCAGTGAGTGGGATAAGGTAAAAGATGTTATTTGGGTGACTAGAGGTGACCATGACTTTACAGGGGGGCCCGGCAGGGTAGGTATCTCCCAAAGGTCATCCTCTTCGCTAGTTACCCCTTCCAGAAAGTCCGGGAGGGGCTCGTACTGGGTATTAAAGTCCCCCCCAACTACAAGTGAAGGACAGAGGGTGGCAGAGTCGAGGAACAAAGCTAGATCCTCAATTGTCCCCGAAGTACCTGTTATCCCAGCCGGTCTTGAGTATACATTTATCAATGCCACACTCGCACCAGATGCCCACTCCAAAACAACGCACTGAAAGTCCGCTGAGTTGGTTTCAAGGTTTTTCGCCCTGCAACCGAGGTGGGAACCTACCCAGATCAACAGGCCACCAGACGGTCGTCCCTTCCCACCCCATTTGGCCGGAATGTTAAAAGAAGCGTACCCTGTGCGGCACTGTTTTTCCCTGGCCCACGTTTCCTGGAACAAGCATATGTCATGTTCCTCAATGAGTTCCGCCCACTCCGGGGAATCTAATTTGTTGGCCAGCCCGGCAACGTTCCAAGAAATTATGGACACTACGCCGAGAGCCCCCGCCTTATCATTGGTATTAGATACAGAGATGCACCCGCTTGCCCTGCACTGGCTGTACTTAGGGCAGGGCAAACCCTCTGTTGGCAGCGAGCATATTACATACGGCGCCTTAGGAAGAGGGTTATCCTTAGTGTTTTGACCACCTGGATCTAGGTGGGTAATTTTATCAATTATTGGCTCAGGGAGTGTACCACCCGCACGATATTCAACAACATCCCCCTCTGTGTGCCTAGTCTCTCCTGTAGTTAGATTGCAGTTTCCAGGGAGACATTGTAATGGTCGAGAGGCAGAGCGCGGTGAAGGGCAAGACAAAGAACAGTATGAATCTGCTAAGGACGGTGTGTCAAAAGCCCTATGGGAAAGTCAATCCACATCCTCAAGGCACCCAAATCTATTATAAGTGGGTGCCCCATTCCACCCGCCATGTATATAGATAGAGCAAGATTTCGCATCGCGACTTGCTCGAGTCAAGAACCTCGAAAATCTATTATAATCTCGTAACTTCAATTGTTTGTTTTACTAATTTTATGTATTTTGAGTGTGCGTGGGTATCATAGAGACGCTTGCCTATGGGTTCTACTAATACGATTAATTCTTGTTCCTAACATGGCCGCTGCTTGACTTTCCTCTTCTGCGCATGCGTCAGTCACACTCACGTGACTTTGCGTAGAGATAGTTTTGGAGGGAAAGGGTGCGCATGCGTAATAGCCACAAGATGGCCTTTCCCTGTATTAACGTGGTGAAGCTTGTGCTGTTGCTCTCGTGTCGTTATACATTGCACTAATATTTAAATTGCATAGTATATTTTTATGATGATAAACGTGAAGTACGAAAATATGACATGTAATGCCTTCATTTATTTCCATGTACTAATTTGTTTTCGCTTACTTTTCATGTATCCTCGGCACTGAGGGGTGATGGGGCTGGGGAGTCCATCTTGGAGGGCACTACTGCGCCGAATCAGTCGATGGTGCGGTGGCATTGAAACCAAGCCAAAGAAGGTTGATGCCAGAGCCTGCATGGGAAAATGCACCTTCACCCAGCGAAAAAGCCTAACTTGTACCCTATTTGAATACATTGTATTTCTTCCCATTGTATTCCCTGCGACTTCTCGTGGGAACCCAAAATCTTGCTAGGCGGCACCTTAGGATGCAAAGTAGGCCTTAGAATAGTCTGTTCTGATTGGTGTGTTAACCAAATCCTACCTTAGGACCAATCCAAATTGGGGATTCTGACACTTTGCAACATTTGAGGGGTGGTACCCGGTCCCAAAACAGTATATCTAGCCTAGGTTTAGCTAGAGAAATTGTCCGACTTGTCTGAATAGCTGACCTGTCACTGACCCAACGCACTCAATAGGTGACTTGATACAGAGCGCTGCGGAGCACTCTGTCCGAATTTGACCATAGACTAAGGTTTTACTAAACCTTAAGTGCTGGCGGAGCACTTTTGCTGGGAGTTCGCTGACCCAAACGGGGTTCTGATCGATAGCTGCAGAGAGGGTGGAGCGCAGGCGTTGCTTCCGAACTGCGGGTGCTGGTCGTGTCCTGGTGGTCCTGTCCTGATCCTAATCTGGGTTTCCTGGCCTGTCCTGAGGTGTCCATTCTGCACCTGCTGTCCCATTGATGACTGCTATTCCTTGGGGTATTTCCTGTCCTTAACTGACCCGTGGACAGGGTTGGTTTTCACACCAGTCTAGGTAAATATCTCGCTGAAATCTCTGAAACGGCACTTCCTATTTTCTGTCTTTGCTTCAATAAAGACATACCTTTGCATATGTTAATTTTCCATGCTTTTCTCCGCAAATCATTGCATCTCATTAAAGTCATTTACAGTTTGCATTTCATAGCATGTTCCTATGTTCCCCTGCCTTTTTAGTATAAATCTTTCCATACTGTTTATGAATTAAATAATGTTTTACAAATTTTTCTTAAAATACTGAAGCAAAGTAATAACGTTAAAATTATAGCGTGTTGAAATTTTCTACCCTTCCATAGATGTATAGGTTTCCCTAGTATCTTTTCTCTCGAAATATGATCTAATGATAAAATCCTAAAACGTGCATAAAATTCCTAGCATTTAGTACCCTCCCTCGAATTTCATTTCCGTTATTTCGGAATTTTCCCTCATTTTAAGGTTAGATGGTTACCTGTATATTCTTCCTATATGGTTATGTGCTCTTCGTTATTCTGATTATAGATTGCCTCATTACTATAAACTGTATGATTGCAGAATCTGAAATCTAAGATAAACTTTTAAAACTTCTCAGTTGTCCGTGGTCATTTCATGAAATAAAATACAAGTAAAGTTGGGGTTTATATCTTGCTGCCTTTCCTTTTACAGCTAGCTCCCTGACCCATCGTGGTCATAGGTACCCATAACGGTGGATGGTAAGTTGGGTACACTGGAAATAATCGAAAGGGAACTCACAATTATTGGTAGTAGATTGTGTGGTCATCTGATCAATGTATATGATAAAGTAAAGTATATGGGCCCGAAGCCAGAAGTGGCGAAATATTTGGTCGGGTGACCCGCGATCTCTAGCAGTAATTTTCTGGTAGCATCGAGGATGGTTAGGGAATAGCTAAAGGTTAGGTAGGACTAGTTAGTCTAGCTAAGTCGGATGCTGCTATAAGAGTAGGCGCTTCAAGAGAATTCATCACTCGCTTGAAAATTGTTTACTTTGAAAAATTATGAAATGTTTTAAAATTGTTATTCTTGTTATTATACTGGTATATGTATTAATCCATTCGTACGTAAAACGTCTTGCATGTTGTTAAGGAATCCCCGGGGAATTGAATAGCGAGTGGTGAATAGAATCCACTTGCTTTGAGGTCACTGGCTTTAAGGAAAGTTGGTGCAGGTTAGGCAGAACTGGAAGCACTAACTAGGGTTTTTCTGAATGTATGATTGAATAAATGTTAGTAACGAGGTTCATTGGCAAAATTCCTACTGTGACATAACCTAGTGAGGGTCGCACCGGAAGAGTAGCAGGTTCATCGGAGCTCGGGTGAAGGCAAAGGGGTTCGCTAGGAAAACTTTAGGCTCGGATATATCCCGGAAAGGTGGATGAGTCTAGGGGAGTAACAGGTTCTCCAATGCTAGAGTGAAGGGTAGGCAGAAGAGATCTACTCGTAGTGAGTGAAAAGTAAATTGAAGTAGTTTACTTGCAGTGAAAAAAAATTCTTTCCTGTCTAGACACTTGAGCACAGTGGCGAATGTGTCTTCGTTGTTAAATAACCAAGCACTGAACACTTTAGAAAGAAAGAACGTTTCCGTTACCTTGTGAAGGAGGGAGTCAGTCGCGAAGCTGCTCTGACGTCACTCCGTGCCGCGCTGGGATTGGTAGGCGTAGCGAGCTGGTAGCAGAGCTGAAATTGTAAAGGAGGGGTGAGCGCCGAAGCGTGAGAACTGTCTCGCGAAAGGCCGCGCACCCATTGGTCGAAATATTTGAACTCGTGCATTTCATTGGTCGCACGAAAATAAAAAACGCACTCGGATTGGAAGTGATTTGTAAACAAAGTCACTCGTAAAAATCGTATGTGGCATTCGTATAGACCGCATACCAGACCTGATCCACGGCATATGGGATTTGAGAACGATCAGTGGAAAGGCGTTAAAAACGACATTATGTACGGAACGAAGAGAAAAGTGTCTCTTGTAAACAAAGTGAAAAATTATTTCAAAAAGGACAAGCCGATTAAAACTAGAGAAGGTGTTGTCATACCGCCACCAAATACTCCCGCATCTTTCATGATGTTCGATAAAGGGTACAACACGTGTATGGTTGGAGAATTGGGTGGAATACACGAAAGATGATGGAGTATTGGCTTTTCCGTTAGATGGAACATTTAACAGTAGGATTCTATTCAATCTTAGAACCCGAATGAATGACTTACATCCCAGACCTAGGTTAACGCAGTATGAAGCACTAGAAGAATGGGAAATCGAGGCTTTCGAAAGGGATAAGCCACGAATGGATAAAGGGTTAACTAAATTTTATCCAAAATTGAAGCAGGAAGCCCGAGCCAAAAAGATGAAACAGTGGAGGCAGAATATGATAGTGGAAGGATTGTTTCCCATGATGCCAGCAGATGATCCTTCTGGGGGGAAGAAACGGTTGGAAAAATCTAAACATTGGGTACCCATTGGAGAGTCGGATGATGAATTATTAGATGACCTGTGTATGAGAAGTCCGCCTCCTTATAATGAAGTACATCGACCTTCCAGTGCAGGAGATATTTCCCGAAGACTTCCTCCCCAGGAAGAAGTTAGGTCCGCAAGTGTAGGAGGGGGTTACCACATACCTCCCTATACCGAAAGTCTAGGACCAGTGGATACCAGAAACATATACCCCAGAATGTCAGCGAGTGGGGAGACAGGATATTCCTGTGAAGGAGATTTTTGTTCTCGACCTCCCTACGGAGGCGAGATGAGACCTTCAAGTTCAGGAATGCCGTTATTACAGCCACAGTATGAGGAAGAACGAAGATCCCTAGGTACAGGAAGTTTGTTCCCAAGACCAAATTATGGTGAAGGACCTAGTGAGACTCATCCCACTGCCCCAAGTTGTGCTCCCACACTGACGCCGCAGGTGTTACATGACAAATCCATAGAGAAATTTCTGGAAGAAAAGGAGCGGGAGGTTCTAGCAAAACAGAGAGCTGAGATCATTCAGAAAATGTCCCAGTTAAATACCAGTCCTGAAGCATTGACAATCCCAGTAACAATGGGACCCGTGGTTTCATTGTACGGGGATCGGCATGAAAGTCCAAAACCTCCAGTCATTACTCCCGTCATAGCACAGGCCAGACCAGAACCCTTAATTGTAGATGAACAGACGAGTGAGTGTGAATCTGAGGTCTCACTAATGGATCTGCCCATTAAAAATACAGGGAAAAGGATGCAGAAAAGACATAATCCTTTCAATGCGAGGGAGATTCAAATGGAATCGACTTCGGGTACTAGAAGTGTCACTTTGGTCACACCTGAGGAAATCGAAAGATGGAGTCAAGAATTAGAGAAACAAACTTCGCAAACGAAACCTTTAGACCTCTACAAACTGAGAGTAGAAATAGAAGAATTAATGGCAGGAAACGTAGGATTAGACAGATTAAATACCTACTCTGAAGAAGAGCTGTTGTTTATGTGCAAAAGTCTTACCCGCAATGTCCGAGTACTTCATGAAAAATTGACAGATACTGCTGCTAGTATGGGAATAGACATTTCAAAATCGAAACCATTGCAGAAACCATACCGAGCAGAATTTTCAGACAAGGATTTGGAAAACCTGAATATATCAGGGAAAAAGGCACAGGTCAAGGAACTTTTGACAGTATTACAGAAATGGGGAGAAGTAGAAAAATGGAAAGCCAGATGGGCTAGGAAAAAGGATGAGGCCAGGTCTAAGCAGGTAACTCCCGAATTTGTCCTAAAAGAAGCAGACAAACCAGAACAGTTATGCCCTATGCGCGAAGTGCCAGGAGGAAAATATGTACATGTTCCATGGTCCCGACAGGATATTGTGTCCTTTACCAATGACTTCCCGAAATTGCGAGAAAAGCCAGTCGATTGGTACCGGCAGGTGGAAAGATTTGTAAAAGTGCAAAAGTGCTTGTGGAAGGACCTGGATGGATTCTTCGACATAGTGGTCCCTGTAGACCTGTGGACTGAGTGTAAGATAGCCATAGCCTGGCCTAGTGAGGAATACCCGAGAGATGACAAAACAGGGGAACCATCGAAGGAAGTGATGAGGAAGTATGAACAAGTAATTCAACATTTGAAAATAAAAGTACCTGCAAAGGAAACTGATTGGACCAAGATAGATAGAACCACGCAGGAAAGGGACGAGACAGTGCACTCCTTTTATGAAAGGCTGTTGCAGGTATTTAAGACATACAGTGGTATAGATAACATCGAGATGAAGGACATGACCCACTTCATTTACAGGTTTGTAAACGGTTTAAGACCCGAAATTTGTCAGTGGATAAAAGATAATAAAATCTGTTGGCATACCAAAAAGATGGATGAGGTCCTACGGTACGCAAAGTACTGTGAGGACGAAATGGCAGAAAAGAAAAAGGCCCTGAAGGAGAAGGTGATGTGGGCTCAAGTAAAGCTCGCAGAACAGCAGGAAAAGCAATTGAGTAAGTTAAACAAAACTACTCAGAACCAAGGCCCTGGGGGTGGGGGTGGAGGAAAACCCCGAGCTAAAATGAGTAGAGAGGAAGCGAAAAAGAAATTTCCCTGCCATCAGTTTGGAGAAATTGGACATTAGAGAGACGAATGCCCAAACACCTGATTTAATTCCACAGACGCAGAATGAAAAATAAAGAAAGACCCAGCAGCAGGTAAAAACGATTCAAGTGCCCCGAGCGCCAAAACCTATTTTTAAAGGGAAGTCACCACAGGGTGATGATGTAGAAATCTGGGGAGGCAATGAGGATAGAAATACAGCAACTTCGCAGTATTTGTTGAGCGACACCTTTTTCTGTGATGACCAGTACTGACGGGGCCTGAGAGGGGAGGACGAGGAGTGCGTACTTGGCGCCTCTTTGCCGGTAGACCAGTCAGGGCCATACATTGAAGGAAAGGTTGATGGAAATGAGGTCACCTTTCTATTGGACACTGGTGCTACCCGTTCTACTGTAAGAACAGTGGACGTTCCAAACCTACCCCTCTCGGGAGAAGCAATCCAAGTAGTAGGAGTATCTAATCAATTGATTAGTACACCTGTTACCGAGCCCATGGAGATCTCAATTGGAAATTTTAAACAAATGCACAGATTTGTTGTCTGTGATACCAGTCCGGTAAATTTACTGGGACGTGATTTGCTGTGCAAAATGAATTGTACCATCTTTTGCACACCAAAGGGCGTCGAAATTCAAACCCCAGATGAAGACGGTATCTACAAGCTAATGTTAATTAGACCTGACTCAGAAATAAAACGAATGACTATACAGGACTTGCCTGAAGAACTCCAGCAGACAGTGAAACAAGAGGTGTGGGACTTTACAGGAAAGGATGTGGGATTAATGAAAAACATAGACCCCATACAAATAGCCATGAAGGAAAATGCAGTATACCCCAATACCAAGCCTTACAGAATGAGTGCAGAAGTGAGAGCAGGTGTTGCCATTGAAATACAGAAATTTGCTAGAAGCAAACATCATACAGGAAGTAATGAGTAGCCCGTGCAACTCACCCATTATGGGCATCAAAAAGCCTAATGGCAAGTACCGAGTAGTGCAGGACCTGAGAAAGGTAAACAAGATAGTGGTCCCTTGCTGCCCTATTGTCCCGAACCCAGCAGTGATTCTGTATCAGATCCCCTGGGATGCTGAATGGTTCACTGTGATAGACCTATGTCATGCTTTCTTTTCGATCCCCTTGCATCCAGACAGCAAATTTCTTTTCTCATTTGCTTTCAACAGTAACGTGTATGTCTGGAACAGGGTCCCCCAGGGGTACACAGAAAGCCCCTCTATCTTTAATCAGATCTTGAAAAAATGCCTTGAAACTTTAGTCTTACCTGGAAAATCTGTTTTGGTACAGTACATTGACGAACTATTGGTGGCGTCTAAAAGCCATAGGGATTGCGTGGTTGACACCATTGCCCTACTGAATCACCTGAGTGAAAAGGGACATAAAGTGGCCCCTGAGAAATTACAGTTCTGTTCGAAATCAGTGAAATATCTGGGACACCAGATAGAAAAAGGTATCAGAAAAGTCACCTCAGAGAGAGTCAGAATAATTCAAAATATGCAGTTACCCCGTACTCAGAAAGAAATCAGAATGTTCCTCGGAGCTGTAGGTTACTGCAGGCAATGGATTGTGGGATTCGCAGTCCTTGCAAAGCCTTTGATACAAACGACAAAGAAAGGAGCAAAGGACCCAGTTGAATGGAATGACGAGAGCTTAACAGCTTTCACACAGTTGCGAAATTGCCTGTGTACAGCCCCTGCTCTGGGAATGCCTGACTACTCCAAAGAGTTTGGCTTATTCTGTGACACTCGTGACAATTGTGCATTGTCAGTCCTGACTCAGGAGCATGGTTTGACCAGAAGGCCTGTGGCATATTTTTCTGCCACTTTGGATCCAGTGGCTGCTGGACTACCTTGATGTCTAAAAGCAGTAGCTGCAACTTGCACCAGCTTAGAACAAAGTGAGTCAATTATTATGGGACATCCTGTAACTGTGTATGTTCCACATGCAGTTGTGATCCTATTGACTCGTACAAAAACTCAGTATCTCACCCCTAGTCGGCTGACTAAATATGAGAGGATTCTCATGGGGGCTGCAAATATAGTCATTACCCGATGTAACATTTTAAACCCTGCCACTCTACTCCCTGACTCAATGGTAATGGAAGATAAGGGAGATAATGAGCATGACTGCATTGACCTGACAGAGTTCAGTACAAAACCTCGCCCAGACATTAAAGAGACTCCTTTGCCTGTACATGATGAGGAATGGTTCGTGGATGGTTCATGCCTAAGGCATGAACTCGGAGGCCTAAGTGCTGCCTATGCTGTGGTCACGTTAAACAAAATTGAAGAAGCATCTTATCTATTTGGAGTAAAGTCTGCACAAGTAGCCGAATTGATCGCCCTGATAAGAGCTTGCAAATTGGGAAAAGACAAAAGAGTAACAGTGTATACTGATAGTCAGTACTGTTACGGGGTTGTGCATGACTTTGGCCAATTATGGCTACAAAGAGAATTCCTGACTTCCTCAGGTACCCCCATTCGGAATGGAAAAGTTGTCCAAGACCTTTTAGAGGCAATCCAATTACCAAAAGAATTGGCAGTGGTCAAATGTGTTGCTCATAAGAAGGGCCTTGACCCTGTATCTTTGGGAAATGATTTTGCTGATCGGGTGGCAAAACAATGTGCTATGGAACAAATGAGAATAAATCCCAGGCGGGGTGGGGTTGGAAACAGCTGCCAACTTAGAATGTTTGAAGAAGTGCCTACATGGGATGAAGTGAGAGAATGGCAGCATGTGACGCCTTGGGAAGAGAAAGAGAAATGGAAAGAACAAGGTTGTAAACCGAGACGTGAGGATGGTGTCATTGTGGGCCCAAATGGTATGCCTGTGTTACCCAGACAGCTGCTTGCCCCAATGGCTCGATTGATACATGAGGGATCACACATTGGGAGGGACGCCATGGTTCTGGTGTTTCAACAGACTTGGTACAACAAGAAATTCAGGAAAGTAGCAGAATCTCTCTGCCAGAGGTGCTTGACCTGTCAGCAGTTCAACGCTGGCAAGAGAACAGTAGTTGAACTGATGAAAATTGGGAGATCAGGGGGTCCTTTTGTAAGAATACAAATTGATTTCATTACCATGCCTCGTTGTGAGGGAAAAAGATATGTCCTTGTCATTGTCTGCCTATTTTCAAAGTGGGTGGAAGCTTACCCTGCCACACAGAATGACGCCATAACAGTAGCTAAGCTCCTACTAAAAGAATTGATACCTAGATTCGGGGTTCCAGTCTTTATTGACTCAGATAGAGGCGGACATTTTCAGAATGAAATTTTGGCCCAGCTTTGCAAAGCATTCGGGATCACACAAAAGCTGCACTGTGCATATCATCCAGAGGCTTCTGGAGTGGTAGAACAAATAAATGGCACTATAAAAAATAGATTGGCAAAAATGTGTGATTCTACTGGCTTGAACTGGATAAATGCCTTGCCTCTTGTTCTGATGGGACTCAGAAGCATTCCAGATCGAAGAACAGGCCTGAGCCCCCATGAGATATTGATGGGAAGAGTGATGAGACAAGCGTGGGTACCAGGATACAAACTGTTAAGCATTTCTGATGATTTGGTACTTGAATACTGCAAGCAACTGGGTGACCAAGTGCGTTCTATCTCTCGCCAGATTGGGGCAGACGCCGTCGCCAACCCGACAACCCCAGTTCACAAATTGGTTCCTGGTGACTGGGTTAAGATAAAGAAGCATACTCGTTCGAGTTGCCTTGAGCCAAGGTGGGGGAAAAAGCGCCAAGTAATCCTGGTAACAACAACCGCTGTGAAGTGCGCAGGCGTTCCCAAGTGGATCCATGCCAGCCATACCCAGAAGGTGATACCCAACGAGGAACCTGGAGCCGAAGGTTGTCCAGCTGAGGGGTCTACAGGCGTTGGTCCTGAAGTAGCTGATATCAGACGGCCGAGCACCAGTCCCGTTGAGGGCCCTGTAAGCGTTGGTCCAGAGGTAGCCGATGACGTATGGCCAAGCACTAGTACTGCGGAGGATCCCACAGAGGTTGGTCCGAAAGTAGCTGATGACGAGCTGCAGAGGATTTGGCCAGAAGATTGGATACCCATAATCGACCTTCCTGGAGACCCACTCAGAACAAGAGAGCGAATAAGAGAAGACAGAGAGTGGAATAGAGAGGTCGAGCAAGGCACAGGCGAAGACCCTCAGATCATTGAGATTCACATCAAATCTGAGGACGAAGAAGAAGGTCAGACAGGGACAGAACAAGTGATCGATACTCCTCCACTGACTCCTGATATCGAAAAGGGACAGACTAGACATAGTGTAATAGTTCGAGCAGAATAAAATCAAGGGATCGAAGTGCTCGAGCAGGATCAGACAGAACTAGGAGAACATGTTCAGGACATAGAAACAGAGACATTTGAAAGCGAAACGCAAAATATACCTGAACAAGGCCAGCTTAGTAACCAGGCAGAAGAAATAGATACAAGACCTGGGACTGGTCAGACAGAAAGGGAGAAGGCAGAAATTGAAGTGCCGCAAACAAGTGAAAATAAAAGGACAGTAGAAGAAAGCCAAATAACAGTGCCAGCTAAAAGACTCAAGAAAAAGAAGCACATTGAGCCAAGGTATATTAAGAGACTAAAATTAAGAATAAAAACAGTCCAAGAGAAACTTGCAGATATAAGAAGAAGTCCCCGAATTGCAGAAATACCTGAAGATAGCTCCAAGAGAAGGAGTGAACGAATAAAAAGACAAAACGAAAAATACCAGGATCCGGAGTGGACCTACTTAATTTTGGAAAACTTTGAGGATCTTGATATTACTGACGAAAGCGACGGAGAACAGATAACTGATTACTCTGCAGAGGAAGAGGAAGAGCCGCCGTGAAATTGCTCAGCATAAAAATACCTGGGCAAAGCCACAAAGAGGGGTTGAAATTTTCTTCTGAGCCAAAATGTCTGATTCAAACGTGAGTGGTAGACCTAGCCGCAGTTGTTGCAAAACATGCTGCAAGGTGTGTATATGTAGTATAGTTATAGTTATATTAATTTGGATAGGATTAACAGTTTTCATTCCTTTTATGGTAAGCAAAAATACTAATATTGACCCTACCCAGACTACTGACACTGAAGAACTGACAACACGAAGTGTAGAAAGACGGGAAAAAGCACTCAGACAGACAAAACGAGACTTAGAAGCATCAGATGAGGAAGGACTACATTACCACGGAGTTAGAAACCAGACTCATTTAAATGTTTTCGCAAACTTGTTAGTGCATTATGTAGAAACTATGGAAATAGAAGATTGCTATGTCTGCATGAAGCTACCTACTTCTGTGGCTGAAGGCGTGACATATCATCACCTACCTCTGACCTATGGAATCTCCTGTAGTATTTTAGCAAGCTTATTTTACAAAAGAGGACCGTTACAGTACTATTACTCTTACAATGACGTGATCTTTTCTGAACTTCCTATACGTGGAAATCTGAATCCTGTACATACTAGAAGTGACGTTACACGTTATATGGGAGAATATTTTCTGACTATAGGTACTATAGACTTAAATGAAGCACACAGACAACTTGACCTGTTCATTACATGAACAAGAAAAGATATTTTTGAACATGGCAGAGAAGAGAAGGGAGAGTTTCCAAAGAAAGGCAAATGACAAAAGGCAGAAAACACCTAAATGGGCTGAGAACATGGAAAGCACCTCAAATGGCGGGGCAGGGCCTGCTTTGTTGCTGGATTTCGAGAAGAAAGGGAAACTCTGTCTTCATCGCGAGAAGACTAGTTATTATAATAACATTTTCATTGGTTCCAGTCAATGTGAGCACAATTATAAGGTAATTGGAGGTTGGGGATTCAAAAATGGGTCAGAGCCTGTGTTTCCTGGAATTTATTATATATGTGGAGACAAGGCTTATTTCAAATTGCCGGATCACTGGTATGGAAGCTGCTACTTTGGCATTGTTTTCCCGAGAATATACCATGTGAATGAAATTGCTGGAAGCAGTGAAAACACTAATGGCTTAGTGCGTAGTAAAAGAGAAAGCGTAGGTGAAATAATGGGTAGTATTTTTAGTGCACTGATACCTGGAGTGGGAGTGGTTCTGAACACTCACAGAATTTGCAAATTGTCCACAATAGTGGATGTGTTGTCTACTGACACAGCTCATGGATTTCTGCTGGTCACTACCGAAATGGTTGCGATCAGATCAATGGTTTTGCAGAACAGACTTGCTCTTGACACCTTATTAGCAAAAGAGGGCGGAGTCTGCCGGATGCTGAAGGCGCAACATTGTTGCACTTACATTCCGGACAAAAGTGTACAGCTCAAAAGATATGTAAAGAACATTACTAATTTGGAAAAGGAACTCAAACCACTCGAGGTTGACAGTGCTTGGAAGAGACTGGTTGATGGTCTCTCCAATGTAGGACATTGGTTTGCTAGTTTAGGTAAAAGCTTATTACTTAAGGTACTGATGCCAATTGGAGTGATAGGTATTATCTTATTTCTCATATTCGTCTGTTGCAAATGTCGCAAACACACAAAGAAATACCAAGTGAATGCGAGAGGAGTGAAACGGAGTGCGGATGAGCTTGAATTGGAAGAAATGAATAATCAGATTTATAAAAAGGTGAAAAATTCTCACCCTACCAAAAATGAGAAAGAAAAACTGAATCGCCTGTTGGAAGAGATAGAGATGTACAAGGTGTGAAAGAAAGTTGGCATCTGGTTCCATTTTTTGTGATGATAGTAAATATCATCAAAGAGGGGATTGATAGAGCAAGATTTCGCATCGCGACTTGCTCGAGTCAAGAACCTCGAAAATCTATTATAATCTCGTAACTTCAATTGTTTGTTTTACTAATTTTATGTATTTTGAGTGCGCGTGGGTATCATAGAGACGCTTGCCTATGTGTTCTACTAATACGATTAATTCTTCTTCCTAACATGGCCGCTGCTTGACTTTCCTCTTCTGCGCATGCGTCAGTCACACTCACGTGACTTTGCGTAGAGATAGTTTTGGAGGGAAAGGGTGCGCATGCGTAATAGCCACAAGATGGCCTTTCCCTGTATTAACGTGGTGAAGCTTGTGCTGTTGCTCTCGTGTCGTTATATATTGCACTAATATTTAAATTGCATAGTATATTTTTATGATGATAAACGTGAAGTACGAAAATATGACATGTAATGCCTTCATTTATTTCCATGTACTAATTTGTTTTCGCTTACTTTTCATGTATCCTCGGCACTGAGGGGTGATGGGGCTGGGGAGTCCATCTTGGAGGGCACTACTGCGCCGAATCAGTCGATGGTGCGGTGGCATTGAAACCAAGCCAAAGAAGGTTGATGCCAGAGCCTGCATGGGAAAATGCACCTTCACCCATCGAAAAAAACTAACTTGTACCCTATTTGAATACATTGTATTTCTTCCCATTGTATTCCCTGCGACTTCTCGTGGGAACCCAAAATCTTGCTAGGCGGCACCTTAGGATGCAAAGTAGGCCTTAGAATAGTCTGTTCTGATTGGTGTGTTAACCAAATCCTACCTTAGGACCAATCCAAATTGGGGATTCTGACACTTTGCAACATTTGAGGGGTGGTACCCGGTCCCAAAACAGTATATCTAGCCTAGGTTTAGCTAGAGAAATTGTCCGACTTGTCTGAATAGCTGACCTGTCACTGACCCAACGCACTCAATAGGTGACTTGATACAGAGCGCTGCGGAGCACTCTGTCCGAATTTGACCATAGACTAAGGTTTTACTAAACCTTAAGTGCTGGCGGAGCACTTTTGCTGGGAGTTCGCTGACCCAAACGGGGTTCTGATCGATAGCTGCAGAGAGGGTGGAGCGCAGGCGTTGCTTCCGAACTGCGGGTGCTGGTCGTGTCCTGGTGGTCCTGTCCTGATCCTAATCTGGGTTTCCTGGCCTGTCCTGAGGTGTCCATTCTGCACCTGCTGTCCCATTGATGATTGCTATTCCTTGGGGTATTTCCTGTCCTTAACTGACCCGTGGCCAGGGTTGGTTTTCACACCAGTCTAGGTAAATATCTCGCTGAAATCTCTGAAACTGCACTTCCTATTTTCTGTCTTTGCTTCAATAAAGACATACCTTTGCATATGTTAATTTTCCATGCTTTTCTCCGCAAATCATTGCATCTCATTAAAGTCATTTACAGTTTGCATTTCATAGCATGTTCCTATGTTCCCCTGCCTTTTTAGTATAAATCTTTCCATACTGTTTATGAATTAAATAATGTTTTACAAATTTTTCTTAAAATACTGAAGCAAAGTAATAACGTTAAAATTATAGCGTGTTGAAATTTTCTACCCTTCCATAGATGTATAGGTTTCCCTAGTATCTTTTCTCTCGAAATATGATCTAATGATAAAATCCTAAAACGTGCATAAAATTCCTAGCATTTCGTACCCTCCCTCGAATTTCATTTCCGTTATTTCGGGATTTTCCCTCATTTTAAGGTTAGATGGTTACCTGTATATTCTTCCTATATGGTTATGTGCTCTTCGTTATTCTGATTATAGATTGCCTCATTACTATAAACTGTATGATTGCAGAATCTGAAATCTAAGATAAACTTTTAAAACTTCTCAGTTGTCCGTGGTCATTTCATGAAATAAAATACAAGTAAAGTTGGGGTTTATATCTTGCTGCCTTTCCTTTTACAGCTAGCTCCCTGACCCATCGTGGTCATAGGTACCCATAACGGTGGATGGTAAGTTGGGTACACTGGAAATAATCGAAAGGGAACTCACAATTATTGGTAGTAGATTGTGTGGTCATCTGATCAATGTATATGATAAAGTAAAGTATTTGGGCCCGAAGCCAGAAGTGGCGAAATATTTGGTCGGGTGACCCGCGATCTCCAGCATATCTTGCCAGTAGTTGGATAGCCCACCCTGTACACAGTTTCTTGCCGGAATCCAGTTCCAGTTTCCCCCCGTATTAGGGTGTGAATGCGGGGGATAAAAATAAGTTAGGGGTCTAGGTGTTATGGGCGAATTTACTCCATGATTGTTCCATGAATGAATATGGTGTGCAGTATTGGGGTCTTCAAAAGAAACAATAACGCAATCACCTGTGATAGATTTGTGCGAGGTACCTATCCAAGGGACCCGTCGCACCATAAGAATTTTACTTCTCAGGTGATTGGGTAGCGGCCTATTTACATTAAACCAATGAATTACCTTATTTTTTAATGACCCAAAGTCTTCCTGCTGTTGGAATGGAATTTCCGGCACCCCCGTTAACACAACTATCAATCAATCAATCAAAGACATTTATAGAGCGCACTACCTACCCGTAGGGTCTCAAGGCGCTTGGGGGGGGGGGGAGGGGTGCCGCTACTGCTCGAACAGCCAGGTCTTGAGCTTCTTCCTGAAGGAGAGGTGGTCTTGGGTCAGGCGCAGGTCGGCCGGGAGGGAGTTCCAGGTCTTGGCGGCCATGTAGGAGAAGGACCTTCCTCCTGTGGTGGCTCTGCGGATGCGTGGGACGGCGGCGAGGGCGTGGCTGGCAGATCGGAGGTGGCGTTTGGGAGCGTAGAAGTTGATGCGGTTGTTGAGGTAGCTCGGGCCTTGATCGTGGAGAGCTTTGTGTGCGTGGGTAAGGAGGCGGAAGGTGATTCTCTTGTTGACCGGGAGCCAGTGCAGGTCTCTAAGGTGTCCGGAGATGTGGCTGTGTCGTGGGATGTCGAGGATGAGTCTGGCTGAGGCGTTCTGGATGCGCTGGAGTCTCTTCTGGATCTTGGCGGTGGTTCCGGCGTAGAGTGCGTTGCCGTAGTCCAGTCGGCTGGTGACGAGGGCCTGGGTGACCGTTTTCCTGGTCTCTGTGGGGATCCACCAGAAGATCTTCCGAAGCATGCGCAGGGTGTTGAAGCACGACGAGGAGACGGCGTTGACTTGCCTGGTCATGGAGAGGGAGGAGTCCAGGATGAAACCCAGGTTGCGTGCGTGGTCCGTCGGTTTGGGTGCGGTGCCCAGGGCGGGGGGCCACCAGGAGTCGTCCCAGGCGGAGGGCGAGGAGCCCAGGATGAGGACCTCCGTCTTCTCTGAGTTCAGTTTCAGGCGGCTCGTCGTCATCCACTCGGCCACCTCTTTCATCCCTTCGTGCAGGTTGGCTCTGGCGGCGGCGGGGTCGTTGGTCAGGGAGAGGATCAGCTGGGTGTCGTCGGCGTAGGAGATTATGTTGAGGTTGTGTTGGCGTGCGATGGCCGCGAGGGGGCTCATGTAGACGTTGAAGAGAGTCGGGCTCAGCGAGGATCCTTGAGGGACGCCGCAGATGACTTCGGTGGCCTCTGACTTGTACGGTGGTAGGCGGACTCTTTGTGTTCTTCCGTCGAGGAAGGAGACTATCCATTCCAGTGCCTTCTCCTGGATTCCGACGTTGCTGAGGCGCTGCACTAGGGTGCGGTGGCAGACCGCGTCGAAAGCCGCGGAGAGGTCTAGGAGGATGAGGGCCGCTGTTTCTCCGTTGTCCATCAGGGCTCGGATGTCGTCAGTGGCGGCGATGAGGGCGGTCTCGGTGCTGTGGTTGGCACGGAATCCAGACTGCGATGGGTCGAGGGATCCATTCGTCTCGAGGAAGGCGGCCAGCTGTTTGTTGACGGTCTTTTCGATGACTTTGGCTGGAAACGGGAGTAGAGAGATGGGGCGGTAATTCTTGAGTTCGGTGGGGTCTGCTGTAGGTTTCTTGAGTAGAGCGCTGAGTTCGCCGTGTTTCCAGCTCTCGGGGAAGGTGGCGGTGTCGAATGAGGTGTTGATGATGTCCCGCAGGTGGGGTGCGATGACAGCGTCGGCTTTGTTGAAGACGTGGTGAGGGCAGGGGTCGGTCGGAGATCCGGAGTGGATGGAGTTCATCGTGCGGACGGTGTCTTCGGTGCTGATCGGAGTCCAGGCGCGGAGGGTGGTGGTGGGGGGCGGCGGTTCGGTCGTGGCGTGCGTCGGTTGAGTGCTGAAGCTGTTGTGTATGTCCGCGATCTTGTTGTGGAAGTAGGAAGCGAGGGAGTTGCAGAGGTCTTGCGATGGGGTGATGTCGTTGTTTCCGGCGTTGGGGTTGGAGAGCTCTTTTACGATGTTGAAGAGTTCCTTGCAGTTGTGTGCGTTGTTGTCCAGTCGGTTCTTGAAAGCAGTTTTCTTGGCGGTGCGGATCAATTGGTGATGTTTCCGGGTGGCGAGCTTGAGGTTGGTCCTGTTGTCCGGCGTGGGTTCCTTTCTCCAGGTTTTCTCGAGGGCTCGGCAGTTCTTCTTGGAGCTCTTGAGTTTGTCGGTGAACCATGGGGCCTTCTTGCTGCCGGGTCTGCTGGGCGGGGTCTTCAGTGGGGCGAGTTCGTCCGCGCAGTTGCTGATCCACTTGGAGAGGTTGTCGGCGGCCTGGCTGGGGTTCGCTGAGCTGGCCGGAGGGTGCTGACTCAAGGAAGCGGCGAGCTGGTCGGCTGTGATCTTGTTCCAGCTTCTTCGGGCAACCTGTTGCTGGTGGTGGTGGATCGTCGCTCTTCTGAAGGTGAAGTGGACGCAGCTGTGGTCCGTCCAGTGGAGAGTTGTGGCGTGGCTGAAGGCGATGTCTTTGCTGGATGAGAAGACGGCGTCGAGTGTGTGTCCGGCGAGGTGGGTGGGGGTGGACACCAGCTGCTTGAGTCCAAGGTTGGCGAGGTTGTCTAGCAGGGTGCTGGTGTTGCAGTCGTTGTTGTTCTCCAGGTGGAAGTTGAAGTCCCCCAGGAGGATGTAGTCATCGGAGGGGAGGGCGTGCGGGCTGACGAAGTCGGCGATGTCCTCGCTGAATTGAGTGCGTGGTCCCGGAGGTCGGTAGATCAGGGTGCCTCTGAGGGTGGTCTTCGGGTCGGTGTGGATCTGGAAATGCAGGTGTTCGGCGGAGGGTGGGGTGTTGTCGGTGCTGGTCGTGATGCGGATGGTGTTCTTGTGGATGATGGCGATGCCTCCTCCCACCTGGTTGGCGTTGCGGTCCCTCCGGGTGATCTTGTAGCCTTCTGGGATGGCGATGGCGATGTCGGGCGCTGAGGAGGCGTTCATCCAGGTCTCCGTGATGAAGGCAACGTCAGGGGCTGTGGTGTCGAGGAGGTTCCAGAGTTCGATGGCGTGTCTGTGGACGGAGCGGGTGTTGAGCAGGATGCACTTGAGGTGGTTGCTGCTGGTGTTCGGCTTGGCAGGTGCTGGTGTCGGGCAGGTCCGGATGCAGGTGAACTTGCAGGTGTAGCAGCTGAAGGGTCCGTGGACGCGTCGTGGGGAGGCTCTGCAGCATCCCGGGACTCGGCCTGTGTTGAGTGCGATGAGGGAGGCGGCGGAGTACGACAGGCGGGTCGGTCGGGGTCCTCGAGGGCCAGGGGTCCTGGCGCTGGGCGCGGTCCGGTCGCGGACGGGCGCAGACGGGCTTACCTTTGGCGCGCCTTCGGCGCACAAACGGCGCGCCCGCTGCGCGTGACCGCTGCGCGTTCGCACGGTCGCCATATATGGCGAAGTGCGCGGGTGGGCGGAGCAGCTGGGAGGCGGGAGCGGGGAGGGAACAGAAGGAAAAAAGGGGCGGGGTCAGCGGTGGTGGCGGGAAGCGGGGAGCGGGGAGGGAAGACGGAGGGCGGTAACAGGCGGGAAAAAACAGGCAATACGGCGGAAAAAGCAACAATTAACACAGATACAATACTACAGGCAGAACGGCGGAAAAACAACAATTAACACAAATATAATCTGCACAGTGAACCAGGGGCACAGGGAGAGGAGCGCTGATCACGGACCACGCCGCTCGAGGGAGGGGGTGTGGTCACGAGCCGGCAGTCGGGCAGCGAGGCACAAAGGGAGGAGAGGCACACGCAGCAGCTGGTGGCCGTGCGGCGGGGGGGTGTCCTAAAACTAGGACACACTCACCTGCGTCGCACGGTCGCCATATATGGCCAAGTGCGCGGGTGGGCGGAGCAGCTGGGAGGCGGGAGCGGGGAGGGAACAGAAGGAAAAAAGGGGCGGGGTCAGCGGTGGTGGCGGGAAGCGGGGAGCGGGGAGGGAAGACGGAGGGCGGTAACAGGCGGGAAAAAACAGGCAATACGGCGGAAAAAGCAACAATTAACACAGATACAATACTACAGGCAGAACGGCGGAAAAACAACAATTAACACAAATACAATCTGCACAGTGAACCAGGGGCACAGGGAGAGGAGCGCTGATCACGGACCACGCCGCTCGAGGGAGGGGGCGTGGTCACGAGCTGGCAGTCGGGCAGCGAGGCACAAAGGGAGGAGAGGCACACGCAGCAGCTGGTGGCCGTGCGGCGCGGGGGTGTCCTAAAACTAGGGTCTTACATCTGGGGGAAGATCAACATAGCCCCTATAATGATTTTTATTAGATTTTATTCTCTGTGGACTGGAGTGGTAAGTATTATGGTGTTTGGCCCTCGGGACTGCCATGGCTTTCGGGGCTGGTGCAGCTTGAGCCGGCAGCTGATTGGCGCCCTCCGCTACTCTATTAACGGAAGTGCTTGTAATGACCTTATGCCGAGGTTTCGGAATGGGTTTAATCACCGGAGCTGCTGGTGGAATGACAGCAGGTACTGATGGAATAAGAGTAGCGACTAGTGAGCTAGTCGGTTTATTTTCGGGTATGCTCAGGGTAGCTAAAGTTAGAATGCTTTTTTCTGTCTCAAGCAGCTGGTTTTCTATTCGTGAGAGTCTAACTTCCAAGGGGGTTAAGAGTTTTTTTAACGTTTCCCAAACAATTGTCAAAAATTCCACATCCTTCCCTTCTATCGTGCAGAGTGGTACCCCACCATTCTCATATTCCCCCACCGATTTTGCTAAACTAAATTCTAATGCAGAGGGACAATTATTTCCCATAGGAAGGGATGCGTGGGATACATGAGGTAGTGCATGAAAGGGTAACTGGGGAGGGGAGCAACCCTCCCCCTTAACATTAAGCTTTGGCCCCATAAAGAGCTGAGCCTTTGCAACCTTAACCTTTTTCCTAGAGTAGGCAGATGTGTTATTACGCTTTCGTTTATGGATGGCGCCCTTTTGGGGGGTAAGGGAAATCCTCCCGCTCATTACCTTACACTTAACAATAGGTACCATCTCCGGAGGGTCCCCCTCAACCCTAGCCACCCCACCCAATGATGGACTAAGGATGGGGGGGATGAACGTGGAGACCCCACCATCAATGCTGGGGCTGGAAAAGATGCGGCTGCTGGCTGATGGATAACTGCGTGCGTCAGAATAGGAGCTGGGCCCATTGAGCGATCAGGTGTTTTGGCAAGAGCAAAATGACCTAAAGAGGACTTTTTGGCCATAGTCAGCTCCTGGGATAACCTTCTAGCTGCGTCGAGTTCGATGGAGACCCTATGCTGCATTTTATTAATCTCCATATCTATGGCGGAGGTAGTCCTGGTAATAAAATCATCAAGTGTCCCATTTTGCAACTTCCCTTTGGCTGCCCTACTTCTATACTCACGCGTGGACATAGCACCTTATGGTCTGCAAGCGCCTCAGACAGGTGAATTTACAATAACAAAGTAGAGGCCAAGGGGAGTAGCCCAGTCCAGTCTCCACCGGTCTCTAACGGCCTCAAACGGCCCGCTCTCTGCCCGGTCTTCGCCCCGCGCTCCGTCCCGCGCTCCGTCCCGCGTCGCGGTGGAGCTTATGCCAGTGAAGTACCCGGAATCAGGGGGCGTGGCCGCCGGGGGAAGAGGCACCAGCTGTGTGGAATGGAGAATGCTGGGACTTGCAGTCCCCCGGTAGGCTCCTTCCGCTATGCACACGCCAAAGTCCTCAACCTGGGCAATACCAGACTGGGAGCGAGTTGGTTGTCCGCCGACTGCGGAACCGCTCACACCAGCTGGCGTGCCTCAGGGAGCAAGCAGAGATAGCACGAAACAAACGCCCAAGAGCAATCCTCAATGGCAGGCAAAGTCAATCAGTGAGCGGCACCCCGTGCTGTTATTAGAGTTCTCCGTTGTTGGGGGCACTTCTTCCATTATGAGTAAATACCGGGAATCTTTCTGGTACGTAGACTGCAAACCCCCACCCAAATCAGATACTACCCTCGTGGACTCAGACAATGCTGGGTTAGGTAAAAGGGAGTGAGTCAGATAGATGGAGGTAAGGCCTCCTTCTTGCCCAAGACCCTTTTTGGTATGGTCTTTATTGGGCACTAGTCAGTCCAGTTCCTCTAAAGACATCGGGGGTTCAAAGCTATTTCTTAGGCTCAATGCACCTGGATAACCTGGATAACCAGAGGGGGCACCCTGCATTAGAGGACATAGTCCTATCCCATCAACAGGGCTATCATTTTTCCTGTGTGCGCGGGGTCTTGATTGTAACTCGGAGTTCCTCTCCAATAAAAATAACTTAAGGGCAAAGATATAATGCTACTTGAATGGGTAACTGAACCATCCCCTAAAATGTAGTTGACTAATCTACAATCGTTAAAATTGATCACCACACAATTACCCACGACGTCCTTCTTCCAGTTCCCCAGCCAACTCACTCTCCTTACATGCAAAATGTCCCCCTTTTCGTTTTCTGGGAGCGGCCTGTAATTATTTAACCAGAACATGGTCTTGTTCCTTAACATTTCATAAGATTCAGTATGTTCTGATTTCAGTTCTGGCACTCCCGCAAGTATAACCACATATAGGGCTGCCTCGGGAGGTAAATTAATGATGGGTAATTGATTCATGGACATCTTAGGGGGTGAGCCTTTTGGATAACCTAAGGGTGAGGCTTCAGAGATAGTTAACATATGGGATGGGGCTTGTGAGTTAGCAGGTAACGGGGCAATAGGCACCTTTCCTATATTGGTAGTGGTCCTAGAGGGGGGACCACTGATTAGCACTTGTGCAGTAGTCATTTTCCCTATACTCGGGGTACTTCTATGGGAAGAGCCGCTAGGGCTTACCTGTGGCCTAGTTATGGGAGATGGTATATCCCTTACAGTGATGGTTTGTGCACTGGGAAGTCTGCTGTGCTCCTTCCTTTCAGTAATCTCGGGGGCTGATTACCCCCGACTACAGCTAAGTTGCTGTAGTGGTAGGCGGTAGAATACCACCCTGAGCCCCCCCCCCTGGTTTTTACTAGGGTTACTATCTTGTCCAACCTGCTCATAATTGATTTCATTTGGGTGTTAACTACTTGTTCAAAGTGCGATTGTAAATCTGCAATCTGATGGGACACCCAGATAGGGGGAGCTTGTGGTTGCGTAACATGGCCAGCTTCTTCCTCTGCCATGTTTGTTCTTACATTCTGATCTAAAATCTGTTTACACTTCTTAGACCTAGATTTTCGAAGACTAACCCCCTTTTTCTTTCTGGTTGGGGCCTTTCTCCCAACTTTCGTAATCTCCGAGTCAACATCACTCATCCTCTGTCCACATGAAATTGCCATAGAAGGCGAGACTAACGGGCCATGTAGGAAATCAACCGCAATGTCATTTTCAAATTCTTGAGTCGTCGCAATCAGGTCGATATTTGGGGTTAGAGACAAACGTCTTTCTGTTCGTTCAATTTCGTTGGATACCACCCCAATCGCTCTTTGCAACATTCGTCGATTGCAGTGGGATGTGCAGTGGTTGATGAAAGTGCTCTCTTTTGTTTAGTCACCGAACTAGGATTAGAAGGAATGTTGTGTCCTCTTTTGGCTGATCTTGTTTGCAAGGTGCTGGCCATGATGTTACTGGCAAAGTACTTGCTTACAAGTTTGGATCTCCAATATACGAGTACTATCTTGATGCAATACTTGATACAACTCCGGTTCCCCTAAAATTATCTGTAATATAGATGAAATCAACCCCGATTGACAAAAGTTTCGTGCCTCCTAACTCCACCCCACAAATTATATTTAATATATAGCAATAAGATGGTGACACCACCTAGTCACTCACGGTCCAGGCACCAACTCTCGTCTCCACTCAGGGGGGTCCTTAACAACAAGATTCAGCACTCCCTCCGGATTGGTATGTGAAAAAGGTGTTGCCCAGCCCAGCCTCGGCCTGCCCCGGACGGCCACAGACGGCCCGCCCTTTGCCCAGGGTTAGCCCGGCGCCCGCCCGCGCGCATCCCGCGTGGTGGGCGGAGCTCGGTGGTTAAATACAGCACAGAGCAAGGGGGAGGGGCCGGCAGTCCGGTCCTGGTCCCATGGCAGTCTGGGGCATGTAGGCGTTCTTCAGAAGTCCCACCGCGCTGGCTCTCCGTTTTTCCACCAGCGAAACGTCTCCCGCGGAGCGGGAGGTGCAAGATGTTTTTAAAGATCCCCGGAGCAAGGGGCAGGGGCCGGCAGTCCGGTCCTGACCCCGTGGCAGTCTGGGGCGTGCAGGCACTCTTCAGAAGTCCCCCCGCGCTGGGTCTCCGCTTTCTCCACCAGCGAAGCGTCTCAAGACAGTCAAAATTTTGCTCCACTGAGTCAAGATCCACTGGGAGAACCAATTCTTGAAAATGAAGCAGCAATTGCTGTAGATCTGGCCTCTGCACTACAACAGTAAGGTACGGATGTGGTCACACGGACATGCAGCTCAGCAGCAGGTGGCTGGATATATTGGATTTCTTCATCCACCTGGGACATTCAGAATGGAGTGCACTTTGCTGTCTTGTCTTCTGCCTAACTACCATCAAGCAGCGTAGACCCGTCTCTTGGCAGTAGCGAAGTCAATCCATAGATATATAGACATAGAGATATAGTCAGGGCCACTGGAATTATGTGATCGTGTGGCAGCGGTGATTTTTGTATCACTATATATTTGCCGCATTTGCCACATCATCCATCATCTGCTGCATTATCTGCAAATTGTAATAAAAAAATAATTGTTTATAGCTCAAACTGTTCAAAAGTTAGTAAAAACACAGTGACATGTGCTGCTGCATAGTGGAAGTTCATTTACAAAGGTTTACTGGTCACCTTTATGTAGCTTATTGCTATATTTGTGTCTCAAACTAGTACTAATGAGGCACAACCAATGCCCAGACAGTGTTAAAAAGTGTAAAAGTGTCAAAATATTGAAGTAACACATTCACAAAATGTGCTGCATAATGCCAAATCATTTTCCGTTTCTTGCTGTATAATTTACTCAACCCTGATGCATAATTTGACCCTCCCATGCCGCATAATTCCAGTGGCCCTGGTTATGTTATTCTATTAAGGAACATTAAAATAAAAAAAGAGGAGAAGCAAAGAATTCAAAGGGGAACTACAAAACGAGAACATGGAAAACTGAAGGACTGGCCAGCCAACCCCAACACTGAAGCATACTCAGTTTTAGGTGGATGTACATGTGATCAGAAAATGCCATCATTCACAGGGCAAGAGAGCCAATGACTGATGCTGAGTGAACAATCATGCTATGCAGCACACTGTCATAAATCGAAGCAGAATATAAATGATACTTAGACCACTGACAAAGGCCTACAATGCTATGATACCACCCCAACTACAATATGGAGCAGAGGTCCTTTGCATAAGTGGTAAACGCAGTTGGGATATCGAGGAAGGGAAATGCATTAAATCCTTAATGTCATTACCGGGCTCATCCATGATCCAGGCAATTAGATTCGAGCTGGGTATGACTTCATGGAATGTATAGGTGCAAGTTGCCCTATTAGGATTTTGGAAAAGATTGGGTACAAGAGAAGCCATGAAAGTGTCACAATGCTGTAAGAACGAGACTCAGCTTAGTGACCTAAAATTGGCGAAAGAGGTCAGAAAGAAATTGCATACTGTCTGTGAAAACTTAAATGTGATTAACAAAGAGTCAACTTAGAACTCTAGGGAAGGAAAAGACTAGGATGGAAGACATGGAGTATCTGAGAAAGAAAGAATCTGTGAAATTCATGAAGAATAGTTGGGTGAAAAATCTGGTAGCCCCATCTGGATATTTTACCTAATCAATGGTTTAGATCAGAAGTACTTGGATTGAGAATGGGTGTTAATCCTGGTATAACTAATGGGAGGATAGAAACAGAAATGATGCAACCTGATGGTAAATGTACATTTAGGATGGGCACAAAATGTGATCATTTACACACCTTAATAAACTGCCTAAAATTGTTAGCTCTGCTGAAACAGTTAACACCCCATCTTATTAAAATATGGTACCGATTTGCATGTACAAGCTATTGAACTTCCTACAGATATGACAAACCTTGAAATTGCAATAGCCATGCAAACTATATGAAGGCTGTAAAAAGATTTTATATGGAAAAGGAAATGGGTGGTTGAAAGTTAGGATAGAAGCTATGATGGTTATGGATTTTTGATAACTTTTAATTGATATATACCTTTTAGAAATATACTTTATAATAGGAATTTTATTGCTCTTAAAATATTTATGTTTGTATATAGGCGTGTCTATGACTTGTATATGGAGTATTGTGTAAATTTGAAAGGAAGTATATGGAAATTGGACTAATAAAATGGCGTCTGATGATGAATTTGTAATGATTTTAGAATATTTACATAGAGGGGTATGTTTTTATATTGTTTAAAGACCTACGGTCTAAATAAACATTACTTTGAATAACTGACTGATACTTAGACCGACCGATAAGAGAAAATAGTTGACCCAAACGCCCTGTATGTATCTATATGGATATATATTAATATATAGATGTGTGTATTATTTTATGATCCCGGTAGACAGCTAAGAGATTCAAGCACAAATTCTTACAGTGCAATCTACCCCTAGGATGTGTCATAGCTAGTAACCAACACCAAAATCCTTCAATACAAATGTAGTCTGTGATATTTCATGTAACAAAATACCCATTTGTTGGCTTTAATATAGAGAAATAACTATCCAACCTTAAATGTCTATTGATTTTAACATACGATTTTCACAATCGCTATATCTGAGGCCTACTGCTTTTATCATAATTTCCATAACTAACAGATCAGACCAATGGCATCAGAAATATGTTTCCCTATTGAACCAATCAGGCATCTAGCTGTTATGACGGACTTGTCATAATAACCAATTGAGACCTCCATACTGAGCTTAAGCTTTCCCACAAGGCAACCATCAGGCATACACTTATAAAATTACACAATGTACAAAATTACAGTTGGCAAAGCAAAATAGAACCTCTCCTAAGAGGGCGTGACAAGGATACTGACAGCGCTAATCTTCTATATCCATCATTTGTTAGATGGGGTAACCAGCACCAAAACCTTAGACTACAGTAGTCTGTGAGATTGCATGCAACAAAATACCTATCTTTAAACTTTAATTTATGGGAACAATCTACCCATAAATGCCTTCTGACTTCAACATATGCTTTTCACAAACAATATGTCAGGCCCACCTTTATCACAATGTTTCCTCATCAACAATCAGGCCTGTAACATTAATCATTGGCTTATCATAACCAAATCAGATCTACTGCGTTGGTCATAAGCCTTCGTATAAGGCAATTAATCAACAGGTATACTGTAACAAAAGTACAAATTAAAGTTATTAAAACAATATAAAATCCCTAAAAATACAGCCTAATAAGGATTACTAGACTTCAAATCACCTGTCCCCCATAGTTTCTTCAGGTATGTGACCAACACCAAAACCCCAGCCTACTACAATAAACCGAGATTCAATTGAAAACAAGGATTTGCAATGCAATAGGTCTCACATTAATTAAGTTTGAGCTATTGGCATTGCTAAATATTGCAACACCAATTGCAACAAAAATCTATAAATTGAAGGTAAAAAAAAAGTGCATTTATTTTTATAGCAATGATGGCATGCTGCGCTTTAGATGAATATGTTTAAAAGTAAAGTGTGCCATACTGCGATTGCTACAATAGTTAATTGTGGATGTGTGCACTAATGGCTGGTGGTGTGTGTGCCTGTAGAAATTGTGCACTGATGGCTGGTGGTGTGTGTGCCTGGTGGAAGTGTGCACTGCCAGCTGGTCGTGTGTGGGCCTGGTGGAAGCGTGCTCTGACGGCTAGTGGTGTGTATGCCTGGTGAAAGCGTGCACTGATGGCTGGTGGCGTGTGTGCCCGGTGAAAGCGTGCACTGATGGCTGGTGGTGTGTGTGAGCCTGGTGAAAGCGTGCACTGATGGCTGGTGGTGTTTGTGCCGGGTGAAAGCGCGCACTGACGGCTGGTGGTGTTTGTGCCCGATGATAGCGTGCACTGGCGACTGATGGTGTCTGTGCCTGGTGGTTGTGTGTGTGGTTGTGTGTGTGTGGTTGTGGTTGTGTGTGGGTGTGGTTGTGGTTGTGTGTGTGTGGTTGGGTGTGGTTGGGTGTGGTTGTGTGTGTGTGTGTGGTTGTGTGTGTGTGGTGGTTGTATGTGTGGTTGTGGGGTTGTGATTGTGTGTGTGTGTGATTGTGTGTGTGGTTGTGTGTGTGTGTGGTGTTGTGCCAAGGGTGATTCCAATCATTAATTGAGATGCTGGAGGTCATATTGATCAACATTAACATGCAACTGATGTCATAATACTGCTAAAACTCTTTTCACATTTATGGGTTCATTGAAGGTGCAGTAATAGTTGAGTAAATCAGAAGAAAACAGTTTTACTTTTTTATATTTTAAGCAAGCGGTGATCACAAGCACCTAGAATTAGTAACCCATGGCTTTTTAGGGAGCTGGAAAGTGTTATAGGTATACAATTATTTGTTGTTTTATCTGCCAAATAATGCTGAATACTACCTAGTAAATTGTGGTGTTATCGGGACTTGCCGAATTTTAGCTTTGTATTTAATTGTGGCGAATAGCCTGCACTAATGTGAATGGAGCAAGCCATTAAGCAGGAAGACCAATGTGATATATACACGCCTGCAACACTATTACAAATATGTCTATAATTTAAGTGTTTGTCTTATTGGGATAGGACTAGTCGCCTGTGATAAAATTACACACCTCTTGTACTATAGGATATTTAGGGCATACAATTCATAATCCATGCCCCTAGCCATTTTGTGTGAATTGGAGGGCTAGACGTTTTTTATGGCTATTAACACCAAAGGTGAATGGGATAATGTGCTTCCCAGTGTCAGGACTGGAGGAGGGACGGGTGCATTAAAGAGTGGAAGCACAACAGAGGGCGCCAACTGGAGAGGTTGCAGGTATGCGATTGATGGTTCCCTTATAACCTAATTCCGCCATTTCCTATGCCTGCCTTTTGGTATGCAGAAAGCAGGTGGGAAACTTTACTCCAGGGAAGGGGCACAAAAGTGACCTTTTGTTTGATAAAGGAACGGAGAGGGTACTTGAGGGGGGTTTGGCGTTAGCAGTGCTACGTGTTGCTGATGTGTATGTAATCCCCTATTGAAGCCAAGGCTGTGGGAGTTGTGGGTTGATTCCTTACAGAAATAATACATAGGTGGTTGGTGTATTGATATCCTACTATGAATCTTCCCAGAAGTTTGAGGACAGCGGCGAATCCCAGGTAAAATTGCACAAATAAAACAGTATATAAAAACAGACAAACGTCGATTAGCTGTTGACTGCCCACCCCCAAGTTTATCCCACCTATAAAACAAGCATTTGCAATGCAATAGGTCTCGCATTAGGAAAGTTTGAGCTCGTAAATGACAAATTTTTTATTTATGTGTTGGTTTTGATAATAGCGAAATTAATAGCTTTGTCATTTACAATGCCAATACTTCTAACTTTTGCAAATGTGACACCTATAGCATTTGTAATGCAACATGTTTTGTATTTACGTGACTTAGATGTATTGATATTACAAATAACAATGGCTTTTATTTTTTTTAAATAATTAATCCTTAAATAAAAGTTATTGGAATTTACAATGGCAATAGCTTAGATTTTTGTAAATAACTTTTGTGAAGATTATGTTCAGTGTATTTTATTGTGACGAAAATCCAAGAACATAAGTGAAATACTAACATCTTTTTGTGACATTTGTAATAAAGCTTGAAACATTGAGAGAACATATTTGAACCAGTTGTTGTTGAATGGTTGCACAGATGATGCTGTGGTGGCGCGGAGTGATGTTGTTGTGGCGACGAGGGATGCTGTGGCGTTCAGTGATGCTGTGGTAGCGCATAGTGATGTTGTGGTGCCCCTAAGTGATGCTGTGGTGCCCCTGAGTGATGCTGTGGTGGTGCAATAGATAGATAGAGGGAGGGCGATAGATAGCTAGAGGGAGGGCGAAAGATAGAGTGAGGGCGATAGATAGATATAGATAGAGGTCTAAAGTTAATTATGGAAGAGGAGCGTGCTGGGAAAGCAAAATATCCCTTAATGCCTGCCATCCTCCCATCTATGCGGCTACCTAAGAGAAACACATACTGTAAATCATCTAGTTATCGAAGAAACTTTAACCGCATTACAATGACATGTGCGCCTCTGAAATTCAAGACCGATAAAGAAACAAAGTAATCAGAGCTCTGTGAAGGAGAAGCACTTTTTCTGTGGACGCATACACCTTTTGCCCCATCAAAACAGGTACTCCTGGCTACCAATAAACGGAGCTAAAGACCTGTTTTATAGTACCCCTGAAAGCTCCTATTTAGGTTGCTATCATCACGTTGAGAAACAGCTGTGCTGCTAAGCTAGACCTCCAAAGTATTAGCAATTAATGTGAGAAAGGGTCTCCAAATAAAAGAAAATACTATGCTCCATCAATTAAACACACTATTCATGTTATATGCTTGTTCAGTTAATGATGGGACCAATTCAGTTAGTGTTTTTTGGATTTTTCTCTCGCCTGCAGCAAATCCATACATTTGACAAAAAGGGTTGCAAGTTACATATCTTTGCTATTAAAGCAATGCTAAATCACAGCCTGACATGGACTAACATTTAATCTGCATAATGATGGCTTTTAAAAAGTATCTCTGTTCTGACAGAACTTATTGACGGATGCTGGGGAAGTGTTGCATTTTTAAAAAAGGATGAGCACAGATTCTACAGTTACAAGCACAAAGCGTAGTCTCTAATGTACTAAAAATTTATTTTCGTTGGCATACCTGCTGTCAAAATCGACTGTGGTATATACTTAACGTATAACTACAGCTCCCGGACATGAATCTACATTTTATGACGGTTCCCTTGCTTGTCTAGTAAGTCTAGTTTTATGTATACTAAAAGAACACTTATCAGACTGGTAACCTAAAGCAGCCCTGGAAAAAATCTTCAAGCCAACCCATGCACCTTTCCTGATTCTTTCTACCCGGTCTCTCTCTCTCTCTCTCTCATTTTATGTTGAGCCTAGCGTTACAGCGCATGCGCTGCTCGCTCTGCGAGGCATGCTGTAGTAGGGTAGGTTGTGGAAGTGCTGTGGAAGCCCCGCCCATATTTTTCATTGGCTGGTGTCATTGTCTTTGGTAAACGCTGGCTTCCGATTTAATATGAGGCTTCTTAGTCTCTCCTCTTTACCGCCCTATCTCCTTTTGTGACCACCCATAATGACTGGATCTTTTACTTGCCGCCTTACACGGTCTCCTTCATTAGTCGATAAGCACTATTTTTTTTCCAGCCAGCTTAGGCAATGGTGGGCGCGTGTTTATTTTTGCATCGCGCTTTCATTTTAACAACCAGAAAGTGCTGTGTGGGTGACAGACATAGTAGAGTGAAGGCACAATGCAAATCTTTGAACCACACCCTCCCGGGTCCCAAGTCCATGATCCACCGCCCATCCAACCTGACAGACCGCTTTCTCTCCTCCACACAGCACTCTCCCTACTCCACACCAACCAACCTGGCAGACACCATTCTCTCCTCCACACGGCACTCCCCCTACTCCACACAAATGGAAATACGCCTCCTTCCTAACCTAGAAAAGATGCCGCCGGCCACGCTAACAGCTCCCTACCCTCAAACCCCTAATTACCTGATACCCCACGGACCAAACTCATTTGCAATCACTTTCCCCCTCAGCCTCTCTAGTAAAGCGAAAAGACACTTCAAACACAGACTGATCAGACAACACCCAAAAACACTATTCGTAGACACTTATCACTGCTCCTCTAGAGTGCAGTTAAAAATGGACTTCATCTTCCACACTGAAAGACCCGACAATTGGGTCACCGTCCTCAACACACATCTTCTCTCTCTCCAAAACTACCATCACAGCCCATAGCTGCAAACTAACAACATCTCTGCCGAAACACCAGACCCTAAGCGGTAATATCCCTATAACCATTTACGAGAATGGCACTGTCCTGATACAGGCTAAGAGCGATAACCTCGAGGTCTTCAACTCCCACTCCCTCTCACTAAAAAAGCACAAGTGCACAATACACAACACGGCCTGACCCCCCCCGTTCCCCCAATGAGCCTTCCTCAACAAATAAGGCAACGGACCCCTCTCGAGCCCTCTCTGCGATCCCCCCCACCCGCCCTCCAGAGGCACATACTGCCTCTTTGCACCTCCGAATATGATTCCATCCCCTCTGACAGACGTCCCGTCCATCCTTGCCTCCCCACCCAGCCCAACCAGCCATCCAGAGAGGAGCATTACCCCCAAGCTCAGCCTCCTCACAGCCCCTCCCGCCCCAGACCAATCGAGGCGTGACTCCCAGCCCGAGCCAATACTCCTCCTACCAATGAGCCCGCCCAGAAACAATTCAGGCAGCTCCTCCCCCATTAACCAACATGACTGGGCCCCACCCCTCTCCCCCTCGGGCATTGCTGTCATTGTCACACTCCCTCTCACCATGGATAACATAACGCAATGCCTCAACCTCCTAGAATCTCAGCTTGAAATCTTGATACAAGGTTTGAACGAAAGCCTATCCACCCTGGCCACAATACGAAAGCCCACTCAACACTCTGTTGCTCCGCCAATTCCCTCCCAACTCAGAAGGAGTAAGGTAACACGTCCCAAGTGAGCCTCATGCCCCCCAGATCTCGACCAACAAATCGGGGAATAAGATCCGCTCAGATAGACCTAGAAGAGCAAAATCCACACTTTCCCCTCAGGAAGTGACACTACTTGCCTCATCCTGTGACCCCCCCATGGAACTCCTCCCCCAAATCCACACTTTCCTTCCAGGAAGCAGCACTATCTTCCGTAACCTATGACCCTCTTGGAACTCCTCCCTCAAATCCACGATCCAAGTAATTATGGGAGTCGGAAGGGAACAACCCCCTCCAAGAATCCCTAGACATACAGCTCACCTAACCTCGCTACCTAGAGCCCAACCTACCAAGATCAGGAACGAAGAAGGTCCCCCCATTAAATGCATGCTCATAAAATGTAGATCTGCCTCTATGCATGCATCAGAACTAGCAGAAGCAAACCTCTCCCATGATTTAGATATAACTTTCATCACGGAGACCTTGCTAAACAATCTCTCTTACCCCAGCATGGACACATGCTGGCACCTCCCGGATTTACAATGATCAACAAAGATAGACAAGTGCATAGGGGCGGGGGCATAGCAATTATTCACAAGAGTAACATCTCCATCACGGAAATTACCTCCTGCCTGTATAGCTCCTTTGAGTGTCTCTCATTCAACATCAAGACATGCGCCAACAGGCCATTACTCTGCCATCTCCTATACCACCCCCGGGCAACTCCAACGAATTCGGGGAACACCTCTCTGATCTGATTGCCCACTGCGCACTCGGCAACTCTAACAGCATAATTCTCGGCGCCCTCAATCCACGATGGAATGAAACAAAAAACCAGCTCATTCAAACTCTAAATAGCCTCCTTCTAGAAAATAATCAGACCCAACATTGCTCAGAAGAAACACACCATAGAGGAACAATCCTAGACGCAATCATTACCGAAAGCAACGCAATCACCATCGACCACATCCTTCCCGAAAACTGGTCAGACCACCACAACATTCTCTTCCACCTCAACTAAACAGTCCTCACTCAACCCCCCAAGCAGGACCCCCCCAAATGGGTCAGGAACACAGCCCAGATCCCTTGGGCTGAACTAGAGGAAAGAATAAGCTTGCTCCTCCCTAGCACTACAGAGCACTTCTCAACTACTGAACTCACCACTCTCTACAACTCCAATTTAACACTCATCCTGGACCACCTTTCCCCCCTGAAATTAAAAAAATACAAGATCATCTCTTCCAGATCATGGTTCACCCCTGACATTAATGAAGAAAGAAGACATCTTAGAGCCTCTGAAAGAATCTGGAGGAACAATCCTTTCACTTTCCATCGTGATCAACTCAATGCAGCCCGCAGGAATTACAAAAAGCACATTAAGAACAAAAAGACAGCTTTCTTCTGTTCTGCTCTAAACACCGCAAAAAACTGACCCAAAGAACTCTTCAATATCATCAGGAATCAAACATCCAAGCCTATGACATCCTCAATATTGGCATCCAACGAACAATGTGCCAACTTCGCCGTCTTTTTCAACGACAAAATCGACAAAATCGCCAGAATCTTGGCCCAAATCTCTCCCCCTCCATCGAGATCAAGGCGTCTGAAACTAAGGATAGCGGTTCCGCGAACCCCCCCAAAACACTGGTCCTCCTTCATGCCCATTCAGGAAGCAGAGATAGTCAATCTAATCTCCAATGCAAAACCCTCATCCCATGCCCAAGACCAGCTTCCCCCGCGCCTGACCAAGGACCTGAAGCTCGTCCTAGCTCCGCTATGGTGCAAGATCATTAACAGCTCACTAAGGTCTGGAATCGTACCACGCTGCCTCAAAGTAGGTAAGCCACTCCACTACTAAAAAAAACCAGGGCTAGACACTGAGGATATGAACAACTTTAGACGTGTATCAAACTTACCCCTTCTGTCCAAAATCCTGGAAAGATGTGTACTCCCTCAGCTGACCCAACACCTGGATAACATCAATCTCCTAGATCCCCATCAATCAGCTTTCAGAAAAGGCTGCAGCACTGAAACCGCAATCCTCAATGTCTTAGACGATCTACACAAGTCACTGGACTCGGACCAATGCGGCCTTCTCATCCTCCTAGACTTATCCTTCGCATTCGATAAAGTCGATCACACTCTGCTCTTAAGGTCCTCCAAGAAAGAGCTGGTCTTGAAGAGACGGTTCTCCACTGTTTCTCTTCCTTTCTCCACAACTGCTCACGAAGAATGAAAATTAAAAACTTTGAGTCCGACCTCCACCCAGTCAATAGAGGTGTCCCACAAGGGTCAGTGCTCTCCCCTCAGCTTTTTAACATTTACATGGAACCCCTTACCACACTACTCAGGAACGCTAACATCCCTTTCTACTTATACGTGGATGATACGCAGCTATATCTGGAAACTACCTCCATTGACGACATCCAGAGACTAAATGTCATGCTCAAAGAGGTTCAACACTGGCTCACAATCAACCACCTAAAACTCAATCAAGAGAAAACAGAAGTACTCCTCATCTCCAACAGAGACGAAAACCCCCAATTTGAAGAATGGCTCAAAGCCATTGACACCCTCAATGGTACCCTCACCCCGGCTGATTTGGTAAAATCTCTAGGTATCACCCTTGACCCGAAACTGGACATGAAAAAACACATTACAAGATCTGCCAAAAGTGCTTTTCTCAACCAGAAACTACTATACAAAATAAAACCCTTCATTCCCCCTGAGGATTTTCAACTAGCCACTCAAGCACTGGTGCTCTCCAGAATTGACAATTGGATCGCAGCCCTGACCGAGACAGCAAAATCGCACCTAGCCCCCCCTTTTTTTTATATTATTTTTTTATTGAGAGTACATAGCAAGTACAACATATTATTTACGATTATAAATACATAATACAAGATATTGAGGAAATGAAGGACTGACTTAAATATAAACTGCAAAGTATTAAATTATTATAAATACTCATTCCAAAAAGGTACAATCATAATAGTCCCCTTACACAGTAAAATATGAGTTAAAGTGCTTAGTGCTGAATCAGAATACATATGTACATGCATATTCTGTCTCTTCATACCAGATCCTAAAAAAGTGCAGCAAAAGATCACCTTAAAATACAAGACAAAGTGCAAAATACTATATAACAAATAAATGCCTCCGTATTGATTTAATCATCTTATCCCAACTATAAGCTGTTATTCTATATTTCAAACACACTCCAATATTTCTCATACTTGCTTAGTGCTCCTGATCTTATTGCATATTTCCTTTCCATTTCTTGAACTATAGACAGTTTTGCTTTCCATGAGTTAAAAGTGGGTACTTTCTCTGTTCTCCATAGTTGCAGGATTAAAGATCTTGCTATAGTGGTGCAATAAACAAGCATTCCTTGTGTGGGGAGATAGTGGATGAGTAGCCCAGAACTGCAACGGATTCATAGAATGAAATGAAGGGATCTATTGTAAATCTGAACTATTTCTCGATTTCCTCCCACAAGCTCTGAATTTTTGGGCATTCCCAAATGATATGTGTCCAAGTGCCCTTCTCTGCACAGCGAAAGCATTTATCTTCTATTTGCGGGTATATTGTATGAAGAAAAGAGGGTATTCTATATATCAACCATTTCGAATAGTATTGCATGCTTCTAAAATTCGCCCCTCTAAATATCATTGCGCTTTTCTTATTAAGCCTATTCCAGGTTGGTTTAAGAATCTGTATATCTTCCCTTTTCTTCCATCTATTCCTAACTTTTTCATATTATGAAAGAGATTTATTCGTATCAAAGATTTTAATCCAGTTGCTAATCTTCTTTTGTATGGGGCAGTTAAGAGCTTCCCTGATATTAGTTTTATAACACAGGCTCTCCGTATCTAGCTTTTCAAGTATAGATCTGAGTCTAATCAATGGCCACTTTAAAATTATATTGTGATGTTGAAAACCCATTTCAATCTCCGCCCAACTTTTCCAACAATCCCCCTTAATGAAATCCTGAATCTGGACAGATCCCATTTTCTTCCCACAGCTTTAGTATATTATTATCTAAAAAACCTGTTTCCCCCATGGATAAATTCGAAAGTCTGGTTGAAAGATTAATTCTTAGAATATCGAAATGTGCTAAAAGCTGGGTTTTTGTTTAAGTAGCCATTGTAAGGTCTTATAACAAACTTTCTTAGGGTACTTAGTAACTCTTGTAGGGTCAATGATATTATATTCCCTTAGGATATTTTTCATAAAAACATTATCTGCCGCTTGTGGGTACAAAAAGAAAAATCAAAAACTGTGATGGGCAAATGTCGCATAATAATAATTTCTAATATTCGGGAAAGATAATCATCCTTCTGCGGTAGGATGATTTAAAGTGCTGAATACTAATCTTGGTACCTTATTTGCCCATAAAAGAAGAGAACATACTGTCTACTTCTTTAAAAAAAAAAGAGGTCTGTATCACACAGGGAGCTGCACTAAAAAGAAAATTAAACAATGGAAGAATAGACATTCGAATTAGCGCAACTCGTCCTATTATTGATAACGGGAGCTGGGTCCATCGTGTTAGCTGGGAGTGCACCTTTTTCAATAATGGAGTATAATTTAGGGAAAAAAGGTCTTCTACTCTCTCAGTTATATCGATCTCTAAATAACTCTTTGGGCGAGTATTATAGGTCCGTCTAAATTCTGATAAAAGAGAATTCACATCACAATTACATAATATAATTTCTCTTTTGGTCTTATTATTTTGTAACCTCCTATTTTTTCGAAGTCTGCAAAAGCTTTCATAACTTCCATTTGACTGTCTATCCTTGGGTCCAAGAAGAGAACAATACCGTCAGCATATAAGTTTATGTTCGTCATTCGTTGGACCGGGGCAGTATAGGCTTTTTTTTCCCTAATTGCAATTGCTAGTGGTTCTATAAATAGAGCGAATAAAATCGGGGAGAGGGGACAGCTTTGTCTAGTACCTCTATTTATTTCGCATGTCCCTATGTTGACAGAGTTGATTAAAATTTGCACTTGGGAATTCATATAGAGATGTTTTAATAAAAGTATAAACTCTTTTGGGAAGCCAAACCTTTCTAAAATCGTAAAGAGGCAATTCCAAGAAACAAGATCAAATGCTTTTTCGGCATCTAAAAAACAAATCTGGGCCACAACCTTGTTGATATTAAAAAAATCCAATGCCTTCAATAAAAAAATGTGTGTTAATATGGAGCTGTTTCCCCGCTACAAATCCACACTGATCGTCACAATGAGTCTTCCCACCATCTTATTTAGCCTATTAGCAAGAAGTTTTGTGAAAATTTTATAGTCAGTATTCAAAAGGCTTATTGACCTATAAGAATTCACAATTTCGCTGTCTGTCTTTTTTTTAAATACTAACTACTATTGCAGTACGAAAAGAGGCTGGCGGTTCCCCCCCTTGTAGTAAATAGTTTGCAAGTTTTAAAAATTCAGGGATAAGTATTGAAGGGAATGCTTTAAAAAATTCTGCAGGTATACCATCCTCTCCGGTAGCTTTACAGTTAGGCAGGGAGCTAATAACTAAGTCTAGTTCTTCCTTCGTGATTTCGGCCAACAATTATTCTTTAAAATTATTTCCCAAAATTGGAATTTGCAATTCCTGGAGGAATTCATGAATTGTTGCTAGGCAGCCCTGGTGAGATGTCTGATATATATCTGTATAATGTTTAAAGAACACCTCACCTATTAGAGTGATCGTTTTTACGTGAGTTTTAGTTACTTTATCCCAGATGCATTCCACTCTATTCCGAACTTGCTTCTCCTTAGCTTGCATGGCTAGCAATCTTCCCGTATATTCACTATCCTCATAGCTTGTCTGCAGATATAATCTGCTTGCCATATCCCCTAGCTCATAATAAAATTCCCTAATTTTTGTTTTTGCATTCAATACTTCTTGCCTGGTGTCTAGGGTCCGAATTATAAAATACTCTTGATTCGCTTGGGCCAGCCTATGTTCTATCTCTATTCTCTCCTCTTTTTTAGCCCTCTGCTTTGGTATCTCTTTTGAAGTGATTATGCCCCTCAACGTGGCCTTAAAAGCCTCCCATATTCTATTAATTGGGGCAGAGTCCTTATTTATACAAAAAAAGAAACTAATCTCCTCGCCCCCTTGAAAACAACCTTCAATGCTGCAGCAAGAATGGTCACAGGAACTAAGAAATTCGACCACATCTCTCCTGCACTCAGGGAACTTAAATGGCTTCCAATTGGATTGTGAGCCAGCTTTTGAACAGCCTGTCTCACGCACAAAGCCCTGCACACAGGCAAACCGGAATACTTAGACGCCAAACTCAAAAGGGCCGGCCAGTCCAGGAACCTCAGGAGCTCCAACACTCTTCCCACTGAAAACTCGTAAGAAAAAATCATAGCTAAATCTTTCGCCAGAAACGCCCCTAAAATATGGAACTCTATCCCCCCCACATTAGAACGATCTCCTCATTACCTAAATTCAAGAACCTGCTCAAAGTCCTCTTCCTAGACCGTTCTCGAGCGAAGCACCTTAGACGGCTCTCCATCTTACTGTAATCTTATGACTGTTGACACTGACTTGAATCCAGAAAACCTCTTGGTCTCCCGTCCTGTTTGAACAAAGAATCCTCTTGGATGCTCATCTTGAATGATCGGCACCCTACCCGCTCCTTGCTCGTTCGTTCCTTTTTCTGATCTATACCCGCTCGAACCCTCATGTTCTATCATAATATTTGTATTGTATATTTGCACATAACTGTACATGCTGTGAAGCGCTCTGACACCCTCGGGTTCAGCTAGCGCTATATAAAACTCCAAAAATAAATCTAAACAAGCGGCTGCCTTTGAGCAATGGCAACAGCTTGATTTTATAATCATCATTTCCATAAAACAGAGGGGCCTCCGGGCTGGTGCCTGTGTGTCTCTCTGTACTTGTCTCTGAGCAGTCTTTGCCAACAGCAGCAGAAGGTGGGATTTTGTCATAAATGGAGCAGGCAGGAGCAGAGGCGCACGCGGCGCTCTGAGTATGGCCAGGTGTCATTCTCCTTCAATACGATGGGTTGCCACCTACTTATTAGGTGTTTATTTTTGTGACTTTTCCTTTTGTTGTATTCCTTTAAGTAATACATTTAATTTTGTATGATATGTATTAAAATCTGCTTGTCTATTTCTCAGCTACATGTATGTATGAATTCAGGTGATGTTCAAGGCGTGCTGATAACCCAGGTGCCGCTGCCTCAATACTTTGCCAAGGGCTGCATGGCATACCATAGATATCTATTTTGCCTCTTCAGTGTAGCAAAAGGCGACTTTTGAGGGCTTTATGCAGGAAAAGACAGAAAACAAAAAAAACACCTCGAAAACATCAATATACATTCTTATAAACGATTACTAGAAGCCTATAGGGACAGCTTGCTATATAGAGGATGGGCACTTTACATAGAAAACTCCATTAACACATTACAGTGAGTGATACAACAGTGCAGATGATAAGTACAGTGAAAACTCCGCCTCCACCTGTCACCTTGCATGAAAAGCTGGAGCCCTCACACTGTGCTCTTAAGTATTTTTTGCATTGGCATTTGTGTAGCGCACAAACGGCAATTGACATGGCATCGCAGTGCCTGGTCCGCGTTATACTGTGCTATATAGGGCATGTGCACTAAAAAGCCAGCGGAATAGCCAAGTGCTCTGTGTTGGTGGGAGGAGGGACACCTTGTTTTTCACAGAGTAGTGTAAATGGGTGGTCGCCCCTCGATGCTGCTTGGGTGGGTAATTCGCTGAGGGAAGTGGGTGGCAGCTGGGTACCCTTACATATGTGTCATATGCCATTTGTTTAAATGGGCCTCTCCTACGAATGCATATGTCCTTGCAGTGCCTCTTTGGCATCGAACAGGTTGTTCCGGCTGACACAGCGGGTTACTCTTGCAGTCCCTTTGATGGTATCAGATAAAGTCGGTTCCTCCAGATGCGCGTGGGGGAAGGGAGGGAGAGACGGGGGCAGCTGGGAGGAAGGGAACATGCAGAAATCCGCTCCAGGCTTCACCTTATTGGTTATGGCTTATTGCTTATGGCTTCCACTTGATACTTAATAAAGAGCTGTAGGGTCTTTTCAGAATGTAGAGTTTCACTCCCTCCTACCATTTTCATCAGGAACCAGGACATTGTTGGTGATATTGCTTTGTAACTTTGGCTAGGCATACTTCTGCTAGCTGCAGTTCACTTTAACCTAATCAGGTGGGTCTTCAAGGCCATGGTGTAAGCTCATCCTACTTTGTGTACATTTTTCTCTCCTACCAGGTCTTGCACCCTACCAGCTCACATCCTCTTCAACTCCAATTATTTCCAACCCAGAACACATATTTTGATACAAAACCACAAACTACAACTCAACAACGTAATTATACAAAACACCATATACATCCAATTCACACCACACAATTCCACATCATGCCACGAAATTGAACAGCACACCACATAAGTAAACTCCGCTGCATACCACTCTGAAACAAAAGCACTCTGTGATTTAAGACAGTTTTTTAATTTGATCGTTTGCTCTTTTTACGGTAATGATTTTAAGTAATCATGCAATAAATACATTATAGATATATACACTCCACAACACACCATTCCACATAATTACAACCCATAACACACAATCTCACTCCACATAATTCCAGTACACTCAATTATTGATAACACTAGATTATTGTAATGGCTTGTTTGCCAACGCTCAAATTAGAGTTATTAAAAAAAATGCAACTAGTACAGAACGCGGCGGCCAGGTTACTCTCAGGTGTTCCGAGATTTAAGCCAATAACTAATACCCTGAGAGATCTTCACTGGCTGCCTGTAAAAAACCGAATAAAGTTTAAAACCTTGTGCATTGTATATAAAACACTACATCAACAAGCCCCACAATTTCTGAGAGATCATCTTATCCCATATCAGCCTTCTCGGCCACTTCGGTCCGCAAAGATGAACGATCTGGTAGTACCACGCACTAGATTGGTTAACTGGGGAGACAGACGTTTCTTGGTGGCTGCCCCGAAATTGTGGAATACACTCCCGCAAACCATAAGATCCAGCCCTAATTTGCTGCTATTCAGGAAGCAGCTGAAAACATGGCTGTTTAACCTCTAGAGTCCAGAAGCCAAAGTTAGGAGAGCCTGCAGTTTACAGCGCCGAGACGCCTCCGGGCATTTGTTCGCGCTATACTAAATGTTAAAAATAAAATACTACATAATTGCTATCCGCATAATTCCACATCACACCATGCCACATAATTTCACTACACAAATTCCCTCCACTCCACATAATTCCACAGCTAATTAACCAAATCAAAACCACATAATTCTGCTACACACCACATACACGCACTCCATAACACATAGGAAAAACACACTGCCATTTACAATGCCAATAGTTCTAACTCAAACAATTGCGAGACCTATTGCATTTCCAATGCTTGTTTTGCCTGCTGGAATACACCATGGTAAACTGGAGACCAGGGCAGAGGCCCATAACATTCAAACGATGCCCTCGAGACGCCCGCCGCCTCCATCCCCAGAGAGATGCTTGGGGAAAAATTGCGATTTCTGCCCTGGTGATGGCATGGTTATTTTGATCTTGATCGAGATAGTGAAATTATCCCCTAACTTAATTTGTATCCAGGTGTTATGGTGAAGGAGAAGGACTGCTATTAGTAATTTGCGTGGAATGCGCATATTTTCAAGTTTTCTGTTTAGATGCAATATTTAAGAAGATTTTCTCATCTCTAGCCTCTGAAGATAGGAGAACTAAGACGCGAGCCATGATTCTCTCAACCCCACAAATTTCCGGATTGTGAGGGGAGATTTGAGACAGATTTATGTTCAATTTGTGTTACAAGATGGTTTTTTTCCCAGCTGTACAGCTACTAATTTGTCAGAGTAATGCAAAAAAGGTAAAAGAAAAATAACAATATCACAGTGCAAATGTTTTTTTAAGGTCAAATGCTTGCATTGCATTGCACGCGATTACAGGACTGAGAACAAAAGATATAACAGAAAGTATAACTAAATCCATTATACAGATCACATAAATGAGTTCATGTACAAAATAACGAGTGGAAGCTGCTCCTCTACAAATCTCCATGACTCTGCAATACATTCCTGCCAAGAACATCTGCTAAAATTGATAGTGGGAACTTGCACCTGAGTGTCGGAGGAGCAGCAGGGGTACTACAGCCCACATAGTGCACTTGTCCCTTAAGTAGGAGGGCTTGGACTATCAGCACTCAAAAGCACGCTGCATTACCGCTGCCTGCGAGATGCACACGGAACATGCCCGGGCACGGCCTGGGCACAGAGCGGGACCGTCTGTGTCCATCCATGGCTGATCGGGCTGGCTTGGGCCACCTCCCTTGGCCCATCAGGAGTTTTCATTATTTGAGTTATTTGATACCAGCTGCAATTGTGTAACTTAACTTTGCTAGACTTTGCTGGTGCACTCTTGACCTTGAAGCTCATTCATATTTCCATATTTAAGTGTTCTCTAATTATCCTGAGTTCCATGATACCCAACCTTCTTCTGCTTCTTTGTATTACTAAGATACTGTTTGCGGCCAATTTTGTTTAACTAGAAAGGCCCTGCAAGTTGATAGACCCTAGTTATTGCAATTTTGCTTCTGATTGTCATAGCACTGTTACATTGTTGTCAACTATCGAGGGTACACTGAGGGCCATTCTACTGTGCTACATATTAGCACAAAGAACTTCCAGGTTGGAAAATTCCAACTACTGCTAACTTCCTGTCTATTTTTTCTGTATTGACACACAGTTGCTATTTGAGGGTACACCAAGGGCTATCTCATTGATTTTTAAATAATTTTACCCTAACCCTTCCTATGCAGTTTTGCTCTTTCCTCTAAATGTTCGCTCTACTAACAAAAATGGTTTCAGAACAAGAAATAAAAATAGGAAAAAAGAAGTGCAATGGAAACACTTAGGAGAGCTTAAAACATAAAGCTACTGGACCTGCTTCAAAGAAATTGCTACCTGTGAGATATTGATGATCTTGTTGAGGAAGTAGAGCACATTTAATGTCCTGGTCTCCCTAACTCATCAAATATAACGGCAAAAAAATCTAAACTAGCCCCACTATTTAACAAATAGGGAACTAAAAAACAATCCCCTTAGGTCTAATGAACCCTCTGCTTTCCACACACACAGATATACTCCAGAGGGCAATACTGCATTAGTCTCCCAAACCCAACTGCAAATTGAATCTAATGTCCCGCTAGAACCTACGATCCTTTGCTAAAACCATTTTTTAGTCCTTTTACCATTCGAGGTACCAAACAAGGAGCTTAGTTTGATACGAGCCAGAAATACGCAGACAAAAGTGCCAGATTAGTTCAGGGACCAAATAAAGGATTTATGGGAAATTATCAACATTATGGGGGCAGAGATTCTGGATTTAAACACGAAGGTGTGTAGTTAATGGAGCACTACCCCAACACATTTTGATTGCTATGCCTAAAATTCATTCTTTAACTGAGACCATGAAGGAAGGATGTGGGGCAGACCAAGGTCCCCCTGCAACCTTAGGGGTGCTACTTTTCAACCTGATCTCCCAGTAAAAATGTTGCCCCCAGTAGCCAAAAGGAAGCAACGCTGGGCCCCCTGTATTGTGCTAGAAGCAATAGTTGTGAGATTTCACAGCGTTCGAACAACTATAGTAGATCCGAAACCTTAATACGCACAGTGGGCCCTTTGATTGCCTACCCAGAATTCTACCAGAAGAAGTGGGCAAGAGCCACAAATCTACTATCCCGCTTGAAACTTTTTTTCCTTAACCCAAGACCCCTTGCTGCTAATAACTTCAACACTCCTATAACTAACCTGCCTCCAGCCCCATTGCAATAACCTTTACACCCTAAACCCCAGGTAATGTGTCCTCAAAGTCACCCAGGAGAGGACCCAGATAGCGACAGTTCCCTTGGTAGCAGGATCGTCGATATGACAGGTGTCCCTAAACTCCAGACAAACCTTACAGAAAACAAGGCTTCCTTCTTTAATAAAGTCACCCACTGGATCAGAGATGTTTGGAAGTGCCGCAGTGGCATCCTTGGGGCACATGTCTATCTTCAGGAGGGGACAACTCTGATTCCATCAAGCTGACATTTAAACATTCTTCTATTGTAAGTTGTCTCCTATCACTTGAAGCCTGCACCTTTCTGCCATCTAACTCCAAGAATCATTTTAAAATGTATCTTCCTGTGTTGGAAAGAGCTAAAAGGCCCCAAGTTCCTTCCCATAGGTCCCTTGTTGGACAGGGGAATTCCTCAGATATTGCCACCACTAATATAAGCCAGCTACTGGTTTCCCATGAGGGGGCTCAAACAAACTGTTCAGCTGTGGGATAACCACCCACTCAATCTCTGCCATGTACACCCTATGGGGCAACCTCTATATCTCAGCAGGAAGCGCATATCACAGAGACTTCCTAAACTAATATCTTATCAATAGGGTTATGGAATTCAGCAGTACTACAATTCTCAAAAATATTGGGGGGCTTTAATTAATAAATGTGATGTCATTATATCTCAGGAAACTTGGGAAATAGTACCATCCCACAAGTAAGGCTTTAAAACCAATTTCACTCCAATCATAAGGTCGCAGGCTGGTAGACCATCTGGGGACTTGCCCTACAGGTTAGTGTTGCACTGGGGTGTTGGGTAAAACCACTGACCATTGACTCCCCAGACATACTTGGGTTAGAACTTTTATCTAGGAATGGGAAAAAAACTTCTATATAATGTGTTCGATAGAAGCACAACAAAGTCGACTGAGTGCCTGGTTTTATTATTACTGAGAGACTGTAAAGAAAGGGCAGGTAACATGGTTGCTGTTATTTTTTTTATTCGATCTGTTTATTAAAGATTTTGTTGTTGTGTACATGAATACAAAATGATATACCATCATAAGAAATGTCATACAGAGCCAGTAGGTAAGTAACAAGTCCAAGTCGTACATCAACATCTCAACTTCATGGTTACATCAGCGAACTTAAGCATGACTGGTAACGAAAATTGGCATATTCCGTCAATCATAGAATCACCTCCCTCCGTCTAAAATGCTGTACAATCACGTTATGGTACATTATAACTTCAACTATGCAATACTTGTCAAGTACATAAGCACGTTTCTTATGGCTTCACTCCACCATAGCACAGCAATCTCTTTATGGAGTCAAACAATTTTTATGAAAAACACCTATCGGGAAGGGGGAAGGAAGGGAAACAAGAGCCGAATAGTGGTAGTGAAGGAAACACAGATCCCAGTTGTCACAAGACAGGAGCCTGTTGATTATCACATGGGTGCACAACCCGACTGCCAGAAGAAATGACCATTCAGTGTGGGGTACAAGGGACTCTATCTACATATCAATACGAAGCTCGGGGCATAGGTCTACCTCTGTATAACCCACTATTCATCCAGAGTGGGAACATCGAATAGGCCGTCCGGCACCAGCAACCCCTGTAGCGCACAACATAGTGTTCCATGCAGCGGAGATGGGGAATTTACGCAAACCCAACGTATCCTCCCTTACCAGGGAAACCGCTTCAGCCTTCACCCAGTTCAGCATGGAGAGAAACCAAGGTTTTGTAGGTAGGGGCTACTCTGCCTTTCACCTGCGGGTGATCCACCGCTTGCCACAATGAGTGCCCAGATCCAGAAACTGGGTGGATGCTTTGTGCTCTTTATTTCTTGGAAATACACGAGTGATACACATCTCCCATGTCCGTGGCACCTCTCTATCAGTAAGCATGCAAAGCGGGGCAGGACCAAAGCATGTGTAAAAGATCGGCATTCGTTAGCTTGCAGAGTGGGCAGCATGCATTCTGTCCATGAAAATATTGATTGATTTTATCCGGAGAGAGATAAGCCCTGTGGACAATGTAAAATTGGATTAACCTAAAACTAGCGTTTCTTGGGACCTGCTTGGGACTCTCCAGGACCATGGACCATTCCTTCTCTATAAGGCCTCCCCCAATCCACCTCCCACTTACCTCGCAACAGCATTAAGTCTACTAGAGTATGCTCCCTGATCGACACCACAAACCACTTCACTAGATGGCGACCTGTACCCATAACATGACCATATTGCATTAGAAGATGTGTCAGAGGTTCCTGCGTGATGTCTCCCCACCAACACCTCATCGCGGCCATTCAGGAAGCATGATTTAGAAACTGGCTTGGGAAACTCCATCTTCATTCGTGATAGCGAGGAACGGCCGCAACGTGCCCTCTCCGTATAGATCCCCTAGGGTAGGTTCACCAACCCCCACCCAGTCAGTAAGGCCTGTACTCTGTGGGGGACCCTGCACTGTCGGCATACCTAATAAGGGCATGACAGGAGCATACAGTGTGATGTGTCTCGTAAGACGAAGCACCTTGGGGAAACATTTCCGCGCCATCAAAACTAGGAAAGGGAGAGGTTCATTCGATCTGTTGCAAGGGTAGAATATGGAAAGGATTTTGTCTAGGGAGTACGGAGGGTCACGCTCCATTGAGTCCGACAAGTGTAGTTCCTCCAGCCATTTTGCAACCCACAGGATTTGAGACGCTAAGAAGTAATGTTCTAGGTTGGGTAGAGCCAGCCCCCCCCTCGAACGAAGTAGGTACAACTTTACCAGTGCCACCCTGCACCGAGAATTGGTCCAGATGAGATCCCAACAAATTCTCTCCAGAGAGTGGAAGAAGGACACAGGTAGTTAGAGTGGTATATTAGCAAAATAATAAAGGAGACACAGCAACATGACAATTTTGATTAATTCCACCCTACCTATGACTGAAAGGTTGAGCGTCTTCCAAAACTCAATCTGAGACTTGAGCGCTGTCACCACCCTTGTGATGTTAACGTCCATATGATCTTCATCATTGTGGTAAATGCGTATCCCCAAATATCTGAACGCCACTGGTTGCCACTGCACTACCATCCCATCCACCTCCCAACTCAGATCTTCTGTACCAGGATTAAAGGGCTATAGGCAAGATTTGCCACAATGCACCCCCAGCCCAAACAGACGCGAAAGACCTTAATGTAGCAGGGATGACTTGTGGGATCACCAGAATATCCTTAACATACAACAAAATGTCATCGACATAAAGCAAAATAGCATGTGTGCCATCCCCAAGAAGTATCCCCCAGTCCAGCGCCGAGGTTGGTAGCACCATCGCTAATGGTTGAATCACCAGGGTGAAGATCAAGGGGGAGAGGGGACCCCCCCCTGGCGAGTCCCCTGTTCTATCAATATAGGGTCAGAGAAGAGAGTCCCTAGCCGCATTCAAACCGTAGGAGCCCTGTACAGTAATCCAATACGGTTTAAGATGTAAGGCCCAAATCTGAATCGATGGAGCACAGCAAACATGAAGGGCCATTCCACCGTGTCAAAAGCCTTCTCCAAGTCCAGCACAATACAACCGGCCATCGGCCAGTCCTATGTAGCACAGCGCATCACCCTGAACAGCCGCTGTATATTAAGCGACGAACTACGAGCAGATACAAACCCATTTTGATCTTGGTGAACCAGTTGAGGGATCTGTGGTGCCAATCTATTTGCCAGTATGCCCACTAAAATCTTAGAGTCCCCGTTCAGGAGCATCAAGAGACGGTAAGCCCCCACGGAAGTGGGGTCCCTACCTGGTTTGGGAAGCGTGATCAATGTAGCCTCCGTCATTGAGGCAGGGAGGGCAAGGGTCTCAAGTGCCTCCATGAATACCTTGAGCAGCTGTGGGCTTAGGTGGTCAGCGTATGGGGAACCCATCTTGTCCAGGAGCCTTCCCAGATAGCAAAGCCCTCATCGTACCCCGAACCTCATCTAGCCTGAGCGGGGCATCTAGTTCCATCTGCTGCTCCCGCAACAGGACCGGGAATGGAAGTCTCTCTAAGAAATTCTGGTTCGTCCCTCTGGGGCTTGTTGACCAGCTTTATATAGCCGTGTGAAATGTGCAGACAGCTCACCATGGATTTGTAGCTGTGTGTACTAAATTTCTCCATCCAAAGAGCTTAGAGCCGTAATTGGCCCACAGACTGCTCCTGTTTAATCAGTCAAGCGAGAAAGGGCCCCGAACGATCAGCTTTATCGCGCACTGACACGGAGTGAACTGCAAAGTTGAGGCAGCGCTGTTGGTCAAGGAACTCCACATGTTTCTTGCGTGCCTCCACCAGGTCAGCCAATCTCCCAGCATCTACTACTGCAGATCCGATGCCACCTGTTGTCACAGCTTGTAGCCCAGCCCCAAACACTTCCCTCCCAGAGTGACTTCCATAGCTGCCCACTCCACCAGCATGGAGGAGGCAGTCCCCGCATTCAGTGCCTGCATTCCCCTTTAGCCTTACCAATCGCCTCTCCAAACATCGAATATTCAAGCATGGCCGGTTGAAGCCTTCATGTAGGGACTCTCGAGATCCTGCCCTCCCAGGCCAACACAACACTGTGAGGATTGTGATCGGAGTGGGAGCGACCCCGATACTCCGATTTTGAGACATAAGGAAGGAGCCAGGGGGACCTAAAGAACCTATCGAGCTGAACGTGTAGGTTATGTGGTGCTGCAAAAAATAAATACACCTTCCCCCTGGGTCCCCACATCCAAGACACAGTTAAAGTCCCTGCCCAACAACCACGGGATCTCACACCGCTTCCCCAGAGCAAGGGATAACTGACCGAAGAACTGGCCCTGGTCCCCATTCGGTGCATACACGCTTTACCCTTTACCAACAGATACCTGTCCCCCCTATCCGTAAGGACCTCATCCAGGGCTAAGGATGCCCCAGGGTGTATCCAGATCAGGACCCCCCCTAGCAAACAGGGAGTAGTCCGTGGTGTATATTTTACCCCTCCACCTATGTTGTAATCGTGTACTCTCTATTGCAGTTAGGGATTTCTCCTGCAACAACGCTACGTGCACGTTATGGCATTTTAAATAGGAATACACTGCATAACTACGGGATGGAGTGCGGAGACCCCAGTCATTCCAGGTAAGTATCACGTGACCCATAGCAGAGCAAAGGAGAGCATACAATAGTGAACAGCGGTCTCCCTTCCCAGAGCCCGATACTTAGTAGTAGGACTTGCACATCAACAATTCCGATGTCCCCCCCCACAGGCTCCTGCAGCAAAAGTGTAATGGGAAAAACCAACAAGGGAAGAAAGAAACCATATAAGGGCAACCCCTAGAACACTGGGGCATCGTCCAAAAACAACATACAGCAACCTAGCTGCATGTCCTACTGGCCCTGAAGAGATGGGGAAATCAGGGGGTTGTGCAACCATGCAGGGTATACTCTCCCAGTCCCCACCAAGACAGTTATTAATGCATTGCCATTGCGCAGATCCGAAATTCAAGGACAGCAATCCCCCCAGGACTCAGAAGCACACCCAGCACACCAGCCCTCCCCATCCTGATACATGATAACACACAGAAATTAGGAACGTTGGGAACCCGCCACAGCAATTCAAACAACAGCACCCAGTAATGTACTCCCAGGACAGCCATTTCCATACGATACCATCCGCCGTCTGGAGTGTAACGTCTGGCATTCTCATGGAGACCTTACCAGAGGTGTTTGCTACTGAGGAGCCCTCTCCCCCGATGAATGGAAGGAAGTGTCCACTTTACCCTCCGGCAACGCTGCTTTCACCATCTGTTCTGCAATGCGAACCATCTTCTGTTGCTCTTTACGGATCTGGTCCAGGCCAGGCACCGCTGCTGACCCCAGGAACCGCCTTCTAGGTCGTTGTCGCCTGGATCATCTACCACCTGCTTTCTCAGACCAAGTTGCAGCAGTTCCTATGGGTCTTGGGTCGGAATACAGACCTGACATCTTTAACCTGTCCCAAACATCCTTAGTCGTGTCAAAGAACCTGGCCTTCCTATCAGAGACAACACGGAGACTGGCCAGAAATATCAGCAAATAGGAGAGACTGAGCTGCCGGAGCTGGTGTTTAACCAGCAGGAAAGACCCCCGCTGGCGCTGGATTTTCATAGTATAGTCCGGAAAAAACGACACCTTGGTGTTTCCATATTGGATGTTGTCCAGTTTCCTTGTCTCCCGGAGGATCACATCCCGATCCCTGAAGTGTAGGAGCCTGAAGATGAACGGGCGCACCCTATCACCGGGGGCCAGCTTCCTGCCTGGAACATGATGCACCCGTTATATGGTGAAGAATGAGGAGAACCCAGTATGCGTTAAGATGGTTTTAAGCCAGGTTTCCAGGAAAGTAACCGCGTCCCGGCCCACTGCACCTTTCAGCAGCCCAATTAACTGCACGTTGTTCCGCCGCGAGCATCCTCAATGCGGTCTTCAAGATAGCGGATCCGTATTTCATGGGTGTTCTGCTGTTTATTCTGGAACTTCGTGGCTAGCTTCAATTCAGAAACCTCCTGTTCTATGGCAGTGAACCGGACCTTCAAGTTCCGATGGTCCACATGCAGCATGTTGAGGTCCAGAGCCACCTTGTCCAGTTTCCCCCCTCATGGATGTGCTAGAGCGCTCAATGTCCTGCAGTATAGCATTCAATTGATCATCAGGCGCCGTGTGCTTCCCCATAGGCTGAGGTGGGTCAGCGTCACCGGCACCCGCGGCTTGCGAGGAGGCTCTCGACCTAGTCCCCCTGGTGCATCCCTTTTTCTTGTATACAACCAGATATGTCCGTTGTACGTCCAGATTGTTCCACGGGCTCTCCCCGCAGCACCTCTTGACCAAACACCAGTCCGGCACCTCCGCAGACCACGGTGGTAGGCCTCACGCCACTCTCACACCACTTGTCCCTCCATGTTGAACCGGGGGATCCTCTCCACTCACTCCACAGTCACCGGGGAACTGGGCACCACGCCACCCCTCCATTCTGCAGTGTGTCACCACTGCCCTCCTGCTTTGAATGCTCTTGTCTAAGTGCTCCTAGCTGCGTCACACATGTGCTCCCGCTTGCAGCATACTTCATAGTGGCGCCACCGCTTCTGGACGTGGCCCTATCAGCACGGTCAGCCAGGGTGACCCACACCTGCACCTCCTAACACACACCAGCTGTCCGTCCGTATGCCACCAATTCAGAAGGGCTCTCATCAGGGGCCTCTTCCTGTCTCATGGCTGGTTTCAGGCCTGCTTGGCCCTGCCCTACTATCTCCACCTCCGGACAGCCATCGGCTCCACCTCACCGTATTGTTGGGGGCCCCCCCCCCATGGGGGATTTACTCAACCAATACTAGCTCTGGCTGCATGCGAGCGCGTCCGAACCGCTGTCTGCATCGCTCAGGGGGCAGCGCACATCCCATCTCGGCCGCAGCCTAAGTGCGCACCTCCATTCAGCTCCTTACAGGCCGGATGTCCCGCGGCTTTCCAAGTCCCAGGGACCTGCTCTTTTACACACTGCCCCGTTCCACTCTCCAGTGGGGAGAAGGTGTGAACAAACCTCAGTGTTGGGAAGGTGGGGCCCAGACCCAGGAGTTCTGTCAAGGTGATCGTGACCGCAGCCCTACCGCTGTACACCGGCGTTCCACTGAATGCTGCGGGGCCCTGGCTTACCATGTCGAACCGCTTGATGTTCCGTGTGCCTTGGGCCAGCTCTGCCTCACACCACCCTTCTGTGGGGGCACTGCCTACACCGCTGTCCAGGTCCGTAAGGCGAGGCCCAGTCACAGGCGCCCCGCCCGGGTGATAATGGCCATAAATCTCAGCTGCACGCCGGCGCTCCACTGTACCGTGGACAGCTTGGCCCTCCGGATCCCGCGCTGGCCGCTGCTGACTCCTGGGGGTGCCACTAGGGCATCACCCACCGCCCTGCGGTACTAGGTGTCGGCAATGCAGGAGAAATATGCCGGATTAAGGGGACATACGACGGAGTGCTCTCAGAATGCATCCGCCATGCTGCCCCTGCAGGCCACAGCCCAACATGGTTGCTGTTATCGTGGGATGGGATTTTAATGTACGTTTTGAGCTCTTAGCCCAATTATGGGATATTGCCTGTGATGATGCTCAAATGTGGGGTATTCTACAAATACCAGGTCCTTGTAAATAATCTATGGTCAAGGTAGTTTTGCAGATGATAAAACTTTCTTTATGCTGCCATCTGAGAACCTGCAACAGCTGAACAGTCTCAGATTAAACAAGGTGGCCAACCTTTATATGTAACACCTACCTAAGCAATATTGATGATATATTCTTGGACCTACACACTTGGTCCAATCTTATCAACATGGAATGTCATACAGCCATATGAAGTGACCATTTTCCCCAGCTCCTTACCCTTGGGGCAAGACGGTCTCCCTGGGTTGGCAGTCAGAATTGCCCCATGTGGATCTAACTATCACCAATAATCGGAGGAATGTCAGGTGGGACATTGTAGTCAATATTGAGACTACTTACGCCCAATTATATCATCAATTGAGCTTAACTCTGTCCGCATTTTGTGATCCTGGCCTATCTCCACGCGACATTATGGATCTCCACAATGAGAACTTGAAAGAACAGACAAATACTTTTTTCTTCACCAAATCCCCTCCCAGACGGTGTACTTCCCAGATTACCAACTCCATATGCTTTACCAAGGACATGGAACAGCTAAGCCCCATCTAATTAAATCCATAAAAAGTGGCCCTTCACTTGATATCCAGGCTACTAGAGCAAATAATAGAGAGGCCCACAGAAAGGTCAATGTAACCTGAGATACAATTGTTTGGAGTGATATCATGGACACTGTCTGTTCCTAGAACCATATAAGTGGTAACCAGGGGTGAGTACCAGAAAAACACATCATCCCGTAGTACTTCATCTCACCATGGTACCTGCCCCATATAAACTCCTATACCTTTTTATCGCCTTACAAACAGTGAGAGTACATCGTAGCATCTGTACAAAAATGAATAATGCCCTCCCGTTACCTACATTGGGAATCTACTTCATCAACGTGTGGGTCACAACACATGGCCCCCCCTTTTTCACATACCGAATATAGACACATGCATGGTACACAAAAACTAGTACCAACCGCATGTTATCCTTGATGTCTGTAACTTGCAGATAGTTGCCATATAAATATATTGCATTATTCTTTATATCAGTATGGGTTAGTATTACCAACCGCGCCACGAACCCAGACATCACGCTTTTTTCAAGCGCTTTTCCAAGTGCTTAATATATCACTAACCAACTGCTTTTAAATAACTTGGATATTGGTAGAAAAGGGCTAGGATCAATCGTGTCAGTACACTCTGTGTATCGCTATACTGTAAACAAGAATCGTCCTAGAGTTTTCACTTAAACAACTAAAGCGTAAGGTCTGTACGCATGCGCATCACTTGCCCAACGAGCTAAAGCCGAATAAAGCATTTCACTTAGGCGCATGCGCGGAGCGGTACGAAGCTACACGCATGCGCCCTTTACTCACACTGCCGACGGGGCTGGTAGCATTCCCCCGAGACTCCGGAAAATCCTTTCAAGGGCATTTAAATACATCCAGTTAGGCACTCATAATTGCCAATTAGCAACCACTTAACCATGACGAGTGAGTATAAATACAAGACTCGAAGTACTCCTTTACCATTCCAGCGGTGGCCGCGTATGGGGACACATGGATCAGAACTCCAATTGAGTTTGTGAGTATGATACAGAGTGCTTTAACAATCTACAACTTGAAGTAAGTGAACCGCGATGTTTACCACAGCAATTATTTTTAGATTGCAGATTGGCAATTGTCACCCCAGACGTTCAGGAGGCTCATAATGCTTACAACAATATAAAGATAAGTATGCCTACAATACCTATTCCTTTCTCCTCCCCACATTTCGCCATCGCTGCAATAGAGAGTGTGTTTTCTATTTAATGTTTGTGTGTCATGGAGATGTCTTTTTTACAGGGTTAAATCTTCACTGACAATTTGACCCCCCATAACATTTTTTCTAGGTGACTGCACCTGCTAAAAATTGTTTTTCTTGAGGTTTACCAATGCTTTTTTCCTCATATCTTTCCTTAGGTAATGCAAATCGCATATACTTGAGCTATACCGCTGTAGGTACATTGCAACCTATAGACCATACACATATATATATATATACATATATATATATATATATATATATATATACACATACATATATATATATATATTTTTTTTTTCATTTTTTTGTAAATACCACATTGTTTTTTGCATAGTGAAACGTGAGTAAGGTGGGGAAGTTGTGCACCCCGTCCTGAAGAAGGAGCTTGTTCTCCGAAACATGTCGCCGCACACATGAGGTGATGTACATAATCACGACATCACCACCTCGCACTTCACTTCTTTTAACAGCACCAGCCCGGGGACCTAATTAAAGTTTTTTTTTAGAGTCCTACGAGCCAGGTACTTTTTAAACTTTTCACTCATTCCACCACTCACTCACATTATCTTTCAAAATACCCTCACATGCACCATACATAGTCTATTATTATAAGTGCTCCCACCTAGTCGTAGGTCGTAGCACACCGCATCCTGTAGAGGGGTGCGAAGACCCCTATGATGAAGCATGACACCAAGGGTCCTTTTGGTGTGTGAGGGGTATTTTAAAAAACACTAAGTGCTCCACACCACTGTGAGGAACACTTCCAAACACTACTAGGTGGATTCTCTTTGTTTATGTAAACTTGTCTAGGGAGTACGATTCCATCCGTGATACTCTACCTCCCTTCCCTTGTTTTTTTCATGTTCCTAGAACCAGGCAGCTTTCTAGCATATGATTAGCCACAGTAGCAAAACAAATATAATGAGGCCAGACAATAACATCCTACCTCAGGATTGGGTTAGCCACTTCCAAGCTCTTTATAGTGATGAAACCACTGGTTCTGTTGTTTTCAATACCTCAGGCTCTGAAGGGCTGCCCTCAGATTTAGATATTGGTCTACCTGCCATAAGTACTATGATCGCAAGGATGGCAGATGATGATATAGAATTCTTATCCCTGGCCGCAACAAGCCGTGCTATTTGTGCGCAAAAAGAGGGCAAGGCCCCTGGGCCAGGCAAGATCCCTGCAGATCTATTCAAATCAGAGCCCAATATTTGGGTACGTTATTTAAACCTCATTTTCAACACCATCATAGCTGGTGCCGAACTAAATGCTACCTGGAGAGGAGCAGAGATAGTTCTTATCTTTAAGAAGGGCCCAAAATCTGACCCAGCAAATTATTGACCACTAAGCCTGATTGATATAGACCAAACAATATTCTGCAAACACATTTTAGCTCATTTATTGGCATGGATCGAAGATGATAAGATTCTCTACCAGTTTCAAGTGGGGTCCAGCTCTAAAAAGAGCATGGGAGATCAAGCCTTAAGAGCTTTTAAGATGGAAAGTGGTAGTTATTTACTAGGGCAGTCTTTATGTAACATTTGTCAACCTGAATGATGTACTTGATATGGTTCCTGGAGATAGTCTCTGGTACATCCAAAGAGAAGTAGGGCTACCATCATCCCTACTGGATATCACAGTGCACCTTCACACTGACAATTACATTCAAATTAGATGGGAAGCAAATGGGTAAATAACAGATCGGATAAAGTACTCAAATGGGTTCAACAAGGATGTGTTCTTGCCCCAACATTATTTTTATTTTTCATAAATTTCTACGGAGATGATCTTCTGTCGTGAGGTTACATAGGCCCGGGCACAAACAGCTCCCTTTTACATGTTCATGTTTAAGGTTGACATCTTTTTAAACAATGACTTTTAACTCACATTTTCTTGAGCGCCAGTGTGAGATAATGTTCTCACACTTACACTTCTTCATAGGCACATTATCGAGCCTTGAAACATTCTGTACAAGGACTAGGTACACTACACAAAAAATCGTAGTTTGTTGTCTGTTCGGTGACAGCTCTGGGTGAGTGCAATCAATAATGACAGCCGTACCAGAGCTCAGGCACAGAACAAATGGGTCCAGCTTATTATATAAAATGTACCAAGCCTTTGTTTAGACAGAGGAGCATTTTGATTGGTTGTCGATGTCACCCAATGACTGGAATTCTAGCCCAGCTGAATACCATCACTATCCTGAACAGCCTATTTTACACCAAGACTGGCTAGCAGATGACTCCCACCCACAGGTAAATGGAGAGTTAGTCCACTCTATTGAATTCTGGCAGACCTGCACACCCTGTGCCTCATAGGATAGGCAGCTGTGGTATCCTAGGTTAAAGACCCACCTGGACAGCTGGTTCTGTAACCTAGGAGTGATGCTTAGGGTGGTAACCAAGTTTGAGATGTGGAGAGAAACGGAAGGCTTGGCTGGGAGCAGTTGCTTGTACTTGTGCTCCGTCTGTGGATGGGAACTCTGAATTATTTATATCTTATTAAAGATATTCAACATCTCTCGGTTGTAGAGTACAGGCTGATGCCACATTCTACAACAGGTGTGTCACCATTTCACTTGTTAAATAGAGAATGCCCAGTTGTGAAATCAGTCCTGCTTGGGTCAATGAAAAAAGGGAGATGGTAGATGATCATGTTGGTGTATTAATAGATTGGGAAACAAGAGAAGAGGAAAAGAAATTGAAGTCCAAGGTGTGTGACAAGAGGAAGGCTGTTAAAGAAACAAGAGTGCAAATGGGTGATTGTATAAAAATTAAATCTTCAAGGAAGTGTGGGAAAAGTTCCAAGTTCAGTAAGCCTTGTAGAGTGAGGAAATTGTTCAAGAATGCAGTGAGAACTGATGACAATAAGATTTGGAATCTCAATAGGGTATGCAAATGCAGTTCCAAATTACATTTGGATGTTACCTCTTTGGAGACGAGGTTAGCTGAGAAGTTTAATGTCTGACCCCAACTGGTAAAGAAAAGACCTGTTCACTTTCATGACTATGTACAAATGTAATAATTAATTTTGCTTGTTTTGTTTGCATACCCCTTGCTCTTCAGTTCCTTAAGTTTATGGGGTGACAAGTTTAATATGTTTTTATCAAATTGTATTGTTTATTATAAATGGTGTGGTGATGTGGTAGCCTAGGTTATAGAACCACCTGGACCGCTGGTTCTGTAACCTAGTACTGATGCTTAGGGTAGCAACGAAGCTCGAGGTGTGGAGAGAAATGGAAGGATTGCTTGTACTAGTGCTCCGTCTGTGGATGGGGTCTCTGTAATATATATCTCTTATTAAAGATATTCAACATCTCTCTGATGGATGAATCTTCTTTTCCACAGCAACGCTAGGTAGGAGTACAATTATATGTATTCATATAATCAACGCATATGCACAATGGATACATTCTTCATTTTGTTCTCCATTCTTGTAAAACTGATAACATTGTTTTGCTTCATTTATAATAATCATTGCAGTGCACGTATTTTACACAGTCCAATAGCTTCAATAAATATTTGAAATGCCAATTTGTCTACATCTTGTGTCTCCCTTGGGGCACACCTGAGTTAATACCGAAAGGGTATATCCGTTTCCATAATTTCCTTGAGGTATCAGGGTTATCATGTTCGCAGGATGCAGATACCACAAGGTACCTTGTAGGGTTTAAAGGTCTATATCGTGCACTGTCAGCTAGCCAGGAATTTGGTCAACATATACTGAAGTTATGTGCGGAGTAATTCCCAGAGAGTTTTAATGCTTATGTTGCCCAAACGCAGAGTCATACTGAAATAGTAGGACCCGTACGATATGGCACCACCAATGTTCTAGGTCAGGTACATATTTATTGGAGCTCCTGAGTATTTTTCTTTGATGTGCCCAAAAACCCTACTTTCTATTTAACCAGCGACATCCACGGTGATAGGGAAAAATTCTGCTCAGCAAAATAAGGAACCCCTATTTATGCTGTAGCTTGTTCAAGCTTTAACCTTTTAAAGGATAACCGCAATAAAGTTACCCTTTCTGAATTTCACATATTCAAATGGCTAATCCAGTGGCAGTGGCTATACCACTAAACAGAAGACATGTAGTAACACAGATGTTGATACAACATGGGCTCCCTCAAACATGAGGGGATGTTACCTTCGTGGTAGAGCCCCGCGAAGCATATAAAACAGAGGTATTATATTTATGGGTAACATTTCCAGCAGCAGATGTCTTTACAGGAAATGTTAACACATACAGTATAACAGCAGTTCCAAACAATTACAGAGCATATGAAGATTAAGAAATTACACTAACATTTTACGAACACACAAATTGGTTCCAAGGCACCCTACCTCATCCATTAGCTGCTGTTAGACTGTATCTCATCAGCAATTATGTGGGAACATGGGCAGTTTTTAGCCGGCTACATACTTTAACCACAATTAGCAACACCTACAGCAGCAGAGCTATGTATACTTTACATCAGTCTAGTGAGATTATACAGACCTTTGACGCTGTTTTGTGAATAATAACAACAAACCCAGCGAGGACTGCTCAAGCTGCACAAATGCTTTTAGCAATACCAGCAATTATTCAAGTCACTATTAATTTAATTATGGGAAAGATCCTGCCTGGACGGAAGGAAATTCCATTCTGAATTGCACAAAAAACAAATCAGCTCGAAGCAGTTATTCCCCATACGGGACTACAAGGTAAACATAGAATTCTCACAATGTGCCTACCTTTACGGATGATTCCCCGGTAGAAGAGTGTGCCACATGGGGCACAATGCTTGCCACAATTTATACCATCATGCATGGTACCCCATCCATAGTGGTTTTGCCAGATGTGCTTAAATAGATCAAAATGAATACATGGCAGCGCCTGCCCTGGACTTGAGGATGAAACTTATTTTCAATTATGCCACTGTTTCAAATATTCTAAGTAATATTAAAGGGCAAGTAGCAGCTTTAGCAGTTGGCCAACATCTCCCACAAATTCTCTTAGCGGATCAGGTGCAAGAACTACCTAAAACCATTGCTAGCACCTACATATCCATAGTACGAGATAATTTAGGAGCCAGACCTAATAATCCACAACTTAGGGGTAAGTCTGAAAAGGATAACTTGAACCACAAACCAGACTCTTCAAAAAAACACTGGGACAGTAAGAAAAATAAAGAAAAGATTAAACCACCCTAATAGTTATTATGATGATACATGTTCTTCTCGTTCCTTTCAGGAGTCATCCGAAAAACCTCTTGGAGCATAGATCGGAGGAGTATGTGAAACTAAAGAGGACTGAACACTCTTTTGAGTTCATAGTAAAAAGGAAGAAAAGCTTGCACAACAAAATCCCTAATTTAATAAGTAGTTAGTGGTTGCGATCTCTCTGAAACGTGCCACACCTATTGGGGACTCTGCTTCTGAACAAGGAGAAGGATTTGATTCTGCTAGACAGAGCAGCAGAAGTTACAATAGTTTTGCCAGAATCTTCAAGAGATCAGAGTTAGTGCTCCAGGCAGAATATATGAACACAACTCCAAATGGAAGGTCATATACCTAGCACCATTAAAGTTGTCTTTTGGGAGAACCCAACATTTGGCTAGGACATTCTATCAGCTTAAAAGGACTGCCAAGCAGAGTTTGGACAAAATGTCCCGCAAGGAGAAAGCGCAATATTACAAGCCTTCTCCACCCTCGTTCCAGAATTGTTGAAACATTCATATGACAAGTAGTGGGCCCTTGCACAAGCCCCAGCATTATATCACAATCACGTGGGCTGGGATGAAGAGTCACATTACCATATAATACCCTTAAACTCCCTTAAGCTCTAATCCACAAGTGTAACCACAATACCCCATTAAACATGTAGTAAAATTACAAGTTTGAGAAATTCTAACACAACTTAAGTATCAGGGTTTAATTGAAACTCGCACCTCACCAATGAATAATCTTTTGTTCACTGTAGCGAAACCAGATCATTCATACCTCTTAGTCTTAGACTAAAGACAATTACATTGTCACAGTCTCACATATGCAAGACAATATGCACGCAGCACAGCAGTAATGAACAACACAGTGCACAAAAAATACAAAACAACATTATAATGGCTTTTTCTGCCAAGACATAGAGACTTTACTGCCCTCAGGTCACAAAAACTATTTTGGCATGGGACAGCCCAGGTTGGTTCTCTGCCTGTGTAACAGGTCTGTTACACAATTCTGACCATGAAGCATTGTCCTATGTTGATGGCGTGTATCTAACAGATGATGACCAAGAAACCCATCTAGCCAGACTAGATGGAATTTTTTAGGGATTTGCTCAAATAACCTACAAATTCAACTTCAAGAAATCCAAGATTGCCTCTCTGTGTCCTGTTCCTAGGATACGAACTATCAAATCAAGGCAGGTGCTTAGCGTCAGATTTTCTAGAGAAAGGCACGCTCTTACAGCCACTAAACATAATAAAAAAGCTACAATCACTGCTGAGCTTTCTAAATTTTGGTATATTATACATACCAGATTATGCACAACAGGTAAAACTGTTTTATGAATTAGTATGACAGCCTTTTCAAGCACACATTTGTCACCAGAGCATACCCAGATCTTGCATCCAGTACAAGCTGAAATGCTAGCTTCAAAATACTTTCAGACATGTGTTAACACCAAAAATCTGGTGATCCACGTAATCGCGGAGACCACAGGCTACACATACGTCACATTAAACAAGGATGAAACAGAACCAATTGCATGTAAATCACATTTATATTCCAATGCAGAAATGCGTTTTGCACCTGCAGAAAAAATACTGATGGCAGTACAGACAGCTGTAGTGAAAGAAAGCTCATTGGCTCAGGTAAAACTCATGATTGGCATGACTCCCATTCCAGCATTAGAGGCTGTCACAAAGGCCAGCTTCCCTAATGCAAATGCCTTTTATCCCAGGTGGATACAGTGGACAAATCATTAACATTAACAGATGTAGAATATGTCTTAGACTCTGTATTACAAACACAAGTGTCCTACAATAAGAACAAGAATACCTTGTGCCCAGTAAAATAATGCCTCTAGATCAGTACTACTTTATAGTTTATACTGATGGTTCTGCCAAGCCAGCAGTTGGAACAAAACATCAATACTCTGCTGCTTGCACAGTGGTAGGGGATAAGATGAGGGATGGAGTATTCAAACTTCTAAAAACATTTTCACAGTTACTAGGTGATTGCTTTGCACAACAGGCTGAACTGAAAGATCTAGCTTTGGCACTTGAAAATACAGATGCAGAATTCCTCACACTGATAGTGTCCAATTCATATTATTGTGTCCAGTCTGACAATGAGTACTTAAACTATAGGAACCAGAATGGATTCTGAGACTAAAAGGGTATACTATCAAGCACAAGTTGCTTTGGGGAAAGGTGGCTAATCTTAAAGCAAGTTTGCCACAGGTTTATGTTATCCATGCACTGAGCCATTAACGTGCAGGAATACAAGTTGAAAGAATTTATTGACTGATGAAGCCGTAAAGACATCAGTGTAAACTGCTATTGTAGCTGCAGTGACTCGTTACAACCCAAGGATAGATGGAAACACAATGAAAACTGTCACAGCTTAGCACTGTGGCACCCCCTTACCAAAATCCTTTAGAGGGAAATACTCCTGCCAGCTAAGTGTGCAAAACATTCAATTTGCTCGTATTCCCAGAGTAGGAGATAGAGTAATTCCAAATTTAGACCACAGGCCAGAATTATTCATTGCAGCACACCAGGGTCTAGCGTCTGCTCACACAGGGGTAGTTGCTACAGTTTCACTACTACAGCAAAGCTACTGATGACCAGGTCTATATAAACAGACTAAAGACTATGTCCTTAAATGTGACATTTGCTCACGTAAAGCACTGGCCCACGGTAGAGGCTTAAACTCCCTATATTCCGCTACTGGAAAGAGACACTTTGCCTGTCTTCTTGAAGTGTTTAGGGCTAAGATTCCTCCTACGATACTGTATGGTATAGAACTTTTAGAGTTGAAGCATTGGGAGTTCTGCAATAAAATTGAGGGGAAACTCCTAAGATCTCTATCCAACTTTAATACTTCCTGCTCCTTGGCAGCTTGTAGGCTGGATTTCTGCCTTAGAAGCAGCTGGGTTCAGGGACTATGTGCCTTGGTAAGATGGGTGGCTTGCTTGGCTAGAGCTGAATCAGGGTCAATGAGGGCCCTCCTTAAAAAGGAATTGTTGGGCAACTTTAACGAGTTCTCACGGATGGTAAGGTATTTTAGAAGAGCTGTGTCACTCTTAAAGCTAGATGAAAGTATGTTATTCCTGTATTCATCATCACAGCTAAAACTTGTGCTAAAACAGGCATCGTGGGAACTTTGTTATCAAATGAATAGGAACACAATACAAGGGAAAGGGGGTAGTTATCTTCTACATAATTCCTACACTATGAAGTTGGCCCAACCATATGCCACATGGAATTTACCGCATGGTATTCGTAGATTATGGTTTCTGTTACGCTACGATTTACTGCCTTTAAATTCACTTCTTTCTAAATGGTACGGCACCTCCCCCTTGTGTAACCTCTGTAGTTTGAGTACTCAGAACTGTATCCACGTTATGTTAATCTGCCCTGCACTTCGACCATTGCGTTTTAAATGGTTAAAATCGATATGTCTAAAATTGGGTATATGTGACGTTAATGTTTTTTTACGATCTTTATACTGTCCCCCAAATGAAATGTTTTGCTTCTATATTTTTAATTTCTTTAAAGGTTTTTTAGCTATTTATTAAGGCAAGCTGGAGAGATTTGACTTTGTGACCTCGTGCCATTGATTCTATGGATGAAATTTGTTTTGTATATGTGATGTAGTTTCTTTTTTCTGTCTGTACTTGTTATGAATTTTATGTGGCCCTTAACCAGAGCCAAACATAATAAATAAAATTGAAATTGAATTGACATTTGTTAACAAATAAAAGTCTCCATAACAGCACGTCAATCAAAGACACCTTTCTTCATTTCAAACAAGTCTATGACCTGCGTTTATCAGGACCATTGCGGGCCACTACACATAGATGGCTCTTTTAAATACATTCTGTTAGCAATGGATTCCTGTTCTCACTTTCTATGGGTATGGCCACAGTGAACAGCTGATGCTCTAACTTTTATATAAAATGTGCATGTCTTCATCTGCACATATGCAGTAACTGCATTCCATTTGGGCCACAACCCAGAGTTTGCATCTAAGGCTTACCGGTATACCAGGGGAACATTGGGTGTGATTGTGTACTACTCCTCCCCCATCATCCTGAGGGAAATTCGATAGTGGAATGGAAAAAAAACAGGAATTTAAGCAGTCTTTTACAGCAGGAGTATTAGGTTCAGGTTACAGTTGTGTCCACCACCTGTATGGGGTACAGAGAGCCTTAACAATCTGCCAAGAAGATCTTTGGGTGGTTGGAATTACTATGAGGTCCTGTTTGGAGTCAAGATGTGGATTCCAGACCCTGAAGATTTTAGTGCAGTGGTGACAGAAACAACTTTTCATATCCTTGAACATTTGGCTGTCATACAGAAAGTGAAAGACTTCCTGGACGAGCAAAGCAACAATCTCCAGAAACATTTATCCACTAGTGAAGAGAGAAACAGCAACTCCTGGCTGGATTCCAAAGATCGAAGTTCTGGTTTGAGAGAATATTGTGGATAACCAGGAGTTTGGTTCATCGTACAGAGTGCCTGTGACGGTCCTGGCTGTTGAAGGTACCAGAACTGCACTTTTACTGCCCCTTGCTGGTTGCAAACACAAGAGATTTGTGTCGATTAACCTTATCAAACCATACCATGTGGCCAGTCCTGCACAGTAGGCCACAAGGGCTGCTGGGTAGTTACCTGCCTCCTCTTACTACCATACAGGAAATCCTGAAACAAGCTTTAACTAACACAGAGGTTTTGTCACCTTGGCTGGGGATATCCAACCCTGAAGTCTTGCTACTTCCAATTACATCTATGAACACCATACACTTACCATATGCAAATTCACAGGTTCCAATGCCACATGCCAACAAGAAAGGTTTTTATTTTGATCCACCGTTGGAGTTAACTACCAGTTCTACACAACCACACAAGGTCTCTGGCTTTGCACAAACTGCCTCTGGCTATTTAATTCACACTGATGACCTTTCCTCTGATTCCTCAGATCCCCCACCGCATGGAACTCGTTTATTTATAATTTGGCTTAAAAAGAAATATTTTATTCCACCTTGGATTCATATTTGTATTTCCATTTTCTTACTTTTTCTTTTTCTATTGGATTGGTTTTGTGACAGTATTCTTTTTGCTCTGAATAGACACTACCTCCCAGAAAGCATTGCTGTTGAAATAGTAACCGAGGCATTGAAGCCTCATTCTTCATCACCAAAAATCCAAAAAGACATATCCCATGTGAACATTTTGGCGGTTCCAGTAATTGATGGAATTGTTTGGGATAAGGAACTATATGATATTTTTGGACTGACAGAAACTTTACAGATACCATATGTGTTTAAAATATCAATGAATGATGGTATTACTCCTGTCAGCACCTCCAATGATTGGGACATTAACACAGTCCGATCTATGCTTGATGAGCTAGCACATTATACTGTATTTGAACCTGAAGATATATATAGTGGAACGTCTAATTATGATGAAATGTTTTGTATTCACCACTATGCGCACCTTTACTGATACAGAGCTAGTATTCCACGTGCAATATTTAATTACGCTCAATTAGAATATTGCCCTACACAGCCTTCAGGTAGCCTCAAAGCATTCGCCCAGAAATTTGCATATTTTTCATAGACCTAGAGTCTTATTATTATAAGCTTCTACCTTCCCTGGCAAAGATAAATATGCTGACTGACACAAAATTAATGTTTTCGACCCCTTTATTTCCCAGTTGTCAGTACAAGGATATGTATTTTGGAAGAAGAATATTTATTTTAAAACTGTTTGGGAGAACTAAAGTCTGGCAAGTTCAAGGCAAAGAGGCTTTATTTAGAGCGTGTTTTATACCAAGACAAATGATTTTGTTGAACAAAAATGTGGAACAAACATCCGGCCTCAGCCTGGCAAAGATTAAGGTTATGAACACATCAAACATTCCTACATTTGCAGGTGTTGAGATTTAGCAACAGTTCACAAAGTACACAGAGGAAAGGCTGAACAACATGCTCATGAATGGTACATATAATTCTTCACATTCCAGTCCAGTGGGATGGCTAGTGTGGCCAGTAGATACTAATGGTTGCCATGCCAATGTTGTGTAGTTACATAGGCCGTGGGTACAAACACCTCCGTTTTACATGGTCATGTTTAAGGTTTACATCTTTTTAAACAATTACTTATAACACACATTTGCTTGTGCACCCGTATGGGGTAATGTTCTGAGAAAACAGTTTGCTTACACTTCTTACTAGGCACATTATCAGGCCTTGAAACATTCTGTACAAGGACTAGGTACACTGCGCAACATGTTGTTGTTAGTTGTTTTCTGTTTGATGACAGCTCTGGGTGGGTAGAATCAAAAATGACAGCTGGACCAGGGCTCAGGAACAGAATGAATGGGTACGACACTATCCACCTTGGGTCTTATTAAACTTTGGAGTCACCCAACATCTATCACTTCCTCTTCTATTAAATTGGTGAAGACGATCTTCTGGGAGAATGAAGAGAGGAAAATCACCCAATCACCAAACCTTGGCACACTGACCAGCAGGTTCCTAGAGATAAAACCAAACCCTAAGTTTGAGCCCTTTCTTGATGAGATTGATCAGCATTTACGAAATCTCTTAATACAAGATTCAGGCTGGGAACCTTACCACTTGTAACTGTTATCAGCAAATGGAAGGACCTAATCAAAGGTAGTCTAGCATGTAGGGAAACACAAGGAACCAATGAATGCCTGATGTATGCTTAGGAAAAAAACAGGTTATGTAAGCGCTGGTTAGCGCCACTTAGCCGCATCCTAGGAATTTGTCACTTTAGGGTTGCACTGACATACTGTAGTTCGGATACCACTCAGTACATTGTATTCTCAATTTCAAAGTATTGCAAATCCCTCTGGCCTAATCCGGTCTAAGATTTTGTCCCACTCGGTCCCCCCTTTGCAAATATGCTTGAAGAACTTGTGGGGCTTTGGCCCTTGGACATTTTGGTAACAATTTGATTAAACATGCACCTAAATTGGTTTCAGCGAGCATCTATGGAACTAGAAACATTCAATATTACTTGTTACTTCATTTATGACATTGCACTTTTTTGCTTTGGGTACGAGGGGTCCCATCGTACCCAACGCAAAAAAGTGCAATGTTAAATTAATAAATTAGTCTTTTATCTTAGACCCAAACAACTGCTCTGTTAGGTAACATTTTTTAACTTTACCAAAGCATTTTATCACATTCACACAACATGTGAGTTTTTTAATGAAATTTTATAAATATACTGATATGTTCTTACTCCTGAATTATTTTTTGGGATGTGTTGTTTTTATATGGAAGATCCAATCAATCAAAAGACTTTATTTTGGTCATCAGAGCATAGAAGTACGATGTGCTTATAAATATATTCTATTCAATACATAAAACAGTGTAAAAACAATATAAAAAAGAGCAAATTGATTCACATAGCCCATTTACGGAGTTTGCTATGGTTGATATCATATATATATATATATATATATATATATATATATATATATCCTAAAAAGTGTACGCTGATGCAGGAAATGGTGCTTGGGGGCAGTTTCCAGCAATCCGGGATTTTTGACTCTGACGAAGGAGCTGCCCTAGCTCTGAAACGCAACAAGCTGGATTCCGAATAAAGATTGGTGTTAAACCAGCCTGCTGTCGGCGTGTCCTTGCATCAGGGTACACTTTTTGGATTTATATGCGGCATGCCTGGCCGCAGAGGACATGCCACTGTGTACAACACAGGACCAGAGACTTGGCAAGTGCGGGGTTTTGTGAAATGGCACAGCGGCTTGGTCATCGCTGGCATTATTCTGCCTCGGCGGAATCTTTCCTGTTCCGATGTATCGGTAAGACCAAGCCCACCGCCACACGACTGGAGGAATACAAGCGGTGTCGAAGTTACTGAACTTCGCTTTGGGCGAGGCACACTGCTGCACTTGCCCCCGTGGACAACATACCTGACAGTGATGGTTGTGTAGTTTGGGGACGCCAGGAGCTTCGCTGATGTGGAAGGCAGCACGGGGATTGGGAGAGAGCTGCTCGAGGGGTCTGCTGTTTCCGTAACTTTGCGGCTGTCCCTGCAGGAACATTGCATGCTGGGACTCGAAGTGCGCTCCACCATGAAAGAACTATCAGCAGGTGGAGCCAATTTGCACCATTCAAATTGAGGCAGCAACATTGTAGCAGCATTTCAACTCACCCCCCGTTACAATCTGGGCGCTGACGAGGCCACACGGCCGAAATGCATACGCCCGCTCATCTGCTCACTCTGCATTAAAGAGACTTCAATTTGTCCCCTTTGGTGGCCTCTGCCTTTTTCTTTGAAGAGGGTAACCCGGATATATATATATATATATATCCATATCGTGTACCCGGATGCAGGAAACGGTGCTTGGGGGCAGTTTCCAGCAATCCGGGATGTTTGCCTCTGACGAAGGAGCTGCCCTAGCTCTGAAACGCGTAAGGCTGTTATTTTAATTTAAACTGCAACAAGCTGGATTCCGACTAAAGATTGGTGTTAAACCAGCCTACTATCGGCGTGTCCTTGCATCAGGGTACACTTTTTGGATTTATATGCGGCATGCCTGGCCGCAGAGGACATGCCACTGTGTACAACACAGGGCCAGAGACTCGGCAAGTGCGGGGTTTTGTGAAATGGCACAGCGGCGAAGGACATTACTCACCAGCTTTTCCAGTTTGTAGCCCACTGGGGTAATACTTTTGAACTTAGTCCATTTCAGATTTTGCTGGACCCACCTGGGTTGTATTGTTTGCTCCAATTATTATCGACTACAAGCACCAGCATGCTCTGGGTATGACGTACTTGATATGCCCACCTGGGAGTAATTGTGTTTGCATGCAGGAAACGGTGCTTGGGGGCAGTTTCCAGCAATCCGGGATGTTTGCCTCTGACGAAGGAGCTGCCCTAGCTCTGAAACGCGTAAGGCTGTTATTTTAATTTAAACTGCAACAAGCTGGATTCCGAATAAAGATTGGGGTTAAACCAACCTGCCGTCGGCGTGTTCTTGCATCAGGGTACACTTTTTGAATATTTGGATGGATGGATATATGGATGGATGGAGATAGATAGATAGATAGATTACCTACTGGCGGTCGCCAGTAGGTATATATAGTTAGGATTTTTTCCCTATGGGATTTTTGAAAATTCTATGTCTAATAACTTTGGCGTTTGTGGACGGAATTGGCTGAAATTTTCTGGAAAATGGAACATTTTGTTTCTGAGCAGCCCCTGGAAATTTGGGGGGGGGTTCGTCAAGGGGGGGCCGAGAAAAAAGGGGGGTCCCAAAACGTGTTTTTAACATTGAGTTTTCCATAGGGCGGTTGGCCTCACTTTTAGCCCGAACGGCTGAATGGATTTGCACGAAACTTGGCAAAATTGTAGGGACTGGTAGCCCGATGTGCCTTTTGTAGGTCTCAATATATGTGCTACAGTGGATTTTGAGAAATTAACGTTTAAAAAAGATATATATCTGTAACAGCGGACCGGGCAGCGCCCCGGTTCGCGGACCTTACGCGTAACGGAACTTCGCGTAGCGAAGTTGATTGGCTCTCCGGTGTCTGTCAACATTCTAAACAGTCCGGAGCGGCCGCCATCTTGTCTCTCGGTAGGATTGAGAGACAAGAGGAGGCCAAAACAAAGGTGGAAATAACCATAAGGGGGCATAGTAGATCCTCCCTGACCCCCTAGGTTTAATGTGGAGGCTTTAAAAGGGCCCCGCGGGGCAAAAAAAAAAAAAAAATGTTTTTGTTTTTTTGCGTGGGTAGCGCCCGGTCCGCGAACCGGGAAGCGTTCTGGGCAGCGTACTACAATGAAAAATGAATGAGAGACTTTTCAAATGCAGTATGTTAATTGATTGTTGGTTTTGTTGATTATTTTTTATTTTCTTTATTTTTTAAGCATTTTTTTTTATTGTGATTGTGTTTCATAATTTATTAAACTTTCTAACATTTCATTGTCAGAAATTTCATAATTATCATGGAATATACATTGTAGTCTCTGAGGGTGTAAAATGTCCTCATTTGCAAGGAGGTTATCTACTGCTTGTACACATTGCAGTAGTTTATTGTCCCAAGTTTCATCGAAAAATTCAATGTCAATTTGGTCAATTGTATCAATCAATTCTTGGCTGCTCTCTTGCAGGTCCATTTCAAAAGAAACTTGGTTTTCGCCTTCCATTTTGCCTGAAATTTGGATTAAAAAAATATATATTAGTAGAGATAGGGCAATGTTGGGAATAATTTTAGATAGGCATTTTTTATCAGTGAGTTTATCTTTGGGCAGTGTATAGTATCAGAGTGGAAGTAGGAATATAAAAAAGTGTATGTGATTTAACGTAAGTAAATTCATAATTATACAAGAGAAGCCTAACTCCATCCATAACTATAACAGAGAAGTCTCTCTAAATCTATAACTACTACAGAGGGATAGTATATATCTATCAGAAAAAGTTTACCATATTAACTTATAGTGCACAATATACTTCAGTTTTAAAAATAAAAACTTACCTTTAGAAAGAAGTTGAAGGAATTAGTGAAAATACTATTGAAATGTACAGCAAGAAGTAGTAGTCAAAATGGCTGTGTTTTCTTCTCTTCCTTTATATATATTCAGGTATATAACCAATGAAATGTCAGGTAAAAAAAGTAGAAAATGAAAGTAACATTTTCATTGGTTGTCAATTCCAACACTTCAGATGTGTTTTGTGAAGTAATTTACCTCAGGGTATTTAGAGAGGTCTACAGGCTAAATGACTAAATGGAATTCCAATCAAATTTGTGAAAATGGTAGGGATTGGTATGTAGTATGAGCTAATCTATATTTGGTGAAATTGTCTCCAGTGGCTTTTCTATGAACTACTTTCCCACCTTTTTTGATGGTGCGCTTCCCAGGGAGCGACCCGGTACGCGAACCGTTGAGCGCCTCGGTTCGCGAACCTTAAGCGTTCCGGGAGTCCACCATTTTGTGTTTCGGTCGAATTAAGATACAAGATGGAGGGCAAATAATGTTCAGAATGGGTAGAAGGGGGCACGGTAGAGTTATCTTGACCCCCTAGGTTTTCTGAGGGTGGCTGAGGAGGCTTATATGTGCGAAAACATTTTTAAAAAAAATTTCTCGAGGTTAGCTCCCGGTTCGCGTACCGGGTAGCGCCCCAGGGAGCGTACTTTGTTGAAAATTAGTGAAAAATGTTAGAGTAAAATAATAATTGTGAGTGATTAGATGTAGGGTAGCTCTGAGAAGAGCTTTTGGGTTTATGGTACATTTAGGTACTTATAAGTAGGTACCAATGCACATTCTTAAATTCAGAGTGAAAATTCTGTTGCCCTCATCTGAGAAGTGAACTCCATCTCCTCTGTAGATATCTTGCATGTAGTAACGCAAGTTATTGTTGTACAGGGAGCCCATTCCATGGTCTCTCATATAAGCTGAAACAGATTTGTTACATGCTTCCTCGACTTCTCAATTTGTGGACAAAATTGGTCTGACCACCTCCATTTCTGTCTTTGGCATATATTTGAATATACCAAGGCAGTCTGAGGAAAAATTGCCATTAATTGCTCAAAGGTGTCCTTTAAAAGCATTTCCAGACCTACACCAGTCAAAGTGCCCAAGTCATTACCTCCACAGTGCACAATTAACAGGTCAGGTTTGGGCAAATGCATAAAGGTTTTCACCAATGGTATCAATTGGTGACATTTTAATCCTCTGTGGCCAAACCACTTAATTTCCACATCTTGTAAATTGAGGTTAGGTAAATTCCTGTTTTCAACGTACCTTTGAGCCCAGTGAATATAACTATGTCCAACAATCCAGACAGAAAACATGGTGAGAGAAGGTTCTCCTGCAGTCAGATGAAGTGTGGCAATGAAATGGCAGTTGAAAAAATGAGAGTGTAAAATGAAAAAAAACTGTGGAGTTTCTGTGTTCATGAAGCAGTAACAGTGATTGGTGGATTTTAATTGCTGAAAACAGAAAGTTAGGGTGCACGGATGTGTTCTTTGAAAGATGTATTTTGAGTGGTCAATAAAAAATCATTAAATGAAAGAATGCACTGGATATGCAGGTGCACTGAGAGTTCAGAGTTCAATTGCAACATTGTTGTGTGAACTTGCAAACAACAGAGGTCTTCCAAGAGGTGGTTGCCATGCAGAAAAGGCAGAAAGAGCAGAGGGGGGAAGGGTTTTCATTTGAAAAAAAGTGAGGGAAGAGTTTTGATTGGGTGACATGAGAGATATGTGTGAAGAATTACAGCATTTCTGTGCTTTTGATAGCTGCAGACTCTGGAGTGCATACCTTTTGCTCTGCTGAAGACAAATTGGTGTGTTTCTGAGACTGTTTTCAAACTCAAAGTATTTGCTAAGGTGAGAAAATATTTCTTTAATTTAGATAGAGAATAGTGTGCTTTAAGGAGAAAATTATGAATTATGTGGCGCAAATTGCTTGTAAATATGCTCCCACCTGTGCATGGAAAATTTAGATTTTGAATGTTTGTGTTACATAGCCATGTTAAAATTGATACAAACATGCTGCAAAGGCAATTAAAAAACACTTTTATGTGTCTTAAGGACATTTTAAGTAATTTTCCCATGTGCAGTGTTTTGAAATTATGATTTGAAAATCGTTTTTGGGGTAAAGGAATTGTTTTTAAATTTATGACAAGGACATAATGGTGTATGCTTCTTTATACGGCAATTGACTGTCCCCAATGTTATTTTTCCCATTTTAATGTAAGACCTTTCTCTGTGGCGCAAGTTGCTTGTAAATATGCTCCGACCTGTGCATGGGAAATTTAGTTTTTAAATGTTTGTGTTATATAGTCATGTTAAAAGTGACCCAACCATGCTGGAAAGGAAATAAAAAAACACTTTCATGTGTCTTAAGGACATTTTAAGTAATTTCCCTGTGGGCAGTGTTTTCAAATTATGAATTGAAAATCGTTTTTGAGGTAAAGGAATGTTGTTTAAATTTATGTGCGCCATATGCCCCCAAATTTCGTTTTCAGGGGTGCAGCAGGGTGTTCTTGAGACACCCCTGCACCTTTGGAAAAATTCCTAATTTGCGATGAGCTAATTGCTAATCGCAAATTGCACCTTCATTCCTATGAGCCTCCTAGCCCATGGAAATGAATGGGTAATTTGCAATTAGCAATTTGCTCATTGCAAATTAGGAATGGTATAGAATTGCTATTTATTCCTTAAAATTCGCTATTTAGGAAATGCAAAATAGTTTGATGGTACATATGGTGGTTCATCTGTAACAAGATAAGAAGCTTAGGGATACATTTATGATGACTGGCGCAATAAAGTGGACATTACTTACTTCATTGGTAGGCCTTTACATGTATTATCTCCTCTGTATTCTTCATCAAGCGTAACTTTAATCTGCAATCCTGAGTAGGCCTCACCTTAAACAAACCTCTGGATAGGCCACACCTTATCGTCATCCTGGATTAATCATTTAAAATGCTAGGGTCAGATTTATGATAGGTGTATGCCTCTTTTGCGCCACTTACAAAACACTGTCCACGGGGAAATGACTTAAAATGTCCTTAAGACACATGAATGTGTTTTTTTAAAGTGTTTGCAATTTTTTTGGGTGACTTTTAACATGGCTATGTGACTCAAACAGTCAAAATCTGAATTCACCATGCACAGGTGGGAGCATATTTACAAGGAATGTGCTCTATGGGGAAAGGTCTTATAATGTAATATGGGAAAAATGACATCAGAGACACTGAAATGCCTTATAAAGAAGCATACACCATTATGTCCTTGTCATAAATTTTGTGACTACTTAAATGCAATGTATCAAACAAAAAATATGTAAAAAATGACATTAAGGTTTTGGAAACTATTGTGGTAAATTGGTGGTAATTTGTGAATTCTTTTCAAAAAGCTTTTTTTCAAAAAAACAAAAGGTGCCATATGATGCCAACACATGCCCTTAGGGCATGTATGTGTGCCATATGCCCCCAAATTTCTTTTTCAGGGGTGCAGCAGGATGTTCTTGAGACACCCCTGCACCCTTGGAAAAATTCCTAATTTGTGATGAGCAAATTGCTAATCGCAAATTAAACCTTCATTCCTATGAGCCTCCTAGCCCATGGAAATGAATGGGTAACTTGCAATTAGCAATTTGCTCATTGCAAATTAGGAATGGTAAAGAATTGCTATTTATTCCTTAAAATTCGCTATTTAGGAAATGCAAAATAGTTTGATGGTACATATGGTGGTTCATCTGTAACAAGATAAGAAGCTTAGGGATACATTTATGATGATTGGCGCAATAAAGTGCACATTACTTACTTCATTGGTAGGCCTTTACATGTATTATCTCCTCTGTATTCTTCATCAAGCGTAACTTTAATCTGCAATCCTGAGTAGGCCTCACCTTAAACAAACCTCTGGATAGGCCACACCTTATCGTCATCCTGGATTAATCATTTAAAATGCTAGGGACAGATTTATGATAGGTGTATGCCTCTTTTGTGCCAGTGTGCGTCACTTTTATGATGCAGCGGCGGTGCAAAAGATTTGCTATGAGGCGACAACATTACAAATTGATGCATTTAGGCAGATATGTCATGGTGTAAAAAAAACGTACCACATGAAACCGATGCAGCAGTGATGCAAAAGATGCACCATGTCGCAAGACAGGCCTCACTTGGGGCCATATGTATCAAGCTAATTAGCATTCGCAAAGATCAAAATTCTACGAATTTCGGCCTTTGCGAATGTTAATTAGACAAATGGTATGTATCAAACAAGTTTGATGCAAAATAAGGAGTAGCAAAATTTGCTATTCCTTATTTTGCGATTGCACTGAAGGATTTGCAAATTTTGCGATTACTTAAATGCAATGTATCAAATAAAAAATATGTAAAAAATGACATTAAGGATTTGGAAACTATTGTGGTAAATTGGTGGTAATTTGTGAATTCTTTTCAAAAAGCATTTTTTCAAAAAAACAAAAGGTCCCATATGACGCCAACACATGCCCTTAGGGCATTTATGTGTGCCATATGCCCCCAAATTTCTTTTTCAGGGGTGCAGCAGGGTGTTCTTGAAACACCCCTGCACCCTTGGAAAAATTCCTAAGTTGTGATGAGCAAATTGCTAATCGCAAATTAAACCTTCATTCCTACGAGCCTCCTAGCCTATGGAAATGAATGGGTAACCTGCAATTAGCAATTTGCTCATTGCAAATTAGGAATGGTAAAGAATTGCTATTTATTCCTTAAAATTCGCTATTTAGGAAATGCAAAATAGTTTGATGGTACATATGGCGGTTCATCTGTAACAAGATAAGAAGCTTAGGGATAGATTTATGATGACTGGTGCATCACCAGGGATGTGTCAGTCATCCTGCGCCGCTGTTCCGCCACCCATGGTGTGCTGCATTTACAATGCGGGGCATCATGGGGCAGAAATGGCACAGATGCGTGACGTATCTGTGCTGTAAAGGTAGTGATTGCTGGAGTTGTATCGCAAGTGCGATGCAGCTCAAGCAAGGCTCAGGGGTGACCCATCTCCACAATGTTGCATCAAGACCTATGCCTGCTTAAAGCAGGCGCAGGGTTTTGACGCAGCTTTCTCCTATCTGATTGTAAATACGGCACACCATGGGTCAATGTCAAGTAGTGTGTTAAGTTTTTGATCACTGTTATTGATTTACTGTTTGGTAATAATGGTTAATAACATTTTTTATTATATTTTACCACAGATTCAACTGCAGATCATTTCAAGATTTCACCATGCCAACAATAGTAAGACAGAGAAAGGCTGCAAAACGTCAAAGACAGCAGGTGAAATTAAATAAGCAGCAGTCCTCTAACAAAAAGATTTGTCAAGTCACGAAGAAAGCACCGAGTAAGAGCACAAAATATTTTATAAGAAATATGTGTAGTAAAAAAAATATTACTACAGAAAATGTTTCAGTCCATAAAAAGAGAAGCATTTCAAATGGAAAGGAAAGGCCAATCAAAAATGTTACTGCTAGAGCAAGAGATAACTCTGTGCATGATAGTAGAAGGAAACAACAGTTTAGGGAGATTCGTAAACGAATGTTCCGGAACAGGATAATTGGCAATTTGTTAAAAAATATTAAGAAAGGTCAACAGAAACTGGTTTTTTATAAGAGAAAAAAAAAAGTTGAGAAAGTTATTGATCAGGCATTTGAAATTAAACGTAAGTTATTTATTTTGATAATCAATAGAATTAGGAAGCTAAACAAGGCAATTTATGATTTCAAAAGAAATAGTAGATGGAAGAGAATAGTTAATCGTAGTAATTTTTGTGAAGTTTTTTCTGGAGAATGGATGCATAGTTCAAGCTGTGAGGCATTTTTTAATGAGGAGAGTTATTTCCAGGATAATGATTTGGTGCATGCAGTTGACACCAGTGGTCGTGCTTATGAAGTGAAAGATGGTTGTCCAGTTGAAAAAGAAAAACTTGTGACAACAGAGGCAGAAGAGGTGTTAGGTAATGAGGTTTTAGGAAGACGTGCTAAGGGTCCTGTGTACACCTGGAAGTGTAGTAGTATTTGCAGTGTGCGACAGGATTCCATCAATTTGCTTTGTGATTTTGTACGGTCATTTAATAAGAAAAGTTTGAAGCAGAAAATAAGGTTGTTGCAAGAATTAGATCCTTGCAGAGTGAGAGAAGTGACAGGTTTGCATGGTCATTCACTGGCTTGTCTTTCCAGGAGAGTATGCCAGAGTGTTTTTCATCATTTCAGGATGCTAGCAGTGCATCATAATAAAGTGAGGAAATTAGTTAGAATGTTGTATTATGCTAAGAGTCCAGCAATTATGCTTAAACAATTATGCGCTGCTCTTTTGCATGGTTCTGAAATAGATGTGAAGAATATATGTGAAGAAATTGAGTTTTGTTACTTTGGAAGTAAAGAGGAGAATGTTGAAATTGAGCAAGAAGAAGAGGGTCATGTGGAAGATAGTGTACAGGTTTCCAGTACAGATAATTTCCAGAGGGAAATTGCGACGTTTGAGGTGAAATCAAGTGAGAGGCCTAATTTCACTTGTGTGTGTTGTCGACGCACTTATTATAAGAATCAGACTAAGTTAGTGGATTTATATGCAAAAAGTGAAAGGGAAAATAATAGTGAATGGAAGGAGTTCGCAACATACTTGATGGTAGAAAATTGTTTTGATTTGGGATTGGATCAACGTGTGTGTAGTTATTGTTGTTGCAAATTAAATCAAAACCAGATGCCTGCTAGAGCAGTTCATAATAATCTGGAATTGGTTGAGATTCCTTCTGAATTGAAGGATTTAAATACTTATGAATCTATTTTGATTCAAAGTATTCATCCCTTTCAAGCTATTGTAAGAATGGAGCCAAAGACAGGGAAATTGCCTCCATCAGATTTACAGAGAGGATTAAAGGGAAGAGTTGTTTATTTGCCTCTAGATTTGAAGAAAAACATTAACACAATTGGAGTAGAAAAAGTGGAAGAGGAACCTCTGGTTATCTTAGTTAATGGGGTTCCGACAAAGAATAAGAAAATATGGCAAGATTTAGTAGATGTTAGGAAAGGTAAAAAGGCAACATTGTATTTGAAAAAAAATAATAAATACTATAAGAATGTATATGTTGCAGAAGAGGAAGTAAGTGAGGAAGAGGATAGCGATTTGTGTGCTGGTCAAATTGAGAAAGTAGAACCCTCTACTAGTGAAGAAATATATGAACATTATAGTGTTCATCCTTTGCATTCCAAGGAAGTCATGGGGAATGCTATTGAGTTGTTTCAAATGAAACAAGCCAAAGGGAGTCCCATTAGTGTTTGGGAGGAAAGTTTGGAAGCTCGGTGTTTCCCACAGCTTTTTCCAACAGGTCAGGGAGGAAGATATGATGAGCGACCTCATCAAATTCCTGCTTCTGAATACCGGACTTTGCGATTGTATGCAGGAGATGCTAGGTTTCGACAATGCATTCCCTATTTGTTTCATCTCCTGTTTGAAAGCGATCTGTCTGGACTGTCATATGCAGTGAACCACATCTTGAAAAGTGGTATACACATGCAAAACATCTCGGCAAGTGACTTTATGGATAAAGTCAATGTCCAAGACAGTATTTTGGATTCTCACCTGATTAATCTCATGGCGTGTCAGCGTGGTACTAATGAGTACTGGTACCGTCGTCATGGTGATTTAAAATGTATGCTGAGGAACTTAGGTACTCCCACATGGTTCCTCACTCTGAGCTGTGCCGAGTATGGCTGGGAAGACTTTCTTGAATTTCTACGAGAGGCAAATGCTAACGTAGATAACATCGAATTCAAGACACCCGGAGAACTGTGCTCTTTGGATCCAGTCAATGTATGTAGGTACTTCAATCATAGATTTGAAGCTATGATGTCTTTCATCATGAATAAGAAGAATCCACCTCTTGGAGAGGTGTTGGATTTCTTCTGGAGAAAGGAGTACCAAGCAAGAGGTGCTCCTCATATACATATGTTGCTGTGGATCAAGGATGCACCTAAATTTGGAACGGATCCAGAAGACTCAGTGATGAGTTTCATCCAACAGTATTCTACGTGTGCTGTTCCAAACGCAAAGGAGAAGAAAAGCCTAAGAGAAAAAGTTCTGCGTTTCCAAAGCCATCGATGTGGAAAGTACTGCCGTCGTAAATTCCGAAACAAGGACAAGTTCTACACTAAATGTCGTTTCGGCTTTCCACGACCGGTGATTTCTAAAGGAAGAGTAAACAGTTTGATGTCTTCGCTGCGACACAATGTCATGAAGAAATCACCTAAAACACTTACAATTTGAAGAGGAACGAAGAGTCCAAGTACATCAACGACTACAACCCGGTGATTTTGTCCATGTGGAATGCTAACATGGATATACAGTTTGTGGCTGATAACTGTATGGCTGTGGCTCGGTATGTGACGTCTTACATCACCAAAAAAGAGAAGACAGAATTGAAGGATATGTGGGAGGACATTTCCCATGAAAAGAGCCTCAGCAAGAAGTTGTACAGTTTCAGTCTGAAGATGTTGTCGCATCGAGAAATCGGAGCGTACGAATGTTCTGACCGGTTGTCTTCAGCAAGTCTCTATGCCAAGTCCAGGAGTATCGTTTGGGCGAGTCTTGGTCTTGCTGCAACGCGTAATCGAGTTCTCAAACCTGTGCGGGAAATTGAGTATTTGGCGGAAAAGGAGCCAAACAGTACCGACATTTTGAAGACCAACATGTTGGATACATATTATCCAAATCGAAGCATTCACCTCGAGAATGCTTGTCTGTATGAGGTTCTTCAAAATTACATATTCAAGAGGAACATCAAAGAAGATACTGAGAAAGGAGTGTATGCTGTAATAGGAAGTGAGGGATGTCTGGTCAAGCAAAGAAAATGCCACTTGGTAAACCATCGAAAATCGAGTGGCGAATCTCCTGAAAAAAAGGAGTTTTTCTATTTAGCACTTTTGCAACTTTTCAAGCCTTGGCGTGCAGAAGAGGAACTGCTTGGAGATTTCCTCTGTTACGAAGACTCTTTTAATGCCGCCAAGGAGACCATAGAATGTCCTGCTTTTCCCAAATATGTAGAAATGTTGAATGCGGAAATTGAGCAGGAAGCAACGATTGCAGCCGAGATTGCCAGAGACAGTTCTCAGGACAGTCAGAGTTCTGCTTCATTGAGTCAGGATCCACTAGGAGGACCTGTTATCGAAAATGAAGCTGCCACTGCTATGAATGAAGTGGAAAGAGCCATGGCACATGCTCAAGAGGATGCGGTTAACTTAGAAGAGTTGGAAAGACAACTCAACGTTGAGCAGAGGAAAATATATGACGAAGTTACCATGCAAATTGATCATGGATTAAGTCATGATAAGAAAGAGTGCTCATGTACGTCGTTGAAGCCTGTCCGACTGTACGTGAGTGGAGAAGCGGGAACTGGAAAAAGTTTCCTCATTAAAGCAATTTCATGCTATTTGCAGGAAAGGACAGAGTCATCGCTGTCTTGTGTTGTCACTGCTCCAACCGGACTGGCAGCACATAATATTAAAGGGATTACTTTACATCGTTTACTGATGCTGCCAGTGGAGCATGACAACAAATTACAATATCACAAGCTATCTGGAGATGCTTGTTTTGAAGTTTCAAGAATCTTGAGGAAAATGAAACTTCTTATCATTGACGAAGTAAGCATGGTTTCCAATGTCATGCTTGCCTTTGTGCATTTGAGGATGCAAGAAGTTCTCAAAACAGAGTATGATGTGTTATTTGGTGGCAAACACATCATTGTTTTCGGAGATCTTCTGCAGCTGACACCAGTGAAAGGGCAACCTGTGTTCAAAATGCTCACGCATGAAGATACCAGGAAGTGCCTAGGCAGCATTGGCAACGTCAATATATGGTTAAACTTCAATTATGCTGAACTGCATGAAAATATGCGTCAGGCGAAGGATGAAGTTTACAAGACTATTCTACAAGATGTTAGAATTGGAAAAGTGACCGAGCATGGGAAAGAAGCTTTACATGCACGATTACTGTCAAATTTATATCCACAACAAGATGTTGTGCCTGAGAATATTTTTCAGAAAATTACTGAGAAGAAATCTGGAATATGTTTGATGCCAACTCTTGCAGAATGTGCCAAATTTAACAACAAAATGTTGCATTTAGATAAGCAAGAGATTGTGAAACTGGAAGCTATTGACAGAGTAGAGCATATGGGATCAACAATTATTTTGTCTGAGAATCTGAAAACAAAATTGGATTCATTAGAGAAGAGTATATCTAAAACTGCAGGTTTTGAAAAGACTCTGAATGTGTGCTTGAACTGCCGTATAATTTTAAGAAGGAATTTACATGTTGAAAGAGGTCTGGTAAATGGATCAATGGGTAATGTTGTTGATTTTGTGAAATACAGAAATAGGGATGGAATTGAATTTTTAAAAATTAAATTTGATGGCATTGAGGAAGTACAGCTAATTGCTCGTTGTTCTGCTAGATTTTTGCTTGTAAAAGACTTATATGTTCGCCGTAAGCAGTTTCCTGTTTGCTTGGCATATGCGGTGACAATCCATAAATCTCAAGGTTTAAGTGTAGACAGTGCATTGGTGAATATTGGCAGTTCTGTGTTCAAGGAGGGTATGGCATATGTGGCATTGTCACGAGTTAGAACTTTATCGGGATTGTACTTGATTGAGTGTGATGTCACAAACATTTGTGCTGATCTAGATTGTGTTAAGGAATACAATAGGTTAAGAAGAGAGTATGCGCCACATTTGCCTCAGTATCCTTTGTTTGAGAAACGTGTGGTAGGCCGGAAACGAAGAAATGTGACCAATACTGGGGAGGTTGTAGCAAAAAGACGAAAAGTCGATGAACCTAAAATTACTAGCAGAAACAAAAAGGATTCTGTTGAAGATGTTGTTGGTTTTCAATTTGAAAACAGTTCTGGTGTCAACTGCTATGCTAATGTAGTGGTTAATGTTTTGTTTTCTCTAGAAAATGTAAAAGAAGAGATTGTGGTCAATTCTGATCAAAGATTTTGCAGTTTGTTAAATTCTGTGTTAGAGAAATGTAGCACTGATAGAAGAAACATAGAAAGTGTGTCTGAAATTCGAAATCTGTTAGACAGATGTTCAGGCCAAACACAATTCTCTCAAAATATTCAGCAAGATTGTCAGGAGTTTTTAATGTATATGCTTGATGTATTACATGCTGAAGGTGTAGATGTAGATCAGCTGTTTGGGCTTTCTTATCAATGGCAGCATGACTGCGAGAACTGTATGGTATCAAGTACTACTAGTGTAGACTCAGAAAGATTTATATATTTAACTTTGCCAGACAGTAAATCAGTCTCCTTTAATAAGCTAGTAAAAGCAGCTGATCACAACATGGAGTGTAGCCAATGTAAATCTGAAATGATGTCCACATTATTTATACGAACATATGGCCAGTATGTCATTTTAATGTTCCAACGATGTAGGCCTGATGGAACAAAATTGACAACTTTAATTAAAAATTTTGTAGCTTCGCAGTTGTCAATATCAGGAAGGACTTTTGTAACTGCAGCAATTATATATCATGACGGCCCTTCAATAACATCAGGACATTACACAGCTTATTTAAAGTCTAGAAATGGCTGGTCATTCTGCAATGATTCTGTTTTAATTTTCAAAAAAAAATTGCCGTATGACCTTAAAAACTCTTACCTGGTGTTTTTAAAACCAAAATTTTAGGGAAATAATCTCGGGATGTGCTCTGTGGAATTTCAAGAAGTTCTAATGGCTCCTACACAATTTGGCCTTGAGGATAAGTGTAGTTCAGAGACATAACTTCTAACCATAGGACTGGACGTCATGGAGAAATACGTGCACTTTGAATGAGTTCAGAAACACTGTTTCTTTTTATTAGCTAATTGAAGCAGCCAATCAAAACATGGAGTAGAGGGAATGTAAGTCTGCAATGCTGTCTACTGTTTTACATTGCTTTGTGATTAAAAGTGATGTAGAGAATTAAATAATTGTAGTAGTCATAGAGGTAGTGTAAGTCTGCTTCATAGTAAGCAGTATCAGTGTCATAGGAAATGTAGAACATGACTGAGCAAGAAGGGGAAGATATTACTATTCCAGGATTGTGAAAATGATCTTCAACATTTTAATTCTGAAAGTTGCGGAAATGCCAAATGACGGGATTGGCTTACAAGAAATCCAAGAGTTATAAATGGCTCTGACAAGATTTGGCCTTGTGGAATCTTGTGGTAGAGAGCAAGAAGTCATTTATTGCATGTAACGTGTTTTTAAAAACGATGGAGATTTTCTTTCAGAAAGTGGCGGGCTGAAAGTAATAACAGCACAAAAGAGTGTAAGCTGTTCATAGGACATCCTTGGACGTCATGGAAAGTAAGTTAACTTTAAGGAGTTCTGAATTTTGATTTCTTATGTTGTATGGGTTTTTTAAACACAATCATTTTGATTGTGTTTTTTTTTTCCCCGCTGTTATATGATGAATACCTTCAAGTCACTGTTTTTAGTGAATTTTGATACATTCTGAGAACAGCAAAAATAAACCATTTAACATGTATAATTAATTCTGTACTGTTTGCATTTATGATGTACATGTAGAACTGTGTAGGAGGCATGGAGAAGGTGAGGCTTCTGTAAGTGTCAAAGTTGTTGCATACAGTGCTGCACTTCTGCGTATTCTTTCATATGCTAGACTACATCTGCACAATGAGATACCTAAGCAAAGGAAACACAAGTGATGTGATTGTGAAATGAGCAAAATAAATTGCACGTATTTCAATTACATCACCTGTGTTTCCTATCATTACGAATCACATTGTGCAGATCAAGTTTAGGTCTGTCCAGGGAAACATAGGAGGTTTGTACTTTGTTGAAGAGTGCAGTGGACATGACTCACTTCATTGGTAGACTTTCACAGATATTATCTCCTCTGTACACTTCAACAAGTGTAAATCTCATCTTGAACTCTGAGTAGGCCTCACCTCAAACAAACCTCTGGATAGGAGACATGTTATTGGCATCCTGAAGCGACACTTTTCTGAAACAAGAGCAATGCAAAAGATGCACCATGTTTTAAGATAGGCCTCACTTCATCTGCATCAAGATACTGTTAGTTTAAAATGTGTATCTTTAGGACTGTGTAGGGGGCCTGGAGAAGGAGAAGCTTCTGTCAGTGTCAAAGTTGTTGAAAAACTATTTGTCCTTCAATCTTTTCCCTTGTCTTTTGTAATTTTTAAATACATGTTTTAATATTTTTCAAATGTTGGTTCTCTCTTTCACAGATTGAAAGTATATAAACAAAAAGTGAGTAATTTAACGGCAATTATAAGGTAAATATTTTGTACTCTTTTCGTTACATTTCTATCACATTCACCTACTATTAGTTCCACTGCTTCATTTCTTTAACCCTCAGTTTCCTGCCTTTGCTACTTTCCTCATTCCTTTCTCTATTACCTACTTACTCAACTCCTTCCACTCTTTTTCTCAGTCCCTCTCTTCTCATAGTTCCTCAGTCTTGTTCACTCACTCCGTCTCTATTACTCTTAGTGTCTGTGAATTACTTTCCCAGCGGCCCGGTTCGCAAACCAGCAGCGTTACGGGAGTCCACCATTTTGTGTTTCGGTCGAATCAAGATACAAGATGGAGGGCAAATAATGTTCAGAATGGGTAGAAGGGGGCACGGTAGATGTATCTTGACCCCCTTGGTTTTCTGAGGGTGGCTGAGGAGGACCATAGTTCTTCACTCTTGTTCACTCTCTCTGTTTCTATTAATGTCACTGTTTCTGACTGATCAAATTTTTTTTTTTTTTTAAAAAGAACAGTAACTATAAGGGAAGGAAACAGACAGTTATGTTAAAAGAAAGACAGCTATAGGGAGTAAACTAAGGATACTGTTACCCGCAATCCACTGCTGATGATGTTACTGACCATGTCATGAATGATGTAATATGTGACATCATCAGCAGTGGATTGTGGGTAACAGTATCTCTTGTTTACTCCCTAGAGCTGTCTTTCTTTTCACATAACTGTCTGTTTCCTTCCCTTATACTTACTGTTCTTTTTTTTAAAAATAATTTTTTTGGTTAGCTTCCGGTTCACGTACCGGGTAGCGCTCCGGGGAGCGAACTAAGAGAAATAGAGGTTGGCAGAGTTCCAAATATTCTACCAATTTTTTTATAACGGGGAGGTAGTTCTGAAAAGAACTTTTTTTTTAATGTTTTTGTTGTTTTATATTTTTTTTAGTATTTTTTGAACATTTTTTTACTTTTTTTGTATTTTCTGAACGTTTTTATATTTCTTTTGGTTTTTTTTGGGGGGGGGGAAACGAAAACGATCCATTGTAAAGGGCTCAACAGGAGCAACAAAAAAAAAAGAATTTATTTATTGGGGCGTTTCGGGCAAACATGATTTTCAATAGCTCTGACAATCAAAATGATGCTACTTTCCCTGTAGCAAATGAATTGGTTGCAGTGCACGCACACTTGCTTCACTTCCCCAAACTTCATTTGAATGTTTGGGATCATCTCCCTCGCCTCTGGTCCCGACACTTCTGGAACAACCGATCTTCTTGCCATCGCAGGGGGATTTTGTTGCTCATCACGTAGCTGGGCAGCACTATAATTATTAGGATGCCACCTACTCATATGCCGATGCATAGTGTAATTGCTGTAACTGTACTTTTTTTCAGTCCCCCTTGACAGTCTATCACCGCATATACGGCAAAACACGTAGCGTGCATTTACTTTTTTTTGCCCCTCAGGAAATTTAAAGAATTGCCAAATGTAGTTCTCTTTTCGATTAAACCTCCTGGGCTCCTCTGGCAAAAACCTTGGCTCTTCCTCCTCTTCCTCCTCTTCCTGTTCTTCCTCTTCTTGTTGTAAAATTACTTCAGCAGGTGGTCCTCTCTTCCTTGGATTTGGTGGAGGTGGTGGGTTAGAACCAGCTGAAAATACTAATGAAGCCATGTCACAATGTAAATAAAGGGTCTTTCTCTCACCAAGATGAAAGTCAGAGTGAGGAAAGAAGGAGGGGTTTTCATCATTTGGGAAAAGCAAAAGTTCTAAACCAATGAAAAGTGTTAATTTTAGATCACATGACCTAGTATTACATCATTAGGAAACCAAAAGTGAAATGAACCAATGAAAAGTGTTATTACCGAGTCACATGACCTGCTGTGTTTACGTTACGCGCTCCGCGCCGCGCCCCGGATCGCTTCCGGTTCGCGTACTGCTGCGCTTCCGGGTACGCTAACGTAGCACGTCATATGACGTATCACGCGACAACGCGAAACGTCATGCTGGCGCGACGTGTCACGATGTTGTTTTCTAACGCGACAGTTGCGCAAACGGAACGTTTACCGGTTCGCGGACCGGGTCGCGGCTCCGAATTGAGCTAACGGGAAGCTAACCGGTTCGCGTACCGGGAGCGAAACAATAAAAATAATTTAAAAAAAAATTGTATTAAAAACATGTAAAAAATATTTTTCGATTTAAAGAAGAATACATTGTAAAGGTTTTGATATTTGCTATTAAAAAACCATTGAAATTCACTGAAAAAACCATAGGTTATAGACCATATATAGTTAGGAATTAGCATTTACAAAACCTTGAAAATTCACTGAAAAAACCATAGGTTATAGACCATATATAGTTAGGAATTAGCATTTAAAAAACCTTATTTTACTCACACAAAACCAATGAAATTCCATATATAGTTAGTTGTACTAACTATATATCGCGCACCCGCAATCCACTGCTGATCATGTCACATATTACATCATTCATGACATGGTCAGTGACATCACTGATGACATCACTGATGACATCTCAAATGACATCACTGATGACATCACTGATGACATCTCAAATGACATCACTGATGACATCACTGATGACAACATCCAGTGACTGTATTTTTCTGTAAAGTTAAAATATGTCTTACATATTTAAGAATGAGTGGATGTATAAGTGTCTGGATGAAGGATTTAGTAGGTGCATGACTGACTGTATGAGTGAGTGGTTAAATGTGTCTCACTGAGTGTATGGGTTAGTGACTAAACTGTCTTAATTTGTGCATCATTATGTCTGTTGTTCTGTAAACTGCTGCATGTGTTGATCAGTAGCTATATGAGTAACTATATGGGTTATTGATTGGTTGCCCAAGCATTTGTATGGGAGACTGAGTGTGTGTGTGGGTGGCTGGGAGGTGTATGACTCTGTGCATAGATGTATGGGTTCAAAAGTGCATATGGAAACAGCTGTATGGGCGGTTGACTGTGTGCATGACTGTATTGGTGAGTGAATAGATATCTCAGTGCTACATGTCAAAGTAAGTACATATGTAAAATACAGTACATGTGAGAGTTGACATATATAAATAACTGTGCATAAGAGCCAGTGAATGTGTGAGTGGCTGTATGGATCATTGTGCACTTGTATCCAGGATTGTATAAGTGAGTAAATATGTTTTAGTATATGTTTGAATAAGTAAGGTGTGTATAACTGTATAGTTGTGAAAATGGAGGTGTGATTGATTCTTTGCATGACTGACTAGGTGTGTAAGTAACTCCATGGATGAGTGACAGTCTGTGAGTGTCTGTTTACACTGAGTGTATCTAAGGTTATATTAGAGTCTGAAGAGGTTCATCGTATTATCACATGAATGATGTCATCAGTGATGTGATCAGTAATGTCAAATGAGATGTCATCAGTGATGTCATTTGAGATGTCATCAGTGATGTCATCAGTGATGTCATTTGAGATGTCATCAGTGATGTCATCAGTGATGTCACTGACCATGTCATGAATGATGTAATATGTGACATGATCAGCAGTGGATTGCGGGTGCGCGATATATAGTTAGTACAACTAACTATATATGGAATTTCATTGGTTTTGTGTGAGTAAAATAAGGTTTTTTAAATGCTAATTCCTAACTATATATGGTCTATAACCTATGGTTTTTTCAGTGAATATATATATATATATATATATATATATATATATATATATATATATATATATATATATCTATATCTATATATATATATATATTCACTGAAAAAACCATAGGTTATAGACCATATATAGTTAGGAATTAGCATTTACAAAACCTTGAAAATTGACTGAAAAAACCATAGGTTATAGACCATATATAGTTAGGAATTAGCATTTAAAAAACCTTATTTTACTCACACAAAACCATTGAAATTCCATATATAGTTAGTTGCACTAACTATATATCGCGCACCCGCAATCCACTGCTGATCATGTCACATATTACATCATTCATGACATGGTCAGTGACATCACTGATGACATCACTGATGACATCTCAAATGACATCACTGATGACATCACTGATGACATCTCAAATGACATCACTGATGACATCTCAAATGACATCACTGATGACATCACTGATGACATCACTGATGAGATCACTGGTGACATCTCAAATGACATCACTGATGACATCACTGATGACATCACTGATGACATCTCAAATGACATCACTGATGACATTTCATTTGACATTACTGATCACATCACTGATGACATCATTCATGTGATAATACGATGAACCTCTTCAGACTCTAATATAACCTTAGATACATTCAGTGTAAACAGACACTCTCAGAATGTCACTCATCCATGGAGTTACTCACACACCTAGTCAGTCATGCAAAGAATCAATCACACCTCCATTTCCTCAACTATACAGTTATACACACCTTACTTATTCAAACATATACTAACACATATTTACTCTCTTATACAATCCCTGATACAAGTTCACAATGATCTATACAGCCACTCACACATTCACTGGCTCTTATGCACAGTTATTTATATATGTCAACTCTCACATGTACTGTGTTTTACATATGTACTTACTTTGACATGTAGCACTGAGATATCCATTCACTCACCAATACACTCATGCACACAGTCAACCGCCCATACAGCTGTTTCCACATGCACTTTTGAACCCATACATCTAGTGAATCAACTGCTAACACATCTATGCACAGAGTCATACACCTCCCAGCCACCCACACACACACTCAGTCTCCCATACAAATACTTGGGCAACCAATCAATAACCCATATAGTTACTCATATAGCTACTGATCAACACATGCAGCAGTTTACAGAACAACAGACATAATGATGCACAAATTAAGACAGTTTAGTCACTAACCCATGCACTCAGTGAGACACATTTAATCACTCACTCATACAGTCAGTCATGCACCTACTAAATCCTTCATCCAGACACTTATACATCCACTCATTCTTCAATATGTAAGACATATTTTAACTTTACAGAAACATACAGTCACTGGATGTTGTCATCAGTGATGTCATCAGTGATGTCATTTGAGATGTCATCAGTGATGTCATCAGTGATGTCACTGACCATGTCATGAATGATGTAATATGTGACATGATCAGCAGTGGATTGCGGGTGCGCGATATATAGTTAGTGCAACTAACTATATATGGAATTTCAATGGTTTTGTGTGAGTAAAATAAGGTTTTTTAAATGCTAATTCCTAACTATATATGGTCTATAACCTATGTTTTTTTCAGTGAATTTTCAAGGTTTTGTAAATGCTAATTCCTAACTATATATGGTCTATAACCTATGGTTTTTTCAGTGAATTTCATTGGTTTTTTAACAGCTAATATCTGTAGCTGTAAAATGTATTCTTCTTTAAATCCAAAAATATATTTTATATGTTTATTAATAACTTTTTTTTAAAATATTTTTTTTTCTTCGTTCCCGCTTCGCGAATCGGGAAGCTTCCCGTTAGCTGACCTTGATGCCGCGAAATAGACCGCGAGCCGGTAAACGTTTCTTTACCGCAACTGCCGCGTTAGAAAACAACATTGTGACTCCTCCCGTCCGCATGACGTTTCGCGTTGTCGCGTGATACGTCATATGACGTGCTACGTTAGCGAACTGGTACGCTTACCGAGTCGCAAAGCACAGGTTTCTGGAAGCAAACCGGGAGGCCCTGCAAAGCGCGTAACGTAAACACAGCAGGTCATGTGACTTGGTAATAACACTTTTCATTGGTTCATTTCACTTTTGGTTTCCTAATGATGTAAGACTAGGTCATATAATCTAAAATGAACACTTTTCATTGGTTGAGAACTATTGTTTTTCCCAAATGATGAAAATCCCTCCTTCTTTCCTCACTCTGACTTTCATCATTGTGAGAGAAAGACCCTTTGTTACCAGTGAGCAATGGCTTCTTTAGTAGCTTCAGCTGGTGCTTCCCCACCACCTCCACCACATCCAAGGAAGAGTGGACCACCTGCTGAAGTTATAATTCAGCAAGAAGAGGAAGAAGAGGAACAGGACGACGAGCACGAAGAGAGGCACTTTTTGCCTGAGGAGCCCAGGACGTCTCACCGGAAAGAAAACTTCATTTGGCAATTTTTTTAAATTCCCAAAGGTCAGAAAAAAGTAAATGCAAGATACGTAACTTGCCTTATATGTCAAGATAGACTGTCCAGAGGGACCGACAAAAAATACAGTTTCGGAAACTACACAATGCATCGCCATATGACTAGGTGGCATCCTAACAACTACAGTGCTGCACAGTTTCGTAACGACCTAGATAATCTCCCTATTATGGCCAGAAGATCTGTTGTACCGGAAGTAACGGGACCAGAGGGCAGGGAGATGGTGCCAAATATACAAACGAGATTTCATGAAGTAAAACAAGTCTGCGTACATTGCAGTGGATTCATTTGCTACGGAGAAAGTAGCATCACTCTGATCAACAGAGCTATTGACTATCATATGCAAGTTTGTACGAAACGCCCCAAATAATAAATTCTTTTTTTTTGTTTTGTTGCTCCTGTTGAGCCCTTTACAATGAATCGTTTTCGTTGCCCCCTCCGAAAAAAAAACAAAAAAAAAACAAAACTGTTCAGAAAAATTCAAAAAAAGTAAAAAAATGTTCAGAAAAATAATAAAAAAAATATAAAACAACAAAAACAATAAAAAAAAAAGTTCTTTTCAGAACTACCTCCCCGTTATTAAAAAATTGGTACAATATTTGGAACTGTGCCAACCTCTATTTCTCTTAGTTCGCTTCCCAGTTCGCTCCCCGGTACGCGAACCGGAAGCGAACCAAAAATTTTTTTTAAAAAAAAAGAACAGTAAGTATAAGGGAAGGAAACAGACAGTTATGTTAAAAGAAAGACAGCTATAGGGGAGTAAACTAGAGATACTATTACCCGTAATCCACTGCTGATGATGTCACATATTACATCATTCATGACATGCTCAGTGACATCATCAGCAGAGGATTGCGGGTAACAGTATCCCTAGTTTATTCCCTATAGCTGTGTTTCTTTTAACATAACTGTCTGTTTCCTTCCCTTATACTTACTGTTCTTTTAAAAAAATTTTTTTTAGATCAGTCAGAAACAGTGAAAGTAATGAAATATAAAAGACTACGTAGAATATGAGCACTGTATGCAACAACTTTGACACTTACAGAAGCCTCACCTTCTCCATGCCTCCTACACAGTTCTACATGTACATCAGAAATGCAAACAGAACAGAATTAATTATACATGTTAAATGGTTTATTTTTGCTGTTCTCAGAATGTATCAAATTTCACAAAAACAGTGACTTGAAGGTATTCATCATATAACAGCGGGGAAAAAAAAACACAATCAAAATGATTGTGTTTAAAAAACCCATACAACATAACAAATCAGAATTCAGAACTCCTTAAAGTTAACTTACTTTCCATGACGGCCAAGGATGTCCTATGAACAGCTTACACTCTGTTGTGCTGTTATTACTTTCAACCCGCCACTTTCTGAAAGAAAACCTCCATCGTTTTCAAAAACATGTTACATACAATAAATGAATTCTCGCTCTCTACCACACGTTTCCACAAGGCCAAATCGTGTCTGAGCCATTTATAACTCTTAGAATTCTTTTAAGCCAATCCCGTCATGTTGTATTTCCGCAACTTTCACAATTAAAATGTTGAAGATCATTTTCACAATCCTGGACTAGTAATATCTTCCCCTTCTTGCTCAATCATGTTCTACATTTCCTATCACACTGATACTGCTTACTATGAAGCAGACTTACACTACCTTTATGACTAGTACAATTATTTAATTCTCTTCATCACTTTTAATCACAAAGCAATGTAAAACAGTAGACAGCATTGCAGACTTACATTCCCTCTACTCCATGTTTTGATTGGCTGCTTCAATTAGCTTATAAAAAGAAACAGTTTTTCTGAACTCATTCAAAGTGCACGTATTTCTCCATGACGTCCAGTGTTACGGTAAGAAGTTATGTCTCTGTACTACACTTATCCTCAAGGCCAAATCGTGTAGGAGCCATTAGAACTTCTTGAAATTCCTCAGAGCACATCCCGAGATTCTTTCCCTAAAATTTTGGTTTTAAAAACACCAGGTAAGAGTTTTTAAGGTCATACGGCAATTTTTTTTTAAAACTTAAAACAGAATCATTGCAGAATGACCAGCCATTTCTACACTTTAAATAAGCTGTATAATGTCCTGATGTTATTGAAGGACCATCATGATATATAATTGCTACAGTTACAAAAGTCCTTCCTGATATTGACAACTGTGAAGCCACAACATTTTTAATTAAAGTTGTCAATTTTGTTCCATCAGGCCTACATCGTTGGAACATTAAAATGACATACTGGCCATATGTTCGTATAAATAATGTGGACATCATTTCAGATTTACATTGGCTACACTCCATGTTGTGATCAGCTGCTTTTACTAGCTTATTAAAAGAGACTGATTTACTGTCTGGCAAAGTTAAATATATAAATCTTTCTGAGTCTACACTAGTAGTACTTGATACCCTACAGTTCTCGCAGTCATGCTGCCATTGATAAGAAAGCCCAAACAGGTGATCTACATCTACACCCTAATCATGCAATACATCAAGCATATACATGAAAAACTCCTGACAATCTTGCTGACTATTTTGAGAGAATTGTGTTTGGCCTGAACATCTGTCTAACAGATTTCGAATTTCAGACACACTTTCTATGTTTGTTCTATCAGTGCTACATTTCTCTAACACAGAATTTAACAAACTGCAAAATCTTTGATCAGAATTGACCACAATCTCTTCTTTTACATTTTCTAGAGAAAACAAAACATTAACCACTACATTAGCATAGCAGTTGACACCAGAACTGTTTTCAAATTGAAAACCAACAACATCTTCAACAGAATCCTTTTTGTTTCTGCTTATAATTTCAGGTTCATCGACTTTTCGTCTTTTTGCTACAACCTCCCCAGTATTGGTCACATTTCTTCGTTTCCGGCCTACCACACGTTTCTCAAACAAAGGATACTGAGGCAAATGTGGCGCATACTCTCTTCTTAACCTATTGTATTCCTTAACACAATCTAGATCCGCACAAATGTTTGTGACATCACACTCAATCAAGTACAATCCCGATAAAGTTCTAACTCGTGACAATGCCACATATGCCATACCCTCCTTGAACACAGAACTGCCAATATTCACCAATGCACAGTCTACACTTAAACCTTGCGATTTATGGATTGTCACCGCATATGCCAAGCAAACAGGAAACTGCTTACGACGAACATATAAGTCTTTTACAAGCAAAAATCTAGCAGAACAACGAGCAATTAGCTGTACTTCCTCAATGCCATCAAATTTAATTTTTAAAAATTCAATTCCATCTCTATTTCTGTATTTCACAAAATCAACAACATTACCCATTGATCCATTTACCAGACCTCTTTCAACATGTAAATTCCTTCTTAAAATTATACGGCAGTTCAAGCACACATTCAGAGTCTTTTCAAAACCCGCAGTTTTAGATATACTCTTCTCTAATGAATCCAATTTTGTTTTCAGATTCTCAGACAAAATAATTGTTGATCCCATATGCTCTACTCTGTCAATAGCTTCCAGTTTCACAATCTCTTGCTTTTCTAAATGCAACATTTTGTTGTTGAATTTGGCACATTCTGCAAGAGTTGGCATCAAACATATTCCAGATTTTTTCTCAGTAACTTTCTGAAAAATATTCTCAGGCACAACATCTTCGTCTGGATATAAATTTGTCAGTAATCGTGCATGTAAAGCTTCTTTCCCATGCTCGGTCACTTTTCCAATTCTAACATCTTGTAGAATAGTCTTGTAAACTTCATCCTTTGCCTGACGCATATTTTCATGCAGTTCAGCATAATTGAAGTTTAACCATATATTCACGTTGCCAATGCTCCCTAAGCACTTCCTGGTATCTTCATGCGTGAGCATTTTGAACACAGGTTGCCCTTTCACTGGTGTCAGCTGCAGAAGATCTCCGAAAACAATGATGTGTTTGCCACCAAATAACACATCATACTCTGTTTTGAGAACTTCTTGCATTCTCAAATGCACAAAGGCAAGCATGACATTGGAAACCATGCTTACTTCGTCAATGATAAGAAGTTTCATTTTCCTCAAGACTCTTGAAACTTCAAAACAAGCATCTCCAGATAGCTTGTGATATTCTAATTTGTTGTCATGCTCCACTGGCAGCATCAGTAAACGATGTAAAGTAATCCCTTTAATGTTATGTGCTGCCAGTCCAGTTGGAGCGGTGACAACACAAGACAGCGATGACTCTGTCCTTTCCTGCAAATAACATGAAATTGCTTTAATAAGGAAACTTTTTCCAGTTCCCGCTTCTCCACTCATGTACAGTCGGACAGGCTTCAACGACGTACATGAGCACTCTTTCTTGTCATGACTTAATCCATGATCAATTTGCATGGTAAGTTCGTCATATATTTTCCTCTGCTCAACGTTGAGTTGTCTTTCCAACTCTTCTAAGTTAACCGCATCCTCCTGAGCATGTGCCATGGCTCTTTCCACTTCATTCATAGCAGTGGCAGCTTCATTTTCGATAAGAGGTCCTCCTAGTGGATCCTGACTCAATGAAGCAGAACTCTGACTGTCCTGAGAACTGTCTCTGGCAATCTCGGCTGCAATCGTTGCTTCCTGCTCAATTTCCACATTCAACATTTCTACATATTTGGGAAAAGCAGGACATTCTATGGTCTCCTTGGCAGCATTGAATGAGTCTTCGTAACGAAGGAAATCTCCAAGCAGTTCCTCTTCTGCACGCCAAGGCTTAAAAAGTTGCAAAAGTGCTAAATAGAAAAACTCCTTTTTTTCAGGAGATTCGCCACTCAATTTTCGATGGTTTATCAAGTGGCATTTTCTTTGCTTGACCAGATATCCCTCACTTCCTATTACAGCATACACTCCTTTCTCAGTATCTTCTTTGATGTTCCTCTTGAATATGTAATTTTGCAGAACCTCATACAGACAAACATTCTCGAGGTGACTGCTTCGATTTGGATAATATGTATCCAACATGTTGCTCTTCAAAATGTCGGTACTGTTTGGCTCCTTTTCCGCCAAATACTCAATTTCCCGCACAGGTTTCAGAAGTCGATTACGCGTTGCAGCAAGACCAACACTCGCCCCAAACGATACTCCTGGACTTGGCATAGAGACTTGCTGAAGACAACCGGTCAGAACATTCGTAAGCTCCGATTTCTCGATGCGACAACATCTTCAGACTGAAACTGTACAACTTCTTGCTGAGACTCTTTTCATGGGAAATGTCCTCCCACATATCCTTCAATTCTGTCTTCTCTTTTTTGGTGATGTAAGATGTCACATACCGAGCCACAGCCATACAGTTATCAGCCACAAACTGTATATCCATGTTAGCATTCCACATGGACAAAATCACCGGGTTGTAGTCGTTGATGTACTTAGACTCTTCGTTCCTCTTCAAATTGTATGTGTTTTTAGGTGATTTCTTCATCACATTATGTCGCAGCGAAGACATCAAACTGTTCACTCTTCCTTTAGAAATCACCGGTCGTGGAAAGCCGAAACGACATTTGGTGTAGAACTTGTCTTTGTTCCGGAATTTACGACGACAGTACTTTCCACATCGATGGCTTTGGAAACGTAGAACTTTTTCTCTTAGGCTTTTTTTCTCCTTTGCGTTTGGAACAGCACACGTAGAATACTGTTCTATGAAACTCATCACTGAGTCTTCTGCATCCGTTCCAAATTTAGGTGCATCCTTGATCCACAGCAACATATGTATATGAGGAGCACCTCTTGCTTGGTACTCCTTCCTCCAGAAGAAATCCAACACCTCTCCAAGAGGTGGATTCTTCTTATTCATGATGAAAGACATCATACCTTCAAATCTATGATTGAAGTGCCTACATACATTGACTGGATCCAAAGAGCACAGTTCTCCGGGTGTCTTGAATTCAATGTTTTCTACGTTAGCATTTGCCTCTCGTAGAAATTCAAGTAAGTCTTCCCAGCCATACTCAGCACAGCTCAAAGTGAGGAACCATGTGGGAGTTCCTAAGTTCCTCAGCATACATTTTAAATCACCATGACGACGGTACCAGTACTCATTAGTACCACGCTGACACGCCATGAGATTAATCAGGTGAGAATCCAAAATACTGTCTTGGACATTGACTTTATCCATAAAGTCACTTGCCGAGATGTTTTGCATGTGTATACCACTTTTCAAGATGTGGTTCACTGCATATGACAGTCCAGACAGATCGCTTTCAAACAGGAGATGAAACAAATAGGGAATGCATTGTCGAAACCTAGCATCTCCTGCATACAATCGCAAAGTCCGGTATTCAGAAGCAGGAATTTGATGAGGTCGCTCATCATATCTTCCTCCCTGACCTGTTGGAAAAAGCTGTGGGAAACACCGAGCTTCCAAACTTTCCTCCCAAACACTAATGGGACTCCCTTTGGCTTGTTTCATTTGAAACAACTCAATAGCATTCCCCATGACTTCCTTGGAATGCAAAGGATGAACACTATAATGTTCATATATTTCTTCACTAGTACAGGGTTCTACTTTCTCAATTTGACCAGCACACAAATCGCTATCCTCTTCCTCACTTACTTCCTCTTCTGCAACATATACATTTTTATAGTATTTATTATATTTTTTCAAATACAATGTTGCCCTTTTGACTTTCCTAACATCTACTAAATCTTGCCATATTTTCTTATTCTTTGTCGGAACCCCATTAACTAAGATAACAAGAGGTTCCTCTTCCACTTTTTCTACTCCAATTGTGTTAATGTTTTTCTTCAAATCTAGAGGCAAATAAACAACTCTTCCCTTTAATCCTCTCTGTAAATCTGATGGAGGCAATTTCCCTGTCTTTGGCTCCATTCTTACAATAGCCTGAAAGGGATGGATACTTTGAATCAAAATAGATTCATAAGTATTTAAATCCTTCAATTCAGAAGGAATCTCAACCAATTCCAGATTATTATGAACTGCTCTAGCAGGCATCTGGTTTTGATTTAATTTGTTACAACAATAAGTACACACACGTTGATCCAATCCCAAATCAAAACAATTTTCTACCATCAAGTATGTTGTAAAATCCTTCCATTCACTATTATTTTCCCTTTCACTTTTTCCATATAAATCCACTAACTTAGTCTGATTCTTATAATAAGTGCGTCGACAACACCCACAAGTGAAATTTGGCCTCTCACTTGATTTCACCTCAAACGTCGCAATTTCCCTCTGGAAATTATCTGTACTGGAAACCTGTACACTATCTTCCACATTACTCTCTTCTTCTTGGTCAATTTCAACATTCTCCTCTTTACTTCCAAAGTAACAAAACTCAATTTCTTCACATATATTCTTCACATCTATTTCAGAACCATGCAAAAGAGCAGCGCATAATTGTTTAAGCATAATTGCTGGACTCTTAGCATAATACAACATTCTAACTAATTTCCTCACTTTATTATGATGCACTGCTAGCATCCTGAAATGATGAAAAACACTCTGGCATACTCTCCTGGAAAGACAAGCCAGTGAATGACCATGCAAACCTATCACTTCTCTCACTCTGCAAGGATCTAATTCTTGCAACAACTTCATTTTCTGCTTCAAACTTTTCTTATTAAATGACCGTATAAAATCACAAAGCAAATTGATGGAATCCTGTCGTACACTGCAAATACTACTACACTTCCAGGTGTACACAGGACCCTTAGGACGTCTCCCTAAAACCTCATTACCTAACACCTCTTCTATCTCTGTTGTCACAAGTTTTTCTTTTTCAACTGGACAACCATCTTTCACTTCATAAGCTCGACCACTGGTGTCAACTGCATGCACCAAATCATTATCCTGGAAATAACTCTCCTCATTAAAAAATGCCTCAGAGCTTGAACTATGCATCCATTCTCCAGAAAAAACTTCACAAAAATTACTACGATTAACTATTCTCTTCCATCTACTATTTCTTTTGAAATCATAAATTGCCTTGTTTAGCTTCCTAATTCTATTGATTGTCAAAATAAATAACTTACGTTTAATTTCAAATGCCTGATCAATAACTTTCTCAACTATTTTTTTTCTCTTATAAAAAACCACTTTCTGTTGACCTTTCTTAATATTTTTTAACAAATTGCCAATTATCCTGTTGCGGAACATTCGTTTACGAATGTCCCTAAACTGTTGTTTCCTTCTACTTTCATGCATAGAGTTATCTCTTACTCTAGCAGTAACATTTCTCATTGGCCTTTCCTTACCGTTTGAATTGCTTCTCCTTTTCTGGACTGAAACATTTTCTGTAGTAATATTTTTTTTACTAGAGATATTTCTTATGAATGTTTTTGTACTCTTACCCGGTGCTTTCTTGGTGACTTGACAAATCTTTTTGTTAGAGGACTGCTGCTTTTTTTCATTCACCTGCTGTCTTTGACGTTTTGCAGCCTTTCTCACTCTTTCTTTGCTTGGCATCCTAAAATCTTGAAATAATCTGCAGTTGAATCTGTGGTAAAATATAATAAAAAATGTTATTAACCACTATTACCCAACAGTAAATTAATAACAGTCATCAAAAACTTAACACACTACTTAACATTTTTACATAGAAGAATTTTTTGTACATGGCAAATTTAGAATACAGAAATAGCAGAAAGAAATGGAATTTATATTCATTTTACCTGTGCTGTTTTATATATGAATCTGATCTAATTTTATGACCATATTTTAATATTTTATTGAAGACACTACACATAACCTGTTTTTGAAGGTGTCTTTATTTTTAAATTAAACGGTTTACATATTTACTTTTTATTTATTATAAATTTATAAAATAAATGTTTATAGTTCCATAGGCTCAAGCACGTCAGCTTCCCATCCTATGTCATACAATTCTGACAAATCTGCATCCTCATCACGTTCTTCTTCATCCTCAGGATTGAAATCATCCAAGGGATCAACATCCACTGATGTTTCAATTACGAGTTCAATGATGAGGTCGAAATCAACTGATTGCTGATTGTCGCTCATGTTGATGTTGTCTTTATCTTTAAAGAAAGATAACAACAATGAGATGTTGCACAGTAAGAGACAAATCTCAGAGATTATAATAGTAAAATTGTTTAACAAGAGTAACATTTTGCAGCTATTATTTAACCATGTCCAACGATGCTGAGGAGCAGAGGAGGTGAAGCCTATCTCCAATTTTTCACTGAACAGGACTCATCTCTTCTTAACCTTGGATAAACCTCACCGACTCTGTGTCCCCTGCACATAATTAAATGTAAAGGGGCAGATTTATATTAACTAGCACATCCCCAGGGATGCACCAGTTAACGTGCACCGCTGCTCTGCCACCCACGGTGTGCCGCATTTACAATCAGATAGGACAAAGCTGCATCAAAACCCTGCGCCTGCTTGAAGCAGGCATAGATCTTGACGCAGGTAGGCTGAAAGCTAAAGCAACAACTAAGTGTTGTGTGCAGAAGTTGCAAAAAAGGAAAAATGGCGTTTAAACCAGTAATGAGCCCATGCTAACTTAACACAGTGTAAAGATATCCAGGATCTACATCAGTTTGGGGTTCACGAACCTGGCAGGTACAAGGCACTGAGGCTTTGCACCGTGCATGTCTCATCCCAATTCATATGTTGTTTGTGAATGAAACAATTTCCCAGACCAAATGCTTTGGATTGGCTACTTCTAAAAAATTAAACACCCCTACTATCCCGGAGTTAGAGGAATATGATGGTTGGAGTAATTTTACTCGGTTGTCCATTAAATATTTACAGGCCCTACTCCGTAATTCTTCCTTTAACATTTCCAGTATAAATCCAAAAGGTTGGCTGCTTTGGCAACGTGCCTTATCCACGGTTTAATAACGCTGCCTTTTGCTTTATATAAGTTTTCAAATTGTATGAAATATATACCAATAGGTCGTTATGAACCTTTAGGTAGTGGTTTTCTTCATGAGGTCTGGTCGCTTCCATACACATACAGATTTTCAAAGATGATCAAGAAGTTTATCTGAATGGAGAGGAATGCACTGAGACGCCAGATCATTCACTAATGTGTAGGCACATACAGTTACACGGTTCATGCAACAAACACCGACCAAATATGGCTTGCGTGTTGCAAGGCACGCCAGTTCCTGCTATCATCCCCACGTTCAAGTTGTTGGAAAATGGTAGTTATTTGATGCTCAATAATGAAGATTGTTCTGGGTTAATTAAAAGTATTCCTTTTATCGTAACAGTAAGTGAACGGGTTATTTGCTGCAGAAATGTTCTATTTCCTCCCACACATGAACATAGGGAGTTTTCAATCTGGCCACAAATACCAACCTTGGGAGCACATTTCAACGGCATGGCAAGAATAAGAGCTCTTTTGTCTCAGAGAGAGGTGGCCTTGAGTTCGGCCCGTGAAACTTTCGTGCTTCACATAGCGAACACCCGTACAGAGGTGCAGACCCTTTTAAATACTGATTCGCCTTTGCATTTCAGCGACATGGTTCGGACTATCTTTAACGCGTCCTCCACAAAGGGCCTGGCGCACTTTTTTAAAGTTGTTACCAGTGGTCTCGTGACTTCATTTGAGAAAATCTTTGGAGTCATCCCTGCTTTCTTTCATTCTATTTTTTCCACTGTGCTTGGTGGATTCCCATTTTTACTTGCATTACCAACGGACGCTCTTGTGCTTTTTTACATTTTTAAATATGGATGTCCCTCCTGTGCAAGCTCCCGCCCTGCAGCTGCTGACGCTGTTCCGCAATCGCATGCTTGAATATTATGGCACAATGCCGTTGGCGATATTAAGCACGGCATATGGATTATCTTTTCGATTCTCCTACTTCACCTGTGTCCAGCCTGTATTTCACTGCCTGACCTGTGATTTCGATTGGGCCATTGATTTGTGTCTCTGCGGACCGGTTTCTCCTGACGTCGACTTTAATCAGCTGATGACTCCTATCATTACTCACGAGTTGGTTTGTCCTGGCGAAAGGATTATGGCTGTGGCATTGATGCATGGACTAATTGGTCCCTGGAATTTACTGGCGGCAACACAGTCTTTCTTGGAACAGAGCTTTCTTGAAAACCCACCGAGCTGTCCTCTGATGGTGATAGAGGATCCGGTGCTGGGAGAGCACGTATGTTCTTTTCCGCTTTTAAATTGGATGGCTGAACTCTTTTCGGATGAAGACGGTGACTTCCTATTAGAGGCTGTTGCAGCTTATTTTGCATACACAGTTATGTCATAGACCTTTTTCATGTTTGATATGCTGAGTACTAGCATTTCATTGACAATTCATTGACTTATTTGTCAAGTTTTTATTATTTAGCTTGCCTATTGGCTTAAGCCTCGATAAAGTAGTTGGCTGTTTTATTTTTCTTTAGCATTAAATTTTCCTAGTTTTTAATGTTTTACCTTGCGGACCGTCCACATATAAAGTTGCAATCTGCTCTCATGAGATGGCACTTCTATTATCTTATTCAGTTCGTTTCCGGATCATGGGGAGGTGTCATCTAGATCCTGGATATCTTTACACCGTGTTAAGTTAGCATGGGCTCATTACCGGTTTAAACGCCATTTTTCCTTTTTTGCAACTTCTGCACACGACACTTAGTTGTTGCTTTAGCTTTCAACCTAATAGTTCATCGTGATTTACATGAGAATAATATGTTATTGCTCTACTATCTGCTTTACTTGTTAAACTATATCTGTACAGCGAGTGCTGAAGTTTCAAGAACAACACGATACAGAATTGTTATGAGGTCTGATCTCCACGACTTCATACTCATAACATAAGTGCAGCTTCTGCCAATTCTGGGCATGAGGCGGGTTTTATATTGCTTTGCCGAACACACATACACAACACTTGATGCGGTTCACATGAAGAGAGAGCTGGTGTATGCTGATGTGATTCCTTCAAATCTAAGACACTAAAGTATGGGCACGCCCTAAACCAACACAAAGAGACCTTCTTAGCAAATAATATAATATGTGTATTAGGGAGGGTGAGATATAAGCAGCCGCGGACCGTGGAGGGAGTTACGGTGGGGCAGGGAGGCGGGGAGGGGGAGGGGCAGGGTGGAGCCCTCTCCACCCTGCCCCTCCCCCTCCCCGCCTCCCTGCCCCACCGTAACTCCCTCCACGGCCCGCGGCTGCTTATAAGTGTTGCTAACTCTTATTCCTTTACAGCATGTTAACATACTGTCACCATTCGCTTTTTATGTACTAGTAACTATGCTGGTAATTTTGCTACTGATAATATGTGTACTTGTATTATCTAAGATACTACGCCTGAGAAGACGGCATTAGTAAATAAACATTTCAAATACACATGTGTTCTTCTTAACTCCATGTTCTGGTTTCTAAGAAATATATAACGACCGACTGTTCATGAGTTCCACGTATCCTGAGGTACTATAAGTTCATATTCTGGATTGTCTAAACATTGAGAGTTTGTTATATCCAATGTGACACTGTACCTAGCTTGCTAAGGGGTTTTTGATTACTAAGGTGAGTTTTGGGGCACCCTAATTCGCCGAGGTTCCAATCCTCTGTCCACAGTTCTGTGTGAGAACAGAAACCCTGCGACAGGGGCACCCCTGAGCCTTGCTGGAGCTTCATCACACTTGCGATACAACTCCAGCAATGCGCCACCTTTACGGCACAGATACGTCACGCATCTGTGCTGTTTTTGCCCCATGATGCGCCGCATTGTAAATGCAGCACACCATAGGTGACGGAACAGCGGCACAGAATGACTAACACATCCCTGGTGATGCGCCAGTCATCATAAATCTATCCCTATGCTTCTTATCTTGTTAGAGATGAACCGCCATATGTATCATCAAAGTTTTTTGCATTTCCTAAATAGCGAACTTTAAGGAATAAATAGCGATTCTTTACCATTCCTAGTTTGCGATGAGCTATTTGCTAATTACAAATTACCCATTCATTTCCATGCAGCAGGAGGCCCATAGGAATGAAGGTGCAATTTGCGATTAGCAATTACCTCATCGCAAATTACGAATTTTTCCGAGGGTGCAGGGGTGTCTCAAGAACACCCTGCTGCACCCCTGAAAAAGAAATTTGGGGGCATATGGCGCACATAAATTTTTAAAACATTCCTTTACCTCAAAAACGATTTTCAACTCATAATTTGAAAACACTGCACATGGGGAAATGACTTAAAATGTCCTTAAGACACATAAAAGCGTTTTTTGATTGCCTTTGCAGCATGTTTCAGTCACCTTTAACATGCCTATGTAACGCAAACATTCAAAATCTAAATTTGCCATGCACAGGTGGGAGCATATTTACAAGCAATTTGCTCCACAGACAAACTTCTTACATTGAAATGGGAAAAATAACATCAGAGACTCTCAATTACCTTATAAAGAAGCAGACACCATTATGTCCTTGTCATCAATATTAAAACCATTGCTTTTTCTCAAAAACGATTTACAAGTCATAATTTGAAAACACTCCACAGCTCCTATGCACATAAAAACCCTGTCAGTACTAATACTTCACATTTTCTCCAATTACAATTTCTCAAAGAAACAAAATCTATTTGTAAAACACTTGAGACAAAGCAACATTTGAAAAACACAACTTTCTTCATAATTTTCTCCTTAAAGCACACTATTTTCTATCTAAATTAAAGAAATCTTTTCTCACCTTAGCAAATACTTTGAGTTTCAAAACAGTCTCAGAAACACACCAATTTGTCTTCAGCAGAGCAAAAGGTATGCACTCCAGAGTCTGCAGCTATCAAAAGCACAGAAATGCTGTAATTCTTCACACATATCTCTCATGTCACCCAATCAAAACTCTTCCCTCACTTTTTATCAAATCAAAACCCTTCCCCCCTCTGCCCCCTCTCTGCTTTTTCTGCATAGCAACCACCTCTTGCAAGACCTCTGGTGTTTCCAAGTTCACACAACAATGTTGCAATTGAACTCTGAACTCTCAGTGCACCTGCATATCCAGTGCAATCTTTCATTTAATGATTTTTTCTTCGCCACTCAAAATACATCTTTCAACGAACTCATCCATGCACCCTAACTTTCTGTTTTCAGCAATCAAAATCCACCAATCACTCTTACTGCTTCATTAACACAGAAACTCCTCATTTTACACTCTCATTTTTTCAACTGCCATTTCATTGCCACACTTCATCTGACTGCAGGAGAACCTTCTCTCGCCATGTTTTCTGTCTGGATTGTTGGACATAGTTACATCTATTGGGCTCAGAGGTACGCTGAAAACAGGAATTTACCTAACCTCAATTTACAAGATGTGGAAATTAAGTGGTTTGGCCACAGAGGATTAAAATGTCACCAATTGATACCATTGGTGAAAACCTTTATGCATTTGCCAAAACCTGACCTGTTAATTGTGCACTGTGGAGGTAATGATTTGGGCACTTTGACTGGGGTAGGTCTGGAAATGCTTTTAAAGGACACCTTTGAGCAATTGATGGCACTTTTTCCTCAGACTGCCTTGGTATATTCAAATATATGCCAAAGACAAAAATGGAAGTGGTCGAACCAATTTTGTCCACAAATTGAGAAATCGAGGAAGCATGTAAACAAATCTGTTTCAGCTTACATGAGAGACCATGGAATGGGCTCCCTGTACAACAATAACTTGCGTTACTACATGCAAGATATCTACAGAGGAGATGGAGTTCACTTCTCAGATGAGGGCAACAGAATTTTCACTCTGAATTTAAGACTGTGCATTGGTACCTACTTATAAGTACCTAAATGTACCATAAACCCAAAAGCTCTTCTCAGAGCTACCCTACATCTGATCACTCACAATTATTATTTTACTCTAACTTTTTTCACTAATTTTCAAGAAAGTACGCTCCCCAGAACGCTTCCCGGTTCGCGAACCGGGCGCACTCCACGCAAAAAAACTAAAAAAATGATATTTTTTTTTTTTGCCCTGCGAGACCCTTTTAAAGCCTCCACATCAAACCTAGGGGGTCAGGGAGGATCTACTATGCCCCCTTATGGTCATTTGCCCCTTCGCTTTGGCCTCCTCTTGTCTCTCGATCCTACCGAGAGACAAGATGGCGGCCGCTACGGACTGTTTGGAATGTTTACAGACGCCGAAGAACCAATCAGCTTCGCAAAGCTCCGTAACGCGAAAAGTACGCGAAGCGGAGCGCTGTTACAGATATCTATCTTTTTTTGAACGTTAATTTCTCAAAATCCACTGGAGCACATATATTGAGACCTAGCAAAGGCACATCGGGCTATCAGTCCCTACAATTTTGCCAAGTTTCGTGCAAATCCATTCAGCCGTTCGATTATTATTATTTTTTTTTTTTTTGCCCCGCGGGGCCCTTTTAAAACCTCCACATCAAACCTAGGGGGTCAGCGAGAATCTACTATGCCCCCTTATGGTCATTTGCCCCTTCGCTTTGGCCTCCTCTTGTCTCTCGATCCTACCGAGAGACAAGATGGCGGCCGCTACGGACTGTTTGGAATGTTTACAGACGCCGGAGAACCAATCAGCTTCGCTTCACAAAGCTCCGTTGCGCGAAAAGTACGCGAACTGGAGCGCTGCCCGGTCCGCTGTTACAGATATATATCTTTTTTTAAACGTTAATTTCTCAAAATCCACTGGAGCACATATATTGAGACCTACAAAAGGCACATCGGGCTACCAGTCCCTACAATTTTGCCAAGTTTCGTGCAAATCCATTCAGCCGTTCGGGCTAAAAGTGAGGCCAACCGCCCTATGGAAAACTCAATGTTAAAAACACGTTTTGGGACCCCCCTTTTTTCTCAACCCCCCCTGGACGAACCCCCCCCAATTTTCAGGGGCTGCTCAGAAACAAAATGTGCCATTTTCCTGAAAATTTCAGCCAATTCCGTCCACAAACGCCAAAGTTATTAGACATAGAATTTTCAAAAATCCCATAGAGAAAAAATCCTAACTATATATACCTACTGGCGACCGCCAGTAGGTAATATATATATATATATTCTTCCGGTACAATAAAGACTCGCACACCAGGGTCCGTGTTTCAGAGATTTGTATTATCGAGGATGCGTTTCGACCAGACGGTCTTCTTCACTAGTATATATATATATATATATATATATATATTTCCAATACGAGTGTTCAGCACTTGAGGGTGCACACGCGAAGACCGCCATCTATTATTTAGGGGAATAGCAGCACTTCAACCTCTGAGTTTTCGCCTGACGCGTTTCGGATGATTCCTTATTCATAGACTCACTCCACAATTTGCATGTCAGCTGAAACTTTATTTAAAATGCTCCAATGAGCTTGTTACTTGCTTGCACCAACGTCTGCTGGGACTTGTAGTGTCACGCCGCTGCCTCCTGCCCAAATGGGATGAGGGAAGTAAATTTTCATTCAGCGCCGAATGCGCTGTGAAGTGCCCCTTTCTGCCCATCTCAAATATATGTATATATTGTAGCACTCACAGAATATAGGCTGTTTAGACAGCATAGTGGACCCTATTGCTTAGCCATTGGCTGCTAGTGGTTTTTGCTACCATTATCCCAAGTGTATAACCGGTAGGTTTTCTATATATATATAACATAACTCACCCCAAGTTGGATGGCCGATCCACTCTTGAAATGGGACTTCATACGTTAGAGATTCTCCTAACCTAAACTGAAAAACTCATCCCCATCCTAATCCCATTTCCAGACCCCAGAGGGTTACTGACCACCTATCTGATGCTCACATTAACTCCCTTCTGCTATCTTATAGTACTACTAATATCACAATCCAGGCTATCACCTCCAACCCTCTCAGGTAACCTAGTCTCAACTACTACATGTTCTCATAACTCATCATGAAGCCTTAGTTACCAAATCTCATCTTCGGTCTATGCTTCTCAACTGCAGGTTGGCTGTTAAGCACGTAGCTGACATCGCGGATCTCATTCTCACACATGACCTCGACCCCTCTTATTAACTGAAATATGGCTTAACGAGACCTCTTCAATTATCCTGGACATTCTAGTCCAACCCAACTAGTACATCATCAGACTGGATAGAACTGAAAGAGCTAGTGGGGCTTAGCATGCATTTATTTATTTATTATTTATTTATTTAAAGAGTTTTATATAGCGCTGGCTAGACTCGAAGGTATCCGAGCGCTTTACATGAGAATCAACAATGTAACAGAAAAAGATCAACAATTACACAATACGTCAAAGAAAAAAATATAGGCAATACAATAAGGAGAGGAGAGAAAGGAGAGAGAAAAGTAGTGGAGGGGGCAGGGGAGGTGCGAAAGGGAGGATAAGGGAAGAGACAACAAGGAGAGACGAAAGGAAGTCTGTCTAAAGACCGACTGGGTAGGTGACGACCAAGGAAGGAATCCACGCCCATCTCACCTATAGCTAAACCAGGTAGCTCCATCGGGCATCAGACAAAATAGCTAGGTCTCAATTGACGAGGGAAAATTCACAGATAAACAGGGTGGGGACTAAGGACCAGCACAGGTGAGGGCAAAGGTCAGTAGCAGGAAAGTGGAGAAGCGTAGAGCGGAGAGAAAAGTTTTATATAGCGCTGGCAGACCCGTGGGCATCAGAGCGCTATACATAACGAGGTATAGTTGCTTCAAGAACGTAGTTACATAATTACAACAGTTTCAGGAACAAAAATGAAGGAGCAATAGGAGTTATTTAAAGAAATTAGGGGAAGTGAGGAGTGAGGGAGGAAAGAGGAGAGGGAGGGGTTGGGAAACGCAAGGGCGACTAGAGAAGAAACAGAGTCAAAAGAATGGCACGCTCAACAGGGAGCAGTCAACGGAGCTGGCAAAACCCGGAGGAGTCGGTGTGCAAGCAAGGGTAATGGTAAGAGACAAAAATTAACGGAGAGAGTAAAGGAAAGAAGTAGTGCAGTACAATATGAACCATAGTATTAGAACATTAAGACATGCAAATAATCGCGGGGGGACATAACATGAGAGAATCGGAGGAACAGAGGTATCAATAATAATTTTAAAACAATGTGAGTATCCATGTGGAGGAGAGAAGGACACCAATAATAGTTTGTGAGGGGGTCAGTGGGACTGGCAGTAGGGACCAAGTTGCAAGATGGCGGAGCTCGACCGGAGTGACCATTGAAGGTGGACCCAAAATGGTGGGGGGCAATGTCGCTCAAAAGTCCAGAGGAATAGCTTCTTCATACCTCCAGATAAAATCTCCATGTTGATCCACGCGTTAGAGGGAGGCAAACCATGAGGGATGGCAGTGGGAAACGCATCAGTGGCGAACTCCGGAGGCAGTAGAGAGGGCCTGGGGGGGTAATGCAGCGCAGCTGAGGAAGTCAGGCGGCAGTGATGAGTGTGGAGCAGATCCCAAGGGGAGGGAGAGAAGGACGGTTGAGCAGAGTGGAGCCACGTCCCAAGCCCTGGGGCACCGGCATCCGACCGACTGCATGGAAAGAAACAGGACCTCTCATTAAAAACCGGAGCTGGAAAGGCCTCAATCTGCGTCTACGGTGTACCGACGGGCGCCATCTTGGGGTCAGGCAGGCTCCAGGCAGAATGTCCCGGGTGAGAGCAGCCACCAGGTGAAGCTGATTATTAAGCCCCCATGTCAGCAAGGGGCAGCGGGAGTATCTGCAGGGCGAAAACGCTCATATGGCGAGCCTACCTCCTGGAGCCGCTCTCAACCGACACCGTCCTTGGCAAAGTACTGGCCGCCATTTTGAAGATCACCGCATCTCGCCACCGCCGGGAAAAACAGCCCTAGCCAAGGGTCAAAGAGGCGGGCAAAGTCTCTCCATTGGTGCTCCTAACACTCCGCTTCAGGTAGGGAACATGGGTGGCCAGAAAGCAGCCCTAGTATCGCCGATATCCAAGCCAGAGCAGCACGCGGACCTGGAGCCGAGGCGAGCACCCTAAACACTCACAAACTGGGTTAATGTCTTCTTGTGAATACCGTGGTATCGAAATATGGGGCAAAACAAGATGGTATGCAAACTACCCACGTTTTACCACCCACTGGGAAACAACTTACCTTTCACTGAACAATTAATGGAGACCATCTGCTCAAATTCAGTTCAGCATACCAACCATATCTTCTTAGGGGACTTCAACATACACTGGAATAACCCTAATGACCCCCTACTTAACTTCAAGGCCTTCCTTATGGACCTCAACCTTACCCAGTCATGTAATAGCCCAACACACAATAGAGGCTCCACCCTTGATCTAATAATCTCTAAGGACAACACCATTCAACTTGAATCCATAACCCTATGTGATTGGTCCGACCACTTCCTAATCACCTTCCTCTTCCTGGAAAAGGTGTTAACTAAAAAGGGTAATCTCTTAAACACAGACAATGGTCCAGAGACTAGAGAAATACTAATCTCTCTGATCTAACATCCACTAGCAACAACATCCTTCTGCCTCCCACAAACATGAAAAATGTGAATGATCTTACTAAACATTACATACATTCTATGTCTGACATACTTGATATGATCACTCCCAATCAGCTAAAAAGAATTCAGAGCTTACACTCCTAACTCAGTTCAACGTCAGCCTTATTGAGTAAAGACATAACTTAAGGCTAGTGGAGAGATCATGGATTATCTCTCCCTCCATCACACACCTCAAGCACCTGAGGTCGACAATAAGCTCCTATGACAACACATCCAAAGTCATGAATCAGATACATTAGGGCTCAACTAGACAATGCCAAAAACAGATCCCCAAAAAATATTCATCATCATCAAATAACCAGCAGGTAGCCACTCTAAACAACTCTTGTTAATGCCGGATCCTTGCCTAGCAGCGAGGATTTCTCCTCTTATTTCATTTGAAAGACAAGGAGGATTGAATCATATCTGCATTGTGCCTCCCAGCTTCTGCTAACTCAGGCCCAGCCTAGTCCCATTATTGTACAGCACCATGCTATATCCCCTCCTTTCGGCTATACTATTAAAAACAATTCTACTTGGAGTGCCTTCAAAATCCTGGGTAAAGCAGCCTTATTCACAATATTAACAACAATAAAGCTCTCCAACCATGTCATTGATCCTCTGCCCGCCAAGTTAATCAAACAGCTCAGCCTTTCCATATTCCCTCTTTGGAGTGAGATTGTTAATGCACTTCACTCTCAGGGCATGTTTACCAACAGCCAAAAGATAGGACAGGACACCCTGAAACTGCTCTTACTCACTTTGTCGATGATGCCCTGAGAATGCTTGTCCAGAATTGCTTAATCTACTTGATCTCTCCTTTGCTTTCGATATGGTCAAACATGCTAATATGATTGACCTCCTTGAGAAGAGTATGGGGCTATCTGGTCCCATCCTAAACTGGTTTGCCTTGTTCCTTCATAAAAGAGCACAAAGAATCAAAGCCCGTCAAACCCTATCTGACTCCGTATCAGTCACGACTGGAGTACAGCAAGGATCCACGCTCTCACCTACCTGATTCAACTTGCTCATTGAACCTCTTACCAAACTTCTGAAGCTCTCAAACATTTATTACCATATGTGCTCCAACAATACACAATTGTATTTGAAAATCTCCTCACCCAAAGACATCAAACTGCTGTACTGCACCCTACTGAAAACCCAACAGTGGCTGACCAGCAACCACCTCATGCTTAACTCCCTTAAAACCAAATTTCTCCTGATTGCCCCTCAAAATCACTCTGACCCCATAGAAGGATGGCTCAAACAACTCATGGCTCTCAATTGCGCCCCACATGTGATTGATTCTACTAGATCACTAGGTATAACGCTGGCCAAATACCTGAGATTTGGCCAGCGTATCAGTGCCACCACCAGTGCCATTTGCAAGATCATATCAGTGCTACCACCAGGGAAGCCAACTACCAACTAAACTTACTGAGAAAAATAAAATCAAACTTATCTTGCCCCGGGCAATCCTTCAGCTAGCAGTCCAGTCCCTGGTCATCTACTGCTTAGATTATGGGAGCGTTACTCCTGCTGGCTTGCCTAAAGCAAAACTGGCTCCACTACAGGCCACATTGAACTCAGCTGCTAGGCTCATCACAGGATCCAAAAGATTTGACCACAAGATTCCTGACCTGAACCATCTACAATGGCTCCCGTTTGAAGTTAGAACCCAGTTGAAGATAGAGTGCATGACTTATAAGGCCATCCATCACAACATTCCTGTCTACCTGGCAAAGAAACTTGAATTATCCAGTGGCAGTCGCTACTCTAGAAGCTCCAACTCCCACCTGCTGAAGCCACAGAAGTTAAAAAAAAAATAAGACCTACAACCTCTCCTTCTCTTGTCTAGCCCCAAGAATATGAAATGCAGTCTCGCCAGAAACTAGGATAAATTCTTCCTCTACCTTCTTCAAAAAGGAAGCAAAAAAAAATGTGATTCATAGAATCCTACACTAAATATCTCAAGTCACCTCAGTTGGATCATTTTCATGTGGGCTCCTCTGGATCTTGGATCCACCTAGCTATTTTGGTATATTGAATCTGTGTTTGTATCTGCATTGCTCCCTGCATTTTCCCTCTTGCACTTTCTTGTCTGTATGACCAGACTACTACATATACAATGCTCAGATTCCCTGAAGCATTATGTTTGCGCTTTATAAACCTCTGCAAAAAAATAAATAGTAAACCATTTCTGAAAAATAGTACATTTTAGTAGCCCTCTGCGATACGGCAGAATATTTGGGTCATTTCAGATTCACCCTACTGCTAGTTATGATATTTCCAGCACCCTGCAGCAGGCACATTAACCTTATAAACTATCTGGCTCCTGAAAACAAAATAAACATCTCTAGAGTAGATACATTCTCACAGGTCTATATTTCACAACAGGCCACTGCTCATAAAAAGGCTGCATGCTGGAACAATGCCAGTAATACCGGACTTGAAATGACTTTTCCCTAGCCAATAGGCTAAAAAACAGCACTCTGACATATTAGAATCTGGAGATTTTCGGACTGGACATTAGGTAGGGAATAGTAGCAGGAATAGGAAATGCCATGAAAGTTGCTGGTTTAAGAACAAAATGACTAAACACAATGCACTTGTGTGCTGTCTTTTCACACAGCATATTCTTGCTTGAAATACCATATGTGAAAGTTGAGAAGAGAGTTCAGATAATGCCCATTGAATTCTTGGCCTTTCAGCTGTGCAAACTAGTGTTGGTACCATCTTTCACATTAGTTTCTGTCATAAAAACTGTGGTATCCCTCAGGGTTCCATCGTATCCCTGCTCTTATTCTATATACCGAACCACCATACCAACCGTGACTAAATCATTCAACCTCACCTGTTAGAACTTTGCAGCTGACACCCAAATCATTTAAAAAATGAATGGCGGAAAGACCTCTCCAATTTAAAAGTTCATGACTGCCTTCAGGGCATGTATACATGATTGATGATCAACCATCTAAAGGTCAATAATGCAAAGACCGAGATTATGATTTGCAGACAATGGCAAAAATACCAGGCTACGCCCCTATGGCCTACGGAACATGAGAACCCTTCAAGAATATCAAGATTAGTCAGAAACCTAGGAGCAAGCATTGATTCAGACTTCTAATTGATACCACGTGTTAACAGGTTAAAAAGAGCATCTTCTACACAATGAAAGTACTACATTGCATCTTCTCATACCTTGGATACCAACAAAAGCTGTAAGCCACTCACAACCTCGAAGCTCAACCATGTCAACTGTCTATAACATGGTGCTATCAAACAGACGAAGACACCGCACGAGAGACAGCTGAATCGCCGACAGACGGGAAACTAACCCCGTTGCATCGCGAGTCTCCCAACGTAGAAGTCCTGTATGCTGAAGACCTGTATCATATACCTAAGACAATCGAATTCTCCATAAACCACGAACCGTGCTGTCTAAAACAAAAAGAAAACCACCATTGGACAGAAAATACCCTCTATATTTTAACAGGGAACTGGTCCATTTTACTAATCGTGTATACATCACCCCCCATGAAAATATCTTGATAAATCGTAGAATACTCTAAAGACGGTCATCCACCTGCAGGGCCACAATACTAAATTTCTGAAATCCTACAGATAGGTGCATCATGATGGTACAGTCCTGATGAAGACACAGTCCTGATGAAGACACAGGTCACGTGTCGAAACGCGTTGACAGGAAACCATCTACACATTTTTTAATATTGTTTTTGATTAACTTTTCAGTTTTAATCATGTATGCATATGCAACATTACAATGATGTTTTATCAATTCTTATTATTGAACAAATGATGTTACCAAATGATTTTCTAGAACTATAAGATATTAAAATACACTTTATACTTCAAAGCAGTTGGATACTATTATTGAATACATTGTGTTTTGCTCACTGAATCACGCCAGTAACTAATGTGTATGCCTGGGTAGTTTAGTTCACACAAATTATTTACCCTGACCCAGGAGCTTGATCCATATCAGGGGGTCCTTGTTTTTTCACATAGTATAACATGGTGCACCCCATTCATCAAACTCAAAATACAACTTATTCAAAAGCTTCTTCTCTACCTTCATGCAAGAGAACACATGACTCCAGTCTTGCAATTACTCCACTAGAAGAGCAATGTTCAAGACACTATTGTCCAATGAGCCTCCCAGGGAAAATCATTGCTACACCTACAAGCTAAATTCAAGCAAAACAGACCAAACAGTACATAGCTCTCCTGGTTTTCACTATGAATGCCACCTTACCATAAGTAATCTATACGAAGCACTGCTTTCTCAGTACAAGCCACCAAAATTTGGAACTCACTACCAAACAGCATTCATACCATTCAGGATCCTATAGATTTTAGAAGACAGTTGAAAACATGGGCATTTCCAAGATACCTATATTGTCTGGCGATCCAGACAGCGACTCAATCCTTTTTAATCAATGGATCTCCTCAGCATTGGATCCCATTGCACCCCTGAAATTGCACATGTCAAAAATAGCCAAGTCGCCAGATCCTTGGTTCTCTCCTATCCTAAGAGCTGAGAAAAGTTGCTGTAAAAAACTTGGGCGCAGCTGGAGAACGTCTTAGGACCTGGAGGCAAAACAGTCATACAAGGCTGCTCTCAGAAACTTCTGTAAACTCTCTCGTAAGTCACTGAGAGCTCTTCTATGTGTGAATTGCGACTGCTGCCAATTCCGCTAGGGAGGTCTTGACATCGTTGAGTCTTTTATTTCCCCTGATGCTATTAAAAGCTCCATTATCCCCTGGCAGAATCTCTGTACGAGGCAATTAGACTTCTTTGATGAAAAGATCCAAAGACTATATTCCTCCTACCCGGGCACTGCTGACACAATTGACCCTTCGACAGGCCCATTGGTGCCACCTGTCTGTCATCAACCCGTCCTCTCTGAGTTCCGCATCATCTCATAAGACAACTCTTGAGGAGCTGCTAAAATGTAAATCTGGCTCCCTGAAGGACCTGTGCCCTCCTCAGTTTTGTAGTCTGTGTGCTCACCTGATAAATCCTTATCTTAATATGATCTGGAACACCTCCTTGAAATCTGGTATTGTACTTGCCATCTTAAAACAGGCATTTCTGCTGCCACTCTTAAAAAAAAAAGCCAATGCAAACCAGAGTGTGCTCAGCAACATTACGCCCATTTCTCTATTGCTGGCTCGTGCTAAGATCCTGAAGAAGTTGGTAAATTGCCAACTTTCTTCCTTTGAAGAGGCAAACGGTCTGCCGAATGACACTCAATCTGGTTTCCGTGGTCCTTATTGGAAGTATCAGAGATACTGTGGAAAGTGGTGCCTTGGCCAAGGTGGTTTTGTTAGACCTATCGGCAGCGTTCCGCACGGTGACCCATTCGACCTTGCTTAAAAGGCTAGGCCTACTTGGCTTCCAAGGCACTGTTTTGTCCTGGATTCAATCCTTTCTTGAAGAACGCTCCCAGCAGATGTTCCTACACCTTTCTTCTCCTCTCCCACATGTTTGATCTGTGGAGAGTCTAAAAGCTCCGCACTCAGCCAGCTGCTCTTCAACCTGTATCTAGCCCTCCTGGCCACCCTCGTTGAATCTTGGGGACTGAAGGTAGTCTCATATGCAGACGACACGGAATTGCTGGTCATATTGCGAGACCACTCAGATGCAGCCTTCCTCAATTTTAAAGACTGCCTGACATGGCATTGTCAAATGGCTAGATTCTATTTTTTAAACTGGATACAGACAAAACAGAGATTATTTTCTATTGGGGGTATTGGGCAGCCGCCGTCTTGCCTGCAGTCAGGAACGGCGCCATGATGTTTGGCCTGACGGGACGGTAGATCCACAGCAGATCCCATCCCGCCGAGAACACGTCTGTGTGCTGCCCTGCATGCATCAATACCGGGGCACTAACCTTTATGGTACACTGCACGATCCTTTAACCACTGGTGTGATGCCCCGCTTACGCTACTGCTTAACGCTGAAGCCATTATCGTCCCTATATGGTATTCAGGTGAACCTTTACTGAATTTTTATCCTCTTGCACCACCCACCCCCTTGTTTAGGAACCACATTCACTAAACGTGCCCATTCGATGCCACCAACCGATGGGGCCAGTCTTGAATAATATTTAGGTAAGTGGCTGCATCCCACGCAAACTGTGTCCAGCATTTACCTTCCCGTTTCCTGTTGCCCCGCTGCCATAGTACCCACAGGGATTTTTGGTGTGCTGCATTCTTTTTAACTATACACGTTTGTGGTGCATACATTGCCCCAGCTATTCCACTTGGAGCTAGCACCACATTGAATGGTAAAACTTATGGATACCGTTTGATATGCTGGCAATGAAACAATCCTATTTGGACCAGTCTGTTTATAAGTGACCGTTTGTTTTTATATCTATATTTTTACTTTTAGATTGGCTACCACACCTACGGACACCACACGTCACTGGTGCCCACAGACTGGTAATATCTAGGTTATCGCACCTCATTACCAGCCACTTAGCGTAGATTTCAACTTTCATTTTTTGTGGTCCTGAAGAATTGCCGCCTGATCCTCTTTGGGACAACGTAGGCAAGAAACATGTTGACCACATGAAGCTCAGAGCAACTGCCTATAACATCACTATAGACAGTCGCCATCACTTCTTTTAATCAGGGTGGGAGACAGGATTATTAAATGAGTTGCCCTGATCCTCCCTTTCCCTGTTTTAACTCACCTGGTCCTTTTTAGTAACCACAACACTACACATCTGCACTTTAGGGCCCCTCACACACACACACCATACGGCAAGGATAAAAGATCTCCGCTAAAGAGCCCCCACTGAGGGTGCCCTTCAGGTATTGCAGTGCCGACCCAACGAGGAGCATGCCCAATGATGAAGCATGACACCCAGCGGGCTGGGTGTGTGAGGGCACTAAATCCGAAAGGAGAAATTCCCCATCCTCCTTCTGGGTAAGCCAGTCTTATGCACTTAGTTCCTCACTCACTTTTTAGCCTCTTTAGGAACTGCATACTCCTTCCTTTGTTACTAGTATTAGGGCACGTATGCTGGACCTGTAAAAAGCCCTGTTGTCTCTCCTTATTGTTAACAGAGATTCATCAATGACATCTTGATCCTGTGGAAAGGAGATCGGACAACATGCGAAGACTTTTGCAAAAGGATTAATACTCTTAACCCATACCTTAAGTTTACAAGCACTATTTTCGAGTGTGAGATACCGTTCCTGGATCTGTTTATAAAAGTAGATGGTGGGCACATCATCACTACTCTTTATCGTACTCCTACAGACAAGAATAGCCTGCTACATTTCAGCAGTCACCACCCAAGAGCCCTGAAACAAAATCTTCTGTTTGGACAGTTCCTCTGTATCCGGAGGAACTGTAGCTCAATATCAGACTTCCAAAAGGAGTTCCAGGTTCTGACGCAACACCTACGCACCAGAGAGTGTCCCCAAAGCAATATAACTCTCTCCCACAAAAAAGCAAGGAACAACAACAGAGAAAGCTTACTAGAAACCAGACTGAAAGAACTAGCTGACTCTCTTACCTGTGTGACCACATTTACACCCGATTCCAACTGAATAAAGAACATCATTAAAAAGCACTGGGGTATCCTGAACACAGGTGATCTGCAGCTCCCAACCCCAAGGTTTGCTTTTAAATGGACAAGCAACCTTAAAGACATGTAGATACATACTAGACCAAAGGTACATACTTCTATTGTTCAAAGATCCCTGCGGGATATGCCACCAGTGAAGGGACACTATTCCTGCGGCTCATGCGCTGTGTGTCCATTCACCAAAATGACAAGAGTGATCACATTTGCTAATGGGTTCAGGTGGCAGCTTCATAAGCACACTAATTGCAACATGACTAACTGCATCTACATGTTAATGTGCCCATGCCATCTCCTTTATATAAGGATGACCACTAGACTCATAAAAACTCGGATCATAGAACACCGCAACAATTTTAGATGCCACAAGACTAATACTAAAATGACAACACACTTTGACCTCTTGCACCACCCACCAGATTCCTTCAGGTGGTATGTCCTAGAATCCCACCCTGGCATATACCAAGGGCGCCCTCTTCAGAATCGAACAAAGATGGGTGCTGCGGTTAGACTCGGATAAAGAAGGTCTCAACGAGGACATACCTTGGGCATCTCTCATGAGATGAGAATTCAACCACTAATGGGCCCTATACACCTTGTGTATTATTGCCACCACAGGAGGTTATGAGAAAGAATGCCATCAACAGATGCACTACCCTTCTGTGATAGGATTCAACTAGAGACCCCTTAGGACACCTAATTATGACCCAACCGTAAAGCAGACAACCAGCGAGCCCACTTCCTAGCCACAAACTCAATATTTGACATTCTTACTATGAGAACATAGTAGCATATGGTGTACAAATGGTGCTATGAGGCACTATAGAACAGATACACACCTTACTGAGGTATCACAGACTACTCACCATCATGACCGTGATACCTAACACACTGTGGCCATAAGCTCTTGACAGGGTTTTAGTCTTGCGATATACTTATGTTCTGTGAACTCTATACATGATTATTCAAACACCTTAGGTTACGCCAAGAATTTTGTTGCAGAATATCTAGTGCCGCACGATTTTGCCCACTTCGTTCTGTTTATATCACAACATGTACCACTAGCGAGACCTCTGACACTACGCCACCATTGCTTGGTGACACAACCATAGCCACCTTGGTATAACACCCAGCCAACCACGTACCTCTGATGTCATTCCCAAGATGGCGCCGAGTAAATCACTGGGTGAGCGCTCTAGGCAATTCAATTTTGTCTTTATTCGATCATTTTTCAATCATAAAAGACACATATAAGAACATCATATAAAACCAAGTGTGCCATACTTTATAGAATACAATTATTATTAAAAAAATTAATTTGTTATATTAACAAAATAAGTAAATTTACATTCATTGCAAAGCATAATTATGTCAGGAGGGAGCCACATAAAAAGAAGAAACAATATTCCCACATAGCAATCAGTGAAAAAAAAAAAACATCGAGAACAATCCTCTTCATTAATGCAACATGGAGCCTGCATTATCTTTCACACTACTCCTTCTAAGGGCCCATTACCAGCTCAAGGATTTTGCCATAGCTATGACTAGGTTCCCTTGTGTCTGTCTTTAAGATACCCAATGCTGTTTGGGATGATCTTGTACCAGTATTGCGGCAGATCGGCTTAATCCATTTATTACGGGGACCCTTATACACAGGGCACACAAACAATACATGGAGTATGGACTCATCCTGAGATGTACACACAGTGCATTTTGTATCGCCATCTCCCCATTTTGCTGTGAAGGTTTTCAAGGGAAGGGTACCCACTCTAAATTGGTGATACAGTTTCCTGGCACCAGGTCTCGTGATGACATCCCAATAGGCCTCCAACCTACATTCATACTTTTGATCTAAAAAGAGGCCGGTCAGGGATGCACTATCCATCAGTGACAGGGACTTAAGACAAACCATGTCCCAATAAAGAGATTTAAAATCATTTTTAGATGGGAACTGATTCCCTTCTGGGTCCTCCCACAAGTGCCTGAGACCATTGTCGACCAACATGCCTTTAATTTTGTTCAGCCAAGTAATGTTTGAAGACATATCAGCTTCTCTGATATGCTTAACGACTTTGGTATAAGGTACTAACTCAGGGGTTGCCCAAAGTCGTCTCCAATACACAAGGGGTCTAAAGCCCGCTGCCTCCTCAATAGAAATACAACCCAGATCTAAAAGTAGGGGTTTGAGGGGGGATGATTGGAGAAGGCCAGTCAAAGATCTCAGAAACGTGTTTTGGGCCAGGACTAAGGGTGCTAGGTTATCGAAGACCCAGAGTTGTGCACCAAAAATTATGGAGGCCCTGATTTTACCACTGTATATGGAAAGTGCTGGACCTACCGGTTTAGTATAGGACAGCCGGTACCCTTTTAAAAGGGCCCCTGCTAATTGATTATGCCTGAGGGCTAATATATCTATCTGAGGCTTCCAATTTATCCTCTTGCCCATCGTTACGCCCAGGTACATAAAGGTGTCAGTTTGCTCCAACGGTGCGTTATTCATAACAACGCTGCCTTTCACTTTTTTGTGTTTGTGCAGCTCCATGAACTTAGTCTTATCAACATTAACTATAAGCTTACGGTCATTACAAACTGACGGCTTCGTAACCAACTAATTCCTTTTGATGAAATGCTAGGAAATGAATCTTCCGTTTATAAACGGGAGATTCGTTCTCCATTCGGATTAGGCAGACACTTCGGATTTCATATACCTAACTCCTCAATAACTATTCGTGGTCATACCTGACCCCAAAATCTACCAGTGGCTATTTCGCGGCACATTTTGTGCAGTATATGTACATTTTAAGTGGATTTTACCGATCCAATATGGCGGTATCTGTTCATGTTCCCAATCACCCTGTAGTCCACTTTCGATGTTAATAGTTATAGGTATTTATTTCCGGTTACCCATCACGGCGCGTTTGTAGCGGTCGAACACAGACGCGGGACGATCTGAATGCTGCAAGTTTTCACAGCCGGTAAGCATGGACTCTGCTTCAACAAACACTCTTCTTGGGGTGCCATAGGCAAGTTTCAATTAGATAAACCTTGGCCGAGTATTTTTTGTAAATTAGGAAGCACACACCAATCACAGGCTATTCTTTAAATACCTGGATAGCCTGGGGGAGGTTGCTTTGAGTAAACCCCCTTTCTTCTCGTTTAAAAAAACAAACAATTCTCACGGATTTGTGCAGCCATTAATTCATGTTCTGAGGTCGTCCCTCTGATTTATGTTTGGCTCGTAACCTGTTCGGTGGCTACGATGCATTTGCACTCTCTCTGCTCTATTCTGTCTTTGTGGAAAGCCGCACGCAGTTAGGGGTCCCCTGTTTTCTTTAATTAAAATAAGACGGGCCTGCCTACTGACGGGCCTGTCTACCGACAGCGGCGCATGTACTTTGATACACGCACTTTACATAATCTTGAGCAATGCGCTTGTGTACCCTTGAAATGTTTGTGGTTTTTTGCCACTCGCATGTTTGCTACTCGACGAGGCTGTCACTGGTCAAGCTCTCAACAGGGAATACACACTGATGCGTGCAGTGCACTATTAGGATAACTGTAATCAGGGATTTCGAGCGTTATGCTCTGTCTAATTTTGAAATGTCTAACATGAGGTAATACATGGGCATCTGTTTTTTTACCTCCTCTAGCCAAATTATTGGGCGACCAGTTGGCCGAAGACTTAATGCCACTGTCCAAGATATTTTAAATTCTATCAGACGTAGTGTGTTCTCATCGCACTATTTTCAGTAAGTCTCAACTCTTGGGCTAAATTATATATTTACAACTGGCTCATGATAGTCTTACTAATTGTGTATGTTCTATGTCTTAGCTTTCTAAAGTATCCATGGACGACCATAAATAATGATTGGTCCTCATCAACTTTTATACTGGTGATGTTGCCTGTTTTTTAATCACTTTGGTGGCTGGTTGCTCTAAGTCACTTCAGGGTTCTCTGGTGTTGGTCTATAGCTATATTTCTTTGACTCCTCACAAGGTGTCTCTTCTTTTCTTTTTTGACTTTAAAGCCTCTTCTTTAGAAGAAGCCTTAATGAACTAAAAGTCTGTATGAATTTAGTAATATATTTAAATTGATTTCCTATTGTACAGATACACAACGCTCAAGCAATTTTCTGTCCTGAAGATGACCGCATAATCAATCAGCGGTCGAAACGCCGTTGACACTTCTTTGTGGCCCAAGTTCATTAAGGACACTATATTTATGTCTATGATGTTCCTTTATTCTACCATGTAATGGTTTTGTTTGCCACATGTCTGGTTTTTGTCATATGTTTTTCCGATGTACACCAGCATTGTTTGTCTTGAGCTTAATTGTTTTTAGAATGTTTTTTGTATTATATATAATAAATAATATCTTTTTTGATACTTGCAATATTGTTTTCAGGGCTTCTTCAATCATTTTACTATTGTATTTTTCCATTTCTTCATTTTCTTCTTAGATAGACCACGCATAGGTTTAGGTGTGTTTTTCTCTCCCTGAACCTATTGTTTGATGTAATAACTGATTGTCCCGGGTTCGGGTTTTTGGACAGCCCCTATGGTTGTTAATGTATCAGGACCTATGTTAGGCCAGTAGTATAGGACAAAATCATGTCAGAATTTTATCAGTCATGGGAACACAATATCCTGCTTGCCCAGTGTAAACTTAGTTTTAAACTTCCCATCCCCGCCCGCCAATAAAGGAATACCTTTGGGTGGATGAGGAATTTTATTTAATAGTATATAACACCCCAAAACAAAATTCTTCAAAGAGCTCCCTGGAACATGGTTGAGCTCACCCTGGTCTTTATGAGTCAGGGTGGACCCGATGATGAAGAATGCGACTACTTGAGTGGGTGAGGGTGGTATTATAAAAAAGGTTTTTCTTTTTCCTGCCACAGAGTGTGGTGGAGCGGAGGGGTAACTTATTTCCTTTCTTACCATTACTGCCACCCTTAAGAGAAGGATACTACACAGGTTGTTGTATATTTTGCAGGGAGCACGTATCCCCTTACCTTTCGGACATGAAAGGACCTCTCCAACCTCCCGGGTCCAGGAGTTCTTCTGATCTCATGCACCTCGCAGTTCCAAGTAATCCATCTACATATCACCTTGCCACCAAGTCTCTCGGGCGTTTTCTTCAAATATCGGCACATTTGCGTATTGTAACTGATTTTTAGCTAAATTGAGGTTTACTTCATTGCTTTTGTGGGTGTGTGGCCTAGGGGCGCAGTATGGGTTCAGGGCCTCTATCCGACGCGTGCAATTAGTTTAGCATTCTGCCCTGTATATCAAAAATAAGAAAAATAAAAAGTGTTTTTAGTATTAGTAGCATTATTTGATCGATTTGTTTAATAATTATGCTTTTTGTGAAAGAGCACTCAACTCTAACCAGCAGGACATACTAAATTGCAGTGAAATATATGTGATAATTTAGACTTACTCTAACAGGGAGAAAAGTACCGAAGAGCTAAGAAAAAGCTGGGGTCCAAGAAAAAGGCTCTGCTGGGTTAATTTACGCAGGATAATAGGTAGAGTGAAATGTGGCAAGTTTAACATTTACCAGCTGCCAAACTCTGCTCTGTGTAAATCTAACAGCCATTATTACATGGAGTGCTTCATTTCAACACTAGCAACATGGGCACTCGCTTTTGAATGAAAACTCGCAAACGCCAATGCCTTGCGATTAAGCCAGTTATTAAATAACAATATGTTTCAAAATAAGAGGAAAAACAACAAATGTACTCTCGGTTGAAGATGCAATTCTTGCCGTTTGGATCCTACAAAAAGATACATGCACCAGCTATTTTAGACAAGCGTGTTTGTCTGAACGGCAGATGTGCATTAAACTCGAGACGTGCCTTGACAACACCAAGAAAACAAAACCTACAGTTTCTAAAGCATAATGTAGATCCAAATCAGAAAGACAACAGTTAATATTTGGCATGGAGTCTACATTTATTTACAACTTTATATCCTTCCTACTCATCAAAAATTAGGTTTAAATTCTCAACACATCTGCAATCGGATGTAAATATCCTACTTGTAGTTATCAACTGTAAGTGTGCTTGTTTGTTAATTAGGTTATGAAGTAAGTTAGTTGGCATTTTAGGTTATACATTTATGCCAGGGGTGATACAACTTTAGAAAGAGGAAAGAAGTTAGATTTTTTTTATTCATTTAAAAACGAAGTTGCACACGTACAGACATATGAAAATATTAAACAAATGTTAACCCAATGGTGAAACCTCTGGAGACCATTATGCTTTTCGTGGCATTTCAGGCAGATACACAAACATTCTGGGACAATTAACTGGCTTGCTACTACTACTTATGATTGCTTTTAGAGTTTTCTTAAAATATTAGTTCTACCTTAGCAGTTTTATTTTTTCTGGCAGCTGGTGCTTTAAGGGAAGAACTAGTCTCTGCAGCAAAAAAAGAGAGTTAAAGAAACAGATCTGTAATCTATAATAAATGATTATAGCAGTGCTTCACAACGAGGGACTAACAACTGAACTGCACTAAACAATAGCTTTTCATTGTGTACCGAGATTTAAAAAATCATATGGTGAAATAAATATAAAAAGTGAAAAATGGATATGAAGGAAACTTATGTTTTTGGAGTTTAGGAGCAGTGGTTATTTGAAATTTCCGGATTTGTGAGTACCCATACTACCATGTGATTCAAAGGGCAATTGTAAAATGTCTTCTTTCTTATACACTGGCTTACATTCTGAAGGCATAAATGTAGAAAAATCCAATTGTTAATCACAAATGTTCTACTATTCTGTGTTCCCACATGTCTCTGGTTAGAAATGGTACCCAGCATGTGCCACTAGGCCTATCACCTGCAACATAATACACCCCAAAATGCGACCTGGAAACATATTTTACCCATGCTTTTTGTTTTTACAACATAGATGGTTTTGGATTTTGGGTACTCGCTTAGCTGACACCCTGGAACATCCACACATTTCTCAAAACTAAATACCTGTGGTTGTCCAGGATAGTGTGACATCTTTGGTTATAAAAAGGTTTTTTCCAAAGATGCCCTTGCAAACCCCAGACTTAGGCAAAAAACAAATTTTCCTCACATTTCTGTAATGGAATATTCAGGAATCTGCAGAGAGCAACATATTTCCTACACTCAAGTCACAATAAAAATGGTACCTCACTTCTATGGGTGGGCCTAGCCACAGGAAATGATCAAAATGCAAGATGGACATACCAACATTGTCCACTTAAAACAAACCCTTTTTTTAGCAATTTGGTTAGATGTGAATTTTGAGCCCTAGCTCAGCCGTCACCTAGAGAAACCTATCAAACCTGCAAACTAGACACCCAGGAGACTCCATGGTAGCATGACTTGCATGGCTCTCATCAGGTTTTTTCCCCAGAACCCCTTGCAAACCTCAAAAATTGGCTAAAACACATCCTCCTCATTTCAGTGAAAGAAAGTTCTGGAATCTGTGGAGAGTTGCAGATTTTATGACAAATAGGAGGCTAGCATTATGCATGACATTTTTTTTACTCTTTCCTATTATTACGGCTAGGCTCACCCACATTTATTGTGGGACTTGGGGTGTTGTACAGCATTTTAGGACCCTAGTGTAATGTTCCTGATTCATTCCCTTATATAGGTATAAATCACTATGTCCTTATATAGGCATAGAAATCATAACCATATTTAGACATAGCTCATGCAGTCCAAATACGGCATGGCTACTTCCACTAGTTCTGAAAATCCACAACGATTTCTTGGAAAACTCGGCTTCAGCAGTTAGGGACTTCCCCTTGCTTGAACATTGATTTGTCCAAGAACTCATGGAGTTTTCTAAGAACTGAGACTCTTTAATGACGTTATTATGTCGACCTTTACGTCAAACTCAGCACCTTCAAGGTATAAATATGCCCACACTTGCCCAAGCAAACACACAGTGGTTTGAACAGTTCGACTATCTACTTGCCCGACACATCTCGCTACAGCAAGTGCCGAAGGAAGCCGACCCTCCAGCAGACTCACTGGGAGAAACGCTGTCTTTTCTCCTGCCGAGAAATCCAGCTCCAGTGTTTCCAAGCTCCCCTTGCAGGGTGTTGGGAAATGGAGTCCTGAGACTGACCTCCTTCATTCTAAACCAAGGTACGGAGCTGATTAGACCCTACGAGAAATCTTGGATAGATTCTTGGCAAACAATACTAAACTCATGCTACACCACACTTACTTCTTCCCTCGAACTAGGCTTAGGTTAGGTACATCGGGGTAGGCGTATTTTAGAAGCACCGGTTGAGTACTTTTAGTCTTTATTTATTTATGTATGTATTTTATGGCTTAGAAACCATACCATGCTTTTACAGTATTATTTTATAATACTCTTCTTGCTGTACGCATTATACTTTACAGCCAGTATTGCGATTGTATCAGTTCATTTATTCTGCATGAGAAAGAAGACTGTTCAATAAATACATTTTTATTGAAAACACCCGTCTCTCTATTTCTCTGCAACTCTGGTGAAACGAAGCATGTACAAATGACGGAGAAAAATATCTATCTATTGTTTCCACAACTCTGAAGATCAGTTTTATCTTGGGGAAACAAAGTTGTCATGTTTATGCGGTTGTCAGACACTAATCCCTTCTTGTGAACTCGAGAAAGTTTCTAGTGACCTCTGAGCTAGCTGGCACTCACAATTAAGTCTAATATATTCGATAGAGACCTAGTAGACATAAGTCCTACGTCACATCTATAGGATATATTATTCCAATGCGCAGAGCCTATTGGGAATATAGGAACTTCACTACAGGGGAACTCGGTGGTAGAAAATGTTGATTCTTAAATTAAAACAAGGAGGTTAGCATTATGCATTAACTGTTATTCACTCTTCCTAGCAGCTAAACTTCAGTTTTTCTGGAATCAGAACTTTAGACCTACATCACAATAAATAGAACTCTCAAGTCCTCTTAAATCCCTCTGCCCATCATTGTCTTCCTCTTTTGTTTGCTGCTTCTGAGCAGATGAAAATATAGCATTCAATATATATTGCAGTTTTAGGATCAGGATGTATTTTATTAATTACATGATCATAATGTGTATAAACTGTCAACATATTTCATATAGGATGGTTTAATTAAACCCTATATTTATGGGTGTAGTTTAGTTATCTAGATTACATTTTATAGCCAAAAGTATTTTTAGAAAAGGAATTCTCAAATATTGTAGGAAGGTAGGATCCTTCTGCATGGTTACCAGGCGCGGTGCGTCCATTGGGGCGTGGGGGCGTAGCCACCCCGCCCGCCCGCAGCCACCCGCAGCTCCCTCCGCGACGGCATTAAGTAAACTGAATCAGGCAGGCGGGACTCGGGAGAACTGACATTCCAATCATCATGTCAGTCAGCATGACATCACATCGCCCACCCCCTTCAGGATGGGCGGGATGGCGTCATGTTGACTGACATGATGATGTCATGTCACCAGGGCAAGCAACACAAGTGCGCATGAGTGGACGGAGGGTGAATTTTTTACCCCTGCCCACTCATGCGCACTTGCGTTTGTACTTTTTTGCGCATGCCCATTAGGAGCCCTTTGGGCTCCTAATGGGCGTGCTCTGGGTGAAGAGAAACCTGTGCCCCAAGCGCCAGGATTGGCTGCGAGGGGCTGCCATTCCCCATACGTGCGTGATGTGAGGCGCCAAGGGGTCGGTGAGCAGAGATGGCGCGGACCGGTCCGGCTATAGGTAAGGTTCTTTTACTTCATATTATTTCATTCGATCCCCGGAACCCGATCCCCTGCGCGACAATCCCCGCCCCCCCCCCCTCCCGCGACTGGGTGCTTTGGTATAGAGGTCGTGACTGTGCTACATGTCGTTTTGCTGAGTTAATCTTTCACATTTTAGTGTGTGCACCGTTTACTGTATGTGGGGATCTATATTACATTTTACATTCGGCTTTTAGTGGATTGTCTAGAAAAATTATTTAAAAACACTACTGATGTGCGTTGAGTATTTACGCCGCACCACTTTCAAATGTCACCAGCCGCCCCTGATGGTTACCCCCACTGATTGCCTGGTATTAATATGTTTTCCTTACTAGTCTAACTGATATCCTTCTAATAAGGACCCCAGTCTCCGTGCTTCTTCACTAAACTGGGCACAGTGTCAAGACTGATTTGCATATAGCTGGGTTCAAACTGGAATGGCATGGGGAGCAAAAAAACGATAGATTTTGGCCCAGATCTCTGTACTGGGATGAATGTATGACATTGTTCTGCATTCTGTCCATCAATTATTCTTATTGCATTTGTCACCCCGAGTGGGACGGGTATGCCCAGTTGTGGGTCCTGTGCTCTCCATGGAACTATCACGCTATCCTGGCTGATAAGGGGGGAAACCCTGAAAACCATTCCTAGGATGCTTGTTTCCGGTCCAGGAAGGGCCTGGCAGTTCGGCTGGACTGTTCCCATTGGGCACATGGTCAAGACAGATCTGCATATGGCTGGGTTCAAACTGGAATGGCATGGGGGAGCAAAACCCAATGGATTTAGGCCCAGATCTCTGTACTGGGGTAAATGTATGACACTGTTCTGCATTCTGTACATCAATTGTTCTTTTTACATTCTTCCCTAAATTGAACATGGTGAGTACTTAGGTACGCCCCAGATTGGCTACTGATATACTCTTGTAAGTCCCTAGTATATGGTACATAAGTACCCAGGGCATAGGTTCTCAAGGGGTTTCCCATGGGCTGAAGCATGCATTATGCTACCCATGGAAGACCACTCAAATTGTGACTATAGACCTGCCTTTGCAGCCTGTGTGAGCTGGTGCGAGCACAACTTATGACAGACATAGGTTTCCTTATATCTGAGGTCACTGCACTTAAAACCTATAAGTCTCCCTTAAGGTAGGCCTTTCAATCCTGAAGGCAGGGTGCTCAGTTAGAAGTATGAGGGTGCCCCTGGATGAGCAGGACACCCTTACAATCCACAGAGTCCCATCTCCTGGGTTGTAAGTGCATCAGCCATTACGATACATAGAGGGGCCATGCGTCATTACACAATGGCTAACTCTAAACTGGCTGTAAAGAACCCTGCCGTGTTTGGTATCAAACATGTTGGAATCATACCTCCACACCGTAAACAGTGTAGGATGTATTATTACGGTGTGGGAGGTATGATTCCATGCCCTGTAAAGCTCTTCTGGGAGGCCCTTAGTGCTCCCGGTACCAGTCTTCTCGACCCGGACAGCAAACTACGGCTGCTGCCGACCAAATACATGTTTCTGTCCTCCTGCTGCTGAGTCAAGCTCGAACAAAGGAAGGCAGGACAATAGGTTTCCTGTCACAGGGAAGTGTAACCACCTCCCAGACAGGACTTAGTGTATTAGGACAGGTTGAGGATGCTTGCCAGTGCCACTAGACTGCTTTTGTGCCTCCTTGAATACTCCAGTTGGAACCAGTTCAGTTAGCCGTTGGCTCCTGCCCTGGCTAAAAAATTGACGAAGGACATGGGAGTATCCTTTCCATTGTACTGCCTGTCCTGTGGGAGGGTTCGCTGAATCATCCAAAACTTTCCTCAGGGTACTTAAGGGCTTACCTGTGGGTGGTTCCTTAGATTAATCGTGGGTCAAGATTCAGATCCGAAACTACTTCATCTTTAACTTTCTGGGCACTTTGGACTTCGTAGGACTTCACTTTGGGACCAGAGACTTCAAATGAGAAGACTCCTGCTGCTCCTGGTCTTGTTGTCCTCACAGTGCTCCATTTAGGTTCTTCTACAGGCCTGTGGACATCCAAGACACCCGAAGGAATCTCCCATGAAGTGAAGGAGTCACTTCCCTTCATCTGCAGGCACTGCAACAAAGCTGACCGATCTGTTGTTCCTGAGCTCCTACAGACTCTGGAAGGTTCAGCAACACAAGTTGTGGTTCTGCAACTCCCTCAAGGCCTGCACTGTTTTTACAGCAAGTTTGAAGCCAGTATCCCTTGTCCAAACCACTGGAGCGGAATCTCTGTGCACTGCGCCGACTTGCCGTTGCCAAGGCTTGTTAACTCTTTTCACCAGTGATCTTTGGGCTCCAAGAAGCTCCAGTCTCAAGAGTCTCCTGCAGCCAAGATCTTTGCCTGCACCGCAGCCTCTGAACTGTGGGTCTTCATCCCTTGGGAAGATGCCCGAGGTCCACTTGCGAATCTTGTGCCTTCGGCCTGTCGGTCCTCTTGAGGGTCTTCTTTGGCTCCAGCGGGCTCCTTTGCTTGCTCGGGACCTGCTCTGACTTACCTGCTTGTGGTGCGTCACTTGGACCTTGCTGGTTCCGACACTGCACCTTTTTTAACTACTAAGTTGGTTGCCGTAGCCAAGGCTTGTTGGTGCCCCTGCAGGACACTGATCTTCTGGCTCTGAACATCAGACATGGGACAGCTTGTGAACAGCTCCTGATCTTCCGCAGCATCGCCTAGTCCGCACAGCTGCAACTTCAAGGGCACCATCACCTCACCTACAGCTCAGACATCGGTTGGCCTTCGTCTTCCGTGCCTCTTGGTCACTCCTGAGTGACATAGGCTCTGTCCCCTCTGCTTGCAGGTACATCTCATCTCGAATCAACATTTGGGTTCCATCGGACTCTTTCACCTTCTTTGCCAGTTGCATCTTCACTGAAGTCCTCCATTGTGGTCTACTGTGGTTGCTGACGTCACTTTGCACCTATATACCTGGCCACCATGATATAGGTATCCTGGTTCCCGGGGTATCCACAGGTGGGGTGACTCTACATCCCTACATTGTTCCAGTCAGACAGGATCAACCAAAAGCTGTAAGCAACTAAAGATTGACCCCTAGGGATAAGTACTGGTCAGTCGTAGAGAGGAAGGCCTCTGTTGCGGCAAGTGCTCTGAGGAAATCCTGTTAGGGCCTCACTTACCTATTCAGACACACCAAAAGCTGTTCTCTTGGCTCAAACAGTTAACAGGTAGACACCCCAAACGTTTGATAGGATCGATGCCCTTACTGTGGAGGAACTTCTCAGTGGACCATAACGTATTGAGTATCCATGCAAGTACAGCACCTTCCTTAAATGGCCACTTAGGAAATAGAGAATCAATTGGCAAGGTTAGCATTATCTATTTTTGTTTGGAGGAATGTATGTAGAAAAGTAGGATCATTCTGCATGGTTATGCCCATGTTTTGCCTGGTGTTACTATGGTTTTCTGACTAGTCCGACTGAAATACTGCTTATCAGGACCCCAGTCTCTATGCTTCTTCCCTAAACTGGATATGGTGAGTACTTAGGTACACCCCAGATTGGCTAATAATGTACCCTTGTAAGGACTTCGTATATGGTACTAAGGTAACCAGGGCATAGGTACACCAGGTATCCCCCAGGGACTGAAGCATGTATTGTGTCACCCAAGGGAGACCACTCAAATTGTGACTACAGGCCTTCCATTGCAGCCTGTGTAAGCTGGTGCTAGCACCACGTACGACAGATATAAGCATCCTTATATCTGAGGTCACTACACTTAAAACCTATAAGTCACCTCTAAGGCAGGCCTTTCAATCCTGAAGGCAGGGTGCTCAGTTATAAGTGTGAGGATGCCCATGCGTGAGCAGGACAACCCTACAATCCACGGAGTCCATTCTACTGTGTTGTAAGTGCATCAGCCCTTACAATACATAGAGTGGCCACGCGATGGCTGAATCTAAACTGGCTGTAACAAACCCTGTTGAAATCATACCCCAACACTGTAAAAATTTTTGAGGTATGATTCCATGCACTGTAAAGCTCCTCCAGGAGGCCCGGTACCAATCTTCTAGGCTCGGAGAGCAAACTATGGCTGCTGCCGACCAGAAACACAATTCTACCCTCCTGCTGCTGAGCCAAGTTCAACAACACACCACTAGATTTGCCAATACTGTTCACTATTCCTTTCCTTGTTCTCTAATGGAGACACATCTCTTACTCAATGTGACACCAGTAATTGTTTTACTTCATATTCTTTTTATTTTTCAAGTCGTTTATTATCTTATTATCTTTTGTATCAAAACTTCAATCATATACTCTGCACATCTCATGAATACAACCCACACCCACCTTTTTGCATTTGTACAAAATACAAACAAAAATACTTTTTTTTACATTACCTAGGTACAACATAAAAACAAAAAAAAATGTTATACAAAGAGATCAAACACAAAACAGGACTAGTATTTACATAGAAAAATTGCTTATTTTCAATTCAATTAATAAACCTCTTGCAATCAACAGTGCATATTCTTATGGCAACCCTCTGCTCCTAGAATTCAATCTCATTATTAGAAAAGTTTATCCAAACACTATAACGAGACAAGTTTTTTTTTTCTTTTTCGCTGCACTTGTTGTGAAACAATACGTGGTCGACACGTTTCAAACCCAGACGTTAAAACTGGGTTCTCATCAGGACCATTAGCTGAAAACACAAAATGTGACACTATGATATCAATACTCCAAAAACTTTATTTTCTTAACACCTCCACGTTCCCCTAGTTACCTTTCTATGGTGAGATCAGCCGATCTCTATTTCTCCAATACTTTATTGTCTCCAAGACTCATTTCTACAACAAAGAAGGGAAAAATGCAGGCGGGGTAAAAAACAAAACAAGAGAGAGAAAAGAGAGAAGTGAACCGTCAGGGTTTGTTAAAAGACCTAAGCCTCTGTTAATCAAGATGCACTGTCATGTACTTACTTGAATCTTTCTATCGGGGGCACAGGCAGCCATCCTTGCCATTTTTAACTGCTTCTGAATTATGAAAGTAAAGACAGAAATCTACCCTGCCTTTCATCTCAGTGATTAAACACCACTGCATATGTGCAATTTGCCTACCTTTCTTATCTTTGTGATTGTCCTTGTATGCCGGATTGAAAGATTTTTAGTGACCTAAGGGAAAACCAAAAAAAAGGGGGGGGTGATGAGACCATGCTCTGTAGTATGCCAATGTTCCTTACTCTAACCCAGTGTTTCTACGACAATATTTGTCTGCTAAAGTAACGTTTTCTTGTTTGAGGTTTCTCAGGCAGTTGAAAGTTCTTCTGCCAGAACTCCATTTCTAAAGCCATAAGCGCAAGCTTAAAAAAGTTTTTCAGGACTTTCACAGACAGTTGGAAACTGCTTATGTCAGAGCACCACTTATAAAGCCGTAATCATGAGCTTTTTATTACATTCCGCCAAGCTCGAGCAGGGGAAAGCAGGACAATAGGTTTCCTGTCACAAGGAGGTGTGACCACCTCCCAGATAGGACTTAGTGTATTGGGACAGGGTGGGTGCGCTTACAGAGCCACTGGACTGCTTTGAAGAGCACAACTGGTGCCCTCCTTGCATACTCAAGTTGAAACCAGTTCAGAGAGTCGGTGGCTCCCACTCTGCTGTAAAAATGGACAAAGGACATGGGAGTATCCTCCCACTGTCCAGCTCCTCATGTGGGTGGTCCCTTGAATCGTACCAACTCTTTCTTAAGGGTACTTAAGGGCTTACCTGTGGGAAGTTCCTTAGATTCGTGTGGGACAAAATTCAGATCCAAAACCACTTCATCTTCATGAGTCTGGGTACTTTGGACTTCACTTTGGGAACCGAGACTGCAACTGGGAAGACTCGCGCTGCTCCTGGTCTCATCATCCTGCCAGTCTTCTGCATCGTCTGTGCCTATGCTCCATACAGGTTATTCTACAGGCCTGTGGATATCCAAGACACGGGAAGGAAACTCCCTTGAAGTGAAGGAGTCCCTTCCCTACATCTGCAGGCACTGCAACGAAGCGGACTGATCAGCTACTCCTGGGCTCCTACAGACTAAGTGGTTCAGCAACCCAGGTCGTGGTTCTGCAACTCCCTCAAGGCCGGCACTGACTTCACAGCAAGTTTGAAGCCAGTATCCCTCGTGGGGTACTGCCGGAGCAGTACCTCTGTGCACTGCGTCCTTGCCGTTGCCAAGGCTTGTTGAATCTTCACCAGAGATCTTCGGGCTACAAGAAGTTCCAGCCTCAAGCATCTCCTGCAGCCAAGATCTTTGCCTGCACTGCATCCTTTGCAATGTGGGCCTTAATCCTTTGGTGAGATGCTCAAGGTCCTCTTGCGACACCTGCGCCTTCAGCTCATTGGTCCTCTTGGGGGTCTTCTTTCGGTCCAGTGGGCTCCTCCCCTGCTTGCTCGGGCCTGCTCTGACTTACCTGCTTGTAGTGAGTCATTTGGACCTTGCTGGCTTCGAAAAACTTTGGTTTTTGCCGTTGCCAAGGCTTGTTGAGGCCCCTGCTAGACTTGGACCCCTGGCTCTTAGCATCTGACGTGGGGTAGCTCATGAACAGCTCCTGGTCTTCCAGAGCATTGCCTGGTCTGCACTGCTGCAACTTCAAGGGCACTGTCAACTCACCTGCAGCTCCAACATTGGTGGCCATTAGTATTCTGTGTCTTCTTGTCACTCCTGAGTGACATAGACTCTGTCCCCTCTGCTGGCAGGTACCTCTATTCTTGAATCCTCTTTTGGGTTTCACCGGACTCTTTCACCAGCGGCATCTTCACTGAAGTCCTCCATTGTTTAGCAGTTTCTGAAGTCACTTTGCACCTATGAACCCGGCTTCCCTGGTGTAGGTATTCTGGTTCCCAGGGTATCCACGGGGGAGGGGTGACTCTCCAATCTTCAATCTTCCACGGGTTTCTTCAGGATCTGCTGGGAAGGGTCCTTCTTGAAAACTGCAACCGCGACTTACCCATTGACTTTTGAGTCTGTGGTTGTGTCCCCACTCTGCACACGGCCTCCGTTGCATTCCTGGGTACTTATCTTCATCTTCTAGGGCCAGTTTTGACTTAAGTCTTGGTTCGCATTCCACTATTTTAGTATATGGTTTGGTCTCCTCTGGAGACCACTGTGTATTTGTGATACTTACGTGATCTATTATTAAAGTATTGTGTGCATTCTGGTTATATCTCTGGGTAGGAGATATTGCAATGTGTTAGCGCGTGTTTATAATAAATATTTATTTTTATAACTACACCGTGTGGTTCTTTTTCACTTAACTAACACCATAAGATTAAGTACTGGTAAAACAATCTGCTATACACTCTTGGGCTAAGCCTGAAGGCTGCTCTCCCCAGCTACCACAGAGCTTTCTAAGATTGTCTCAGTCTCACCATAAGGGTTTCCTGGATCGGTGCAGGGTGCTACACTTACATATGTGAGCATCATTTACCAAGCCAGCCTCCTACAAAATATTTAAGTAATAGATTATTTTAAAGTGTATTAAGGTGTTTTTGTTTGTGACAACAGAATTTGCCACTAAAAACATTTGGATATCTTTTGAAATCAAAGAAACGATTGGTTTCGGCTTGCATGATACGACCGCCATTTTGGGTTGGGCGGTGCTAAGGGCGACATGTGGAAAGAGTTCCATCTTTAAGGGAAATTGGGCACTCAGGATCAGCGTCTGCAGCAGGAAAATGTGAAGCGCTAATTTGAAAGGAAATAGAGCCCAATACACGCATGTGTTGCACGAGGTATCTGGTTGCCTAGCAACGTTTCTCTAAGGAGATCGTTGTGTGGGGAGAGTTGAAGGAGAGCTTTTGACAATTATTAGTGATACAGTGATATTATAAAAAAAGGATTATAATTGAAATAAACCATGAAAATATATTTAGAAAGTTAATTTGGGTAATAATAGTCTAAGCAATGAGTGAACAGGCGTTGTGGAAGGTAAATCAAGAGGAGTTTAATAGGAAAATAGTGTCACAGGAAATAAATATGACAGCTGAATAAGTTTTATGTAATATGTGCCCATATCAATCAGTCTTGTATAGCGTTGCTTGTCATCCCGCGGGGGCCTCCAGGTTCTGTTGGGCTGTGCGAGCCACGGTTGAAGAGCCTGGTCTTTAGCTGTTTCCTGAAGTCTTCAGAGAAGGGCTGGTTCAAAGGTGGAGGAGGAGGTTGTTCCAGGATCTGGTGGCGAGGTAGGAGGAGGAGCAGCCTCCACAGTGGCTGTGGCAGATGTGGGCCAAGTCGAGGGTGGGGGATCAGAGATTCCTAGTCGGTCAGAGGAATGTTAGGATGTCCTGGATGTAGGCGGGTCCTGATCTGTGGAGGACTTTGTAGGTGTGAAAGAGGAGCTTGAAGAGGCATCTTTCCTGGGTGGGCAGCCAGTGGAGAGCTCTGATGCGGGGCTGATGCTGGTTTTTCTAGGGATTTCGAGGATGAGTCATGCCGCTGAGTTCTGGATGGTTACTGTGTAAAACACATTACCACAGTTGAGTCGGCTGGTGATGAGGGCCTGGGTGAGTGTCTTCCTGGAAGAGACTGGGATCCAAACAGAAGATCTTGCAGAGCATGTGGAGGGAGAGGAAGCAGGCAGAAGAGACTGCATTGATCTTCTGCTTCATAGTCAGGTGGGTGTTCGGAATGATTCCGAGGTTGCGTGCGTGGCTCATAGGGATGGGTGAGGAGGTAGAGTACGGCAGGCCACCATGTGTCGTCCTATGGGAAGGTTTTCTTTCCAAAGTTGATCACATCTGTCTTATCAGAGTTGAGTTTGAGGCAGTTGGTCTTCATCCAGGTGGTGATGTCGGTGATGGTGTGTTGGAAGTTGGCTATTGCGGAGTCTGGCCACCTTATAAAAATAAGAAAGATGAAGAGTATTTTTTTATCTCAGAAGGAGAAGAAGATTTCAAGAGGGATCCTGGTGGAAAATGTTTAAAAAAGAGAACGCACATAAAAAATGCTAGTGTAATGAAAGGAGTCCACAGCGGCTCACAGACAGGAGTCGCAAGTGGCTCACAGAGAAGGGATGTCCAGAGTGACACACAGGATGGGCAATCTAGCACTGCAAATGATGAACTCACTCCCGTCCGACCTGCGCCTGACCCAAGACCACCTCTCCTTCAGGAAGAAGCTCAAGACCTGGCTGTTCGAGCAGTAACGGCACCCCCCCCCTCCCAGCGCCTTGAGACCCTACGGGTGAGTAGTGCGCTATATAAATGACTTGATTGATTGATTGATGAAGATTAAAATCAAAGTGGCAATCACCACAATTTAGATTAATATATTTTAGCCCAAAATTATAAAGATTACTCAGAATATGAAATGTTTGACATTTTTAGAAAAAAGGAAAGAGATATGTGGTTGATACTATAAGTGAAAAGTTACTTGAGTTCAAAGAACTTCAACACCCAAGGGGTTAAGAATGGTGGCCACTAGATCATGTGGCAGAATATATAAAACACTGGATTAGAAAACCATTAGATAAAGATGAAAGGAATATTATACAAACAGAATGGTCATGTACATGAGTGATTATAAGATGACTGCAACACTTAATATCGATCAGTTTGCTAATTCTACGTTTCCCCCGAACCATCTTGGTGAACTTTTCTGATGTGCGTGTTAAAGAAGCAACCCTCTCTAAAGCTTTTAAACAAAGACGATTCGCCGCGAATCCTATCACCAAATGCTGGATTTTTGAGGATATGTCTGCTGCCGCAGCGAGACGGAGAAAGGAATTTGTCAAGATTCTTCAATTATTCAAAGACAAAGGCGCACAAGCTACGATTGCGCAGCAATCAAAGTTAAAAGTATTGGTAAAGGGCAAATTCTATATGTTCACGGAGGTTGATGAAGCACGGGAGCTACTTGCCCGGATCTCATTGGGCTAACAGGACCTTATGAGTTGATTTTTGTGTTCTTTTTGTATCTGCTATAATTATGTATGGTGTGATAATGGGTATCTTTTTTCTCTTTCTGTGTCTATTTAAAATTGCTGTTAGAGGGGGGGGGAGCAGGTGAGGAACAGGGATGTCATGGGGTTAAGGGTTGCAACAACAAGGCACCTCTATGATGGGGGTTAGTACCTTGTGGCCAGCGTGGTGGGGAGAAGATAGTGAGGAGCAGGGCCACGGGGCTGGGTGTAGGATGTTGGGGGGGTCACGGGTGTTGCTGGGGAGAAAAAGTGAAAAAATTGAAGTGCCTTTGGGTAAGGGTGGAAATATAATTTGACAGAAAAAGGGCATGATGATTATTGGAAATGCTCATTTTACGTTGCAGAAAATCTTTGTTCGTAATGTCTATTAGGGGACTAAAAATAATTTCCTTTAATGTAAACCGATTGAATAACAAAAAAAAATGCGAGCTATTAAATCTTGAATTAAAACGGAGAGTCCTGCAGTTGTAATGTTGCAAGAAACTCATATCCCTGCTGCAAAAATTGACAATTTTTCTATGTTTAAATTTTGGGCTTCACATCGTGGGTTTTCATGCTCCTTAGAATCTCAACGAGGTGTTGCTCTTTTTGTAAATCGAAACTTGGATCCTGAGATTCTTCAATTTGAAGAGGGTGGTGTAGGACGATGGTGTTGGGTTACATGCTTAGTGAAGAATAGGCACAGGCCGATTACCTTTGTATGTTTTTATGCCCCAGTGGATGATTGTCACCAAATGTATGATGACTTGTTTCAATCAATGCTTATGGTCAGGGGGGACATTATCATTGGGGGTGATTTTAACATTCTTATGGATGCAAAATTGGATTCGACTATCTTCTCTAAAAACAGCTTAAACCCAAATTACGAAGATCTATTATTCATAATATAACAGTACTTGATCTTTGTGATCCTTGGCGTTTACATAATCCACAAAAAAAAAGCATTCACATGTTGGTCGGGTAGACATAAATCTTCCTCCCGTATTGACTTTTTTTTGGCCTCCAGGCAATTAGAATTTTCCTATCAAAGTTTCTATTACAATGGGTTCTCAGACCACGCTATGTTGGCTATTGAATTCATGGTTGGAGAAGATAGCAGAGTCCCTAAAAGATGGCTATTTAATAAGGCATATTTACAGGATGATAATTGGATTACTTCATTAAAACTGGAGATTACAGAGTTTATAATACGTAACTCTGGTACTGCCCCTCTCCACATTGTTTGGGACTCGTTGAAAGCTTTTATTCATGGCTGGGACAGACAGGATCCGATTGGTGATCCTGGTCCTCGCTGGTTCACCTCACAACCTCACCGGCAACAGTCCCCCAGGTGTCACCCTTGGCGCCGTCCTCGGGTGGTGCTGTCCCTGATACCACACACTATACGGCTCCGGCGTGGCAGAACACCGCTTTTAATGCTGCATGGGGAGGTAAACTTCAACGAGCCGGGCCCAGCTTATGACAACCCTGATTATCAGGGAATGGGTGATAAGGAGTATTGGGAGGGTTCTGAAGACCCACTGACACGTGAGTGTCAGTCCCAAGACGACAGGACAGGGGGATGCGAGTGGTCTGGACACCTCGCCAGACACTGGTAATGTCTCTACTCCAAAGGTGTCTTTGGATGAGTGGGCAACGTACAGTGTTGTGTTTACGTGGGCGGCCGAAGCCTTGCCCCTTCATCTCCTCGTTGCGGCCGTGAGGACCAACCTCCTCACGGAGGTCCTTAAACTGCAGTCAAGCTCCGCTGAGCCTCTGCAGCCGTTTCATGAGGAATTGACTGATGCTATATTGGCCACCATGTCCAGGCCCGCTGCAGGTTTGGCTGTAGATAGGCACGTTGCCAGACGCCCACACCCCTCCCCGGAAGACCCATGTTTCCTGTCCTCCCACCCCACCCCAGAGAGCATGGGCATCCAGGCCTCCAAATCACAGACCTCATTCCCATTAGTTCCGCTGGACAGGTTATCCAAGAGGTATGAGCAGTACGGAAAGATGGTATCATCCTCCCTGAGTCTGGGACTGAGGTCTTCCAACATCACATGCCTCTTTTTCCGCTACACACACTCTCTGTGGGACACGGTTGTGGAACTGCTGCCAGAGTGCGCGTTGTAGGTACGGGCAATACTTGGCCATGCCTTGTAGAATGCCGATCTGCGACACGGTATTCGATCCATTGTGGGCTGGATAGCACCGACTCACTGGGCAGAGCGATGGCATCCACGGAGGCTATTTGTTGCAAAGCCTTGTATGTATTCCAAGTTAGGAATATGGTACTAACTACTGTTCCTTACAGATATTTTGTTACAAAAGGTAAGTAACTAGTTAATACTGTTCAGTATATCAGCTGTAGGAGCATCTATGTTGGGTCCTTGCCGTGATGACAGGGTTTCTAATGTACGCACACCATGCCACTTGTGCAAATGAACCGCTCATATGTGTGATGGCATCACAGACCATTTGTCAAAAATCTAACATTTATGCTGTCTGAAGATGTCCATGTAATATTTTGGGAAATATCACACCGCAATAGGAATATGTCAGATCTGTGCAAATGATGGCACATGTGATGTGGGTGTGTGTATTGCTGTCAGCTGTCTGGATGTGCAGACAACCTCCTAATGCAATTCATGTGACGTGTGTCACTGACATGATACATAGTCATGCTCACTCAGACCTTCCCATCAGATCATTTGTATGCATGTCGTATCCATTCCACAGACCACAGGTCTTTTACTTTTCACGGAGGAGTGGCTGGCAGCTGGCACATGTTTCCTCAGTGTGTATCCCACACCACACTCAAAATTGTCTAGATTTGTTGAAGCAGTGTTGCTTGTGCCATGTACATTGTTATTGTCTTAGTCTGACAGTTGTACACATTTTCTACTAAATATGGTTTGCAGGGCCCCCCCTCTGGAAAGGCCGTTGCCAGACATGGAAGCCATGAGGGAACGTAATTGCATACGGCGTTACCGCTTCGGCAGACAGTTGATCAAGGACCTGACGGACAGGCTGGAAGATCACCTGCAACCACGACACAGGTATCCAACTGCGCTGACACCCAAGGTAAAGGTGATGGCAGCCCTACATTTCTTTGCCACAGGTACGTTCCAATTTACCATAGCTGATGTGGGAGGGATGTCTTAGACTATGTTTAGCCGTGTATTGACCGATGTATTGGCAGCTATTTTGCTGCACATAGATGAATTCATTACATTCCCTACTCCAGAACAGTTGACACATGTCAAGGGGGAATTCTATGCCCTGCGACGCATGTCACATGTAATTGGTGCAATTGATGGTACACATGTTACTCTGATGCCGCCACAGGCTCAGGAGCAAGCGTACCACAACAGGAAACACTACCACTCGATAAATGCCCTGGTGGTGTGTCTTGCCAACATGATTATATCACATGTTTCTGCACGTTTTCCAGGATCGTGCCACGATGCTTTCATCATGAGGCGTAGCAGGGTACCACAGATGATGCTGCAGCTGCACAGCCACCGGGCATGTCTTGTTGGTGGGTAAACTCTGTCAGCTATGTATGTCAGTATGTCAAAACGTCATGGACTGCATCATATTACACACTCATTTCCATGATGTCAATTTGCAGGAGACGCAGGATATCCAAACATGCCGTGGCTAATGACTCCGCTACGCAACCCCAGGACAGCTGCAGACCAGCGGTACAACAATGCTCATGGGAAGACCAGGCGGGTGATCGAGCGAACATTTGGACTCCTGAAGAGCCAGTTCAGGTGCCTGGACAAGACAGGCGGAGCCCTCCAATACACCCCTCGCAAGGTGTGTGACATCTTCACCGTGTGCTGCATGCTACACAACATGGCAGTGGAGAAGGCCGTGTCACTCTACCTTGATCCTGATGAGCTGGAACATCCGCCCGTTGAGGATGAAGGCCTTGCCCAGGATGCCAGTGACGAGGAGGATGAAGATGATATCCGGAGTCACCTCATCCGCAACTTCTTTTCATAATGGTGAGTCATAGGTGCTTTTTGGTAAAACATGTAGTATAGAGTTGCATGGGTAGCATGCTGTGTATGCAACTGACTGTATGCAATGTCACTTGGATGTTTGATGTGCAGTGTCACACAGGTGCAGATGTAATGCAACACACATACGTGCTATGTGTGTACTTGGAATGTACAGGTGTACTACAACATCAGGGTATTCAACAGGACAATGTCAGAATGACATTATACAGAACTTGACCCCTTGTGTGCCTCTCATCCCCAGGTCACCCTGCCTGTTGTCCGTTGGGGTCATTGTGGTCAGCCTGCTATTGCTCATTATGATTGCAACGTCAGCCGAATCAACGGAGCATGCATGGACATGTGGAGAAGTCAATTTGGGTAAGGACTCATATGAGGCTGTTTAGCATTGGTATGGTTTCAAATGTGTGGTACATGTTCATGCGCATGTAGTGAGACCATGCATACATGCAACAACATAATGTTTCTTATTACATGTATGCCCACTCCCATGACAGGATAGTCACCCCATCTGACAGTCATCTGTTGTAGTTGTAGACTCGGGTGAATGCATCAATGTGTGTAGACATTGACACTGCAACATTGCATATACCATGGTTTGACATTGTGTTAGAGGTCACAACCACCGACTCTGTGGGGGATTGTAGCCTCACTGAGTGCATTAGAATGTGTCTGGTTCCTCACCTCCACCTTGTGGGCCAGTCCACTTTGTTTATTACCACTAAACCATGTCGTGTAGGTGTGGCCTAGTGTATGTTCCACATGTTAAGACAACTGTCCTGTGGTTCTGTTCGCATGGATGCATTGCCCCTTGTTGCAGTATGTCATGTCACTGTCATGTCGTTACCTCAGTGGAGGTTGAGAATACTGCTGCGCCAGCCTTCACAGTGAGTAGCAGTTCTGTTTTAATTCACATGATGCCATGTATGTTTAGCATTAGACATGACAATGTTGGGATGATGCATATGTGAATTATTGTGTTGCACCAGTGGAGTGCGGTCATTCACATGATTCTCTTGTCCCGTGCAGCATTTCTGTGCAATGGTAGGGTATCATTATCTGGCTTGGATCAACATCACTTGCTCTTGAGTTCTTTTCAACCTGCTTGTCATGTTTAGCATAGTGATGCAAAGTTGATAGAGCAAAACACTGGCTACAAAGTGCCTTCATTGCATGTAGGTCATTAGCTTCCTCATCATATGTGATTATTACAGCTGTTGTGGGTGATGTCAACTTTGCCTACATGGCCCTTACGGGTACACATAATCAAATACAGATATTACACTTTGCGTAAGTAGCATTGCCATACGTTTTAATTTGTTTGTAGGGTCCACATCATCAGAGACAGTGAATTCGTTTTTGTCCACATAGATCTCATTGCATGGTAGCTGACTTGTGAGCGTTACACAAGACTCAAATAGATGACAGACTGTCCTAGCTTTAATATGTCCGTGTTACAGCATCGGATCTCATGTGATAGCATAATGAGTGATCTCAAATTGGCTACAGTCGTTACACTTCACAGGTGTGACTGGTACAGTGTATCTCATGAGGTATTTTTAGTGTCAGTGACATGAGAAACTACTCCTAATGGTTATTTGCCTCTGTTTCAGGTCTCTCTCCCTGCAGTTCCCATCCTCTCCTTCCCTCGCCTGATCACCCTTTTGTGTCTGTCATTTGTACTCAGACCAAGGGGCTATTTGGAGGTGGAACCCTTTGAGCATCACACCACTCTGATGAAGAAAGGTACGGCCAGTCCCTGACAGGCTTGTAGCAAATAGTTTTGCTGCATCACAGGTGACATCATTCATAGCCTTTTTTTTACTTCTTGCCAATGCCAATGCCCATGTATGTTTGATAATGTGCCATGGGCTCACAAGGTAAATCATCATGTTGTGCATGACGTGTGATTTCAACTGAATATTGTGCCTCCTTGATGTCAACGCAAGTCCTTCTAATGCGCATGTATACTATATGGCATGAAGTAAGCTTCTGCTTGTTATGTGTTTACGTGTACAGTGACTACATGCATGGTGTTGGTTAAGGCTAAAATACTATATTGTGTGTGAGGTAGATGGCTGTGTAGCTGCTGTTTAGCTTAGAACACACTAGCTGTAGTCTACACTTGCTGACGCTGTGTGTCCTGTGCCCCACTTGTCCCTAAGGGGCCTGATCCAGTGACCATGATCTTTGGTGATTACTGTGACATTTTATTTGCAGTGACCCTGAGTGAAGCAGACACTCCTGCATTCACATACACATGTCACTTTGTGGCTTGCCAATGCCCTTGTGGTATGTGCTTGTTTTTTAAGTTGTCACACCCCTCCTGCCGTCATGTCTTCACTCATTCCTGCTGCTGCATACACAGCCACAATGCAGCACACGCTATCCAGGACCACACACGCCTACAGGATACCCCTCCTTCCATCCATTTGTAGAGCATGCTCCTGCCACCCTACACACAGAGAACACCAGACAATCATCCTACTGGTATCACGATGCCTCAAACTCTGCCATTACAGCTTCTATGCCTGTGTGTGCAACACATACTGGCAAGACTATGCTGAGCCACATGACATTGTGTCTACGTACCACCAGGTCATGTGCCTTGTACAGCACACACACACCTTCCATAGGCACAATATTGCACAGTCTTACCTTGTCAACACCACAGCAGCATAAATCGGCTACCTTACAGTCACGTGGCAGTACACGACCTGGTCACACCACTTCAACATAGCTGTCACAGTCAGTCAAGTAGCCACAGGGGACACACACCATGACCACGTCTCTTGGGTGTGGTGTGATTTGCAAATTCTGGTGTAGATAATTGTCAGACGTGGGTAGTTGTTCTGGATGCGTTGCACCCATCACAGGAGTATAGTACTTGTAGCTCCATAGGGGGAGGTCACCTAATCAGGTGTGCTTAGGTAGAGTGCTACAGCCAATTGCCCACAGTCTGTCCTGCCACCCTTGTCTTGTGCGCCATTCATCACATCCACAGTACAGCATCATGCTGATGATAGTTCACATACCTGAGGACACAGATGTAGGTACTCCCTACGTGGACAAACTAGTTTTGTCACACTGATCTGTACACCTCAAAGTGACTCTCCTGGGCCTGGCTGTTATTGCAGTTTTGTGATCCAAACCCCCCCCCCAGCATTTACTATCCCACACAGGTGTGTCTTTCCATCCATGTATCTAGTTGTTAGGAATTTGTGAACGATGTGTGTCCTCACCCGGACTCAGATCCAAGTGTGTGGATGGCTGCAGTTTGTTGAATACCCTTGCATTTCATACATTTGCACACACATATCATTTCATACTGTGGGTACATGTTAACTCACCAAATGCGTATGGTGTTTAGAATATTTATTGGGTGATCTTGTGCAGGAAACGTGAATAGGTGCTGTACAGAAAGGGGTGGAATCCAAAGTTCACTGCTGGAGATGAGATGCCTTACAGTTTGAGTCAACAGAGTCCAGGCCACAGTGCTTGGCATCATTGGGCAGACTGTGACCAGCAAGTCCATGTGAGAGAGTCTCATAGGTGATGCTGTTGCACCCATGGGCAATATGCCAGGTCAGGTGTCTTGGGAGTTGTGCATGGCCCACTGCCTCTCAACGTCTTAGACGTGGACGACCCACCTTCCTTGGGGGACCCTCACGTGCAGGCATGGACGATGCATGGGACGCTACGTCAGACAGTTCCTCTTCCTCCTCCTCCCTCCCTGTGGCTGGTGTTGCACTTTGCCTTGATGTAGCTGGCCTTGTGACACAGGGAGGGTGCTGCATGTTGGCAGCAATCTGACGTAGTGATTGGTTCATTTCCTGATGCACCGTCAAGAGCTCAGTCAGACTTGCCTCCACCCGTCCATAATGTTGGTCTTGCCTGGCATTTTGCTCAGCCTGCTGTTGTTTCACCTGGTTGAGGGCCTCCTCTAGCTGGCTTACCTTCCTGGTGTCCCGCCGGTATGCCTCCAGGATGTTAGTCAGTTCAGGCATACCAGACCCTGCAGCTGACTGGCCAGAATCTCGCCTCCGCCTTGCGCCACTCCCATCACCCTGACCCACACGAGCATGGCCTGCGCTTGTGGGGACATCCGATCGACGGGCCCCCCGAGTGCTGGCAGGGTGGAGGTTGTCTGCCACCTCAGGGGTGCCCGACAAAGGGTGTCCCTCATTTTCAGACATGCTCTCTGGTGGATCATGGGCAGAGCTCTGACCTGTCTGCTGGGATGTGGTGGGAATGGTTCCGGTGGTTGGCACAGATGTCGCTGGTACAGTTGCTGCAGGGGATTGAGATCCAGAGGAGCCAGGTTGGTTGGGGTCATCCACAGTGCGTTGAGTGGCATCGCTGTCGGTGGGGTCAGGGTCCTGCTGAGCCTGGGACTGGGAACCTCCTCCCCCTTGGTTGGGGAGGTCTCCACACGTTGCCCTGTGTGTGGGAGAGACAGACACTGTTAATGCACTATCAAGTGACATCTTAATTAGTTTGCCATTATCAGCATCACAGTTCCACAAGCTTTACATTGTCGTCATTGTTCAGTTGTGTGTGTAGTGGTAGTAATTTGACATGTACTCTGGGGTATTTTCCTTCTTACATTCTCTTGACAATGACTGACACAGCCATTGCTGTGTCTTGTCTTGCCGGCACAACACATATACAGCAGTGCTCAGGTTCACGCAACATCCAGGATACGGTGTTAATCCTTATGTCTGCGTCAAGCATGCACAGAGTTTAGATGCAGCATGTTCATGTAAGAGACAGAGCATTATTTAATTGCATAAAATCTTCTACTTTGGATAGGTTTTGCTGTTCCGTGATGGCCAAACAATGCCAACACCCCTGGACCTGTACACCCACTTCTAGATCATGGCTTTGGAACGTGGCACTTCTCCAGGATGCATCACCTTGTCAATACCCATGTCCATGTTGGTACTTAAGTGCATCCACAACGTTCATGAGACGGGGCACGTGCATTGTGTGAGAGGCACAATGGACTGGAGCATCTGCAATGTGCATGTAAAAGTTGTATTCGTATTCATATGAGTGAGTGTTTAGTTGTGGTACATGACAATTGGGACAGTGTTGCACTCCATTGCCTGTCCCCAGGGGATGAGTTTCTGTAAGGGGGGTGTATGACAGGCCATGCCAGCAGTTTGCGTGCGATTTGCAAGCGTCCATCCTTCATGATTTGGCTGTCCCCTCATGTAGCATGCTGGCATAATCGTGGTTGTGTGATCCTGCACAGGATGTGTGACCTTGTCCTGGTGTTTGTGTTTGCAATGATCACAGGAGGGACTTGTGCTGCCTACACCTGTGCCCATTGTGTACTACAGAGCTTTCCAAACTGTGTGTCCTGACACAGTACAGTGTCGCATGCAAATGGTGGGTGTGTTGCAGGCACTTAGTAGATGACTGCTGGTAATTAGGAGACATCCCTAAACACTCTGCTCTATGGTCTTTATAAGGCCTGTGCAGTGCTTGGGTGCAACTGTGTGTGTGCCCAGGGAGCTGGGGTGGGGTGACAGAGGGAGGAACACTGAGGGATGGATACAGAGGGAGGGGAGGGAGGAGACAGAGGGAGGGAGGAGGGCAACAGAAGGATGGAGACAGGGATGGAGGGAGACAGAGGGAGACAGAGAGAGAGGGCGACAGGGATGGAGGGAGTCAGAGGGAGGGAGGGAGACAGAGGGAGGGAGACAGAGGGAGTGAGACAGAGGGCGACAGACAGAGGGAGACAGTCAGAGGGAGGGGGACAGACAGAGGGAGGGCAACAGAGAGAGGGCGACAGGGATGGAGGGAGAGGGAGGGAGGGAGACAGAGGGAGGGAGACAGAGGGTGACAGACAGAGGGAGACAGTCAGAGGGAGGGAGACAGAGGGAGAGGGCAACAGGGATGGAGGGAGACAGAGGGAGAGAGGGAGAGAGGGAGAGAGGGAGGGAGGGAGACAGAGGGAGGGAGGGAGACAGAGGGAGGGAGACAAAGGGAGTGAGACAGAGGGTGACAGACAGAGGGAGACAGTCAGAGGGAGGGAGAAGACAGAGGGAAGAGGGCAACAGAGGTTGGAGACGGGGATGGAGGGAGTCAGAGGGATGGAGGGAGACAGAGGGAGGGAGACATAGGGAGAGGGAGACAGAGAGAGGGTGACAGGGATGGAGGGAGACGGAGGGAGGGAGACAGAGGGAGGGAGGGAGACAGAGGGAGAGGGCGACAGGGATGGAGGGAGTCAGAGGGATGGAGGGAGACAGAGGGAGGGAGACATAGGGAGAGGGAGACAGAGAGAGGGCGACAGGGATGGAGGGAGTCAGAGGGAGGGAGGGAGACAGGTTTGTGCTCGCTCGCTTGCTACACTGCCTTACTGTGTCACAAAATGATGCATCTCCGAAAGGTGTGTCAGCAACATGAAATAGTTTATGAGCTGTGGTCTACTATCTTGTGTGATATTTCCCTATCCCTGTGCATTGGCCATGGTGCTTGGGTATGTCCCTGGGACATATGGGATGGGAGCAGCCTCTTACCCTACACCTTCCACCCTTTGTGCCTCCCCCTTGCAACTACCCCAATTTGGTTGTGTACTGCTGGGACTCATGGCCACCCACACCATGCTGCTGGGCACTGTTGTAAGTCCACCCATGTAACATGTGTTTTTTGTACACTCACCAGACTCAACGGCTCCTTCAATTCCGTGTACTCCCACCGGTGGCAGCAGGGCCATGACTTTCTCCTCCCAGGGATTGTATACAGGAGGTCTGCGGGGACCACCACCTCCAGTGTGGTGTGCAGAGGCGTAGTCCTGGTCCATTTTCTTCTTCACCATCCTCCGCAGCTCATACCACCTGGACTGGCATTCCCCCCTGGTGCGCCTGATGGGTGCAACAGCATTAACCCTGTCTACGATCCTCTCCCACAGGCGTGTTTTTTCTGCCATGCTGGTCTGTCTGACCAATGCGCCAAACAGCTGTGGCTCGACTCTGATGACTTCATCTGTAAGTATCTCATTCTCCGGGTTAGTGAACTTTGGATTCTTGGGTGTGGTCATGGTGTGGGGTGTATGTGATTGAGGGGGTGATGGTGTGTAAGGATGAGGGTGTGTGGGTCTAATTGTGAAGGGGGTAGTGTGGGTGTAGATGAGATAGGGTGTATGTGTGAAGGTGTGTGGCTGCAATTGTTGGTGAGATGTCTGTGTCTTCGCAAGAATGGGTATGTTGCAAAGGATGATGGGTTGTATGTGTGGACCCTTTTATTGGTCAAATAGTGGGTGTGTCTTAATTTGAATTGGTGGTGTGTGTGTTATATGGGGTGGGTGTTAGTGTTGACCTCTGTTTGCCTGTTTGGCTGTGACCAGGACATTGATTCTCAATGGTGTGTACACAGGAGACATGTACAGTGTTGTTGTGCGACTCGTTAGCAAAGTCCTTGTGCTGGTTTAGGTGTTGGCGTTATGTGTGCGTGTCGTACTTGTGCGTGCGATTGACTTGTACTGGCCGTTGGCGGGTGGGGGGGTTCGCGTAGGCTTGATGGGGGGGTGTGCGTGTCGTACTTGTGCCTGCGATTGACTTGTACGGGCCGTTGGCGGGTGGGGGGTTCGCGTAGGCTTGATGGGGGGGTGTGCGTGTCGTACTTGTGCGTGCGATTGACTTGTACGGGCCGTGGGTGGGGGGGTTCGCGTGGGCTTGAGCGAGGGGGTGTGTGTGTCATACTTGTGCGTGCAATTGACTTGTACGGGCCGTTGGCGGGTGGGGGGTTCGCGTAGGCTTGATGGGGGGGTGTGCGTGTCGTACTTGTGCGTGCGATTGACTTCTACGGGCCGTTGGCGGGTGGGGGGGTTCGCGTAGGCTTGATGGGGGGGGATCACTGACATAATATAGAATGACAAAATATAGACTTACCAAAATATAGTCACCAAAATATAGAATGCCAAAATATCGAATTCCTATCTACAAACAGGTAAGTACAAAAATATCAAATCCAAAATATAGTCTGTAAAAAATATAGTCAGTCAAAATATCGAATTTTTTTAAATGTCTTAAAAGTAATTTAAAATTAATGAAATAATAAATATAATTAACTAAAACATACTTAAAAATACTCAAATAACCTTAAAATTAAGATATAATTAATTTAAGTGATTAATAAAAAATATACAATATTTTACCGTAGGATAGCAGGAGGGTAACATTTAATATTACCACTCCAGTGAGTGCAACAGTAGGGAAAGCGTTGGATAGCGTAGGGGTAAAAAATACTATTCCCACTCCAGTGAGTGCAACAGTAGGGAAAGCGTTGGATAGCGTAGGGGTAAAAAATACTATTCCCACTCCAGAGAGTGCAACAGTAGGGAAAGCTTTGGATAGCGTAGGGGTACAAATTACTATTCCCACTCCAGAGAGTGCAACAGTAGGGAAAGCGTTGGATAGCGTAGGGGTAAAAAATACTTTTCCCACTCCAGTGAGTGCAACAGTAGGGAAAGCGTTGGATAGCTAAGGGTAAAAATTACTATTCCCACTCCAGAGAGTGCAACAGTAGGGAATGTGTTGGATAGCGGGAGGGTAAAAAATACTATTCCCACTCCAGTGAGTGCAACAGTAGTGAAAGTGTTGAATAGCGTAGGGGTAAAAAATACTATTCCCACTCCAGTGAGTACAACAGTAGGGAAAGCGTTGAATAGCATAAGGGTAAAAATTACTATTCCCACTCCAGAGAGTGCAACAGTAGGGAAAGCGTTGGATAGCAGGAGGGTAAAAATTACTATTCCAACTCCAGAGCGTGCAACAGTAGGGAAAGCGTTGGATAGCGTAGGGGTAAAAATTACTATTCCCACTCCAGAGAGTGCAACAGTAGGGAACGCGTTGGATATTGGAAGGGTAAAAATTACTATTTCAAATCCAGAGAGTACAACAGTAGGGAAATCATTGGATAGCGTAGGGGTAAAAATTACTATTCCCACTCCAGAGAGTGCAACAGTAGGGAAAGCGTTGGATAGCAGGAGTGTGAAAATTACTATTCCCACTCCAGATAGTGCAACAGTAGGGAAAGCTTTGGATAGCGTAGGGGTAAAAATTACTATTCCCACTCCAGAGAGTGCAACAGTAGGGAAAGGGTTGGATAGCGGGAGGGGGAAATGTACTATTCCCACTCCAGTGAGTTTAACAGTAGGGAAAGTAATGATTTAATATATTATTAAAAATAAATTAAATATCAATACCAATAAAACATTAATTGAAATTAATAACCAATTTAATATTATGTAATAATTAATTAGAAATACAACTACATATTAGTTATTAAAAATTAATAACCTATTCATAATTATTTAACAACTAATTAATTTTCAATAACAAAAACTAATAATAAAAATTAATACCAATTAAAAATTAACAGTAAATTAATTATCAATACACAAAAAGTATTTTTAATATGTAATTAATTACAATTACATTACTTCCCACCCTATTCCCCTATAAACCCACATCCCACTACAGAAAATACATTAATACAATTATCATAATTATCAAATATTTAATGAATACAAAATAATTACCAATTATTAAAAATTAATTGCCAATTAATAGAAATTAATTACCAATTAAAAATTAACAATAAATGTAAAATCAATACCCATAAATGAAAAAAATTATTTACTTAATTACAATTACATTACTTCCCACCCTATTCCCCTATAAACCCACAACCCGCTACAGAAAATAAATTTAGAAAATTAACATAATTAACAATTAATACAAATTAATTGGCAATTAATAAAAATGTATTACCAATTAAAAATTAACAATAAATTTAAAATCAATACCAATAAATAAATAAAAATATTTAATTAATTACAATTAAATTACTTCCCACCCTATTCCCCTATAAACCCACAACCCGCTACAGAATTAGAAAGCAAAATTTAATTAAAAATTAATAATAATTGCTAAAAATTAATATTTAATTTAATATAATTGAATTACTTCCCACCCTATTCCCCTATAAACCCACAACCCGCTACAGATTTAAATTACGCAATATTTAAATAACATAAAATTCATTACTTAAAATACATTAAACATACATTACAAAAATTAATATACACTTTTCACACATATACTAACATACAAAACACTTAAAAAAAATTGATATTATTAAAAATTCAATATATTTAATGCCTATATTGTATACTTCGATATTTTGACTTCTATATTTTGAAAATCGATATTACTTACCTTAAATTCGATATTTTAACCACTATATTGTGTCCATTTGATATTTTGTCCATTCTATATTTTTACTTCGATATTATGTCCATTCTATATTTTGGAATCGATATTATGACTGTTTACCGATGGGGGTGTGTGCGTGTCGTACTTGTGCGTACGATTGACTTGTACGGGCCGTTGGTGGGTGGGGGGTTCGGGTAGGCTTGATGGGGGGTGTGTGTGTCGTACTTGTGCGTGCGATTGACTTGTACGGGCCGTTGGCGGGTGGGGGGGTTCGCGTGGGCTTGAGCGAGGGGGTGTGCGTGTTGTACTTGTGCGTGGGATTGACTTGACCAATCCGTTGGCGGGTGGGGGGGTTCGCGTAGGCTTGATGGGGGTGTGCGTGTCATACTTGTGCGTGCGATTGACTTGTACGGGCCATTGGCGGGTGGGGGGGTTCGCGTAGGCCTGATGGGGGGGTGTGCGTGTCATACTTGTGCGTGCGATTGACTTGTACGGGCCATTTGCGGGTGGGGGGGTTCGCGTAGGCTTGATGGGGGGGTGTGTGTGTCGTACTTGTGCGTGCGATTGACTTGTGTGGGCCGTTGACGGGTGAGGGGGTTCGCGTAGGCTTGATGGGGGTGTGCGTGTCGTACTTGTGCGTGCGATTGACTTGTACGGGCCGTTGGCAGGTGGGAGGTTCGCGTGGGCTTGAGCGAGGGGGTGTGCGTGTCGTACTTGTGCGTGCGATTGACTTGTACGGGCCGTTGGCGGGTGGGGGGGTACGCGTAGGCTTGAGCGAGGGGGTGTGCGTGTCGTATTTGTGCGTGCGATTGACTTGTACGGGCCGTTGGAGGGTGGGGAGGTTCGCGTGGGCTTGAGCGAGGGGGTGTGCGTGTCGTACTTGTGCGTGTGATTCACTTGTACGGGCCATTGGCGGGTGGGGGGGTTCGCATAGGCTTGAGCGAGGGGGTGTGCGTGTCGTACTTGTGCGTGCGATTGACTTGTACGGGCCGTTGGCGGGTGGGGGGGTTCACGTGGGCTTGAGCGAGGGGGTGTGCGTGTCGTACTTGTGCGTGCGATTGACTTGTATGATCCGTTGGCGGGTGGGGGGGTTCGCGTAGGCTTGATGGGGGTGTGCGTGTCGTACTTGTGCATGCAATTGACTTGTACGGGCCGTTGGCGGGCGGGGGGGTTCGCGTGGGCTTGAGCGAGGGGGTGTGCGTGTCGTACTTGTGCGTGCAATTGACTTGTACGGGCCGTTGGCGGGTGGGGGGGTACGTGTAGGCTTGAGCGAGGGGGTGTGCGTGTCGTACTTGTGCGTGAGATTGACTTGTACGGGCCTTTGGCGGGTGGGGGGGTTCGCATGTACTTGAGCGAGGGGGTGTGCATGTCGTACTTGTGCGTGCGATTGACTTGTGCGGGTGGGGGGGTTCGCGTAGGCTTGAGCGAGGGGGTGTGCGTGTCGTACTTGTGCGTGCGATTGACTTGTAAGGGCCGTTGGCGGGTGGGGGGGTTCGTGTGGGCTTGAGCGAGGGGGTGTGCGTGTCGTACTTGTGCGTGCGATTGACTTGTACGGGCCGTTGGCGGGTGGGGGGTTCACGTGGGTTTGAGCGAGGGGGTGTGCGTGTCGTACTTGTGCGTGCGATTGACTTGTACGGGCCGTTGGCGGGTGGGGGGGTTTGCGTGGGCTTGAGCGAGGGGGTGTGCGTGTTTAATTGTGCGTGCGATTGACTTGTACGGGCCGTTGGCGGGTGGGGGGGTTCGCGTAGGCTTGAGCGAGGCGGTGTGCGTGTCGTACTTGTGCGTGCGATTGACTTGTACGGCCCGTTGGCGGGTGGGGGTTCACGTGGGCTTGAGCGAGGGTGTGTGCGTGTCGTACTTGTGCATACAAATGACTTGTACGGGCTGTTGGTGGGTGGGGGGGTTCGCGTAGGCTTGAGCGAGGGGTACACATGTGGTATGTGTTGATGCTGCTTGCTGTGAGGCGAATAATCCTGTACGAATCAATATTCATGCCAGAAGACTTTGGGCCGTACGAATCGCGGACAGGCTTTTCGTACCAGATCGTACTAGTGTGTTTGTACGGCCTGGTTACGAATCGTACGGTAGGATTCACAATGCTTATTCGTACGGGTCATCGACTGTGGTTCGTACGGTTCGCTGATATTCGTACGGCAATCGTCGGAAATGGATCGGAATTCGCAGGTCGGACGGTAATTTCCCATTCGTACGGAATCGGATACGAATACGAATCGTACGGCGGAATATTTTACCGGATCGGAATCGACGCCTTTATAGGGATATTATCCGAGATTCCCTGATATCCCAGGGAAGCCAAGAAATCGAGTGGCTTAAGTATGTAAAAAACTTTTTAAAGGATCTAGGTCACCCTGAACTTTTTGAGAAACCAGAAAGAATGATAGAAATTACTAGGAAAAGGTTAAAGGAAATTTGCCTTATTCACCTGGAAAACAAGAGGTGGGAAATAGAGGGCAAGAAAACTTCTGTGATACAAAATCAATTAATACTACAAAATCAAGGACTGCAGCTTTATTTAACGTGTATAGAGAATAGCTATACACGGATGATTCTGACGCGCTTCAGAGGGGGAAGTCTATTTAGATTAGTAACGTTCCCCGTTGTAAACACGTGGTCTAGATCATTAATTTTATGCCCATGTGATGGAATTTCGCATCAGTCTCTTATCCATTGTATTTTGTTTTGTAAATATTTTTCATTGATCAGGAAGAAATATTTAGTTCCAATACTCAAAAGGTGGGGAGTTAGACAATGCAGACCAGCCTTATTAAGAATGCAAATGCTGGAAGATGATTTTACTATGTTTGCAATATCAACGTTTTTTAAAAATATGTTGAGATATCGAGCATCAATGAATTGATCGTAGCTCCTTTTTATCTCGTAATGACTGTTTTTATCCATTGAAATATGTATTTGTGCTTTTATGGATTCTTATACATGAACTCGAATAAAGCTATTTTTGAATTTGAATTTACATCAGGGTTCCATCAATATTTTGGCACAAACCCAATGCGAAATTTTAGCTTGTTAAATTATTGATATGCGCTTAAATGTACTCACGATAGACCTGCTAAACATATGTGAGATCATGGGTTGTAATGCCACTTCCTGTGACGCCAGGTGCGATGAAACAGGCCACGTTGTCACTTCCTGTGATGTCACTCATGGTGATGTCACACCCATTCTGCCTAACTAGGTGAGTCCCCTCAATTCTTTTTTTAGGTTTTGAGCCCTGCCTGGTCTCAGCAGTAGTCAAGAAATTGACTGCCAACGGACCTGATTGGCACTTAAATTAAACCAAGGGGTACGGGTAAAGCCAGAACTTCAGTGATTTAAAGTAAAGGCCACAGATACCGAAGGTAATCCTGACCCAAGGTAGCAGGCCCGGGCTCCGCAGTCAATAAAACTAGAACACAGGACATGCAATACTGGAAGCAGACAGAAATCCTTCTGCCATTAAATGGAGTGCTGCTTTTTGCATATGGTCAGGACAAAACCAGAACGCTGTTATTACTATTGAGGGATCAAAGGACTAGCATGCATCAGGTAGCACCAAAACACCACCGTCAGAAAAGCGGAGGATTCAAGACACTTGTAGAACTCTGGGGTCACACACTAGTAGCAACAGGTGAGTATTCCATTGTCATTTAAATGGGAGTGGCCAGAAACTCACTGTCATTATAAAAGAGGCCCCATGAACTGCTGGCAGCAAGTAGGGATTAGGGACCTGTGAAATGTAAATTGTGTGCGTGCGCCCCGCAAATGTATTGTCCTTCTAACCTTCACTTGATGGCCCAGTTTACTTCTCTCTCTCAGTCCTGAAGTGAACACGTACTTCTTGGTTTGAGCACTGAGCAAAACCAGAAGCAGACCAAAAGCCTATTTAAAGAACCAAATCCAAAACATACTTCCATTAGCGGCACCAAAGATAAAAAGTCTGACTTAATCCAGTGCGTAATTTAGTTTAAGAATCTTACTCCATTACTGAGAAAGATGCATACTTTTAAATTCGTGGGAGATACTTTAATAATCAGATCAGTTATAGATGTTCGTTCTAGAGGGGCAACACTGATAATATGTCTTCAGATTACCATTGAAACTGAAAACCGAAAACTGTGTCATGTCTATAGAGAGGAGACTAAACACAGAGTCCTGTCCTCTCCGTGACCCCATGTGCCTTTCAGTTCTGTGCCAGCTTCACAGCTGTTGTGAAGACTTTTTTATCTGCTTGTTAAATAAACAAGCAGATAAGAAAAGTCTTGATGACAGACACAAAGCAGGCCACCAAGTCCGACTCGGAGGTGAAAGGGCGTCTACAGAAAACCCTCATTTCCAATGGCAGGCCAACGTTTACCATAAATGGTGAGGCCAGCCAATGGAAAAGAGGGGCGGTGCTTAAAGCCCCCTTCTAAAATCTTCTTCATCACAAGTCTCGCAGAGCATTGCTGTGCAACGCTACGCAATATCTAACAAGCATTGGAAATGCAATAGGTCTCGCATTAGGAAAGTTTGAGCTATTGGTCTTATAAATGAAATTTTTTTATTTATGTGTTGTTTTTTAAAATAGCTACATTAATAGCTTTGTCATTTACAATGCCAATAGTTATCACTTTCGCAAATGTGACACCTATAGCATTTGTAATGCAAGATGTTTTGTATTTACGTGACTTAGATGTATTGATATTGCAAATAATAAAGGCTTTTAATTTTTTTAAATTATTAGGAGGATTTTCAATGGTGTAAGCTGTGCACTTTACGCGTGTAATAAAGAAAGAATGCAGAGAATCTGCTGTGACTTCCGTCATAGGGGGGAGGTGGAGAGGTGGAGGGGTGGGAGGGGTCCGAGTGGAGTAGAGAAGTTGTCGGGACCAACAGGAAAAGCGAAAGGAGGAGGGGAGGGGAAAAGAAGCTGCCAGGACTCCCATGAGTATTGAAGTAAAGCTGGGTCAAAAGCTGGCAGCCACGAGAGTTTGTGAACTGTAAAGGGCTGATCATAACTCTGACCTCAAGCGCATTGCCAGCACAGTAATTCAAGCAAGTACTGGCGCTCAGAAATGCGTGACAAAATATTTTGAGGGACTGCGATAACAAAACCTAATATGTATCAGTTTAAAACCTGATGACTGAGCCTTGGCAAGGTTGCAGTCTTACTGGGTGCACTTACCGCTGTATCCTGCTCCACTCACGGACCTTCAACATGCCGGTATGCTGAACTATGAGGAAGTGAAGCTTATTGTACTCATTAAAGTGAACTGTGAGCAACAAGCGAGATGTGCAGGATAATTCAGTGCCAACTAAGAGCAGCGTGTTCTGCGGTGGTGGAGCTGCATTTCATTTTGCAGTAGCAGGAGGAATGTACACAAAGCAGCCATGCCCTTCCCCCTCAGCACCCGTGAGGAAAGACAATAATATAAAGCTGGACGTCCCTGAAGCGGGCGCTGTGTTGTTACTATAAAATCCGCACAGTGTCCAAAAGTATATAAATAAACACATTTTGTACAATTTAAACACAAACAGGAGCGGAAACTCAGGAAGTGATATCATTGCCTGTTAATGCAACGCTAATGATTTTTTCTGGAATCCCACAAAGAGCTCTAATTAATTAACAAATGAAAGGAACAATGTATTCCGCCGGGAGAGAGAGGGGAGGTGCTGGCGGCTGGGGAGGGGGAGGAGAAATGCGAGCCTGGCTGTAGAGCTCTAATTAATTAACAAACGAAAGTGTCCGAAAGGAACCATGTATTCCGCCGGGAGATAGAGGGGAGGTGCTGGCGGCTTGGGAGGGGGAGGAGATAAGTGCTGGCAGGAGGCTGTCACTTCTTTAAGGTAGCTGGCAAAGTCTAAGTGTCCGAAAGGAACCATGTATTCCGCCGGGAGAGAGAGGGGAGGTGTTGGCGGCTGGGGAGGGGGAGGAGAAATGCGAGCCTGGCTGTGTGCGGGGAGGTGCTGGCGGCTGGGGAGGGGGAGGAGAAATGCGAGCCTGGCTGTGTAGGGGAGGTGCTGGCGGCTGGGGAGGGGGAGGAGAAATGCGAGCCTGGTTGTGTGCGGGGAGAGAGAGGGGAGGTGCTTGCGGCACCAAGCTGGGGAACAGATGGTGAAGACTGGCGATTTGATGCTGTGCACGCGCATTTTAACTCATTGCGCTTGCGCATTGAGCTAAAAGCGCACATGCACTGCATCAAATCGCCAGTAAATCGCCAGCTAGTTAAACCTTGTTTAAGCCCCTATAGTCTCGCTCCGCTCAATGCACATGCGCATTGACAGGCGAGACCTAAAAAGGGACAAAGTCCATAACTGCAGTGCAATAAATGTGAACGCACAGCCAGACTTAACAACAGATAAATACCTCAGATCTCACACCCAGGCAAAGGCCAAATTAAGACCTGCCCGCCCATAATTTATTGATGCTGCTTAAAAATTACCCAACTTCCACACAAGTTTGAACATCCCGAAGCATAAAAAGAAATTGCATGGCAGGCCTTACTTGATCACATTTTAAAAACTTTCAGATCGGTATTAAAAGTTTTCTCCTAGGAAAAGTGTAAAAAGTCATTCACAGGGAACAAGGGTACCAGGGGTGGCCCCAGTCGTTAGGAAAATGAATTAATGGCAAATAAAGATTAATTCTGACCTTGGTTAAAAGCTGGCGATAATGCACATTGTTTACCCAAGTTAAAAACAGCTTGATTGATGATACAATTTTAGTCAGACAGTTGGCACGAACAGCAGGTTTCTGTAATTCAATTCCTTCCGTCAGCGATAATACAAGTTAAGAAATTCTGTTTGGCCCATGTGTAATCAGCTTCAACAATTCTTTTAGGTTTAGGAGAACAAATTTGGACTGCTCAAACCTATGAGTTTGGTCTTAATATACCTCAGCCAGGGGATGCCTCTCATGTTATCCTGGCAAAGGTAGTCCCTGATGATCAGTCTGTTCAGGGTTGGCTCACTCCTATGCCAAATAAAGATCCCCTGTAACAATGGCCTATGTTTGATAATGTCCAAGATATAGCTGAGGCCCAATTCCCCATGAACAGCAGGGGTTAAGGTGCTTTGCGGGATGGCCAATATGTGCCTAGCAAACTTGTTCTCTTCAACCTGGATGGCACTGCAATCCCGGGACACCTCCAGCATCACTGCCATAACATGTAGCGGACATTTGGCTTTATAGGTGTGAAGCAGGGTCTTTATTGGTTTCCTGCCCACCCAGGCACTGAAATCCACAACCAACCCACAATAACGAGGTAGCATGAGTCTTTTCAAAAAATTTTAAGAGCCCCAAGTGTTCCTATCATCAAGGAGAATGCCCAAGTAGTTAAATGTGTGTACTTGAGTGATTTTTTTATTCCAAAAATGGGCTTTCGATTTAGCAGGTTTAACACCAGTTACAAAAACAAAAGATGTCATATTATTTTTATCGAGAGCTTTAAGCTGGCCATAAAATCACAGTCAAGTAGCAGTTGAAGCCTTAATGCTGTCATAGACATGAGGACAGCATCATCTGGCAATAAAATGACTGGTAATGGTGGGTGCTTGCACAAGGGGCATCGTATTGTTTTCTCAACAACACGTCCTCTAGGTCATTAATATAGATGGAAAATTAAAAGGGGGCCAGGATGCACCCATGCCTGAGTAATGGGAAAGCGTTTGGTTCATGAACCATCCTCCTTGAATCTTATCGATGCAGAACATGTCCCTGTGTGTGAAGAATCTACATATTGCTATCTTGAGACTCAATAAATGAGAAACTGATGGCAAATATGTATAACATTTAAAAGTATACATATTAAAGATCTGCAGGTCTGGAGCAACAAATGTGTAAACATTGGTAGTACATGGGATATACTTTTCAGTCATTCTATCTGGGGACAAGAGGAGGAAAAAGAATAAGCACTACAAATGGAATATTATTGGAAAGATCAAAAACACAAGCACCTGCCACCAATAGGCTGAAAGAAAAAACCGACTTGTAAGGATGTACGACAACAGAGTAGAACATACAGTAACAGTGTTGCCAAAGTACTGGTAAGTAAAACAGAAAAGGATAATTTTATGTCAAGGCAAGGAGGCCAATATTATGCTTAGTCCCTTTATTACCCCTGATACACAGCAGCAATAAAATAAATAAAATTATAACATTAAACATTCTGAAACTTCTTGGAACATGCATATAACCCTGGAACCTGCAGCCATCTTCGCTCTTTGTTGCTGCTCACACACAGATAAGACCAATCGTAGAGTCTGTCTTACTAATGTGTATGAGAGTGGCTTAATTTAGATATTTTTGAGCTCGGTGTTTGTTGGAAGAGAGTTTGAGACATTCAAAACCATTGCAAGTGCTTGAAAGATTTACTTACAGGTAATTAAGAATTTACAATTGAAGTTAAGGCTTTAATGTTTAAAACCTGAGAAAAACTGATTGATTTAAACTTGGTGGAGTAGGTGCTTGCTTACTGTTATGTTATGTTATGTTAAAGTGTGCTTATAAAGCGCTCTGTCACCGTGGGTTTCCTGACATGCTGCTAATCATTTTTAATTAGTTAGACATGAGCACAGATTGGGGCCACATCATGTCAAGCGAGAGGAGTCCAGCTGAGCTAAGTACTGTTTATTAAGTTAAAGGAAGAGTTTTGAGAACGGTTATGCAGGTGCGGCAGCATGCAGGATTTGTAGGTGGAATTAGTCTCAGGAAAGAATTTATGGTGATTTCAGCTGTGTTTACAGAAGCACGGAGGCACGCAGTATAACAGTATTTCAATTTGAGGAAAAACTCATGTGCACGATTACATTGATGGGTCCGGGCATGGGGTGTGAGGTGTGTCGAACGTAGTTTATTGTGTGCACCCAGGAAAGAGCACGAGCTGTGGCATGTTGTGCGACTCATGCTGGATTTGAGTGAGAAGGAAATTTAGGCTTGTTACGCTGCTGTATGCGTTTGGCGGCCATTTTGATCAGTTGGGTTGATGTAATAGAAAATGCAGTATTTCAAATGTGCCATATTTTGGGCATAGAACAATCGGGTAGGGAATGGCAGTTGCATAACTAATGTTGACCAGCTGTTAGGAAGCTTCATAGGAGAGAGAAGCCGGTGTTAATTTGTTAGCAGAGAATAGCATTTTACTCAAAATTGGAGAAATCGTTATGGAGTCAGTAGAGGACCAGGCACTTGATGTTAAGGCCAAAGGTTATGTAGATACATTTTGGAGAGATTTAGCTGAAAGAATGGACAAAAAAATTGCTGGCTATGCGGAAAGGCTCATAGTAAAAGGGGAGCCACTAGGAATGTGGGAGATGATGAAAAGTATTGGTCAGTGAAGGAATTAGGATAAGGGTCTGAATGGATACGAAGATAGACTCTTGGACATATTAGACCCTCTGACAAAGGTATTCGACATGTGAGAGTGGGGTCACATAGGTAATACAGGAGTAGCTGTTGTGGAAATGCACCAGTGGGTCCAGAGGGCTATATGGTTGGCAATGCGAATGCCGCACTCTGCATAGAGTGGAGAAAAAGCATACTAATGAAGATTGACCCAAGGTTGGCCGAGTTGGACACTAAAGAGTTTGGGGTAGAAAGCAATGGTATGCTATTTGGTGAGGAATTTGTGAGGGAGATGTCCAGGTATGTGGGCACATTTAAGTCCTTGCAAAAGGTACAGAAGGACATCAGAAAGGTTGTGTGAGGGGCAGGGAGAATGCAGGGGTCGATTTGTTGGCAATGTACAAGTCATCACTCGCTTGTGGGTCATTCAAACGAAGATTTAGACTCTATGGTTATGGGTACAAGGCAGAGCAGGGTTGTTTTTATCCAAAAAAAAAGAGGTTAAGGCCACATGGAAGTTGAAGTGAGAGGAGATCAAGAGGAGGAGCAGGAATCTTTAAAATGAGATCCTATATGTGTCCATGTAGAACTGGACGGCAGACTAGCTCAGTTTGTGTTGCGGTCAATGGAAATGACAAAAGATCTCTGGGTGTTGAGGACAGTGCAGGGGTATCAGATAGATTATGTAGGGACACCAGTGCAGAACAGGTGTCTGAGAATAGTAGTTTTCAAGAGATCATGACGAGTTATTAACTCCGGAAGTGGAGGCACATCGAAAGTGGCCATAGAGAGAGCAAAGGATTGTCTAGGGTGTTTTGTAAGCAACATCTTTCTAGTAGAGAAAAAGGACAAAAGAATGAGGCCAGCCATAAATATGAGAGAACTGAATGATTGGGTAGATTACAATCACTTAAAAATGGAGGGCAGTGGCGGCTCCTCCACTATGGCAGAGGAGCGTCTCCCCACTCCTTTCAAGCAGTGTGAGAAGCAGAAACATAAAATGATAATAACTTTCAGTTATAATCATTTTGTGTTTGTGCTGCTTTGCGGGAGGGCAGGAAGGCTGTCCTGCTCTGAGACAAGGGCACGAAAGGAGTTATTTGTCCACTCCTAATTATGCAATGACTGTTTGGTTGGCCCTCTTGGGCCACCCAAACCACTCATGCGCATTTTCCCCATTCTCCATGCAGGCTGAATTACAACCTGCCTGGAGAGCATGCCCAGGCTTGCATTCCCTGGCATCCAACCAGGATGCTCAGACCAATCACAATGCTGCACTGCAACATTGTGATTGGTCAGGGAGCCTGGGTGCTTACCGATCACAATGCTGCATTACATCATTATGATTGGTCAGTGGGGCCGGCTTCCTGTTCCTCGAGTTTCAGGAGAGCAGGAGCAGCAACGCGAGACAGCAGCAAGTTAATTTTTTTTTGTTTATTTTGTGCACTCCCTCCTGCATTCATGCCACCCTCTTCCCCGCATGACCCCCCCAAGCCCCCCGTGTATACCATCCCACCCATGAGCCATGCCGGCCGCCGCTGATGGAGAGTATAGATATGTTGAGTGACCTTTAGAGGAAAGCGGACTGGTTGTCATGGTTTGATTTGAAGGATGCATGATGATTCTGGAATGCACGGTACACAGGGTCTACCTTCAATTTCATTGGAAAGAGATGCGTTGGAGGTTCAAGAGCCTACTGTGCGGCTTGACCTCAGCTCTTTTGTGTTTTAGAAAGGTCATGAGGCAGTGATGCTATGGTTGAAGTTGAGGGGATTATGTCTGATAGCTTATCTGGATGATGTACTGATTATTGCGTAGACGAGGGAGTTGGCATTGGAGAAGACAGAGTTGGCGGTGAGGACTCTGGAGGATTAAGGTTTTGTGGTAAACAAAGAAAAGCTGTGTTTAGTGCCTGGACAGGAGATACATTTTTTAGGTTTTCAGATACAGGCCTTGGAAGCTGTGTTGAAATTGCCAATGGAGAAGATGAAAAAGATTTGCAGAGAATTGAAGAAAGTGGAGCGGTCAGAATGGATCATCTTACAGCAGTTAGCAAGGTTGTTGGGTTTGGTGTCGGTGGTGATTTATCTGGCACACCTCCATTACAGAGTGGTTCACAGTTTGAAATACCATCATTGGCATATGGGAGCGAAAACTTCAAAGAATGTGAGGTTAAATCAGGAAGCAGTGCAAGAGGAGAACTGGTGGATGATGAGTATGGAAGCTTGGCATGGCAAGGCAATTTTTGGAGAGTTCAGGAAGTGGTGATCGAGTCAGATGAAAAAGACTTGAAGGATGGGGTGCCAGGTGTGATTCTGTCAACAGGGGGACGTTGGTCAGTCAATGAGAGTGGGATGCATATCAATTGCCTAGAGTTGCTGGCAGGATCGTTCACAATGAAGAGTTTTGTAAGGGGGTCAGGTGAAGTGTTTTGTGTTGAAGACCGACAATGTTTCGGTGTTAAGCTATGTCAACACGTTGGGGGTACCTAAGTGGAGAGGGTTGGCGGGAATGGCAAAGCAATTTTCAAGTTATTATCTAGACTGTGAGATCATGGTTCAGGCACAGCATATTCTAGGGAAGAGCAATGTGGAAGCAGATTGGAACCCAATGAATTTGAGAAATTTGAGCAATTGACGGTTGGACAGGGATGTATTTTTGAGTTTGAGCGGGAGATGGGATCCACTGGAAGTGGTTCCGTATGTGGACAGGTTGAATGTGCAGATTCAGATGTTTTACAGTTTGAGAACATATCTGGAGCAGTGGATGTATTTCTTCAGATATTTGGAGAAGCAAGGCTTTATGTTTTGAAGGGGGTAATGAGTGTGTTTGGTGTCAAATCCAGATGTCCTTAGGTTCAATCCTTCATTATATAATCAGAGTCAGAAGTCCTTATTTTGTAGAAAGGTTGCTCTTTATTTTTTTGATAAAAACATGAACAGCCGACACGTGTTTCGCCCCTGTGGCGAATTGCGCCAGGGCTTTTTCAAGGCTGTAGAAAAATCATAAATACGTGTGTGAGTGCAAATAGTTTAAAAAAGAGATAGCCTTTGACCCCAATCCACGTGCGTAGGATTGAAAAGAGAAAGCACGAGTGGTGCAAGATTGGAAGACGTTTAATGTGATTGCTGATTTGTGATCAGTGGATAGAAAAAGTCCAGGTGATGAATTTTGATAAAGTCAAAAAAGATAAGTGCATAAGAACAATAGCCATTAACCTCAGTGATTTTGGATGCATTAATGTTTTGAGAGTTTTTATATATAAGATTCTTATAGATGAGAGTCAGATTTTTACCAGTGGAAGAGTTTCAGCAAAATCCACAGAAAGTTTAAACCGAGAGGAAAGTGTCGTTTCAAAGGTGATCAAATTAGCATGCCAAGAAAATAGAAGGCGAGAGAAAGGACTTTGCAATTACTGTTGCATACCTATTTACAGTATATATTATTCTTTACAGTTCATCATCATTTAGTGCAGATATCAGAATATGAATCCGGTCTTCAATCTGTTGAGATAACATTTTACGCTTTTTTAAAAAAAATTAGATTTGTTTTATCAGCTATGTTCATTAAGCTACATCTAGACATGTTTCTTTCACTCATCATGAGATAACATTTTGCATTTTTTTTAAATTGAATTTGTATTATCCGCTATGCTCTTTAAGTTACCTCTAGACATATTTCTTTCACTCATCATGACATTGACATTAGATATTGCAGCGTCTTCACAGAATTCACAGTTTGTATTCTTGAGTCTATGCATGTATACTACAGGTTTTATTAAGGCACAGTGCATGTAAGTGTTTTGATTTTTAGTCTACATGAAAGATTTAAATAAAATGGGTCGTCTATTGTTAAATGTTTGGGTTGATAGTACATAGTCAGAAAAAGACAATGTGGTTTGGGTTATTTTTGATAAACTACTCTGGAAAGGGTGTATATAGTCTAACGTGGCGAAGGCAATTCATCACGTTCAAAAGCTGTTATGATAGCGAAGTTTATTGGGCTCTCTGCGTGTAACCTTTCTCGGGAGACTGCAAGGTCCGGTATTTGTATAGGATATGATGTCACTAACATGGCAAATTTAAAGCAGGGATACTGGCAAAGTTTTACGAGGCCAGCTTGTAGTCTATAATCTTGCAGACTGATAGTCCGACAGTATATGCCTGGGAAAGGTGGTCCGACATCAGTGTGACATGTGGTGTCACTACCCCAGCGGGTTAGAAGCTAAGGAGCTAACAAGTTTTAAAAACGTTCAGCAGGGACCATTGCGGTAGCGCGGACACAACAAAGTTTCAGCAAGGTCGACATAATGGTCCGATAGAGCCCATTGCGGTAGCACGGGCACACCGAAGTTTTAGCAGGCAGCGGAATAGTGCATTACAAGCGAGATATACTACTTACTAATGAGGGTAGAATCCCTGAAGTCTTTCGTCACGAGTATACTGGTTTAATTCCTCCGCTGTACCGATCTGTATGTCTCTAGGTACTGCCTTTTTTAAACCGGCAGGGAAGGTAATGACCCGGAAGGGAAGGGTCCGTGTTTCGGTGCGTCGGAAAGTTTTATTTGCATTGTTTCTTCTGTTCTGTAGCGGTGGAAAACTGAGTTTGTGGACTAGTTTTAATAAACTCGGCTTCTTTAATGGGTGTTCATGTAATTTTTATTTTATGTGATTTTATTGTTTTTGCGTTAATTCGCGTGAGAGGGCTATCGTCTATTGGCCAGGGGATGAGAAACATGCTGACGTATTTTGGTGATGATAGAAGACGGACTTGTATAGGCGACATATATTATTAGGCAACGCCATTTTGGAGTAGTATTTACTCAATTAATTGTTAATGGTGGTAGACTAGGAAAGACATCCGTAAAATAGCGTGATGTTGCAGTCATTATGAATAAAGAGGGGGGGGAAAAAAGTTTACAGAAAGGAAGTATTGCAAATTGATGATATCTGGGGGAATATACGATATTTGTAATTAAGTGATCTACGTATTGTGAAAAAGACAAGTGAATGCGGGATAACCCACTCGAAGTCCTCTGGAAATGTGCCTTTAAGCGGTGTATGTCAGTTAAAGCATTTTGGACATCACAGAATTTCATTCTTACATATATGGTTCTGATCAGTCTATAGCAGGAACCCTAGATGTATAAGTGACATTGAGGCAGAACTATTGTCCACAGTTTCACGAGTCTGACACTTACAGTATGTTTCGGTGAAATTTGAAGCGCAGTTATTTACATCAGTAGACAGTTCGCCATCTTGGCGTACCTGTGTCGCGATCTGATTTTCAGATACAGTTTACTCCAACCAATGGTGCCATTCATATTCTTGGTTTAGGCCCCTTTCCACTGTATCCATTTTGATGATTAGTGAACTTTCTTCTCTACGCAGGATGCGGTCCACATCGCCACCACGTTTTGGTGTTTTTACTCTTTTAATGCCTACAAAAGAAAATGTCAAGTTATGTTCATGGTGTTGCAGGTAGTGTTCCACTAGTGATTGTCTCGTGTCTGTTTTGTGGATGTTCCGGTAATGTTCCTGAATGCGAATTTTGAGGGGTCTCCTTGAGCTACCAATGTAGTTTTTGCCACACGGGCAGGTGATGAGATAAATCGTATTGGTGCTCTCGCAATTAATGAAGTCTCTAATTGTGTATCTCTGTCCATTTATGTTGACTTCTTTTGTCTTGGAATTGCCAAGTTTACAGATTGAACAGTTTGTGCAGGTATAGAAGCCTGTGGTTTGTGGTGGGAAGTTCCTGGGTTTGGTCTTTGTTTCAAAGAAAGAGGGACAAAGGATGTCGCGTAGGTTCCTGCTTCTAGAAAAGCCTAGTTGTGGCTTGTTTGTTAGAGAGTCTGATAAGGTGGGGTTATCTCTCAGTAAATGCCAGTGTCTATTTAAGATTTTTCGAATTGTATATTGTCCACTGTGGTATTCAGTATTGAAACAAATGGTTGGTCTTTTCTCTTTAGAGATATTGCTGTGAAGTAAAGATTGTCTGTCAATTTTTAGGATTTTCTCTTGTGCTTTGAGTAGTGATTGTTCATTGTAGCCTCTATGTTTGAGTCGTTGAGTTATTTCCTCAGAATGGCTTTGGTATTCTTTGGCTGCACTACAGTTTAGACGGGCCCGTCTATATTCACCTCCTGGAATGTTAGCGATTGTATGCGAGGGGTGACTACTGGAGGCATGGAGAATTGAGTTTACAGATGTTGGTTAACTGTGTATTTTTGTCTGTAATTGCTGATCCGAGACATAAATGGTTAGATCCAAAAAGTCTATTTCCGTTCTTGAAATGTTGTATGTGATTTCAATGCCCCATCTGTTGGGTACTAGGGTTTTGATGAAAGTTCTTAATTTCTGTTCATTTCCCTGCCAGATTAGGAGAATATCATCTATGTAGCGACCCCACATAATTATATTCTCAATGACATCATCAGGTCTTTCTTGCCAAAGCCAGTGTTCTTCGACTGCTCCCATCAGGAGGCAGGCGTAGGTTGGGGCAAATTTGGCCCCCATTGCGGTCCCTTGCAATTGGGCATAGTACTTGCCATTGAAGAGGAAATAATTGTTGAAAAGACAAAATTCCAATAAGTCTAAGACCATTTTGTTTCGTGCAGTTAGATGAACTGATCTCGTCTGTAGGTATTTCCTCACTGCGGCTAGGCCATCAGCGTGTTTAATTGAGGTGTACAAACTACAGATGTCAATTGTTATGAGAAGATAATCTTCTTGCCATGATATGTTTTCTAGTTTTTGTAGAACATCCTTGGTGTCTTTAAGGAAAGATGGTAATGCTTTCATCAGAGGTTGTAATTCTGCATCGATGAATGCTCCTACATTTGAACAGATGGAATCTATGCCTGCAATTATTGGTCGCCCTTTTGGTATTCTTCCTGGCTTGTGCACTTTAGGCAGCAGGTATAGTGTTGGTGTGATTGGGTTTTTAATGAAAAGTAGATTTTTTTCTTCTATACTCAGCACGCCTTTTTCGTACCAAATGTCCAGTAGAATGCTTAATTTGTCCTGGATATGTTGGGTGGGGTTGTGATCCAACAGTTGGTAGCATGTTTTGTCCTCCAGTTGTCTTTGGGCTTCCAGTAGGTAATCCGAGGTGTTTAAGAGGACAACGTTCCCTCCTTTATCTGCTTCTTTGATCGTTAACTTGTCATTACATCTCAATTCCTTTAGTGCAGCTCTTTCTTTTGCAGAGGTGTTGTTGGAGGTATATTTCTGTTTTGCTTTGTATTTCTGGAATTCCTTATCTAGATCTTCAGATACTCTTTTTGAGAACATGTCAATGGAGTTTCCGGCTGGCAGTGAGGGGGTAAATTTAGTTTTTTTCTTCAATATACTTGGTTTTGAGTGGTAGATGTCAATGCCCAACTCTTCTGCCGTTGTTTTCAGAAGTTCTAAATGGTCTGGGTCAGTATCTGTCGCAAGGTGTAATAACAGGTTGCTGTTTTCAAGATCCTGTGCTGACATGTCACTTGTTTGTTGACTAGTGTGGATGGTATTCTGTCGTTTTGAATTATCATTAAAAAATGATTGGAGCTTGAGTTTTCTTACGAATTTGAAAAGATCGACCTTTGTTTTGACCAAATCCCATTGTGCCGTTGGGCAGAACGAGAGACCTTTATTGAGAATTTTATTGTGTGTCTCTGATAGGACCTCTGTTGATAAGTTTAGAACCAAGTTGTTAGTTAGGTTTTTGTTATGTGCTGTTCCTTCATCCTTGCTCTTGTTTGTACACCTGCTGTATTTGGTTTTGGTGCCCCTAGATTTGGTGGTCGTTGTCGGTTCCCCTGTACATTCCCCAGTCGATGTCGTTGCACTTCCTCCCGAAAATTTACCTGTGGGCGGGGATTACTTGTTATTGTAAGGTCTTCCACTGATCCGGCCTCAGATGAACTTGGAGTTTGAATCGGGGTATTGGTGTTGCTGTTGGTTGTCGTGGTGTTGATATTGTCATACTTTTGAGCAAATGTATAGACTCTTCCCTGTTGGTAATCATTTAGGTCGCGTCTGAATTTGCGGTTTTTCCTCTGTATGATATCTTCTTCATATTCATCCAGGAATTTGTTCAGGATGTCGTAGTTCTTTATGGTGATTTCTCCCCAATTGGCCTCTTCAATTCTTTTAGATAGTGTGTCCACTTCTTTTTTTATTTGTTTCATATTCCTCCTGTGCAATGTCAATGAGTTGTCTTATCATGTTATTGGATGCTGTACGGAGATTTTCTTCCCATAATTGTAGTTTTTCTGGTGATGTAGTTTCTATTGGCGGGAAGATGAGGATGCGGAGAACTCGTGGAATAAGATTGTGTTCCAGGTATTTTTTGAGCGATGCTCCTTCCCACCATTTCGAGGTCTCTTTCCTCGCCGCTCTTTCTAATGCCTGAAAGGTGCTTTTTGCTGACGTCAAATTGGTTGTACTGGGTGTTTTGTTCATTGCGGCTCCGGTTGGGTCAAAGGCTTCTGCTAGTCTGTTATTGCGTCTATCCCGGCGATTGCCGTATGATGACATTGTGATCGTTATTTTAGTCTTTTTAACCAAATTGGTTTCTATTTTTTCAGAACTCTGGTTACATGCATTGATCTGATAGGATGCATGTAACCAGAGTTCTGAAAAAATAGAAACCAAAACACCCAGTACAACCAATTTGACGTCAGCAAAAAGCACCTTTCAGGCATTAGAAAGAGCGGCAAGGAAAGAGACCTCGAAATGGTGGGAAGGAGCATCGCTCAAAAAATACCTGGAACACAATCCTATTCCACGAGGTCTCCGCATCCTCATCTTCCCGCCAATAGAAACTACATCACCAGAAAAACTACAATTATGGGAAGAAAATCTCCGTACAGCATCCAATAACATGATAAGACAACTCATTGACATTGCACAGGAGGAATATGAAACAAATAAAAAAGAAGTGGACACACTATCTAAAAGAATTGAAGAGGCCAATTGGGGAGAAATCACCATAAAGAACTACGACATCCTGAACAAATTCCTGGATGAATATGAAGAAGATATCATACAGAGGAAAAACCGCAAATTCAGACGCGACCTAAATGATTACCAACAGGGAAGAGTCTATACATTTGCTCAAAAGTATGACAATATCAACACCACGACAACCAACAGCAACACCAATACCCCGATTCAAACTCCAAGTTCATCTGAGGCCGGATCAGTGGAAGACCTTACAATAACAAGTAATCCCCGCCCACAGGTACATTTTTGGGAGGAAGTGCAACGACATCGACTAGGGAATGTACAGGAGAACCGACAACGACCCCCAAATCTAGGGACACCAAAACCAAATACAGCAGGTGTACAAACAAGAGCAAGGATGAAGGAACAGCACATAACAAAAACCTAACTAACAACTTGGTTCTAAACTTATCAACAGAGGTCCTATCAGAGACACACAATAAAATTCTCAATAAAGGTCTCTCGTTCTGCCCAACGGCACAATGGGATTTGGTCAAAACAAAGGTCGATCTTTTCAAATTCGTAAGAAAACTCAAGCTCCAATCATTTTTTAATGATAATTCAAAACAACAGAATACCATCCACACTAGTCAACAAACAAGTGACATGTCAGCACAGGATCTTGAAAACAGCAACCTGTTATTACACCTTGCGACAGATACTGACCCAGACCATTTAGAACTTCTGACAACAACGGCAGAAGAGTTGGGCATTGACATCTACCACTCAAAACCAAGTATATTGAAGAAAAAAACTAAATTTACTCCCTCACTGCCAGCCGGAAACTCCATTGACATGTTCTCAAAAAGAGTATCTGAAGATCTAGATAAGGAATTCCAGAAATACAAAGCAAAACAGAAATATACCTCCAACAACACCTCTGCAAAAGAAAGAGCTGCACTAAAGGAATTGAGATGTAATGACAAGTTAACGATCAAAGAAGCAGATAAAGGAGGGAACGTTGTCCTCTTAAACACCTCGGATTACCTACTGGAAGCCCAAAGACAACTGGAGGACAAAACATGCTACCAACTGTTGGATCACAACCCCACCCGACATATCCAAGACAAATTAAGCATTCTACTGGACATTTGGTACGAAAAAGGCGTGCTGAGTATAGAAGAAAAAAATCTACTTTTCATTAAAAACCCAATCACACCAACACTATACCTGCTGCCTAAAGTGCACAAGCCAGGAAGAATACCAAAAGGGCGACCAATAATTGCAGGCATAGATTCCATCTGTTCAAATGTAGGAGCATTCATCGATGCAGAATTACAACCTCTGATGAAAGCATTACCATCTTTCCTTAAAGACACCAAGGATGTTCTACAAAAACTAGAAAACATATCATGGCAAGAAGATTATCTTCTCATAACAATTGACATCTGTAGTTTGTACACCTCAATTAAACACGCTGATGGCCTAGCCGCAGCGAGGAAATACCTACAGACGAGATCAGTTCATCTAACTGCACGAAACAAAATGGTCTTAGACTTATTGGAATTTTGTCTTTTCAACAATTATTTCCTCTTCAATGGCAAGTACTATGCCCAATTGCAAGGGACCGCAATGGGGTCCAAATTTGCCCCACCCTACGCCTGCCTCCTGATGGGCGCAGTCGAAGAACACTGGCTTTGGCAAGAAAGACCTGATGATGTCATTGAGAATATAATTATGTGGGGTCGCTACATAGATGATATTCTCCTAATCTGGCAGGGAAATGAACAGAAATTAAGAACTTTCATCAAAACCCTAGTACCCAACAGATGGGGCATTGAAATCACATACAACATTTCAAGAACGGAAATAGACTTTTTGGATCTAACCATTTATGTCTCGGATCAGCAATTACAGACAAAAATACACAGGAAACCAACATATGTAAACTCAATTCTCCATGCCTCCAGTAGTCACCCCTCGCATACAATCGCTAACATTCCAGGAGGTGAATATAGACGGGCCCGTCTAAACTGTAGTGCAGCCAAAGAATACCAAAGCCATTCTGAGGAAATAACTCAACGACTCAAACATAGAGGCTACAATGAACAATCACTACTCAAAGCACAAGAGAAAATCCTAAAAATTGACAGACAATCTTTACTTCACAGCAATATCTCTAAAGAGAAAAGACCAACCATTCGTTTCAATACTGAATACCACAGTGGACAATATACAATTCGAAAAATCTTAAATAGACACTGGCATTTACTGAGAGATAACCCCACCTTATCAGACTCTCTAACAAACAAGCCACAACTAGGCTTTTCTAGAAGCAGGAACCTACGCGACATCCTTTGTCCCTCTTTCTTTGAAAAAAAGACCAAACCCAGGAACTTCCCACCACAAACCACAGGCTTCTATACCTGCACAAACTGTTCAATCTGTACACTTGGCAATTCCAAGACAAAAGAAGTCAACATAAATGGACAGAGATACACAATTAGAGACTTCATTAATTGCGAGAGCACCAATACGATTTATCTCATCACCTGCCCGTGTGGCAAAAACTACATTGGTAGCTCAAGGAGACCCCTCAAAATTCGCATTTAGGAACATTACCGGAACATCCACAAAACAGACACGAGACAATCACTAGTGGAACACTACCTGCAACACCATGAACATAACTTGACATTTTCTTTTGTAGGCATTAAAAGAGTAAAAACACCAAAACGTGGTGGCGATGTGGACCGCATCCTGCGTAGAGAAGAAAGTTCACTAATCATCAAAATGGATACAGTGGAAAGGGGCCTAAACCAAGAATATGAATGGCACCATTGGTTGGAGTAAACTGTATCTGAAAATCAGATCGCGACACAGGTACGCCAAGATGGCGAACTGTCTACTGATGTAAATAACTGTGCTTCAAATTTCACGGAAACATACTGTAAGTGTCAGACTCGTGAAACTGTGGACAATAGTTCTGCCTCAATGTCACTTATACATCTAGGGTTCCTGCTATAGACTGATCAGAACCATATATGTAAGAATGAAATTCTGTGATGTCCAAAATGCTTTAACTGACAAACACCGCTTAAAGGCACATTTCCAGAGGACTTCGAGTGGGTTATCCCGCATTCACTTGTCTTTTTCACAATACGTAGATCACTTAATTACAAATATCGTATATTCCCCCAGATATCATCAATTTGCAATACTTCCTTTTGTAAACTCCCCCCCCCCATTATTCATAATGACTGCAACATCACGCTATTTTACGGATGTCTTTCCTAGTCTACCACCATTAAGGATTAATTGAGTAAATACTACTCCAAAATGGCGTTGCCTAATAATATATGTCGCCTATACAAGTCCGTCTTCTATCATCACCAAAATACGTCAGCATGTTTCTCATCCCCTGGCCAATAGACGATAGCCCTCTCACGCGAATTAACGCAAAAACAATAAAATCACATAAAATAAAAATTACATGAACACCCATTAAAGAAGCCGAGTTTATTAAAACTAGTCCACAAACTCAGTTTTCCACCGCTACAGAACAGAAGAAACAATGCAAATAAAACTTTCCGACGCACCGAAACACGGACCCTTCCCTTCCGGGTCATTACCTTCCCTGCCGGTTTAAAAAAGGCAGTACCTAGAGACATACAGATCGGTACAGCGGAGGAATTAAACCAGTATACTCGTGACGAAAGACTTCAGGGATTCTACCCTCATTAGTAAGTAGTATATCTCGCTTGTAATGCACTATTCCGCTGCCTGCTAAAACTTCGGTGTGCCCGTGCTACCGCAATGGGCTCTATCGGACCATTATGTCGACCTTGCTGAAACTTTGTTGTGTCCGCGCTACCGCAATGGTCCCTGCTGAACCAGAAAGCCAGGGTTTTTAAAACTTGTTAGCTCCTTAGCTTCTAACCCGCTGGGGTAGTGACACCACATGTCACACTGATGTCGGACCACCTTTCCCAGGCATATACTGTCGGACTATCAGTCTGCAAGATTATAGACTACAAGCTGGCCTCGTAAAACTTTGCCAGTATCCCTGCTTTAAATTTGCCATGTTAGTGACATCATATCCTATACAAATACCGGACCTTGCAGTCTCCCGAGAAAGGTTACACGCAGAGAGCCCAATAAACTTCGCTATCATAACAGCTTTTGAACGTGATGAATTGCCTTCGCCACGTTAGACTATATACATCCTTTCCAGAGTAGTTTATCAAAAATAACCCAAACCACATTGTCTTTTTCTGACTATGTACTATCAACCCAAACATTTAACAATAGACGACCCATTTTATTTAAATCTTTCATGTAGACTAAAAATCAAAACACTTACATGCACTGTGCCTTAATAAAACCTGTAGTATACATGCATAGACTCAAGAATACAAAGTGTGAATTCTGTGAAGACGCTGCAATATCTAATGTCAATGTCATGATGAGTGAAAGAAACATGTCTAGAGGTAACTTAAAGAGCATAGCGGATAATACAAATTCAATTTTAAAAAAATGCGTAAATGTTATCTCATGATGAGTGAAAGAAACATGTCTAGATGTAGCTTAATGAACATAGCTGATAAAACAAATCCATTTTTTTTTAAAAAAAACGTAAAATGTTATCTCAACAGATTGAAGACCGGATTCATATTCTGATATCTGCACTAAATGATGATGAACTGTAAAGAATAATATATACTGTAAATAGGTATGCAACAGTAATTGCAAAGTCCTTTCTCTCGCCTTCTATTTTCTTGGCATGCTAATTTGATCACCTTTGAAACTACACTTTCCTCTTGGTTTAAACTTTCTGTGGATTTTGCTGAAACTCTTCCACTGGTAAAAATCTGACTCTCATCTCTAAGAATCTTATATATAAAAACTCTCAAAACATTAATGCATCCAAAATCACTGAGGTTAATGGCTATTGTTCTTATGCACTTATCTTTTTTGACTTTATCAAAATTCATCACCTGGACTTTTTCTATCCACTGATCACAAATCAGCAATCACATTAAACGTCATCCAATCTTGCACCACTCGCGCTTTCTCTTTTCAATCCTACGCACGTGGATTGGGGTCAAAGGCTATCTCTTTTTTAAACTATTTGCACTCACACACGTATTTATGATTTTTCTACAGCCTTGAAAAAGCCCTGGCGCAATTCGCCACAGGGGCGAAACACGTGTCGGCTGTTCATGTTTTTATCAAAAAAATAAAGAGCAACCTTTCTACAAAATAAGGACTTCTGACTCTGATTATATAATGAAGGATTGAACCTAAGGACATCTGGATTTGACACCAAACACACTCATTACCCCCTTCAAAACTTTATTGTTCAAAAACTCAAGAGGTCCAGAGTTTTTTTGAGTGTGCTCCCATCATAAAAACTGTGTGAAAACTGATATGGACTTGGATTTTCCTGTGGACCACCCCTTTTTATAGAAAAGCAAGGCTTTATGTGTTTCCTCCTTTTGCAAAGTTGCAGAGTTGTTGATAACACAATTGTGGCACTTGCAGGCATGGTTTCTGAATGTGACGAGTCTGTTAGATGATTTGGTGTTCTCACCTTGTTGTTCGTAATTGCTGGTAGATTTTCAGGGAGAATACCATGGACGGCTTGTTCTGATAGTATGGATGATTTCAGGAGAGTTTGGCAGGTTTTTAGAATATTGGAGGAAGCTTCAGAGCTTATCATCGAGTCATGGGCACCACGTACAATGATGACATACCGGGCAGCATGGAGGAGAGAAAATGGTTGGTGTAATGCAAGGGGTTTGGATTCCGTCTCAGCACCTGTAGTGGAGGTAGCAAATTACGTGACAGAGGATTTTAAGGAACGTATTTCCAATAGTTCCGTAAATATAAGAAGGTCAGCAATTTCAGCAGGTCATATTTTGGTAGATGGAGTACCAGTAGGACAACATGTGTTGGTGAGAAGGATAATTAAGAGTGTTTGTATGCAGGTTCAAAGGAAAGTGAAGTATTCTTCATTGTGGGATGTGGCACAGGTATTGAAGGAGGTTGAAAGATAGGGGAGTAATGTGTTCCTTACTTTGATGCACTGTCTATTCCTACACTGGCTAGATGGGTTAAAAAGGTAATGTGGAAGGCAGGAAATGGATGTGTCAGTTTGGTGCACATTCTTCTAGAGGGGCAGGGGCAATGGCAAGTAAGGCGTATATGGTAGACAGTAGTCTTAGTGGTATTATGAAGGCAGCAGGTTGATACAACGATATGTTTGAGAGATTTTACTTTAAACTTGTGGAGAATAATGTAGAGAATATTATGGATGGGCATTGAACATGCAAAATATTGGCCTCCCTGCCTAGACATAGAATGCAGATTTTCCACAGCTTTAATAGGTATAAAATCAAGATTTTATTGAAGACACAGTGGCTAATATTATCCTTCCCTTTTTCTACTTAGCTCTATTCATGTGTTTGAGTTTTGTTTCCCAGGACAAAATTAAGAAGGCATCTCTGCCCCTTTGCAGTGGTTAAAGGCAGAGGCAGATGATTTTGGCGGCCATGAAGAACAAAGTTCTAGATAGGTAAAAAAGTAAATTACGGGGATGTTTTTCACCTTGGGGTCCTGAGTGACATCATAGACAACTCGAGCTTCGCTCTTGTTCTTTATTTGACGTCACTAAGAACCCCTCTGTGAAAAACATCTGTGCAATTTACTGTTACACATTCTACATATTTATGAGCAAGTATTATAGAAAAATGCCTGGTCAGGCCCTTTGTATTGTTGAGATAAGGTGGCTCATGAGGAGGAGTGGGCGTAAAAATGGAATGCTCATGTTAAAGAATGTTACAACAGAATGCAAAACTATCACCGATATTTTAATGAGAATATTTTCAATGTAGAATTGAGTTTGGGGTACAATCCTAACAGGATATGCTGTTTGAATGTTGAAATAATGTTGCTAACAAGGTTTTGCTATCTAAAATATACAGAAAGCTCACTTCTGGTAATGCAACCTCTGGTCACTCCAGAAAACAGAAGAAGATCATAACATCATCCAGCTATGGGCAGGGGCGCAGCTTGGTCAGTAAGATTGGGGGGGTGTAAATTTCAGATTTCCCAACAATCACGCTGGCATAGCTTGTTAAAATACATTATATCAGAAACAGGACACAAGAGGAGCTTAAGAGGGACTGGAAAGTGAGAGAAATGTGTATTGTTAGGATTCCTCAAAAAACAATAGTTTTCAAACTAACCAAGTTACAATGTGAGAGGTGGAGAGAGAGACAGAGAGAGTGCGTGTAAGTTTTGTCAGTGCAGACATGTAAAATCCAGGGTGAAATATGACAAACACCTCACCATACCCAACTGAAAACACCTCTACCCAATTATTTACTAAAGAATACATTTTTAGGGGGATGTAACAACCCAAACATCCCCGTTAAGCTACGCCCCTGCCTATGGGGTTCTGTAAATAGCGGTAAGCAACTGCAGCACAGACAGATTATATGATGGAAGTAGAGTTCATTATCAGGAAGTTTATGGACAGAGGATAAGAGTGTAACATTCTAGAATAGCTAACAGGGTCAGACTAGCCTATAAGACAATCATGCAGTGCCTGGCAGGTGGGTCTGACCAAGTCAGTGTGTGGACCATTTTTGTTTACTGTTTTGGGCATGTTTTATCATCTGCTGGGACAGTTTTTACTGTTGACTTGCCTGATATTACAGAAAACATAGCCTGCAGCAAGCTCAAATAGGGGCAGCTCCTCCATTATGGCAGAGGAGCGTCGCCCCACTGCTGGAAGCAGCACATCAAAACGTAAAATAAAATGATAGTAAAGCAGCTTTATTATTTGCTTTGTTATAATTTTATTTTACCCATAGCCGAGTCTTGGAGGCGGGGCCATCAGCAGCAAGAGTGGTGGGAACTGCCGTCAGTGCACATGTCAGTTTGGACAGCTGTCTCAGGATGGCCAAACCAACATGTGCACTGACATCTCCCCAACCTGAGCTGCATTGCTGGGTAGAGATAAGAGCAGAGCCAGGTTTCCACTCCCCTTTGGAGAGGGAAACAAGCCCACTCAGGTCGTTTCCAGCTCGTTCCCAGCTCGTTCCCAGCTCATTCCCAGCTCTTCTTGAGAAGTGCTGGTATTAACCGTAGTGGAGTCTGGGAGCCTGTGCTCCTGACTACTGCAGGTCCTGGAGCAGCAGAGTACCGAGGCGAGGGAGCAGAGGATCACAGAGGCGGCGGCAATCAGCAGGAAGGTAAGCAGCCGCTACTGAGCTCTAATCCACAGTTTTCGATACCTTGAAAAACATTTATACAGCTAGTCTCTACAAGTTCAAAACTGCCCCACATTGCAAACATGGGCCACATTTTTAGCTGTCTTATTCGCTGTTGGGGTCACTCTTATTTTGGTGCCCACACATTTTTTGTCCCAGTCAGACCCTGACAGCTAAGAATTGAGTCAAGAAGATATCAAAAAACAAGGTACTGAAGCATAACAGTGTGGATGGGAACTCTCCGTTAATATTAACTAAAATGTATGCAGCAATGCTAATAATTGTCTATAAAAGATGAAAGACATTGGGATGTGCTACATTTAGATACTGTGCTTATAAAGCAGATTTCTGAGCAACCACTAATAACATACAAACTTCCCTAACTTTTAACAATTTTCTGAGCCCCAGGGATCCTATTCGATAAGACCAGATTCAAAGGGGTTACCAGAACCATTGAAGGGATGCTTCAGATGTGTTAAACATGTCTGCTGCAAGTAAGTCAATGATAACACAAAAACATTTGAAAATGTGAATCAAACTAAGTATTATTATATTCTGTCATTTATTAACTACAATACTATCAACTATGAATACCTTTGCTTCGACACCTAGTCAGGGGTAATAAGCATCACATAAATACAATTACAATTATTTGTGCATGTGATTTGCAATATATTGCGCCACAAGAACATTTCAGGAAATATGTAGGGAAGATAAGACAGCACTGAGAAAGGGTAAAGCTAAAGAGCTAATGTTTATCCATATTAATGAAACACACACAAAAGAAAAGAGGGGCTTTCCCCTTCAAATATAAATTTATAGAAATAGGTGTCTAAAAACCACATGCCTTCAATCTGCACATTTATGTTCAAAGTGGGTAACCCAATAAACCCTTGCGAGCTTGGGCAGAAAGTATGTTTTGAAAATTTGCTAGCAAGGGAATTTATTGAAGCATAAATTCCAGGTAATTGATCAATTTAAACCTTTATAATTGAAATCAATTTGATTAAATCAAAACCTGTTGTAAATCTATTTCGCCACTACATTTATTGGCATAATGGTCATTACTCATAGGAAAAGAAAGTGCTACACGGGGAATAGATTTACAAAAATTACACTTTATGTAAAGCTTTCATCATTAAGGGTACATTAATCATATCTTCAAAGAAGAAGAAAAAAGAAAACAAATCATCAATATACAATTGGACATGAAGTAAATAAATTGTTCTTAAAATCCAGTTGCGTTGTGATCCACTCTTTCGAAATATATAGCAGCAGATCTTGTTAATTAAACAAAGATCACGTTGTCCTGAATGAATCTGTTTAAAAAGATGTGGACTTTTAAGTCGACGTTTCGGCCTTTTTGTTGTCAAATCCTTAAGGCCATCTTCAGGACCTTCAATCTTTAAAACAACTATGAACCCCTTATTGTCCACTTGTTTTTATCCAAATGCCAAGATATATGAAGGATATGAGTCTTAGAACTTCCTTATTTTATTTGGACTCTGGCACATGAAGATCAGATCAGATGCTGCGTACTAAATCCGCTTCACCGATTTGGTATTTCAAACTCCTGCTTTAGAAAACCGAGTTTCATCCAGCCTGGCGTAGTCTCGCGAGGAAGTTGATCGACTTCCTCGCGAGACTACACCAGGCTGGATGAAACTCGGTTTTCTAAAGCAGGAGTTTGAAATACCAAATCGGTGAAGCGGATTTAGTACGCAGCATCTGATCTGATCTTCATGTGCCAGAGTCCAAATAAAATAAGGAAGTTCTAAGACGCATATCCTTCATATATCTTGGCATTTGGATAAAAACAAGTGGACAATAAGGGGTTCATAGTTGTTTTAAAGATTGAAGGTCCTGAAGATGGCCTTAAGGATTTGACAACAAAAAGGCCGAAACGTCGACTTAAAAGTCCACATCTTTTTAAACAGATTCATTCAGGACAACGTGATCTTTGTTTAATTAACAAGATCTGCTGCTATATATTTCGATAGAGTGGATCACAACGCAACTGGATTTTAAGAACAATTTATTTACTTCATGTCCAATTGTACATTGACGATTTGTTTTCTTTTTTCTTCTTCTTTGAAGATATGATTAATGTACCCTTAATGATGAAAGCTTTACATAAAGTGTAATTTTTTTAAATCTATTCCCCGTGTAGCACTTTCTTTTCCTATGAGTAATGACCATTAGGCCAATAAATGTAGTGGCGAAATAGATTTACAACAGGTTTTGATTTAATCAAATTGATTTCAATTATAAAGGTTTAAATTGATCAATTACCTGGAATTTATGCATCAATAAATTCCCTTGCTAGAAAATTTTCAAAACATTCAATCTGCACAAGCATTTTAGGAATCCATTTGATCTCTGTACTCACAGGGTTGAATATAGGGATATATGGAAAGAGACATCATGAAACTGAGTTGGTGATATTACCAAGTCCAGTTTTGGCTGTTTGTATAAATATGGATTAAGTTCTTCGCTATATCCTGGCTTAGAGAGCAACATGCACTCTATATACTGTGTATATATGTGTAATATTTCTTATGCACTCTGCACTTGACGCTTTTTGTTTTGCATTCTATCTTGCACAGACACTTTAATTGGGAGTAAAAATGCTACCACGCCCAGTTTTAGCTATATGTATAAGTATGTACAATATAAGTATGTGCAATACTATCAATGTACTCTACACTTTGCATTTTGCACTTTATCTTGCATAGGCACCTTAAAAGGGAGTAACATTTTTTTTAAAATGCACTTTATATTAGCCAGAATTGCTACCCTAATAGACCACTATGATGGCTTATGATAAAATTGATGATGCAGGATATGTAACCCACTTTTCTATGCATCTTAGTGGGTCTGGGGTGGGGTGGTGTTCTAAGGAATGGCCATCCATAACGATTGCACAGCGCAGTTAAAAAATGGACTGAGATGTGGGATGATTAGTAGGTACATCTACTTCTTAAATGCATAAAGATTTCATCTGCATTATCTCCCTAAATGCTAATGGCCTCAACAATAGGACTAAAGCTTGGACCATAGATAAATGCATACAAGGCCACACTCCTGATACCGTGTTAATTCAAAAGACTCACCATACAGGAAAAACAGAATCCATACACAGCATGTTTAGATATTGGGCAAGTGAACAATACTTTTCGTCAGCCAACGCTGCCCATAGGGGTATCGCTATCTTCATCAATAAATCATTCCCTTTTCAAACCACCTCATTTCAGACAGATAAAGAAGGGAGATGGGCTCTGATCTGGGGGCTAATCAATCAGTGTATATTAACGATAGCTTCAATATACGCACCCATAGTAGAGAATCCAGCACCACTATGAGATCTTTGTCATACACTGATACAGATTCCTGGGGCAGTAATAATAGGTGACAATTTTAATTTTCTACAAAATTCAGAAAATGATTCGTCCTCTGAGACCCGTAAGCAAAATAAGCCTTGAATAGCTAGGGTTTTGGCGGAATACATTGAGAAACAAGACCTGATTTACATCTGGCGGGCCAGTTACCCAAAAAAGAGAGTATTCCTTTTTTCCGCAAAATTTAAAACCGCAGCTCAGCTGGACTGTTCTTACTTCCTGCAATTTAAGATTAAATAAGTATATCCGTGTTCAGAATGGCTTTCCTGACCATGCATTGATAAAAATGAAGATAGCAGGATTTGTTAAACATAAAATACGTTTAGGACTAAAGCTCGGACCATAGATAAATGGATACAAGGCCACACTCCTGATACCGTGTTAATTCAAGAGACTCACCATACAGGAAAAACAGAATCCATACACAGCATGTTTAGATATTGGGCAAGTGAACAATACTTTTCGTCAGCCAACACTGCCCATAGGGGTATCGCTATCTTCATCAATAATCATTCCCTTTTCAAACCACCTCATTTCAGAAAGATAAAGAAGGGAGATGGGCTCTGATCTGGGGCTAATCAATCAGTGTAGATTAACGATAGCTTTAATAAACGCACCCATAGAAGAGAATCCAGCACCAGCATATTATAAAGCCATCTATTCTACGAGACAGGAGATTAATATTTTTAAACGTAAGGAGTTCCTAGAAGAGCTCACAGTCCTCAGAATACAGGTAAATGACGTAAGGGATATGTTGGCAGATATTACACTAAAAAAACAGAGGAAGTGGTGCAATCACTAGCTAATGGTAAAGTTTGTGGAGAAGATAGATTCCCACCTGAGTTATATAAAAACTTCTCTACAATATTAAACCCTGAATTGGTAATTTTAGCCAATTATAAACTGTGAGGGGAGAGGTTCTGCCCTCCTTTAAAACAACAGTAGTTGTCAATTTTTTAAAGGAAAATAAAGAGAAGGAGGATGTAAATTCATATAGACCAATAAGCCTTCTAAATACAGATTATAAGATCATAGCTAAACTACTAGCCAACAGAATGAGTAAGTGTACAGGGTAGGTCACACAACCAGACCAATGCAGATTTTTATGAGGGAGGCAGCTATCTTTTAATACCACCTTTTTATTTGAGGCCTTAGAATAATATAGTCATAATAAAATCCCAGCCCAAATTATGCCGCTAGATGCCGAGAAGACATTTGACTTTGTTTGCTGGGAAAGTCTTTTTTATATCCTAGCTACACTTGGATTCCCTGCCAGAATTATCAGCCTGAGGTTTTTGTAGAGGAGTATCAGTGCAAATAATTATTAATTCTAGCTGCATTGGCACATACAATGTGTACAGAGGGATATGGCAAGGCTGCCCACTGTCACCAATACTCTTTGCACTTTTTATCACGCCATTAGCAATTGCCATTCGTGCATGCAGCAATTCAACCTCTCCAATCCGTGGAATGTATGCAGTCGATATAGCCGGCTTTCTTAAGCCGGACCTAGAGATACAAAAGGACATATTTGAAATCTTTCAGAGGTATCAACTGTTAGGAGGCTATGAGATAAATACATAGAAAACAGAGATTCACTTTGTAATACTGCACTTGACACTTTAATACCAGAATTTTGCTGGGCAGTTAACACAAGACCAAAAAGATATTTGGGAATATGTGTCTCAGAGGATATTAATGATTTATACATTTAAAATGTTGTTCCTCGGTTAAATAAAATCAAACGTCTGTTCTTAAAATGGAATAGCCTACTGTTGGGTTTGCATTTTCGATACCATACATTATTGGCCTAATATATCCAATGTAATCTCGTAGTTATATAATCACGCAGTAAGATGCAGAATAAATCATAAGTGTAATGTTTATTCGTTCATATCTATTGGTATAACTAAAGTCGGGTTGTTTCGTTTCTCTGTGTGCTCATGTTATTTCCTTGAAATCACGTGATCACCCTCACTGTTCGAAACTATGATGGCGACTAGGCCAAGCGTGATCGTTAGCTGGTAGCTCAGGAAGGCTCAAGGTCATATCTGCCTTTCTTGTGGGATGCGCACATTCTAGCAGAGCCAGTTTCTGTACCTCCCAGGCTACAGATAGACACGGAGACACCTCCTTGACCTGCCCCCGGAATAGCTTAGGCCCAGGCTAGTAGCAATCAATTGTGCCTTATATGGGCATTCCTCTTGGCTTACTGACAAACTGTATCTTTCCTTGTAAGGCGTCATCTGGAATACATGAAACGTATATATGCTTTGTATCTTGTACATGTAGTCAGTCTCCTCTGCGCACCGCCGAGGGTTGTGTAGACTGAGGCTCCCCTGCCAGGGTTTGTATCTTATGAATAAACGATTGAACTTTCTCCATTGCCGACTGAATTATTAACGTTAATATATGTATATGGGCTATTGGTAAGTATAGTCCATGGTCATTAAATTTTGAATCCTTCAGTTGGCGACTCCGCCGGGACTCCGCGATAGGGTCGTCCCCTCCTGTAAACAGGGGTGACGGGACAGGGAGGAGTTCTGGCCGAGTGGGTGGACTGAAAACGAATCCTGATTTGAAACACCCGTTTGTGGTACAAAAACAAGTTTGTTCCTCCCTCGAGCCCAAGTTTCTTCCCAGCTGCTGAAGACCCTACGCCGGAGTCCTACGGGCTTAACCCGAAAGAAGAACAGACTGTGTCGGTCTGTCTAGGTGTCGGCAGTGGAGAATTCGCAATCAACCTGAGTGCACCAGGTGAGTGATTTTTGAAAATTGGATGTGGGTAAGACTCATTTAGGGGGTCTTTCGGATTTACAGTTAACTGTCTTTGTTTGAAGGTGGCCGGGGAAGCCGGACCACGAGGGAATCGAGGGACATGTCGTTGTGGCGAAGGGGCTGCACGAGCAGAACTCTCTTGGACTTGTTTTGGTGATTAATTGAGACCATCTCGGGCGCCTTAGCAGAGTAAGGTGTTGCTCGTTCGGCCGAACTCTCTCTCTCTCTGGGACATCTCTGGGAGCATCTGGGTAAGCTAGGGGTCTGGAGACGTGTCCAGATACCCGGCCCAACCAGAACAGAACCATGGGATGTCCTATAGGGGAGTTCGTGGTTCGCTGATCTGGGGGTCTCGGAGCATTCTAGTGAGTGTCTCTTTTGTGAATCTGTTGGTGAATCTGTTGGTCTAGAGTTCTTTTGAAGCGATTCCACGAACAGGAGTCGACGGGCTCTGTTCGTATTAGAAGACGTCATTTGCATTTGAACGAATTTACCTTGCACTGTTTCACAGCACTTTATTGAGACGATTGCATGAGTGAATGCTATGAAGGGACGCGTGATTATATGTGAAAGAGTGACTAGAAAAGAACAATGTCGTGTTTTTGTAAATTGTGTTTTGGGTGCTGCTGTCGAAAGGGAACACGGCTCGAAGAAAGACAGCCTGCCCCTCCCGAGGGCAGCCCCAGTTTTGATATGTATACCAAGCATGGCTTGCAGCCAATCTTGTTCAATACTTTGTGGAACAAATACACTAGGGACAATTTGGACTTACAATGGCCTCTCACGGGGTCTTTTGATGAGAAAAAGATTAATTATATACAGAACAAATTATTTATGAAGAAAAGTCGACAGTCTATGTTCGATTCCTTGAATTTCTGGTTAAAAGAAGCAAAGAGACGACGGATTAGGGAAGAGAAGCTGGGAAAAATGAAGTCAGGGCAAACGGTCACACAGAAAGCAATAGCATATGATAAGGAAAAGGTGGAAAAGAATATTGAACGCATGGATAGGCAGTTCAGGCTGGAAACTGATAAAAGTTATGTGGCCAGACCAGAGACAGGGGACGAATTAGAGGAATTACTGGAAGCCCGACCACCTCCCCCTTATGCTCCACAAGGCTTGTATCCGGCTGTGCCGGTAGTACGAGTCGATCAGGCGGGTGCCGCTTCGGCCTTCCGCCCTTTGTCAGGAGTGACCCCCACGGCCCCTGTCGGAGGTTCGGGACCTGATGTTCAGACTTCCCCTCCTTCTCTTCAACCAACTACCTCACCCTTAATATCCCTTCAGCCGGACGCGGCTGTTCCTTCTCCCTTGCACCCCGTATTCCTTTCTCCTCCAAATCAGACCACTTTGGAACTCCGGAATCTAGTTGGCCCGGGGGCCACGCCCAAGCGACCGATGTCTGACTTGAGTGATCATCGAGCTTTCACTCGGTCGTCGTTGGGACAGGAGGAAAGGAGAGCTATTATAATTCAGGCATCCCAATGGATGCGGAATTCTATTTATACTCTGGAAGATATATGGAGTACCATGAAGGATTATGAACCTGTTGCGCAACAACTGGCTCTAGAGAGCATGGCGATTCGATTGATCTCCCTATGGGAACAGTGTTTTGAGGAAGGATTACCTCCTCAGATATTGCGTGATATCAGGGACCGGGCCCATAAATTTCATCTCCAAATCGAGGAAGTGTACCAAAATGTAAACACCCTTTTGCATTATAGGGAAAGGATGCACCGGAAAAGCGCTGAATGGGGGGCACAGCATCCTATGAGAGAAGTACACCCCCTTTTCTTTCCAGAGTTACCGGAAATAAGGGATAATGGGGGCGCGATCACGAGAGCACAAGTGGACGCTAGGCTTCAAGAACAGTGGGTTTATACTCCTTGGAAACGTAGTGAGGTCCTTATGTTAAAAGCCCAGCTCCCTGACCCCCGTAAAAATCCCACTGCTTATTATAAAGAACTAACAGAGGCTACCAATTCAGCTATTATGACTATAGCTGACATCGAGCTATTCTTTGGTCTCCTAATTCCAGTGGATATTTGGAGACAGATACATGATACGGACCATGTTCCTGAATTAGGAGGAACTTGGACTCAATTGAAGGATTGGGATAAGGAACGGAAGCCGGGTGAAAAACCCCGGGATGAAATATTAGCAGTCCCCGAGAAAATTGTTACCTATATGCAGACTCTTCTCCCTCCCAGGAAGGTAGATTGGGATAAATTGACCGCTTGTAAGCAGAAAAAGGATGAGAGCGTATCAGATTTCTTCACTAGGTTTGAGAAAGTGTTTATAGATTTTAGCGGGCAGGACCTCTCCACTGAGGGTGGGGTTCGATTATTTGTAAATAGATTTGTCACAAATTTGCTTCCCGAGGTTATGACTCGTCTTCAATCGGCAGAAAGTGCCTTGACTACGGCTGCACCCTCTGTTATCCTTAGCATGGCCCAGTATTATGAACACCGGGAAAATGAAAGTAAAGAGAAATCAGAGAAGAAGGCTAAGGATTTAAAAACTCGGGTGCTATTGCAGCAAGTTAGTAGAGGAAATGGTTTGGGACGGGGAGTAAGGGGTTCCTTTCAGAGAGGACAAGGAACAGGACGAGGAAAGGGAGGCCCGCCAAATATTGGAATTAATCAGTGTTCTTATTGTAAGGAGGAAGGTCATTGGAGAGTAGATTGTCCTCTGTTATTGTCAAGGGGTGGACCAGGTAGGGGACGAGGAAGAGGTCGAGGGAATACTGATCGGAATAGTATGAAACGAGAAGAGCCACAACGTGAAGGTTCTCGGAGAATTACTTTGATGACCCACAGAATAGACAATATTACAATGAGATTTATCAGGATGATGGATATGATGCATGAGGCAGCCATGGACAGAGAGGGGGCCATATTACTGTACCAATTGACCAAGAGGGACCTTATGTGCAAGGGAAACTGTTGGGTACATCGGGAAAGTTCTTAGTGGATACTGGGGCGATGAGTAGTTCAGTCCCTCGTACACTGGTCCCAGGGGCAGCTCTGTCTGGCCAAAATAATGTATCTGTGGGATTCTCTGGAATACCGGTAGTGAGCCCCACTTCAAAACCTCAGCCTTTTACGATAGGTCCCATTTCCATGCACACCCCCTTCCTCCTGACTTCTAATTGTGGCGAAAACCTGTTAGGGTTAGACATTCTAAAAAAATTGCATGCTCGTATTTATTGTTCCCCTGACGGTGTTTATTTGAAAATCCAGAAACCATCTGTAAAAGAGGCCCAATACTTTACTAAAAATGAGATGTTGCCCCCTGAATTCTCTACCATTCCTCAGACGCTGTGGGCAACTGGGGACACTGATGTTGATTTGTTGAAAATAGCTCCTGTGTCAATCACTTTGAAACCGAATGCGCAGCTGCCTCGCATTCCTCAGTATAAAATGTCACCAGAAGGTGAGCAGGCCTTGTTACAAATCATTCATGACCTGGTTGACAGAGGAGTGGTGGAAGAGACGGCTGCTAATGTCTGTAATAGCCCTATTTTGCCGATTCTAAAAAGGACCCCGATTGATGGTGCCCCTGATTATAAAACTGCCTATCGTTTTGTGATAGACCTGCGAGCAGTCAATAAAGTGGTTATTCCCCAGTACCCAGTGATACCAGACATAACAACTATTCTAACAAAGATTCCTCCGACGGCTCAATATTTCTCCGTGATAGACTTAAAGAACGCCTTCTTTAGTATTCCGATTCATCCTGATAGCAGAAATATTTTCGGATTCTCATTAGGAGGCCGAAGCTGGCGCTTTACGCGCGCACCACAAGGCTATACAGAAAGTCCTAGCATTTATAGCCAGGCTCTAAAAGCGGATGAAAAGTTGGATGAATTAATTTTGCCTGCAGGCAACACTATCGTCCAATATGTGGATGATATTTTGGTGGCTTCTGACACGGAAGACGGTTGTAAGGAGGCAACGGTAAAACTGTTACATCATTTGGCTGTTAATGGAAATAAGGTCTCCCTCTCTGAATTTCAGTATTGTCGACAGGAAGTGACCTACCTTGGCCACTTACTGTCGAAAGCGGGGAAACGCCTAACACCAGAACGAATATCTGTGATTACTAACATGTCTGTACCTACTACTCAACGTGATGTTCGTGCTTTTCTTGGCATAACCTCTTAGTGTCGCCAATGGATTCCTAACTATTCACTTCTCTCTAAACCCTTGTTATATTTGACCACCAAAGATGTACATGAACCCCTACCCTGGACGGATGAATGTCAAGAAGCCTTTGATTCTTTGAAATCTGCTTTGTGTTCTGCACCTGTTTTAGGTACCCTAGATTACCGAAAACCTTTTTCACTCTATGTGCACGAGGTGGACGGTTGCTCGCTTTCAGTGTTAACACAGGATTTTGGTGGAAAACAGAGACCCTGTGCTTTCTTTTCATCAGTATTAGACATGGTCGCTCAAGCCCTTCCTTGTTGTCTGAGGGCCACTGCGGCAGTAGCGGTGGCCATCCGACAATCGGAGGGTATTGTTTTAAATACAGAACTTACAGTTCTAGTGCCACATGCAGTAGACATTTTGCTCAATAGAACTAAGACCCAGCACCTTACGAGTGCTCGTTTGACAGGATATGAGTTAACTTTGTTTGCACCACATATTTCCATCAAGAGATGTGCTACACTAAATCCGGCCACATTATTGCCTCTCCCCTCCGATGCTGAAACAAATGATGTTCATGATTGTATATTTAGAACTGAAGAAGAAACTAAAGGTCGCGTAGACCTTTCTGATATCCCCTTAGCAGAACCCCAAGGAGAGTTGTATGTGGATGGGTCTTGTTTTCAATTGTATAATCAAGCGGAACCGCTTGCCCTCTGTGCACTGTTGCAAATCCAAGTTGGACATACAAATATTCTTTAAATGTATCCCATAGTTTTGTAAAGAAACATGAACAAAAAACTAATCAGTCAATGCATTTTTTACTGAAATTTAGTTCATCATAACATTATTTTGTGTCATAATATTCCTTGATGCTTAATGATACAATGTTTTTTCTAAAACATTTTTTTTCATTTTATCTCACAAGATGCCCATGCCCAATGCATTTCGGGCCACACAGCCCTTCGTCAGGGGCTGTACCTGAAAAACATAAAAAATACATACTTTCACCACATTGAAAGTCCTCCAGCTTCAAAGTTAGCAGTTTCCAACAGCAATATACTATTCAACCACATTGTGCTAAAAAGTGTTTACCAAATGAACATTATTAAACTTAAATAATTTCATCATCATAAGTACATCAAAAGCAAAAAAAAAGGAACATCGTGTTTACATCATGTTAAATAGCACATTATCCATAGCATTAACTCACTTGTGTGGTTTGAAACGACAAGAAAAATTTGTGCGAAATCCTAAGGGTTCCTGGATGTGGATGGACTGGCGTACCGGTATTCTAAAGACAAGCGTAACAAACCCAAGGTTACCAAAAATATACTGTTATGTGAGAAAACATTGCACATAGTGCTAAGGGTCAACTCACTTTAAAATATGAAATAGTTCGTGGTGACAATGAGAAACGGGTACAAGATCCTAATCCTTCTCAAAAGGACATATAGTGGTTGACCGATCTTCTGAAAACAGAAAAAATAGTTAACTACGCCCTTCCCAGCACAACAGTAAAAGAACTATCGTGAGAAAAGATCGCATAACTAACCTTAACTGAAACGCGGCATCAAAATCAACACAATCTGAACCTGATGTTTTTCGTCACATTAGGTGTCTAAAAAAACACAACAAATATAATAAGCCACTTCAGAGATTTAACGAAAAGACAGTTACTCGAACCGAACTCGTTAAGCCCAAACAAACCTTCCGTGTTAAAAACAGCTTAGTGCCTTGTTCCAAACAGTCTGTTTTTGCTCAACTACATTACAGCTAGATCATCCATAGTGTTTCTGAAAATAACAACATGATCGTATATCGTTAAACTCTAAAATTCACAATCTCTTCCTCACTAAAAACTTTAGCCGATTTCCGACAGTGCCTCTCCCAATAATAATTTTTGTCTTGTTTTAAATTACCAGATGGCACGACTACAGCTGCATATGCCATTACAACCTTAGAGACGGTAGTGGAAACAGCTAGGATTTCACACCACTCAGCCCAAGCAGCTGAACTAATAGCACTGCTACGAGCCTGTGAAATTAGTGAAGGTTTAAAGGTAAATATTTATACAGACAGCCAATACGCCTTTGGTGTTGCCCATAGCTTTGGGAGTCTGTGGAGGGAGAGGGGTTTCTTTACTACACATGGTCAGAAGATTCAACATGGCCCTTTGATTGATCGTTTACTGCATGCTCTGACTTTACCGGATAAGGTTGCCATTATTAAATGTAGTGCTCATAAAAGAATTACTGATTCCACAAGAAAGGGAAATGCATATGCTGATTCAGTAGCAAAAGAGACTGCACAAACTAAAATGACTCCCATGTTCCCTAGTGCCTCAGCCCGGTGGGTGGCAGAAACATCTGTGTTTGATAACACCATTGAAAGTGTGAAAGAGTTACAGAAGGAAGCCACGGTAGATGAGATACAGAAGTGGGAACACGAAGGGGGACAATTGGATAAAAATGAGTGTTGGGTGGATCGAACCGAGAAACAACGTTGGTTACTCCCCAATGCATTGGTATATGCTGTGGTGACCATGGCTCATGGTCCAGCACACATAGGATCAAAAGGAATTTGTGCAGTATTGGATCCAGTGTGGAATAACCCCAACATTCCTAAAACAGCCGTCCAAGTGGTCAAATATTGCACAGTGTGTTTACGTTATAATTCGGGGGGTAGAGAGATTGTCCTGAGTGGAAACCTTGCTCCCCCATCCTTACCCTTTGAAGTACTTCAGTTTGATTACATAGAGATGGAACGAGTGAATAGTTTTAAATACGTACTGGTGGTGGTTTGTGCGTTCAGTAAATGGGTCGAAGCCTACCCCACCAAGGAAGCTACCGCAGTAGCTACTGCTACTTTCCCCACTTTTGTTTGCCCCGAATTATCTGGTCTGACAATGGCACACACTTTAATGCTACCTTGGTCCGGAGTGTTTGTGATGGATTACAAATTAAACAAAAGTTCCATGCAGCCAGACACCCTCAGTCGGCAGGCTTAGTCGAAAAATACAATGGCATATTGAAGTTGAAAATGGCCAAGATATGTGCTAGCACAGGATTAAAGTGGCCTGATGCTCTGCCCTTGGCTTTACTGTCTTTGAGAACAACCCCACACACACAAACGGGTTTGTCTCCTTATGAAGTGATACTTGGTAGGCCTGCCAATGTGTGGGGAGTCCCTAGGCCCAGATCCTTTAGAGATATTGACTATCCTTTGATGACAGATTATTTATATACCTTGACTAAAGATCTGCGTTCTATTCATCAACAGGTATCCGAAACATTGCGGCCGCTACCAGAGGGTCCAGGTCATCGATTGGAACCCGGCCAGTGGGTCCTGGTGAGGAACTACCAACGAAAATCAAGTTTGGAACCAAAATGGTCTGAGCCCTACCAGATCATACTGGCTACGAGGTCGGCGGTGAAGGTGCATGGGCGCAAACACTGGATTCATGCGTCCCATCTGAAGCGCCTTCCGTTTCCTTTACCTTTTGATTTGCAAAACCGTGAAGGAATCCCTAGCCAAGAAGGAGAGTTGCTACAGAGCTTTGTGCCCTTCTCTGAAGCTCGAGAGGAGGGGCAGGCAAGCAAAGCATTGCCCACAGGTGACGAGGTGGCGGCTCGAACAGCGGAGGCTGTTGTTTCTGATATATCATTGGGATCAAACACATCTGATGTTCCCACAGCTGAGTTGTTTTTTGACTAGGAGCGACCTGGCCGTTGTAAGTACAACCTGCGACCCCGAAAACAGCGCGGTACCTCAGTTTCCCGTGGGAAAAGATAGGGAAAGACTTCGTTTGGAAAACATTAGATAGTGTTACTGGGGTACTGAGCGAGACACTGGACCGAACTCGTTGAGAGCTTGGAAAATTGTGCTAAGAAGCTCTGTTCAGAAAGAAAGACTGAATTGGGGGTCACGGTTGTTCTCTCAGAAAAAGGAGATACTTTACTTTTCCCATCTGACGGATGAATAGAGTCTGCCCGTGAGGCACTGAACGGACACGGGAGGAAGATCCCCTCTGGTGGCGTGCGCGCTTTGTGGATACAAAGATAGTTTTTGGACTTATAGAGAGGGACCGAGTTAGAATTTGGACTTGTAGAGAGTATGTTCCCCTTTGCTCGATTTGCGATGGAGGATGAAAGACCTCTGGCCCCTCGTCGATATGTAGATAATATGCATTTATTCTCCGGATGGTCCACCAGAGTGAAGGTGGCATTCATTGCTTTTATTGCTATTATTACTATCATTATGATGTGTGTATTTATATACTTAGAATTACACCACCCAGCACAAAAATTGTTAAGAACCACGGTAGCCCCGGAGGAGCATTTGTTCTACTCTTTGCCCCCTCACAAGGGCCGACACAGAGAAACTTATATGAAAAATGCTTTCATTGAAATGTTACACCAGACACATAGTACTACAAACAAAACGAATTGTTGGGTGTGTGGGTTGCTGCCTTCTGTTATGCATCAGTATGAATTGTTTATTTCTTTACCAATGTCTTATTTAGCTAGTTGTGAAGCCTGGTTTCAGTTGCTATCCCTAATGTATTCACATTATGTAGCTGAACCGAAAATGTATACTGAGAAAAATTATGAAGCTATTTTAAAATATATAGAAAAACATCAAGGATTTGATGCAGCAGGAAATGGAGGAGAGGGGTCATTGGACCCGAATGCTTGCATGAATGTGTACACCGAATATAAAAATGTCACGTGGCTAATGGAAGAAATGCAGGATTTTGACCTGTTTAATGACACCATGTATTTTCAGCACTTTAAGGAAAGGAACGTTACCAACGATAAGGCTTTACCGATTCCCATTATTAATACTACTGCACCCTTTTGTATACAGGGGAGGGGACATTTTAAGGTAGGAAAGAGTAGATGCAATTACACCTACACCTTACAGATTTATAGCACCCCACCAATGATCACTCCGCCTGATGTATATTTCGTTTGTGGGGAGAATGCATACACCTGGCTTTCCCGGGGGTGGGCTGGAAGTTGTTACCTCTCATTCCTCTATCCCCCTGTGTACATTGCTCCACCCGATTATCATCGAACTTACCAGTTAGTGCAGAAAGAAGCAGTAGTCAGCCGAAACGTTAGAAGCTACGACATTGATAGTACTGACCAGACAGACACCTCCCTCCAACAATTCGAAGACTTTGGTAAGGGCCTGCTCCCTTTCTGGGGACCTATATTTAATAGCCGCAGCATTCGACGTTTGTCTAGAATAGTTGAGAATGTGGTTCAGACCACTACTGGGATTTTGACTAATATCACCGTAGAGCTTGCAGCGACAAGGCTTGTTTCGCTCCAGAACCGGATGGTTCTTGACATCATCCTCGCAGATAGGGGAGGAGCCTGTCGCGTGATCGGCAGTTCTTGCTGTGTGTTTATTCCAGATTCGGCCCCTACCATTCATCTAGCCATACAGAAATTGCATCGATTAGCAAGCGAGGCCCATGTGGATAACGGAACATGGTCCTTTAGTAGCTGGTTCTGGTGTCTGTTGGCCACATGGGGTTGGAAAATATTCATAGTTCTGGCCGGAGCTTTTGGGGTAATATTTACGTGCTGCATAAGTCTTCAGTGTGGCCCAGCTTGATGTTCGTTTTGTGCCGACAGGATGACATCTGCTTTAAAATTCTCTCGACAGGTGAAAGTAGAGAAGCAGATGATTCAAAAGGAGGTATCCGATCTCATGCAGATAGATGAGGGGATTTTTGTAGAGTAGTATTGGCTATAGTAGGCCAAAAGGGCCGTCTGTTTGGTTTGCATTTTCGATACCATACATTATTGGCCTAATATATCCAATGTAATCTCGTAGTTATATAATCACGCAGTAAGATGCAGAATAAATCATAAGTGTAATGTTTATTCGTTCATACCTATTGGTATAACTAAAGTCGGGTTGTTTCGTTTCTCTGTGGGCTCATGTTATTTCCTTGAAATCACGTGATCACCCTCGCTGTTCGAAACTATGATGGCGCCTAGGCCAAGCGTGATCGTTAGCTGGTAGCTCAGGAAGGCTCAAGGTCATATCTGCCTTTCTTGTGGGATGCGCACATTCTAGCAGAGCCCGTTCCTGTACTCCCCAGGCTACAGATAGACACGGAGACACCTCCTTGACCTGCCCCCGGAATAGCTTAGGCCCAGGCTAGTAGCAATCAATTGTGCCTTATATGGGCATTCCTCTTGGCTTACTGACAAACTGTATCTTTCCTTGTAAGGCGTCATCTTGAATACATGAAACGTATATATGCTTTGTATCTTGTACATGTAGTCAGTCTCCTCTGCGCACCTCCGAGGGTTGTGTAGACTGAGGCTCCCCTGCCAGGGTTTGTATCTTATGAATAAACGATTGAACTTTCTCCATTGCCGACTGAATTATTAACGTTAATATATGTATATGGGCTATTGGTAAGTATAGTCCATGGTCATTACATTTTGAATCCTTCACTACCGCTGTCAATAATTGGCCAAAATGCACTGATTCGCATGTCTATCTTACCGTTATGTAGTTTTTTATTCTCTGCTTTTCCAAGTGCTGTTCAGAAGATTTTTTTTAATTAAGTCCAGGGCATGTTTTCAACTTTTCTATGGGCGAATAAAGTGCCTAGACTAGCTATAGATTCATTACACAGACTATTGAATGAAGGTGGATTGGCCCTTCCTGATTTGAGAGAATATTATTTTGTGACTTTTTCTCACACTGTATACAGATTAGATAAAACTTTAAATTTCGACAGATATGATAATTGTTTTTTAAATCGAATTTTTCAAGAATAAAATATAATCGATTTTATGCGATTAACCAAACTCCTAACAAAGTTAGATATAAGGTTTTACAGTGGAAAACAGACAGTAATTGGATGGGTGCTGGAAAAAGTGGAATGCAATAAAACCTAGCATCCAGTATTATACAGTATCATTACAATATAAACCCCACACAGATTACATCAGCAGAGCTTGTCAAAGATTTGATAGAATCAAACCCTCGCTGGTCAATTAGCTACTGCATTATGAAAGCATGTGCAAGCTAAATGGCAGGCTAAAGAAAATCTTCAGATATCAGCCCCAGTGTGGGATAGGATAAATGAGTTTACTTTTTCATGACTCAAGGGGGCTACTATGCGCCACATGCAATTCTACACTAAATGGTTGTTAAACAGAACCCCTGCCTTTCTCCATAAGATCAACCAGCATATTTCTGCCAATTGTTTCGGATGTGAGGCTGAAGGAGGAGACAATTGGATACATATGGTGTGGACTTGCCCAAAGCAAAGTAAGTTTTGGGATGATGTTAATCAGTTTTGTTGCCACAGATTGTGGTTGCAACAATCATTAGCCACCCTGACAGCCGTTCTCGGATATTCATCCAAACTAAAAGCAGATTTGGTATTGAAAAAACAACTGTATATTTTAACTTTAATAGCTAGGTCTCTGATTCTCCAAAATGGCGGTCCAAGGAAAGTCTCACATTTCAATATTTTAGATCTAAGTCATACAGGAAATTTCTTAAAGTGCGGCAATTATTTGATTAAGGAGGGGGTTTTATGGTATAGAATGTTGGTAAACCCAAAAGTAATTAGAAAAATTATGGGATGGATTGTCTAAAATGATTATATTCTTCTATGCTCTGTTGGTATGTTTTAAATGTTGGAGATGCTGTAAGCAGTGAGATTGTCGTAATTCGTTTTTACTAATTTTGTCAGTTATATGTCAATTAAATGTGTATATTGGTGAACTCTCCTAATTAAAATATATATGTAAAAAAAGATTTGGAGAGAGTAAGACAGTTATCAAGCTTAATAAAAAACACCACAAAGGGGGAGATGTGGAACATAAAGAAAGAGCAAGAGGAACTTTCTGGAATAACAAGCATAAAACGATGGAAAAAGGCTTAAACTCAGATGGAGAATTATATACTCTAACTCTATCAGTTAGACTTCCAGTAGCAGGCAAAGCATTTTATTGACGAAGTTATAGGATATGATTTAGCATTTGAAAATGTTAAAACATGAATTAACCAACACTTGATGTTTGACTGGGTACAAGATGAGATACCACATTAAGTAGGATTGAGCATACATCACATATTTCAAGACGTTTCTGAAAATTCAACTTTACAAGACATTTGTAGTGGTTTTGATACTTAGTGTCATATTTCAACTTCCTATATCAGCTGCTAAACTGACTTGAAAACACGCAATTACATACTCATTAGCGTTAGTTGACTCAATGTACAAATGTTGTAAATGACGGTGATGGCTGAATGGTGTCTTTGGTTTTGTCTTGGAAGCGTTGTTCATCTCTCTTGTGATTGTGGCATAAGAGCGGGTTTTGTTTTTTCTCCTGCACATTGGCAAGTTATAGTTTAAATACTAGATAGTAATGTGGCTGTGTCATGATGTTTTCGGCTTTACATAGCTAGTGATAAGGGGTTGATATGGGTCAAGCTTTTCTTACATTTTAGTGATTGCTACCTTAAAGTAAAAAAAAAGGTTTTTGGGAAATTCTGTTGGTTTGGTGGTTTAACTCTCTTTTTGTCTGTGTTGCCTTACTGACAAGTTCTGTTTGTAAACTGACTCTCGCCATAGATTGTGAATACAGTTTTCTTTCTACTTATGCCATGAATGGTCTATTCAAGAAATGGTTCAATTCATCCTACCTACTCCCAATATGGCATGGGGAATGCACAGCCAGAAGTTATTGCTTTTAACCTCTGGATTACTCTGGTTGGTGGACTGTGTTGATTGGAAATCGGAAGCACATAAATAAAGTAGCTAAGATATTGTTGGCTTTTTACATAACCCCTTTACTACATGCACACTCAAGAGACCTTATCCAGTGAATGATTATTGGGATGCAATTTTGCTGATTAGAGCAACAAAACGCAGGATTTAATTTTATACGGTCTCTTAGGATTTTCAGATGCCCCACAATTAGGGGATGCATTATTATTTAGGAAATGAATTGTTTTTGTGCACTAATATACCAGGTGATCTCTTGGTCAGAGAATTTGCGATATAATAAAGAATGTGATTTTGTGAGCGAGCTAATGAAAGATCTGTTTTTCTTTTTTGAATAATACAGATGCCAATGGTTGTGGGGGATGACTGCAAAGCGGTTGCATGGATGTAAGAAATCAGAGATTAACTAAATAACGGGGAATTGGTTCAGAAAAGTTATAGTTTATGTGAGCTTGTTTCTTGTGATAACAATATAAGGGGAATAATATGTTGTTATATGTGCTCAACTTCACGTTGCTTTATGAAGGACTCGTATTTTCTTGATTAATATTAAGGGGATGATGATGTATGCAATATAGTTAGATTGTTCATTTCATACTTACAATACATTTGGATTAAGACGTAGGATTAATAACAAAGTGCATATTTGTTTACAAATAAAATGAATCTTTAACTCACTACATAATTAGATTAACATTCAGGATCACTCACAAGATGCAGATTGATTTAGTGATACAAAATGCTAATATTAAAGAGCAGAATAAAACTTGTGCAAACCTTTTTTCTGCTATAAAAATTATTTTAAACACGCTTTTCAGTTGCTATGCACAACTAGTTATGGTACTCGAACAACTATTTCATATATTCACTGAAAAAAACATAGGTTTCAGGGACGTTATAGTTAGTTGGACATTTCACTTGTATAAAACCATAGAAATTCCGCCGTTATAGTTAGTTAAGCTAACTATAACTCGCACCCCCGCAATGATCTCCTGATGACGTCACATATTAAATCATTCATGACATGGTCATTGACATCACTGATGACATCACGGACGACATTTCAAATGACATCACTTATTACATCACTGATGACATCATCCAGTGACTGTGTTTAGGTCAAGTTTAAATATGTTTTATATATATATATATTGGCTAAGGTGTATTGAAGAATGAGTGTCTGGATAGAGGATTTAGTAGGTGCATGACTGACTGTATAAGTGAGTGATTAAATGTTAGTGACTAAACTGTGTGAATGTCTGTATTAGTCTGTCTATTGCTGTGCAAGCTGCTGCCTTGGTTGGTGAGTAGCTACATGAGTGTCAATATGGGTTATTGATTGGTTGCCTGAGTATTTGTATGGGTGCCTGAGTGTGTGTGTGTGTGGGTGGATGGGTGGGTGGAGTCTGACTGTGCATGGATGTGTGAGTGCTTCATTCACTGGGTGCATGGGTTCAAGAGTAGATGTGGAAATAGCTGTATGGGTGGTGAGTGAGTGTGTGTATGTGCGTATGTGCGTATTGGTGAGTGAATGGATGGATGTCTCAGTGCTACATGTCCAAGCAACTACAAATGTAAAACGCAGTGAGAGTTGGAGTATATAAATGACTATACGTGAGAGTCCGTGATTGTGAGAGTGGCTGTATGGATAAGTGTGTATTTATATCAGTGATTGTATAAGAGAGTAAGTATATGTTTGTATCTGTATGAATAAGTGAGTATATGTTTGTATCTGTATGAATAAGTGAAGTGGCGTGTGCATAATTGTACAGGTGAGTAAATGGGAGTGTGATTGATTACTAGCATGACTGACTAGGTGTGTGAGTAACTGCGTGGATGAGTGGTGGTGTGTGTGTCTCTCTGTATAGGTGTGTGAGTGCATATGATAGTGTTGTGTTAATGAGTGACTGCATGTATGAGCGATTGTATGGGTGAATGGGTGGATGTGTGTTTAGACCTAGGAATCAGTGAGTGAGTACTTAGTAACTTGTATTGGTGTTTCTTTTGTTTTGAAAATGGTAGTCTGTATTTTAGAGTGGGTGTATCAAAGGTTTTATTAAGGTGTGAGGAGGTGCATCAGATTTTCACTTGGATGAGGTCATCAGTGATGTAATTTGAGATGTCATCAGTGATGTCATCAGTGATGTCACTGACCATGTCATGAATGATGTAATATGTGACGTCATCAGCAGTGCATTGCGGGGGCGCGAGTTATAGTTAGCTCAACTAACTATAACGGCGGAATTTCTATGGTTTTGTACGAGTGAAATGTCCAACTAACTATAACGTCCCTGAAACCTATGGTTTTTTCAGTGAATTTCAAAGTTTTTTAAAAAGCTAATTTGTAACTATAACGTCCCTGAAACCTATGGGTTTTTCAGTGAATTTCAAAGGTTTTTAAATGCTAATTTTTAATTATAATGTTCATTAAACGTATGGTTTTTTCAGTGATTTTAAATTATTCCATTCTAAATAGTGAAAACAGTCGATATCCCCAGTTTTCCAGCAATAGCTTCCGCGAAAAAAAATCGCCACAAATGAGAGCAACAACTAACGGTAATAATATGCAGAGTAGGCGTTCGCGCGCAAAAAACCCCACAAAAACCCCACTTCCCGAAAATTTTCAACAAGCATCCAAATGTGGGGTGTGATCCAAAAACAGGCAATAAGCTGTGTTAGCAGTAGGAATCTAACATTTGCCTTTTACTGGTGTAAACCAGGATGACTACCTACAGTGTGAAAGGGAACCCGGCCCAGAATCATATATGAAGACCAACACGTCATAAAGTTACTGATCTTGCAGCTCCGACACCCAAGAAAGCTACAACACACACTGCCACCAGCCTCAGGACATCACCCCCGGACCACCCTCCTCCCTACTACCACTGAGGCAGCGCAGAACAGGACAGTGACCTTCTAAAAACGGCATGGTCCCTCAGCCAACCAATACTTGAATGCTGGCAGATGTGGCAACCAAGTATGTGTGAAGGACGCAAGTCACCCATCAATAATAATGCACACAATACCAAGTGTAGCGGTGTTGTGCTGAACAGACCTCACTATGCAGACCACAAACCTCTTCATGTGTATATATACTGCTGGTGCTTGTAGTGTTGTGGACAATAGACAAAACCATGTTACCTCAGGCAGTGGAGAAGATCTGGGTCATGAAGCTGTGTTGTCCCCCCTGGAAGTGGAAGCGGAGTGGGCTGGTCCAACGTACGCCACTCTAGCAAAGGAGTATGAATAAATAGGCTGGGGCTCTGGGCATGGTTCACTTGTGGGAAGGCCAAAGCGTCTGCCAGAGCGGCGACCCTCACCCTGCCACGTGGCTGCTGCCATGACCGTGGGCCTCCTCGACACAGGCCCCCTGCGAACACAGCAGTACAGCACCACAGACCTATGTCTGTAAAGACTACTGCCTTCGATCTACACTGCAGACAGCAGGGCTCACAATTCAGATGGAGTGGCGATTATAGATGACGCAGTCCAGTAGGCAAGACACATTGCTCCCAGTGTAGCCCCCCGGACCACGCATCATCGCAGACTGCGCATTTGCTGAATGCTTCAGGTGCCACTAACTCACTGCACCATAAGTCATGGCCACGTGGACTTATTAAGGCAGAATTCAACAGGCAATAGGCATTACTCCCAGTGCAGCCCGCCCGGACCACGCATCATTGCAGGGTGCGCACACACCGATTGCTTCAGGTGCCACTAACTCAGTGCACCACTTTTTTTAAACATAGTTTAATTAGCAGTTTTATATATATTGTGCAACACAACATAACATTATCCTCCACAGACATACAGAGTGAGTTCCCCAACTCGTGGCTGTATCAATTGCATATATTCTTTACATTTGTGTCGCAAATAGGATGCCATATCCCCTTACAGTAGTATTCACAACAGTACGATCTGCAGCAATCGGTGGGCAAGGGCATGATTCGGTAAAGAGAAAAAATCCAGGATATACATGGCAATGCTCAATTATTCATGTCCTCCAAGTCGGTATCGTGTATGCATCATACATTGATATTGTCTGCATTAACAAAACAAGTCCCTCCCCCCACCCTCCAGTCCAATTGAGCACATGTAAATAACCTAGAGAAGAGGCCGTCTACACAGAGTCAACCAATGTATACAGTCTAATACCAACAGTGGCATAAGTAATCAGAGATACATATCTCTCCTCGTGGTGTTTAGTATATGGATCTAGCAATGAAAGAAAAAACAGACATAATTATCAGTAATGTGTACTACATAGTTTTATGGGGACTGTGGGTGTTACTGTGAGTTGTGCCGAGAGTCCACCACATCCACCTCTTGTGTTTTTAAGGATTCTAGAATTGTGTCCCACTCCAACGCTATCGGGGTTTTACATAGGCCTCTGGCCTCCTCACGCCTCAAAGCTGAACTTTCCGCACTTCCTCACCTGATCACTTCGCCATGCCACATATGTAGGGGGGTGGTTTCATAGATTTCCACCACATGGTGATGGCCCTTATTGCTAGGATCAATGACAGGTTTTGCAAAGCTGAACAGTACCTTGTGCTCCGAGGGGGCTTTATGTAGGCCTAAAATTCATTCCTCCATAGTATTGGCAATGTCCTTATGTATCGCTGCAGAAATGAGCCATCTCACCGAATCCCAGAAGCACCTCAGGTGTGGGCAGGACCACAGCATATGTGCTATACCCACCCCTCCCACATAGCATCGAGGGCAGTGGTGTTGGGTTTGTGGGAACATTTTGTCCAAGTGGTGTGGGTCGAGGTAGGCCCTGTGGAGGACCATGGCCTGGATAAATTTACATTTTGCATCCCTAGTGACTTTCTTAGGGTGTTCTATAATTTCCCCCCACTCCTTCTCTTCCAGGACTCGTCCAATGTCTTCCGACCAAGCATCTCGCAAGTGAGTGAGGGGTATACCAGCATGTGTGCGAATCCCTGTATAGAGCCATTTCACCAAGTGTCTGCCCCGTCCCATGTAATGTAACAGTTTGACTAATTCATGTGTATCCGGTTCACGTCTCGCTGGGGCACACTGCGATTTCACATATTGCGTCACTGCCGCATGCAGATTATATAGATGGTCTGGCACCCCGTGTTTCTAACAAAGTTATCATGGTCTAATAAATGACCCTCGTGGAACAGATCCGAAACCGTGCTTACTCCTGCGTTAGCCCAGGGGGCAATAGCGCGGCGTGTAATACGACCAGCAGCCAAAGGCATTCCCACTAGTGGAATGTTGCCGGCGTAAGCAGGAGGTGCGTTTGTATAGAGGAGAGCCACCCTCCAGCATTGCAGCGCCGTGCCTAGTAAGGCAGGGAGCTGATGAGGGAGCTTACAGAGCAGTAGCAACAGCGTGTGCAATGCTCCTGCTCCTATGTCGGGCTCGGTGTAACCTATCTCCTGGAGGTTACGTCCGGCAGTACAGAAGGAGAGCCATTGCAATTGGCAGGGGTATTAGTAAGCCCTAAGGTCAGGAACCCCTAGTCCCCCTTTGGTTGTGCCGAATTGCAGCTTTATGAGGCTAATCCTCCGTCTGCCGGTCCCCCAAATTAGATCAATCAGCAAGGTATTTAAAAGTTTAAAAGTACAGTGTGGGAGTAGTATCGGCAAATTCGTAAAGTAATAGAGGAGTCTCGGGAGGACCACCATCTTAGTAATGGCTATCCTACCCATCACTGGCAATGGCAATGTAATCCAGAAGGCAGTACTAGCGCGGAGGGATCTAATTGCCCTGTGCAAGTTGCCATCCAATAAATCAGTGGGTTCCCGGTACACCTGTATTCCCAGGTATTTAAAAGACTGTGGGGCCACTTGTATCTCCACTGGTCCGAAGGGAATCATCAAGGGGAACAGCTGCTCCCGAAAGAAAAAAGTATGAGATTTCGCAGGATTAATGGCCAACCCCGATATGGTTTCAAAGACCGCGAATATCTCCGCCAGGGGCGTTAAGTCTGAGCAAAGATCTTTGACCTAGAGGATTATGTCATCCGCGTAGGCTGAAAAAAGATGTATAGTGTTGTCGATTGGGATACCTAGGTCTTGTACCTCCACCCTCAATTTAATAGCCAGGGGGTCCAGCAGCAGTATAAATAAAAGTGGTGATAATGGGCACCCCTGTCTGGTCCCACGGAAAATCAGATAAGCATCCGATATATGGCCCCCAGTGAGGACCCGAGCAGTAGGGGCTTGGTATAAGAGATGGAGCCATTTAAGACAATCTTCTGGTAGCCCAAATTTGCCCAGTGCCTTGAACAAATAGCCCCAGTCTAGTGTATCGAATGCCTGGCGAAGGTCCAATGACACTCCAGTGTGAGAGAAGTGTGTCGGGGTAGCAGACATGAGAGAATGTAGTATTCTGATGTTCAAAGATGTGCTACGGGCCGGCAAAAAAACAGTCTGGTCTATATGTATCAGTTTATGTAGAAATGGCAGGAGTCTATTTGCTAACACTTTACTAAGGATTTTATATTCCATTGCCAGAAGCGACAATGGGCGGTAGCCTGCCATGTCAGTGGGATCCCTACCCGGTTTTTGGAGCGTGATCGTCAGTGCCTGTGCCATTGTGAGTGGCAATACCCCTTTTTCAAATGCCATTTTATACAAGAGTTCCAAATGGGGGACGAGTGAATCCCCAAAAACGTCGTAAAATTCTGCTGACAACCGGTCCAGTCCAGGTGTTTTATTACGGGGAAGCCCCTTGATTGCCGTTTTGATTTCAGTTTTAGTAATTGGGCCTGAAAGGTCCTCGAGTTCAGCCGGAGTCAGTTGTGGGTATGTCAGTGTGTCTAGGAAATTGTCTATCCGTGTGTCCAGACGGTCCGCGGGTTTGCCATAGAGCTTGGCGTGGTAGTCTTAGAATGCCGGGTTAATGTCATGGTGTGTGTACGCTGTGTTACCCTCTAAGGTAGTGACCGTACTAATCACCAGTGGCAGTGGGTCGTCCTTTAGTATTTTAGCCAACGACGCCCCCGACTTGTCCGCTTCCGTGCGGGTTGTGTGTATCGCTGATAATCTATATTGCGTTCTGATTCAAGTAATTCCGCATGTTGTATACGAATTTCCTGGAGCGGCCCCAGTTTATCCCTGTCGCACACATCTTCCTGTTCTAGGTGATCCATCTTGCGTTCAGTATCTATGAGGGAATTATTAACCTCTTGTCAAGCACCCACAGTTGTACTTATAGCCACCCGCGCACCACCGCCTTAAAAGTGTCCCATTCAAATAAACCATTAGAAGCCGTGTTACTGTTTTCAAGAAAATAGTGTGTAATAGTGTCGCCATGGCGGTACGAAATACTGTATCTTCTAGCAGTTGTGGCCATAACCTCCAGGTGGGCACTGGGGTAGGTACCCTGCCCCATGTAATCGTCACCTCCAACGGGTTATGGTCTGAAAAAGTTTTGGCAAGGTAGGTAGAGTGCGTGACCTGCATTGCGATACTATTTGAACAATAGATCCTGTCTATCCTGGTGTGTAGCATGTGAACAGGAGAATAAAAAGAGTATTCTTTGTGCGTTGGGTGGTGCATCCTCCACACATCACACAGGGCCCAACCGTCCGCCCATCTACATAGTGCCATAGCTTGTTTAGTGATGCCCGCCCCATTTAGAGCAGGGTGTGACCTATCCAAGGATATGTCCATGACCATGTTGTAGTACCCTCCTATAATCCACGGGTGCGCCTCCCAAACGAGCAGTGCCTGGTTCAGGGTGGTGAGGAATTGTTCCTGATCAGTGTTTGGCGCATATGTGCTACCTAACACCACCATTTGGCCATCCAGTGACCCACGCACAAATATATACCGCCCCTGTGTGTCAATTCGGTGTTCCAGCGGCATAAAGGGTACCCCATGACGGACCCAGATTGTGATCCCCCGGGCATACCCGAGTAACTAGTGGTGAACACTTGCCGCCTCCACTTCTTGCGGAGTTTCGCTGCCTCTAGCTGTAGCATGTGGGATTCCTGCAAATACACTATTTGCACCTTCCATCGCAAGAGTTGGGCGTGTACTCTATGGCGTTTCTGTACGGATCCCAGTCCACTAACGTACCACGTTACTATGTTATAGTGGATAAGTTTATACATTGGAATAGTTTATTGCCCCCACGGTCGGGCCAAGTCACATTCATGATTACATGTAGCGCTCTCGGGGCCTTCAAGCATAAAGGACCGCATCCCACCCCAGAAACCCCAATACTCGGTCCGGGCAAGAAACTATGCTGAACCATTAAACTAAACACAGTGAACAGAACAACACCCTGTGCAACAACAGCATCTGCCTATTGGGGGAATTGCCAACGCCGTCTACAGAGCGCAGGTCACGCTCCATTACATATACAAGTTCCGAACCTCACAGAACCTGGGCTCAAGAAAGTGTAGTCGCTGCAAACAACATAGCACAATGCTGCCATTTACATATACAGTATCAGTGGACATCTAGGGTATCCTACCATTAGCCAGAGTCAATACTTGAACAGCCACACCATACCAACTTCAGTCAAACAGTCCATCCGCCGTTTGAGGGGTTACTGAGGGGAAGAGAGCCAAGCTACCCTCCGAGTCTGACTAATTCCGATCTTCTTCAGATGAGGTTGAGTCTTCCACAAGTGCAGGTGGACGAAAGTGGCGGCCGCTATGAGCGCCTGCTCCTTTCCCTGTCATTGTTGTTGCGATGTCGGAGTAGGTTGTCGAATGTTCCCACGTATCCTTCTGCTGCGACGTACTCCTGTCCGATCCGCACATTCGGAGCCACCTTGAGTGCTCTGAGAGACGTTGTCCCCAGCCTCCGAGGGATCTGTTACCTCTAGCCATTTCTTGACATCCTCAGGGCTTTCGAAGAAATACGTTTATGAGCATAAATTATTTTTAGACGAGCAGGGAAGAGGAGAGCATATTTAAGGTTCAGAGCCCTCAGTTTTTTCTTGACGGCCATGCAGGAAGAGCGCTGTCGTTGCACCAGAAGCGTGTAGGCCGGGTACAGTGATATGCGTGCATTTTAAAAAATTGATCTGGCCCAGCGCCCTCGTTTTTTGCAGCAAGGTGTTCCTGTCTCTATAATTTAATAGCCGGACAATGAGTGGCCTCGGGGGGGGTGGCCGGTTTAGGTTGTCCAGTGGGTATCCTTTGCGCACGTTCCACACAGAATTGGGTAGAGAGCCGATCCGACGTAATGTGGTCACGGAACCACTGCTCCATGTATGAAGCCGGGTAACGCCCTTCGCAGCGTTCTGGCAGGCCAATGACGTGGATGTTATTCTGTCTTGGACGCCCTTCCGCGTCTTCCACCCGAGTCAATAGGCCACTGACTTGTTGCTGTAGTTGTTGCATAATCGTCGTGTTCTGAGCTTGTTGTGGGGAAAGGTCCGCCAGCGCCATCGCGTTATCCTTCACTTTGTCCGCCAATTTTGTGTGATCCATTTTGAGCAGAGTGAGGCCTGTGGTAAGTGCTCCAATTTGTTGTTCGGTGGCCTCCCTAGAGTCCCTCACCTCCTGCAGGATAAGGTCCAATTTGTCTACAGGTTCCTGCTCAGTAGTAAGCGGGACACAGATGAGCGATTGTGAGACCCCAGTGACATTCATCCGTGCCATGGCGGGGCCCGCGCTGGGTCCAGCATCTTGTTGCTTCCCTCTGTTGCGGCCCATTACCCCTGGGTATTCTATACGAGTTTGCCGGTGCTTTCTCGTGGTAGCACTCCCTATTTACTACGTGTAGGTGCCCCTTCCAGAACAATATGCGGGCGTTCCAAGAGATGTGACAAGCAGGGGCCAAGTATGTCTCCCAGCCGAGGATGGGGCAGGTTGACTCCAATGTGCCGACACAGTCACCACATTGCTCAGGTACTACTTGCTGCTCCCAATGTGTCGCCAGCAGGTCATAATGGCCTCCCAGGGGCTCTTATGCATCCATCCCTGGGGCCCCCCACCTCCCACAGCCGGCTCATACAGCCACTTCCGGTCTCATGGGCTCCCACCACAGAATCCTCTCGGCTGGGTGACCCCCGGCCAGGCCAGCACCAGACGAGACGAGCAGCAAGCAGGCCCCCACTAATGGGTACAAGATTTCGTGGAGGGCGTGTAGGTCCTGGGCCAGGCCGGCGGACCCCACTGGTTTTCCAGGGGAAGGTAAGCGCCGCTCCTAGAGGCCCAGTCGGAGCATGTAGGCAGTCTCACAGCAGGAGGGGGGGGGGGAAAGTCGCCACGGCACACCAAGGCGGGAATAGCATCTGATTTCCAGCCCGGCCACTGAAGGCCTCAGCGTATCCCCGGGGCTCGCGTGGTTCCACCCCGGGGGACTGTGCCGTCCTCGTCTCCCCAAGACAGCGGGCTCGTTACCGATGTCGGTGCCTCTCCAGGTTCACAGGCGGCGGGAAGGCCCCAGGCGCCAGTGCAGTCCGATGCACTGACAAAAAGTGTCGGGGACCGGTCCAGCGTATACCCCACTCCAGCGGTCAGTGATCATCCCGTTTGCGGTATGTTAGTGTAGTATTAGGCAGGGTTAATCAGGATGTGGGAGAGCCCGGGTCCGGAGCTCCACTAAAACACAGCGGCCATGCTCGGACGTCGGCCACGCCCCCAACTCAGTGCACCACTTATCATCGCTGGCTGCATATACGCTGAATTGCAAATAACTGTGCAGCTCAACTCAACGCTACGTGGCTGAGGGCCCTTGCTGACAGCTGCCTCCTGCCTACACTGCGGTCATCAGGGCTCACAATTAATATTGAGTCTTCATTCATTAATTACAGAGTGCAGAAGGCAAGTTAGTATAACGTCCCTCAAACCTACACAATATCCTTTTAGTATCCTTGCTTTCAAGAACTTGTTTTATATCAGATTTAGCTTTACTACAATGACCAAATTCATCTTGCAAGTTCAAATGAACACTGAATGGCAGTCTACACTGCGGACAGCAGGGCTCACAATTCAGATTGAGTCGTGATTGCAGATGACTCAGTTCAGTTGGCAAGAGACATTGCATCATCGCTGGCTGCGCACACGCTGAGCGCCTCACCTACCACTACGTCTATACAGCTCAAGTCAACGTCACGTGGCTATGGGCCCTTCCTGGACACTGCCTCCGGCCTACACTGTGCTCAGCAGGGCTCACAATTCAAATTCAGTCTTCATTCATTTATTTCAGAGTCCAGTAGGCAACTAACTATTACGTCCCTGAAAACCTACATATTTCGACAGTGTATTCCATAAATTTTTTATCTTTTGTTCCATACACCTACACTGCAGTCAGCAGAGCTAAAAATTTAAATTGAGACATGGTTTATTTATTGCAGAGAGAATTGTACTCTATGTCCTTGAATTTTGTCAAGAGGAAGTGACTAAAAGCATTCCTCGATGTCTGTGCTGATTACTACCTTCAATCTACACTGCAGATAGCAGGGCTCACAATTCACATCGAGTCACGATTGCAGATGATGCAGTCCAGTAGGCAGCAGATATTGCTCCTAGTGCGGCTTGCCCACACCACGCATCATCGCTGGCTGCGCAGACGCTAAATACTTCTGATGCCCCTATCTCAGTGCAGCACAACTCATGGACCCTTTATGATACAATACTTTTGTGTATAATTTCACATCTGCTGTCCCTACCTCAGTGTACCACATGTCATGGACCCTTTACGATAGAATCTTTTGTGTATTATTTCACATCTGGTGCCCCTACCTTACTGCAGCACAAATCATTGACCCTTTATGATTGAATCTCTGTGTCTGATCCAATGATTACTGTTGTACTTGTTGCCAGCACCAACCATTACCGGAGGGCTGGCTTACACTCACCCCACACGCATCCAGCACAGACGTCACTGGACATGTGACCCTGGTAATAAAAAGGAGTCGAGCTCACGTGCCCGTACCCAGTTCCACTATCTGTGTCTGAGTGTTCATTATGTATGCAACATGCTGCCTCTGGGCCCTAGCAGATTACATTGTGCTCTGGACAGCGTATGCTACCATCTTACCATTGACAGTGGGGGAAAACTTTGGTTATGTAACTTTGTCTCTCTCATTGTACAAGCACGTACGTAGAGACTGGATCATTGGAGTACTGCAAGGAGAGTGTATAGTGAATAAGTGTGTGAGAATTGGCAGAGTGATTATATAAGTACATGTGTTGACGCAGCCTAACTCCGTCAACGAGCTTGTCTCTAATTGGCTGCCCTCCATGTGCCAAAAAATGAAACTTGAACTTTCCCTGGCCCTGTATTGCTACAGCTGCAACACTCCACTGAATGCGCAATAAACATTCATATCCACACAGATGTGTCATATCCTTCTTTCTTGTGTGGAACTAAGATGAATGTAGGGTCAGTAATTCCCCGTACTTTCCATGTTGGCCATGTTGTGGGACGTGGCTCACAGAGTGACACATTGGTGCTTGCGACCTGGGTGACGGCAGCACTACAACACGGACACCCGCATCAGTTGATTCCTCATACAGCTCACGATGGAGCCACGCCCATAGCTCCAGAGTCATTCTTCACAGCCTCACGCAGGACTGGCATATACCAGGGCAGCCCATTCCGCTTATGCTCACAGACAAGGACAACAATGCTACATGGACAAGATTTTTATTGTAGTGATCTGCTGGTCACAGGTCTAGTTGCCAGTATGCCACAGCCACTCCTTCACAGCTGGTATACACCCGCACCACAACCATCCAGCACAGGCGTCACAGGACATGTGACCCTACCAATAAAAAAGACCAAGCGCACGTGCGCTACGCCATTTTGGAGTTGCTTGCACCGGGATGCACTGCGGTCGGCACAGCCACACCGCCACAGTGATGGCCTATCCCGGTGGTCCGGACACCTCATGTTTCATGTGCCCTGCTGTAGGCCTGAGCCATGGAACAGCGGGGGCCTACCTCACTGGTCACTGAGTTAGTGTCACCGCAAGGACTGAGCGGGTGTGCAACCTGCGATGATGGTGGGTGCACTATTACCTCCTCTGCCATGGCAAAATCAAGACGCAGCACCAAATGTAAGACTTGTTGGCATGCGGAGCGGGGCTGCCTGATGTGGAGGGTGCAATGTCCGCGAAAAGGTGAGCAGTGAGACCTGGGCACGCAGCAGTGGGCAGATACCTCTGGGAGGCGGGAGTGGATGGGGTGCTGCAGCCTGGATGCTCAAAGGCGGAACAGCGATTTAGGGGTACGCAGTCGAATATACTCTGCCATTACTAATTTTGTACTATGTTTCAGATGTGGGAGCTTGAGGGCTCCACTAGGTCCCGGCACGTGGTTGGAGACACAGCGGTGGTGTAAAGGTGAGTTGTGAGGGTTTTGTCCACAGTGTGGGCACTCACTGTCCCCCTCATCTCTTCCTTTCTCTCACTCACACTCTTTGTCTCTCTCTTCCTCTCACACAGTTTCTTTTTTTCTCTCTCTTCCTCTCTCACTCTTTCTCTCTCACTCTTCTTCTGTTTCTCTCTTCCTCTTTCACACTCTCACTTTCTCTCTCTTCCTCTCTCTCACGGTTTCTCTCTCTCTTCATCTCCCTCTCTTTCTCTCAATCTTCCTCTCAATATTTCTTTCTTTTTCTGTCTCTCTTCCTCTCACTCTCACTGTTTCTCTCTTTCTCTCGGTCTTCCTCTCACTCTTTCTTTCTTTTTCTCCCTGTCTTCCGATCACTCTTTCTTTCTCTCTCTCTCTCTTCCTCTCTCCTTTGATGGATGCATGATGCACAATCTTATCTTGCTTTTTATCAAACAGGCTGTGATTCACGAATTGACGTCCTCCCCCCAACACAGAACTCCCGCCACTCAGTGTCACCAGAGCTGAATGTGTGGAACCTGCGATGATGCGTGGCCATCCTGACAATCAACACCCACTCGGAATTGTGCGCAGAGAGGCTTCATTCCACAGCAGCGGGTAGTCACCTCTGGGTGATGGGAGAGGATAGTGTGCAGCAGCCTAGGCGCACAAGAGTGTACAGACCCGTCCGAGCAGTTGGAGTGGATGGGGTGCAGCAGCCTGAGTGCGCAGTGGTGAAACAGAATTATGCGTGTGCAGTTGTATGTACTTTGCAATTACTAATTCTATACTATCTTTTAGATAACTAAACTTGAGGGTGCACTATGTCCCGGCACGTGGTTGGAGACACAACGGTGGCAGAAATGTGAGCTGAGAAGATTTTCTCCATTGTCAACTCTACCTCTCCATCGCTACCTTTCTCTCTCTCACACGTTCTCTCTTTCTCGGTCTCTTCCTCTCTCTCTCATTCCTTCTTTCTCTCTTCTTCTCTCTCATTCTTGCTCTCTCTCTCTTCCTCTCTCTCTGTTTGTCTCACTTACTCTCTCTCACACTGTTACTCTTTCTCTCTTCCTTGTATCTCACTCTTTCTCTTTCTGTCTTCCTCTCTCTCACTCTTTGTCTCTGTCTCTTCCTGTCTCTCTCATTCTTTCGTTCTCTCTTCCTCTCTCTCTTTCTCTCTCTCTTCCTCGCTCTCACATTCTCTCTCCTCCTCTCTCTAACACTGTTTTCTCTTTCTCTCTTCCTTGTATCTCATTCTTTCTCTCTCTTACTCGCTCTCTTTCTCTGTCATCCTCTCTTCCTCTGTCTTCCTCTCTCACTCTTTCTCTCTCTTTCTCTCACTTTCTCTTTTTTCCTGTCTCACTTTTTCTCTCTCTCGCACACTGTTTCTCTCTTCCTTGTATCTCACTCTCTTTCACTTTCTCTCTCTCACACTTTTTCTCTCTCTCTTCCATGTATCACACTCTTTCTCTCTTTCTCTCACTCTTTCTCTTTCTTGGTCTTCCCCTCTCACTCTTTCTCTCTTTTTCTGTCTTCCTCTCTCTTTATCTCTTCCTCTCCCTCTCAGTTTCTCTCTCTCTCTCTTCCTTTATGTCACTCTTTCTCTCTCACTCTTTCTTTCTTTGTCTTACTCTTTCACTGTCTTCCACTCTCTCACTCTTTCTCTCTCTTCCACTCTCTCTCTCACTCTCTCTCTTTCTCTGTCTTCCCCTCTCCTAATCTTTCTCTCTTCCTATCTCACTCTTTCTCTCTCCCTCTCTCACTCTTTCTCCCTCTCTCTCACACTGTTTCTATCTTCCTTGTATCTCACTCTTTCTCTCTCTCTCAGTCTTCCTCTCTCTCTTCCGCTCTCTCACTCTTTCTCTCTCTCCTTTGCTGGATGCAAGACGCTCCATCTTATCTTTCTTTTTGTCTTTCAGGCTGTGATTCACAAATGGTCCAGCAATGACACGCCATGGCTGTACATTTGTTGTTGTTTTGTTTTAATAAAATGTTTTATATGTAAATCCACACATGACTAAGATTCCTATTTGTCCAACCTCACAAGCATGTTCTTATTAATAATTGTACGACATTACCCAATTTTTTACGTTCCAGATTCCCCAACGTGACTGTCACATTTGTTTGTGGAGGGTGGGGGTGAGGGGGGGATGGCGGACAAGGAGCTCCTGTTGGGTGATGTTGGATCAGTGTTGGATGACCGACCTGCTTGATCGTTGCCTCCATTGCATCTGTTCTCAGAGACTTACGAGCCGGCGAGCTGGCTCGTAGATCAAGAGCTGTGAGCCGATTGGCTGGCTCATAGAGGTAGAACCACGGCCCGTCAGTTCGCAGAGGGAGAGCAGCGGGCAAGCTCATAAAGGAGCACCTGCGGGCCGACTGGTATAGAGAAAGGTGTGGGCCGTCGGCTTCCAAAGGGATAGCTGAGGAACAGTGATGTGGTGAGAGGGAACGTGAAGGAGGTATCTCACAGAGAGAGACCTGTGGTATATTTCCAGTCTTGGCTTCACAGATACAACTGTGGGCCCGAGAAGTCGCACCCGAAGAACTGAAAGCCGACAAGTGGTTCGCATAGAGAGACTTGCGGGCCCAAGAAGGTTGTTGGGGGTATGCTGGTGATGTGGGAAGAGGGTGTTACCTCCTGATGTGGGGAGAGGCAGCATGAACGGGGTATCTCGCACAGCCAGAGCTCCGGTATGTTTTCAGAGATGCCTCGGACAGATGCCAGCTGACGGACTGAATCACAAAATGGCTTTTCAATGCTCATATAGTGTGACTTATGAACAGTTCACACCCAGGCTCGCAAAGGGACAACTGCGGCCCGTGGGCTCGACTCGCAGAGGGAGAACTACGGGCTGTCTGCTCCCAAAGGAACAGCAGCGTAGTAGCTCGCAGAGGTAGAGGCACAGCAGCGTACTAGCTCGCAAAGGTAGAGAGCTGCGAGCCAATGGACTGGCTTCTTAAGGCATAGCTGCGAAGTGGTAATGTTGGGCAGAGGGAGCGTGAAAGAGTTATCTCGCACAGACAGAGCTCCGGCATATTAAATTGCCCCCCGGGACCTTTCTTTTATATTTTCACTCGATGCGACGCACAAGATGGCTGCTAACACTTCCGCCCAGATATATATATTTTTTTCCTTTAATATCTCCAAAAAAACTACTGAACGGATTTATACCATTTCAACAAAAGTGCGCTTTCTGGACCAAGACCTTTCTCCCTGACGAAATTTGGGGTAATTCCGTTCTCCAGTTTGACCTGTAGCCTTGACTAAAGTGTCCTATGGAAAATATATTGAGAAAACACGTTTTGGGACCCCAGACCAATCACCCCCAAACTTTCAAGATAGGAGCTGATCAAAAAAGAGAAACTTTTTGGAAAATTCCGTAAAGAGTCGTCAAACGACGCCAAAGTTATAAGCACATGGAGGGCTCCATAGGGAGGCCGCGCAACCCCCCTCCCAACATGAGTGAAGCCCTAGGGCTACAGGGACCCCAGCGGGCCCCCACAGCCCCAGTGAGCCCCCGCTATTATTTTTTAAGAAATGCCCCTAGAACATAGCCCACCCAGGGGCCTCAATAAAATAAAACATGGGAACCCGCGACCCCAGCGTGAATTGCAATGATTTTTTTTAATGCTTTTTGTGGATCTGGGGGTCCTTCTGGGAGCCTAGGGGGTCAGGGTGTTTCTACCCTGCCCCCTTCTCTTGTTTCATACCTTTGTTTCCCTGTTTTCTGGTGACCCGCTTCTACCGCGTCACAAGATGGCTGCCAACACTTCCTGGTTTGGAGTATTAGCAGCCAATCACAGTGAAGCTCGTGCTCGGGACTTAGGCTCTGCTCAGATATCAAAACTTTTATTTTACTAATTTCTCAGCACCTACTGAACGGATTTACACCATTTTAAAAAAAGGTCGCTTTCCGATCCAAGCACTACCTTTTTAACAAATTTGGGGTAATTCCGTTCAGTAGTTTCAGCTGGAGCCTTGCCCAAAGATTCCTATGGGAAATTGATTTGTTGACTCTTATTTTTTGAATTTCTCAGAAACTGCTGAACGGATTTACACCATTTAAAAAAAGGTCACTTTCTGAACCAAGCTCTACCTTTTGGCCAAATTTGGGGTAATTCCGTTCAGCAGTTTGGGCTGTAGCTCGTCGCAAAATTTCCTATGGAAATTAACATGGGGAAAACGCATTTTGGGACCCTCTTTTTTCTCAGCTCATGCTTTACGAATCACCCCAAACTTTCCGTATAGGAGCTGACTTTTTTTGGGAGAATTTCGCAAAGATTTTTCAAACGACGCCAAAGTTATTAGCAAATCAGGTGTAACTATAACTACCTACCCCAGTAGGTAATATATAAATATATATATATATATTCACTGAAAAAAACCATAGGTTATAGACCATATATAGTTAGGAATTAGCATTTAAAAAACCTTATTTTACTCACACAAAACCATTGAAATTCCATATATAGTTAGTTGTACTAACTATATATCGCGCACCCGCAATCCACTGCTGATGATGTCACATATTACATCATTCATGACATGGTCAGTGACATCACTGATGACATCACTGATGACATCTCAAATGACATCACTGATGACATCACTGATGACATCTCAAATGACATCACTGATGACATCACTGATGACATCTCAAATGACATCACTGATGACATCACTGATGACATCTCAAATGACATCACTGATGACATCACTGATGACATCTCATTTGACATTACTGATCACATCACTGATGACATCATTCATGTGATAATACGATGAACCTCTTCAGACTCATGAATGATGTAATATGTGACATCATCAGCAGTGGATTGCGGGTGCGCGATATATAGTTAGTGCAACTAACTATATATGGAATTTCAATGGTTTTGTGTGAGTAAAATAAGGTTTTAAATGCTAATTCCTAACTATATATGGTCTATAACCTATGGTTTTTTCAGTGAATTTTCAAGGTTTTGTAAATGCTAATTCCTAACTATATATGGTCTATAACCTATGGTTTTTTCAGTGAATTTCATTGGTTTTTTAAAAGCTAATATCTGTAGCTGTAAAATGTATTCTTCTTTAAATCCCAAAATATATTTTATGTTTATTAATAAAAAAAAATTTTAATACTTTTTTTTGTTCGCTCCCGGTTCGTGAACCGGGAAGCTTCCCGTTAGCTCATCTTGATGCCGCGACCCAGTCCGCGAACCGGTAAACGTTCCGTTAGCGCAACTGCCGCGTTAGAAATCAACATCGTGACGCGTCGCGGAAGCGCGACGTATCACGTTGTCGCGTAATGCGTCTTATGACGCGCTGCGTTAGCGCACCCGGAAGTGCTCCGGTACGCGAACTGAGACGCGAAGCGCAGCTCCCCGGAAGCGATCCGCGGCGCGGTGCGAAAGCGCGACGTATCGCGTTGCCGCGTAATGCGTCTTATGACGCGCCGCGTTAGCGCCCCCTGGAAGCGTTACAGAGCGCGAACCGAGGCGCGAAGCGCAGCGACCCGGAAGCGATCCGGGGCGCGTTCCGCAGCACGTAACTTAAGCGTAAGAGGTCATGTGACTTGTTGATAAAACTTTTCATTGGTTCATTTCACTTTTGGTTTCATAATGATGTAAGGCTAGGTCAGGTGACCTAAAAATAACACTTTTCATTGGTTTAGAACTATTGTTTATCCCAAATGATGAAAACCCCTCCTTCTTTCCTCACTCTGACTTTCATCTTTGTGAGAGGAAGACCATTTTTGATAGTTGAGCAATGGCTTCAATAGTTGCTTCAGCTGGTGCACCACCACCACCACCTCCACCTCCTCATGGGAAGAGAGGACCACCTCCCCAGTTTATCAGCCAGACAGAGGAGGAAGAGGATGAACTAGAGGAAGAGGAGACCGAAGGACCACAGTTCTTACAGGAGGTGCCCCGGGTTTCCCGTCGGAAAGCCAGCTTTATTTGGCAGTTTTTTTCACTCCCTCGAGGGCAAAAAAAAGTAAATGCTAGGTATGTCACCTGCCTGATTTGTAAAGACCGGTTATCTAGAGGCACTGATAGAAAATATAGCTACGGAAACTATACAATGCATCGTCACATGACCAGGTGGCATCCATTGAACTACAGCCAGTCGGAGATACGTGACATGCAAGATAACCCAACAACAACTCCTGTGGCCAGGTCAACATCACTAATATCGTTGACAGGAGCAGAGGCACGGGAAACCGTGCCAAACATTCAGGAGAACTTTGCTCATATCAAACATACCTGTATGTATTGCGGTGCATTGCTGTCATGTGGTAACATGAGCATTAATTTAATCAACCTAGCTTATAACAATCACAATTGCCCTAACCGCCCCAGACAGTAATTTTTTTTTTTTGCTCCTGTTGAGCCCTTTTCAATGCCTGTTTTTTGTTGTTTCCCCTCCATCAAAAACAAAAAAAAACATAAAAATGTTCAAAAAATACAAAAAAAAGAAAAAATGTTCAGAAAAATAAAAAAAAATATAAAACAACAAAAACATTAAAAAAAAGTTCTTTTCAGAACTACCTCCCCTTTCAAAAAAAAATTGCTAGAATGTTTAGCACTCTGGCAAGCTCTATTTCTTTTAGTTCGCTTCCCCGTTCGCTTCCCGGTTCGCGAACCGGGAGCGAACCAAAAAAATAAAAAAGAAGAGTAAGTATAAGGGAAGTAAACAGAGAGTAATGTTAAAAGAAAGACAGCTATAGGGAGTAATCCAGAGATACTGTTTAATAGATCTATTTACCGAAGAAAAGATGGAAGAGGGTATAATTGTGAAAAACAAAATAGATAAGGAAGTGAAAGAAAAAAAAGAGAGTAGAACAATAACAAAGAAGAGTTTCTTGGAGAATGTGAGTGAATGTTCAAAATAAGATTAAAACATGTGGAATAACAGAGAGAAAAAACAGAAAACAGAAAAGAAAAAATAACAGAAAAGATTAATTGAAACAGCAAAGAAATGTAAACAACATAGAACCATATCATCAACATAGGCAATAAAAGTTTTGCAGCTTTTATCGGCAGAAATGTGTCGCTAAAGCCGCTTTTGCGGCGGAAAACTGCCGCTAAAACCACTTTTGCAACAGTTTTCTTCCAATAAAAGCAGCAATAATTTTATTGGCTGTGTTGATAATATGCCCCTTAGTGTGCTTGAACTACAGAGAGAAAGCATAATGAACAAGTAGTGAAATTTGATCAGTTAAAGATATTAAGAGTAATAGAGACGGAGTGAGTGAACAAGAGTGAGGAACTATGAGAAGAGAGGGACTGAGAAAAGGAGTGGAAGGAGTAGAGTAAGTAGGTAATAGAGAAAGGAATGAGGGAAGTAGCAAAGGCAGGAAACTGAGGGTTAAAGAAATGAAGCTGTCGAACTACTAGTAGGTGAATGTGATAGAAATGTAACGAAAAGAGTACAAAACATTTACCTTATAATTGTCGTTAACTTACTCACTTTTTGTTTTTATACTTTCAATCTGTGAAAGAGAGAACAAACATTTGAAAAATATTAAAACATGTATTTAAAAATTAGAAAAGACAAGGGAAAAGATTGAAGGAGAAACAGAGTTTCTTTTCCTCATTTCACAATCACATCACCTGTGTTGCCTTTGGTTAGGTATCTCATAGTGCAGATGGAGTCTAGCATATCAAAGAGTACATAGAAGTTGAGCAAAATATACAACAATTTTGACATTTACAGAAGACTTAGCTTCTTATCTTGTTGGAGATGAAGTCAGGCCTGTCTTGCAACATGGTGCATCTTTTGCATCACTGCTGCATCGGTTTCATGTGGCACGGGTTTTTTACAGCATGACACATCTGCCTAGATGCATCAATTTGTAATTTTGTCGCCTCATAGCAAATCTTTTGCACCGCCGCTGCATCACAAAAGTGACGCACAGTGGCGCAAAAGAGGCATACACCTACCATAAATCTGTCCCTAACATTTGAAATGATTGATTCAGGATGACGATAAGGTGTGGCCTATCCAGAGGTTTGTTTAAGGTGAGGCCTACTCAGGGTTTTAGATGAAATTTACGCTTGTTGAAGAGTACAGAGGAGATAATACATGTGAAGACCTACCAATGAAGTAAGTCATGTCCACTTCACTCTTGAACAAAGGCCAGACCTCTTCTGTGTCCATGGACAGACCTAAACTTCATCTGCACAATGTCATTCGTAAACTTAGGAAACACAGGTGATGTAATTGAAAAATGTGGAGTTTCTTTTCCTCATTTCACAATCACATCACCTGTGTTGCCTTTGCTTAGGTATCTCATAGTGCACATGTAGTGCAGCATATTAAACAGTACCCAGAAGTGCAGCACTGCATGGAACAACTTTGACACTTACAAAAGCTTCAGCTTCTGCATGCCCCCTACACAGTGCTAATTATATACATTTTAAACTGATGGTATCTTGCTGGAGATGAACTGAAACCTATCTTGCAACATGGTGCATCTTTTACACAAAAGTGACCCACAATGGAGCAAAATAGGCGCACGGCCACCATAAATCTGACCCTAACATTTTAAATGATTGTTTTAAGATGCCAATAAGGTGTAACCTATCCACAGATTTGTTTCAGGTAAGTCCTACTCAGGGTTGCAGATGGAATTTAGGTTTGTTGAAGAATACAGAGGAGATAATACATGTGGAGGCCTACCAACGAAGTGAGTCATGTCCACTGCACTGTTGAACAAATGTCAGACCTCCTCTGTCTCCAGGAACAGGCCTAAACCTCATCTACACAATGTGATGTGTAATGTTAGGAAACACAGGTAATATAATTGAAAAACGTGCAATTTTTTTTGCTCATTCCACAATCATATCACCTGTGTTTCCTTTGCTTAGGTATCTCATTGTGAAAATGTAGTCTATCATATGAAAGACTACGTAGAATATGAGCACTGTATGCAACAACTTTGACACTTACAGAAGCCTCTCCTTCTCCATGCCTCCTACACAGTTCTAAATGTACATCATAAATGCAAACAGTACAGAATTAATTATACATGTTAAATGGTTTATTTTTGCTGTTCTCAGAATGTATCAAATTTCACTAAAAACAGTGACTTGAAGGTATTCATCATATAACAGCGGGGAAAAAAAACACAATCAAAATGATTGTGTTTAAAAAACCCATACAACATAACAAATCAGAATTCAGAACTCCTTAAAGTTAACTTACTTTCCATGACGTCGAAGGATGTCCTATGAACAGCTTACACTATGTTGTTCTGTTATTACTTTCAGACCGCCACTTTCTGACCAGATCAAGGCCAAATCATGTCTGAGCCATTTATAACTCTTAGAATTCTTGTAAGCCAATCCCGTCATGTTGTATTTCCGCAACTTTCACAATTAAAATATTGAAGATCATTTTCACAATCCTGGACTAGTAATATCTTCCCCTTCTTGCTCAGTCATGTTCTACATTTCCTATGACACTGATACTGCTTACTATGAAGCAGACTTACACTACCTCTATGACTACTACAATTATTTAATTCTCTACATCACTTTTAATCACAAAGCAATGTAAAACAGTAGACAGCATTGCAGACTTACATTCCCTCTACTCCATGTTTTGATTGGCTGCTTCAATTAGCTTATAAAAAGAAACAGTTTTTCTGAACTCATTCAAAGTGCACTTATTTCTCCATGACGTCCAGTGTTATGGTAAGAAGTTATGTCTCTGTACTACACTTATCCTCAAGGCCAAATCGTGTAGGAGCCATTAGAACTTCTTGATATTCCTCAGAGCACATCCCGAGATTCTTTCCCTAAAATTTTGGTTTTAAAAACACCAGGTAAGAGTTTTTAAGGTCATACGGCAATTTTTTTTTGAAAATTAAAACAGAATCGTTGCAGAATGACCAGCCATTTCTAGACTTTAAATAAGCTGTGTAATGTCCTGATGTTATTGAAGGACCGTCATGATATATAATTGCTGCAGTTACAAAAGTCCTTCCTGATATTGACAACTGTGAAGCCACAAAATGTTTAATTAAAGTTGTCAATTTTGTTCCATCAGGCCTACATCGTTGGAACATTAAAATGACATACTGGCCATATGTTCGTATAAATAATGTGGACATCATTTCAGATTTACATTGGCTACACTCCATGTTGTGATCAGCTGCTTTTACTAGTTTATTAAAAGAGACTGATTTACTGTCTGGCAAAGTTAAATATATAAATCTTTCTGAGTCTACACTAGTAGTCCTTGATACCCTACAGTTCTCGCAGTCATGCTGCCATTGATAAGAAAGCCCAAACAGGTGATCTACATCTACACCTTCAGCATGCAATACATCAAGCATATACATTAAAAACTCCTGACAATCTTGCTGAATATTTTGAGAGAATTGTGTTTGGCCTGAACATCTGTCTAATAGATTTCGAATTTCAGACACACTTTCTATTTTTGTTCTATCAGTGCTACATTTCTCTAACACAGAATTTAACAAACTGCAAAATCTTTGATCAGAATTGACCACAATCTCTTCTTTTACATTTTCTAGAGAAAACAAAACATTAACCACTACATTAGCATAGCAGTTGACACCAGAACTGTTTTCAAATTGAAAACCAACAACATCTTCAACAGAATCCTTTTTGTTTCTGCTTATAATTTCAGGTTCATCGACTTTTCGTCTTTTTGCTACAACCTCCCCAGTATTGGTCACATTTCTTCGTTTCCGGCCTACCACACGTTTCTCAAACAAAGGATATTGAGGCAAATGTGGCGCATACTCTCTTCTTAACCTATTGTATTCCTTAACACAATCTAGATCCGCACAAATGTTTGTGACATCACACTCAATCAAGTACAATCCCGATAAAGTTCTAACTCGTGACAATGCCACATATGCCATACCCTCCTTGAACACAGAACTGCCAATATTCACCAATGCACTGTCTACACTTAAACCTTGCGATTTATGGATTGTCACCGCATATGCCAAGCAAACAGGAAACTGCTTACGGCGAACATATAAGTCTTTTACAAGCAAAAATCTAGCAGAACAACGACCAATTAGCTGTACTTCCTCAATGTCATCAAATGTAATTTTTAAAAGTTCAATTCCATCTCTATTTCTGTATTTTACAAAATCAACAACATTACCCATTGATCCATTTACCAGACCTCTTTCAACATGTAAATTCCTTCTTAAAATTATACAGCAGTTCAAGCACACATTCAGAGTCTTTTCAAAACCTGCAGTTTTAGATAGTCTTCTCTAATGAATCGAATTTTGTTTTCAAATTCTCAGACAAAATAATTGTTGATCCCATATGCTCTACTCTGTCAATAGCTTCCAGTTTCACAATCTGTTGCTTTTCTAAATGCAACATTTTGTTGTTGAATTTGGCACATTCTGCAAGAGTTGGCATCAAACATATTCCAGATTTCTTCTCAGTAATTTTCTGAAAAATATTCTCAGGCACAACATCTTGTTCTGGATATAAATTTGACAGTAATCGTGCATGTAAAGCTTCTTTCCCATGCTCGGTCACTTTTACAATTCTAACATCTTGTAGAATAGTCTTGTAAACTTCATCCTTTGCCTGACGCATATTTTCATGCAGTTCAGCATAATTGAAGTTTAACCATATATTGACGTTGCCAATGCTCCCTAGGCACTTCCTGGTATCTTCATGCGTGAGCATTTTGAACACAGGTTGCCCTTTCACTGGTGTAAGCTGCAGAAGATCTCCGAAAACAATGATGTGTTTGCCACCAAATAACACATCATACTCTGTTTTGAGAACTTCTTGCATTCTCAAATGCACAAAGGCAAGCATGACATTGGAAACCATGCTTACTTCGTCAATGATAAGAAGTTTCATTTTCCTCAAGATTCTTGAAACTTCACAACAAGCATCTCCAGATAGCTTGTGATATTGTAATTTGTTGTCATGCTCCACTGGCAGCATCAGTAAACGATGTAAAGTAATCCCTTTAATGTTATGTGCTGCCAGTCCAGTTGGAGCAGTGACAACACAAGACAGCGATGACTCTGTCCTTTCCTGCAAATAACATGAAATTGCTTTAATAAGGAAACTTTTTCCAGTTCCCGCTTCTCCACTCACGTACAGTCGGACAGGCTTCAACGACGTACATGAGCACTCTTTCTTGTCATGACTTAATCCATGATCAATTTGCATGGTAACTTCGTCATATATTTTCCTCTGCTCAACGTTGAGTTGTCTTTCCAACTCTTCTAAGTTAACCGCATCCTCCTGAGCATGTGCCATGGCTCTTTCCACTTCATTCATAGCAGTGGCAGCTTCATGTTCGATAACAGGTCCTCCTAGTGGATCCTGACTCAATGAAGCAGAACTCTGACTGTCCTGAGAACTGTCTCTGGCAATCTCGGCTGCAATCGTTGCTTCCTGCTCAATTTCCGCATTCAACATTTCTACATATTTGGGAAAAGCAGGACATTCTATGGTCTCCTTGGCAGCATTGAAAGAGTCTTCGTAACAGAGGAAATCTCCAAGCAGTTCCTCTTCTGCACGCCAAGGCTTGAAAAGTTGCAAAAGTGCTAAATAGAAAAACTCCTTTTTTTCAGGAGATTCGCCACTCAATTTTCGATGGTTTACCAAGTGGCATTTTCTTTGCTTGACCAGACATCCCTCACTTCCTATTACAGCATACACTCCTTTCTCAGTATCTTCTTTGATGTTCCTCTTGAATATGTAATTTTGAAGAACCTCATACAGACAAACATTCTCGAGGTGACTGCTTCGATTTGGATAATATGTATCCAACATGTTGGTCTTCAAAATGTCGGTACTGTTTGGCTCCTTTACCGCCAAATACTCAATTTCCCGCACAGGTTTGAGAACTCGATTACGCGTTGCAGCAAGACCAAGACTCGCCTAAACGATACTCCTGGACTTGGCATAGAGACTTGCTGAAGACAACCGGTCAGAACATTCGTAAGCTCCGATTTCTCGATGCGACAACATCTTCAGACTGAAACTGTACAACTTCTTGCTGAGGCTCTTTTCATGGGAAATGTTCTCCCACATATCCTTCAATTCTGTCTTCTCTTTTTTGGTGATGTAAGATGTCACATACCGAGCCACAGCCATACAGTTATCAGCCACAAACTGTATATCCATGTTAGCATTCCACATGGACAAAATCACCGGGTTGTAGTCGTTGATGTACTTAGACTCTTCGTTCCTCTTCAAATTGTATGTGTTTTTAGGTGATTTCTTCATCACATTATGTCGCAGCGAAGACATCAAACTGTTTACTCTTCCTTTAGAAATCACCGGTCGTGGAAAGCCGAAACGACATTTGGTGTAGAACTTGTCCTTGTTTCGGAATTTACGACGACAGTACTTTCCACATCGATGGCTTTGGAAACGTAGAACTTTTTCTCCTAGGCTTTTCTTCTCCTTTGCGTTTGGAACAGCACACGTAGAATACTGTTGTATGAAACTCATCACTGAGTCTTCTGGATCCGTTCCAAATTTAGGTGCATCCTTGATCCACAGCAACATATGTATATGAGGAGCACCTCTTGCTTGGTACTCCTTTCTCCAGAAGAAATCCAACACCTCTCCAAGAGGTGGATTCTTCTTATTCATGATGAAAGACATCATAGCTTCAAATCTATGATTGAAGTACCTACATACATTGACTGGATCCAAAGAGCACAGTTCTCCGGGTGTCTTGAATTCGATGTTTTCGATGTTTCCATTTGCCTCTCGTAGAAATTCAAGTAAGTCTTCCCAGCCATACTCGGCACAGCTCAGAGTGAGGAACCATGTGAGAGTTCCTAAGTTCCTCAGCATACATTTTAAATCACCATGACGACAGTACCAGTACTCATTAGTACCACGCTGACACGCCATGAGATTAATCAGGTGAGAATCCTAAATACTGTCTTGGACATTGACTTTATCCATAAAGTCACTTGCCGAGATGTTTTGCATGTGTATACCACTTTTCAAGATGTGGTTCACTGCATATGACAGTCCAGACAGATCGCTTTCAAACAGGAGATGAAACAAATAGGGAATGCATTGTCGAAACCTAGCATCTCCTGCATACAATCGCAAAGTCCGGTATTCAGAAGCAGGAATTTGATGAGGTTGCTCATCATATCTTCCTCCCTGACCTGTTGGAAAAAGCTGTGGGAAACACCGAGCTTCCAAACTTTCCTCCCAAACACTAATGGGACTCCCTTTGGCTTGTTTCATTTGAAACAACTCAATAGCATTCCCCATGACTTCCTTGGAATGCAAAGGATGAACACTATAATGTTCATATATTTCTTCACTAGTAGAGGGTTCTACTTTCTCAATTTGACCAGCACACAAATCGCTATCCTCTTCCTCACTTACTTCCTCTTCTGCAACATATACATTCTTATAGTATTTATTATTTTTTTTCAAATACAATGTTGCCTTTTTAACTTTCCTAACATCCACTAAATCTTGCCATATTTTCTTATTCTTTGTCGGAACCCCATTAACTAAGATAACCAGAGGTTCCTCTTCCACTTTTTCTACTCCAATTGTGTTAATGTTTTTCTTCAAATCTAGAGGCAAATAAACAACTCTTCCCTTTAATCCTCTCTGTAAATCTGATGGAGGCAATTTCCCTGTCTTTGGCTCCATTCTTACAATAGCCTGAAAGGGATGGATACTTTGAATCAAAATAGATTCATAAGTATTTAAATCCTTCAATTCAGAAGGAATCTCAACCAATTCCAGATTATTATGAACTGCTCTAGCAGGCATCTGGTTTTGATTTAATTTGTTACAACAATAAGTACACACACGTTGATCCAATCCCAAATCAAAACAATTTTCTACCATCAAGTATGTTGTGAAATCCTTCCATTCACTATTATTTTCCTTTTCACTTTTTGCATATAAATCCACTAACTTAGTCTGGTTCTTATAATAAGTGCGTCGACAACACACACAAGTGAAATTTGGCCTCTCACTTGATTTCACCTGAAACGTCGCAATTTCCCTCTGGAAATTATCTGTACTGGAAACCTGTACACTATCTTCCACATTACCCGCTTCTTCTTGGTCAATTTCAACATTCTCCTCTTTACTTCCAAAGTAACAAAACTCAATTTCTTCACATATATTCTTCACATCTATTTCAGAACCATGCAAAAGAGCAGCGCATAATTGTTTAAGCATAATTGCTGGACTCTTAGCATAATACAACATTCTAACTAATTTCCTCACTTTATTATGATGCACTGCTAGCATCCTGAAATGATGAAAAACACTCTGGCATACTCTCCTGGAAAGACAAGCCAGTGAATGACCATGCAAACCTGTCACTTCTCTCACTCTGCAAGGATCTAATTCTTGCAACAACTTCATTTTCTGCTTCAAACTTTTCTTATTAAATGACCGTACAAAATCACAAAGCAAATTGATGGAATCCTGTCGCACACTGCAAATACTACTACACTTCCAGGTATACACAGGACCCTTAGGACGTCTTCCTAAAACCTCATTACCTAACACCTCTTCTGCCTCTGTTGTCACAAGTTTTTCTTTTTCAACTGGACAACCATCTTTCACTTCATAAGCTCGACCACTGGTGTCAACTGCATGCACCAAATCATTATCCTGGAAATAACTCTCCTCATTAAAAAATGCCTCACAGCTTGAACTATGCATCCATTCTCCAGAAAAAACTTCACAAAAATTACTACGATTAACTATTCTCTTCCATCTACTATTTCTTTTGAAATCATAAATTGCCTTGTTTAGCTTCCTAATTCTATTGATTATCAAAATAAATAACTTACGTTTAATTTCAAATGCCTGATCAATAACTTTCTGAACTATTTTTTTTCTCTTATAAAAAACCACTTTCTGTTGACCTTTCTTAATATTTTTTAACAAATTGCCAATTATCCTGTTGCGGAACATTCGTTTACGAATGTCCCTAAACTGTTGTTTCCTTCTACAATCATGCACAGAGTTATCTCTTGCTCTAGCAGTAACATTTTTCATTGGCCTTTCCTTTCCGTTTGAATTGCTTCTCTTTTTCTGGACTGAAACATTTTCTGTAGTAACATTTTTTTTACTACAGATATTTCTTATGAATGTTTTTGTACTCTTACCCGGTGCTTTCTTGGTGACTTGACAAATCTTTTTGTTAGAGGACTGCTGCTTTTTTTCATTGACCTGCTGTCTTTGACGTTTTGCAGCCTTTCTCAGTCTTTCTTTGGTTGGCATGCTGAAATCTTGAAATGATCTCCAGTTGAATCTGTGGTAAAATATATTACAAAATGTTATTAACCACTATTACCCAACAGTAAGTCAATAACAGTAATCAAAAACTTAAAACACTACTTGACATTTTAACATAGAAGATTTTTTAGTGCTTGGCAAATTTAGAATACAGAAATAGCAGAAAAGAAATGGAATTTATATTCATTTTACCTGTGCTGTTTTATATGTGAATCTGATCTAATTTTATGAGCATATTTTAATATTTTATTGAAGACACTACACATAACCTGTTTTTGAAGGTGTCTTTATTTTTAAATTAAACGGTTTACATTTTTACTTTTTATTTATTATAAATTTTTAAAATAAATGTTTATAGTTCCATAGGCTCAAGCACGTCAGCTTCCCATCCTATGTCATACAATTCTGACAAATCTGCATCCTCATCACGTTCTTCTTCATCCTCAGGATTTAAATCATCCAAGGGATCAACATCCACTGATGTTTCAATTACGAGTTCAATGATGAGGTCGAAATCAACTGATTGCTGATTGTCGCTCATGTTGATGTTGTCTTTATCTTTAAAGAAAGATAACAACAATGAGATGTTGCAGAGTAAGAGACAAATCTCAGAGATTATAATAGTAAAATTGTTTAACAAGAGTAACATTTTGCACCTATTATTTAGCCATGTCCAGCGATGCTGAGGAGGTGAAGCCTATGTCCAATTTTTCAGTGAACAGGACTCATCTCTTCTTAACCTTGGATAAGCCTCACCGACTCTGTGTCCCCTGCACATACTTAAATGTAAAGGGGCAGATTTATGTTAACTGGCACATCCCCAGGGATGCACCAGTTAACGTGCACCGCTGCTCTGCCACCCATGGTGTGCCGCATTTACAATCAGATAGGACAAAGCTGCGTCAAAACCCTGCGCCTGCTTGAAGCAGGCATAGGTCTTGACGCAGCATTGTGGAGATGGAGCACCCCTGAGCCTTGCTGGAGCTGCATCGCACTTGCAATACAACTCCAGCAATGCGCCACCTTTACGGCACAGATGCGTCACGCATCTGTGCCGTTTTTGCCCCATGGTGTGCCGCATTGTAAATGCAGCACACCATGGGTGGCGGAACAGCGGAGCAGGATGACTGGCACATCCCTGGTGATGCGCCAGTCATCATAAATCTATCCCTAAGCTTCTTATCTTGTTAGAGATGAACTGCCATATGTATCATCAAACTATTTTGCATTTCCTAAATAGCGAATTTTAAGGAATAAATAGCGATTCTTTACCATTCCTAATTTGCGATGAGCAAATTGCTAATTGCAAATTACCCATTCATTTCCATGGGCCAGGAGGCCCATAGGAATGAAGGTGCAATTTGCGATTAGCAATTAGCTCATCGCAAATTAGGAATTTTTCCAAGGGTGCAGGGGTGTCTCAAGAACACCCTGCTGCACCCCTGAAAAAGAAATTTTGGGGCATATGGCGCACATAAATTTTAAAAACATTCCTTTACCTCAAAAACGATTTTCAAGTCATAATTTGAAAACACTGCCCACAGGGAAATGACTTAAAATGTCCTTAAGACACATGAAAGTGTTTTTTTAAAGCCTTTGCAACTTTTTTGGGTCACTTTTAACATGGCTATGTAACTCAAACAGTAAAAATCTAAATTTACCATGCACAGGTGGGAGCATATTTACAAGGAATATGCTCCACGGGGAAAGGTCTTTTAATTTAATATGGGAAAAATAACATCAGAGACACTGAAATGCCTTATAAAGAAGCATACACCATTAAGTCCTTGTCATAAATTTTAAAACCATTCCTTTTCCCCAAAAACGATTTTCAAATCATAATTTGAAAACACTCCACATGGGGAAATGACTTAAAATGTCCTTAAGACACATGAAAGCGTTTTTTGATTGCCTTTGGAGCATGTTTGGGTCACTTTTAACATGGCTATGTAACGCAAACATTCAAAATCTAAATTTGCCATGCACAGGTGGGAGCATATTTACAAGCAATTTGCTCCACAGGGAAAGGTCTTACATTAAAATGGGAAAAATAACATCAGAGACACTCAATTGCCTTATAAAGAAGCATACACCATTATGTCCTTGTCATAAATTTTAAAACCATTCCTTTTCCTCAAAAACGATTTTCAAGTCATAATTTGAAAACACTCCACAGCTCCTATGCACATGAAAACCCTGTCAGTACTAATACTTCACATTTTCTCCAATTACAATTTCTCAAAGAAACAAAATCTATTTGTAAAACACTTGAGACAAAGCAACATTTGAAAAACACAACTTTCTTCATAATTTTCTCCTTAAAGCACACTATTCTCTATCTAAATTAAAGAAATCTTTTCTCACCTTAGCAAATACTTTATGAGTTTCAAAACAGTCTCAGAAACACACCAATTTGTCTTCAGCAGCGCAAAAGGTATGCACTCCAGAGTCTGCAGCTATCAAAAGCACAGAAATGCTGTAATTCTTCACACATATCTCTCATGTCACCCAATCAAAACTCTTCCCTCACTTTTTTTCAAATCAAAACCCTTCCCCCCTCTGCCCTCTCTGCTTTTTTTGCATAGCAACCACCTCTTGGAAGACCTCTGGTGTTTGCAAGTTCACACAACAATGTTGCAATTGAACTCTGAACTCTCAGTGCACCTGCATATCCAGTGCATTCTTTCATTTAATGATTTTTTCTTGACCACTCAAAATACATCTTTCAAAGAACTCATCCATGCACCCTAACTTTCTGTTTTCAGCAATCAAAATCCACCAATCACTGTTACTGCTTCATTAACACAGAAACTCCACAGTTTTTTTCATTTTAAACTCTTATTTTTTCAACTGCCATTTCATTGCCACACTTCATCTGACTGCAGGAGAACCTTCTCTCACCATGTTTTCTGTCTGGATTGTTGGACATAGTTACATCTATTGGGCTCAGAGGTATGCTGAGAACAGAAATTTACCTAACCTCAATTTACAAAATGTGGAAATTAAGTGGTTTGGCCACAGAGGATTAAAATGTCACCAATTGATACCATTGGTGAAAACCTTTATGAATTTGCCAAAACCTGACCTGTTAATTGTGCACTGTGGAGGTAATGATTTGGGCACTTTGACTGGGGTAGGTCTGGAAATGCTTTTAAAGGACACCTTTGATCAATTAATGGCACTTTTTCCTCAGACTGCCTTGGTATATTCAAATATATGCCAAAGACAGAAATGGAGGTGGTCAAACCAATTTTGTCCACAAATTGAGAAGTCGAGGAAGCATGTAAACAAATCTGTTTCAGCTTACATGAGAGACCATGGAATGGGCTCCGTGTACAACAATAACTTGCGTTACTACATGCAAGATATCTACAGAGGAGATGGAGTTCACTTCTCAGATGAGGGCAACAGAATTTTCATTCTGAATTTAAGACTGTGCATTGGTACCTACTTATAAGTACCTAAATGTACCATAAACCCAAAAGCTCTTCTCAGAGCTACCCTACATCTGATCACTCACAATTATTATTTTTCTCTAACTTTTTTCACAAATTTTCAACAAAGTACGCTCCCCGGGGCGCTACCCGGTACGCGAACCGGAAGCTAACAAAAATGTTTTTTTCGCACATATAAGCCTCCTCAGCCACCCTCAGAAAACCTAGGGGGTCAAGATAAGTCTACCGTGCCCCCTTCTACCCATTCTGAACATTATTTGCCCTCCATCTTGTATCTTAAGTCGACCGAAACACAAAATGGTGGACTCCCGTAACGCTTAAGGTTCGCGTACCGGGGCGCTCACCAGTTCGCGTACCGGGGCGCTCCCCGGGAAGCGCTCCATCAAAAAAGGTGGGAAAGTAATTTACAGAAAAACGACTGGAGACACTCTCACAAAATATAGATTAGCTCATACTACATACCAATCCCTATCATTTTCACAAATTAGATTGAAATTCCATTTAGCCATTTAGCCTGTAGACCTCTCTAAATACCGTGAGGTAAATTACTTCTCAAAACACATCTGAAGTGTTGGAATTGACATCCAATGAAAATGTTACTTTCATTATCAACTTTTATTACCTGACATTTGATTGGTTATATACCTGAATATATATAAAGGAAGAGAAGGAAACACAGCCATTTTGACTACTACTTCTTGTTGTACATTTCAATTGGATTTTCACTAATCACTTCAACTTCTTTGTAAAGGTAAGTTGTTATTTTTAAAACTGAAGTAAATAGTGCACCAAAAGTTAATATGGTAAACTTTTTCTGATAGTTATATACTATCCCTCTGTAGTAGTTATAGATTTAGATAGACTTCTCAGTTATAGTTATGGATGGAGTTAGGTTTCTCTTGTATAATTATGAAATTACTTACGTTAAATCACACACACTTTTTTATATTCCTACTTCCACTCTGATACTATACACTGCCCAAAGATAAATTCACTGATAAAAACTGCCTATCTAAAATTAATCCCAACAGTGCCCTATCTCTACTAATATATATTTTTTTTTATCCAAATTTCAGGCAACATGGAAGGCGAACAGAAAGTTTCATTTCAAATTGTCCTGCAAGAGAGCAGCCAAGAATTAATTGATCCAAATGATATAGAATTTATGGATGAAACTTGGGACCAAGAACTACTGCAATGTGTGCAAGCAGTAGATGACCTCCTTCAAAATGAGGACATTTTACACCCTCAGAGATTACAAACTATGTTCATGGAAAATGACGACATTTCAGACAGTGAAATGTTAGAAATGTTATTAAATTTTGAAACACAATCACAATAATAAATAATTGCTTAAAAAATAATCAACAAAACCAACAACCAATTAACATACAGTATTTGAAAAGTCTATCATTCTTTTTTCCTTATAGTACGCTCCCCAGTACGCTTCCCGGTTTGCGAACCGGGCGTTCCCCACGCAAAAAAAAAAAAAATTTTTTTTTTTTTGCCCTGCGGGGCCCTTTTAAAGCCTCCACATCAAACCTAGGGGGTCAGGGAGGATCTACTATGCCCCCTTATGGTCATTTCCCCCTTTCTTTTGGCCTCCTCTTGCCTCTCGATCCTACCGAGAGACAAGATGGCGGCCGCTCCGGACTGTTTAGAATGTTGACAGACACCGGAGAGCCAATCAGCTTCGCTTCGCGAAGTTCCGTTACGCGTAAAGTACGCGAACCGGAGCGCTGCCCAGAGCGCGCTTACAGATATATATCTTTTTTTAAACGTTAATTTCTCAAAATCCACTGGAGCACATATATTGAGACCTAGCAAAGGCACATCGGGCTAACAGTCCCTACAATTTTGCCAAGTTTCGTGCAAATCCATTCAGCCATTCGGGCTAAAAGTGAGGCCAACCGCCCTATGGAAATTAACATTGGAAAAACACGTTTTGGGACCCCCCTTTTTTCTCAGCCCCCCCTTGACAAACCCCCCCCAAATTTTCAGGGGCTGCTCAGAAACAAAATGTTCCATTTTCCTGAAAATTTCAGCCAATTCCGTCCACAAACGCCAAAGTTATTAGACATAGAATTTTCAAAAATCCCATAGGGAAAAAATCCTAACTATATATACCTACTGGCGACCGCCAGTAGGTAATATAAATATATGAAATTACCTATAGATTTTTATATCGACAGTCTCACCCAACTATTCTTTACTCCTACATTTAGTATTTTTGTGGAATTGGATGTTCAGAAATTGATTTTATTAAATCTAAAATCATAAATAATGAAATATGAGGAATATGTTTGAGTAAAGTAATTAGAAAATGGCACAACAAATGTATATCTAGAGTGCTAATTGGAATTTTAGAAGGGATTCCCATGAGTATACTAGTTAGTATAATGAACGTCTTGAGATTTATTGATAAATGTAGAGGGTGCTTCTTAATCATGAAAGCTATACCTGCTGTGATTTATTTGTATAGACTATGATGAATTGTTAATGAATTTGTAAATTAAGTTTTTTAATTATATTCAATTAGGATTGTAGAATAGATAGTAATTGTATGCGCTTTTGTATTGTTTTTTACAGCCTTGAGAAAGTGGTATATTTGTGAAACTTGTTGTCTGCTACAATCAAAGAAAGGAATAGGCTTTTGTTGGAACTAGCATGAGGATGTAAAATGATGAATTTTCATGGAAATCACAATAAATTATTCAATCTTAACAGTAAGAACTTTTAATGAAGTTGCCTCCATCTCCTTACTGATTATGTCTAATATATATAACAACATCAGAGAGTAACTGGTAAATAGGGGGTGCAGCTCCAGGCATTTTTCTTCTATACCCTTTTTATAATAATTAGAACTGCATATAACAATGCAACCCTATTTGTACTCAATGTGCTGCAGAAAAAACGTTTGTGATACTAGCCATAAACCTAAACCTGTTCCCCACTGTTGGAAAATGACCCTCTCTGAAGGGTTTCCTCAAATATTTTGCCTTCCTCCTATTTTTCCTGACCTTTTTTTAGTTGGCCTTAGGACTCTGAGCGCTTTACCACTGCTAACCAGTGCTAAATAAAGTGCATGTGCTTCTCCCCTAAACATGGTTTACTTATCCACAATAGGTATATTTAATTTACCCGCAAGTAGGGTTCATTACCTGCACCCAGGGCCTGTAATATAAAAGCTAGTAGGTGGCCTGCTGCGCTGATTGTACCATTGCAGTGCCTGTGTGTGCAGTTAAAATGCCAGGTCGGCTTGGCATTTAAACCCCCTTGCCAAATCTTAACCTCCCTTTTTATTACACATAAGTCACCCCTAAGGTAGGCCCTAGGTAGCCCATCGAGCAGGGTGCTGTATATGTAAAAGGTAGGAAATGTATTTTTTTGTTTTGCATGTCCTGGTAGTGAAAAACACCCCAATTTGTTTTTCACTATTGTGAAGCCTATTCCTCTCATAGGTTAATATTGGGAATTCCATATTACACACTTTCAAGCTTTAAATCCTGGTTGAGGAGTGGCTCTATCATGTTTCATAACATTGGATTTCTAATAATAAATCCTCTTTACTGGTAAAGTTGGATTTAACATTACTATTTTAGAAATACTTCTTTTAGAAAGTTGGTATTTCTCTGCTCTTAAAGCTCTGGGTGCCTGCAGTCTGTCTCCAATTCACCATATACTACATAAAGGTAACCTGTCTGATTATTAGGAGGAATATCTTGCTAGGCTTTAAAAAAGCTCACATTCGCAATAGAGCAATGTGATCCGATTCAAAATCTTTATTTCGTTGACTTTCAACATAAAAGATATACATAGTACAATAATTAAAAACATTATACAAAACATATAATCAGTGCTTAATGCTACGCGTCATTACTTTAGGACAGTCTATTATGGTTTAAAGTTGTCGCAGAGTTATCACAAATTTAATAAATAATTTAAAAATATACTTATTACAAAAGTTTTAAAAAGACATTAAATAAAGTTTATAACATCCAAGGCATAAGATTTAAAATTTAAAATTTAACAAAAGAATTGATCCGTGGTTTAGGTCAAATATGCATAGTACAGAAATTTAAAATGGGAGGGACATTTTCACTCTAAGAAAATATACAGCCAGAAGGAATCTTCTAACTCCAAACACAATTACTTGGCTGGTATCCATTTTTAGAATTCTGCCTGCTTCAATGTAAGATCTAAAGCCAATGTTGCGACACAGAGGCGCTATCCATTTTTTCCTGGCTTTACCATAAGTTGGACAAAAAAACAGTATATGTAAAATGTCTTCCCTCATATTATTAGAACATAAAGTGCAGTCATCACTATTAGTCTTCCCCCAGCTTTTCTCTGTTACCTTGGTTCTCAATGTTCCGTATCTATATTTTAAATAGAGAGTTTTGGCCAATGGCGGCTGGATTTCATCAAGAAATAATTCAAAAAACGCCTCATTTTTGACCATCAAAAATTTTTCGGTCAAAGGACCATGGGTTTTGACATACACAGAATCAAGGCTCACATAAGACCAGAATGACAATTTAACAATTTTCTTGGAGGCCGTAGTTAGAGACTCCGGCTCACTCCAGAAATGGGTTAAACCTAGCTTGGATAACCAAACTCTTACGTGTTTAAACCAATAGATTTGGTTACCACTGTTTAGGTCCAATACCTCTTTCAACCCTTTTTTGTAATCGGTGAATTCGGGTGTTGCCCATAGTCTAACCCATAGTAATAGTGGTCTCAACATGGCATGGTGATCAGTATGCTTGATATTTAGGTCTAAAAATAATGGTACCAATGGAGTATTAGTGGGAACTTTTAATAAACCCCTAATAAACTTATTCTCCAGTGTTCCAAAGGTATCCCTGCATACCGGTCCCCATAACTCGGCTCCATACAGAACAGCAGATTGAACCTTGTACCTAAAGATCTCTATTGCTGGGGTAACTGCCTTGTTCACACATTTAGCATATCTTTTTGATATTGGAAGACAGTTTTGTTGAAACATTATTTTTGATTTTTCTAGCTGTGGTCTCCATCCCATTGACGAATCTAAAAGTACCCCTAAGTATGTAAAGCTCTGTTCATAGTCAAGCTTATGACCATTCAACGTTAGTTTTTTTTAAAAACTTTTATGCGGATTTAATGCCATATATTTGGTTTTTTTTATATTAATTTCTAACCCTTTTAAAGTGCAATATTGCTGGAACCTATCTAGTAAAATCTGAAGACCCCGTGGTGTTTGTGATATGAGAATCGTGTCGTCTGCGAAGAGGAGGGACGGCACACGTTCCCCCCCCAATCGAGGCGAATCGTTATCACAGTTCTCCATGAAGTCCGCAATATCGTTTACAAATAGGGAAAAGAGTGTGGGAGCCAGTACGCAACCCTGGCGGACTCCTCTTTTTATTGGGATTGGGTCTGTAAGTTCCCCGTTTGGGCCCCACCTGACCTTAGCATAGTTTTCCTGGTGTAGGCCCATCACTAGTTGTAGGAGTTCCCCGGGGAGTCCCTGGCTTTTCAAGGATTTCCAAAGTAGATCACGAGGTATCAGGTCAAATGCTGCACGTAAATCCACGAAGGTCACGTACAAGTGGCCTCTGCGGATAATAACATATTTTCAATACAGGCAGCATAGACTTAATACCTGGTCTATTGTCCCAGTTTTTTCCCTAAACCCCGCTTGATATTTCGATAAAACAAGTTCCTCGTCTAACCACGTATTTATACGATTTAAGATATGCCTGGCATATATCTTTTGGGTTATGTCTAAAAGACTGATGGGGCGATAGTTTGCTGGATCGCCTCTATCCCCCTTTTTAAAAATAGTGATAATTTCTGCTCCTTCCCAAGTATCTGGGATTTGGTCACCAGCTGCAATAGCATTGAATAAGTGATTTAAGTAAGGTGCCCAAACATCAGTATTATGCAGATACAAGTCACCTGGGACATTATCAAGACCGGGTGCCTTCCCTTGTTTAGTTGAAGCAAGTGCTTGTTTCGTTTCGCATAGGTCGAAGACTACTAATGGGTATGCATTCACTGGCTGCATACGGGTCGTTTCTCCCAATGAGGTAACGTCAGTAATTTTAGCTGCATACAGCGTAGTAAAATGTTGTACCCATGTGGCTTCGTCCAAGAAAACCTCTCTGGAGCCCTTCTCGCGTTTATTCCCCTTGGCGACTAATTCCCAAAAGTGCCTCTGGTCCTTGGTTTTAGCTGCTTGCAGCATGCTGGACCATAATTCCTCGTCCCAAGAGGATTTTGCTTTTACCAATAAACTATTATATAATTTCCTTTTGTCTCTTACTTCCTCAGGACTTTTCCTTTTAACTGCCTCAATCAAGGCTGTTTTGGCAGCACGGCATTTCTTATTGTACCAGGGTTTCCCTACTGGTTTAGCATTTGCTGTACCAGACCCTTTTTTCGGTCTTTTTGTTAGAAGATCTAACAATTGACTAAAAAAGAGTTTATGTAAATTGATGAATTCCCCAGGTTCACAGCTTAATGGACAATGAGATTTAAATGTGTTTACAAAAGTATGATAGATATTAGATAAGAGGTCCTCTTTTTCCAGTACATATGCCCATTTGACAGCCCTTCGGTTATTGCTGACTATAATATTATCTAATATGGGCAATTGAACTTGTGTGGCACCTCCCTCTATATTACCCATCCCCTGTAGTAAACTTATAAGAAAACTAGTTTCCAAAGGGTTGTGGTCACTTTCAAACCTCTCCTTGACATTTAGGTCAATTGTATATGCCCACAAATCAAAGGAGATAATGACATAGTCTAAATTACTTTTGTAGTCTCGCCTCTTAAATGTAGGGGCTTTTAGGCTGTCCGATGGCATACGCCCATTACATGCCCTCAGACCATGGGTTGTTAGTAGCCTGGTAATCTGGAGGGCTAGTGTAGTCCCAGGCACAGTTCCATTTCCAGTCAAGAGAGGTATCTTATTGGCCAAATCCTCGTCTTCAAACAAGTTGGCCATACCCGTAATAGGTTCGTAGTTACAATTCAGGTCCCCACATAGGATAACACTTGCACCTGGCTCTAAAGTGTCCATAAAAGACGCCAATTTTTCAATACAAGGCGACACCTTGTGGGATGAATAAGGACTGTTATACACATTTATGAGGTTAATTACCCTATTGTCCTCAGTAGTTATTTCCAGACCAAGAATATCTATAGAATTGGTTGTCAAAATTTTTATACCAACTTTAATAGATACACTGATCCATATTAGTAGGCCTCCTGAGGCCCGACCTCTAGTTGAGGGCACGGCCTCAATTTGGTATGTTTTGTATCCCACTCTATGGACCGGGTCTGTAGCCCATGTCTCCTGTAACATACAAATATCAAAAGTGTTCACATAATTATTCCAATCAGGATCACATATTTTTGTACGCACACCCGCTACGTTCCATGAAACTAATCTAGCTAGTGTAGCGTTTGACCCACAATTGCCCACTCGTATAGGAGAAGACGGGCTGTTGTTAGCCCCAACCCCAATTGTAACAACAGTATTTTCTGCCAACAGGGAACTGCTACCTTCTACCTCCATGTCTCCATCAATGTTACAATTAGTTATACATCTGGCGCCTCCTCCCCTATTCAATAAACTTCAATCACATTCCTCCAGACCACTGAATACATCAAACCTGTTCGATATTTCGAGCGGCGTGAATGGTAGTGAATGGGCCATGCCTCTATAATCGCCTGTGAAATGTCTCGGGGGTACAGTGTTCCACCCAGATATAACAGAGGTTGGAGCTGGTTGGTACATATGAACAGGGTTCCTAGTTTGTTCCATATTAAAAAAATAATTATCAAAAAGGGCTCTGCTAGTTGCCAGTTGGTGTGGAAGTACCATTGATCTAGGGTAGAAGTAGGTTAGGGGTCGCGGTATAATACAATTAATCTCATTACCATGTGGCCAGGACAAAATGTATTGAACTGCGTTTTTATCTCTAAAGTTTACCACAACCACATCACCCCCTATGTCCTTAGGTCTTCCACCTAACCAGGGCAAACGTCGAACATGTAATATTTCACCGTTTATGTTACTGGCTTTAGGTCTAAGTGAAGTTAGCCAATGCATGATCTTATTCTTAAGTTGAAAGAAACCTTCCCGCTTGTTACCAGCTAATTCAGGTACTCCAGTGAGTACCACCACATAAGGTACGGCTTCTGGTGGGAGTTCTGTAGGTAATCTCCTACCTTGGGCTCCTCTTGTGTGTCTTACTTCATCCACCTCCATTCTTGGCTGCCCATTATATAAGTTTCCCGAATCTTTTGCCAAGTTATTATCAACCACAGTATGCGGGATACGATTCAGGGTAGCAGCTGGTGCTAGTGCTGGTGTTTTAGCCTGAATTGGTTTTGGATAAGGGTGGTGTTTAGATGCAGAAAAAGTACTCAAGGGCTTATTTTTGATTACAGCTGGTACAATTGTTGTCAGGTTGTTACAAGGGGTGGTAGTGGGTAATTTTGCCACAGCGACGTCAGATGACAAAATAAGCGCCGATGTCGATGCTTGGCTGGAGATTGGTACTGTTGTTGGACCTTTAGTTCCTATGGTCCTAGAGGAAATGCTTTGTGTAACCAAATCTGCCTCTATTCTTTCCAGTCTTAACTCCACTCCTTTTAATCTTTCAACTATAGCCAACGTGTAGCTCCTCACAATAAGTTCTATATTATCTAGTAAATTACTAGAAAGAATAGGTGAGGGATTTTTTACATTTAGATCATGTCCGGTGTTATCATCAGAGACCAAATGAAGAGTAGATAATGGAGGTGCGGAAAGTTTTAACATTGATTCTACAACTTCCTGTGCGACTACCGTTCCTGTCACTTCAGTACAAATAGGGTTAGCCTTCCTCCCAAACTCAGAATGGCTCAACTTTGGTTTGGTCGGATCCAATCTGTGTCGTCTCTTTCTGGTAGGTGGGGGACCATGGATTTTATGTGGTAATGGTCTCGATATTTTTCCTCTTACTATCTTCCCTGGCCTAGCCGTAGGTGATATTATGATCTTTGATCCAGTAGTAATTGCAGGGTGATCAGGGGAGAGGATAACTGAGTCAATTTGTGTGGGGCCAATAGGGGGTGCTAAGCACTCCCTAAACAATAATGGCACACTCTCCCCCGTTGATATAACATCCATAGTAACAGTACTTAGGTCATTAAATACTGTAGTATCAGGAATGGGTTCAGACAGTGCCCTGTTCTTAATTCGTTCAATGGAACGACGTCGGTCAGCCCGGCGCTCGGCTAATGAGAGGTCTTTAGTTCCCTCAAGGGTGGTTTTAGAAAAATAATTATCTAAAGTACCATTTACCAAGCCCCCTGTTTTATCAGTGGCAATGGCATTGGGAGAACTACGCACAATGGTAGACATTGGGGTAAGTAGCAAAGAGACCAAGATCCGCTCAATTGGGTTTCAGTATATATCCACCGCCAAAGGGTATGGCCCAGCCCAGACTCCTCTGGCCTCTGAGGGCCACAGAGGGCCCGCCCTTTGCCCGGGCTTAGCCCGGCATGGCCCCGCGCGCTCCCGCGACGCGGGAGATGGTGGTCGGCTTTAAACGCCTCCTGGCGCGCTCCGCCTCGACGCGACTTCCGGTCGCGGAGGCCGCCGGGAGTTGTAGTCCCACACTCCCCACACCACGCAGCACAGATGGAGAGAGGCTGCGGCGGAGGGAGGCGACCAACAGCGGGAGCAGTAGCAAGGCGGCAGTATCAGCAGGTCAGCAAAGGTTCCCAGAAGGTGAGGCTGGAAAACGCTTCAGCACGCAAGCGAGTCTGTTTGGCAATGTGATCCAGATCATGTATATCAAAAATATTTCAGTTATAAGGCAATAAATCTCATTTGGTTTCAAAATTCTTCAATATTTATTATAGATAATTATAACATAAATGTTGAAAAAACATGGTGTCTGACAGAATACAGACTAAATACTCATAGATGCAATAAATTACAATTTTTGCTCTGAACACCTCCAAAAAATCTTTCCCACCCGCACACTCATAACCTTAATCAAAACTGCATGGATATCATCCTACTTCAAATATCAAACAGGAGGAGAGTGGGTGCACACTACCTCACATCCAAGCACTCAGTTTGCCCCGATGCATCACAGTAAATGCAGTGCATGATAACACTTGCTTCGGTGACAGGCTTTAGTTTTTCACCCTTGGTGCAGCCAGTGCTGTGTATCTCTAGACATGTGTTTCAGGATAGTTGTCCTTCTCCAGTAGAGAGTAACACAATCTTTTAGGGGGGACTGGAAATGCTGCCCAAAGTCTTCTCACGTCTCTGTACCACTCGCCGGGTGCAGGTGCATCAAACAGAGCTCGTCAGCTCATCAGCTCAAGGGAGCCTTTTCAAACAGGAGGAAGGTGGGCACACACTGCCTCACATCCCAGCACTCAGTTTACCCCAATGCATGATAGTTATGTTATAGTCTCATATAGAGCGACTGTTCACCAGACGGTTTCATGGCGCTAAGGATGGAGGGGAGAGAGGAGCAGCAGGATCTAGATTAGGTCACTATAGGCTTGAGTAAACAGCTGTGTCTTAAGCAGTTTTCTAAACTGGGCATAGGAGGTCACCGACCAACTCCACTGGAAGGGAGTTAAAAAATTGTGAAGCCAGGGTGGCACACCTAGAGCCGCCATGCTTCTTGCGTTTGAAAGAGGGCGTCACTAACAGTTTCAGGTGGGAGGATTGCAAGTCTCGAGAAGGGATGTAGCATTGGATCCTGGAAGAAATGAAGGTTGGACTATTGCCGTGAAGGGCTTTAAAGATGATGCATCCCAGCTTAAAAGCACTCCTCTTGGCCACAGGAAGCCAGTGTAGATTCTTCATGAGAGGTCTGAAAGGCTGCCACTTGGGTTGATGAAAGATAAGTCTGGCGGCTTGGTTCTGAACCAATTGGAGGCGTCTCAGTTGGTAAGCTGGGATGTCAACATACAATGAATTGGCATAGTCCAAACAAGAGATAACTAAAGCTAAAATAACTTGGGTCAGAGCTTTCCTAGACAGGAATCTGCTGCTCATTCTTATTCTCTACAGTTGAAAGAAGCTAGCAGAAACCACTGAGCTGATCTGGGCGTTAAGTGACAAATCGTTGGAAGTCACTATACTCAAACTTTTGGCTGAACTGGCTAGCACAAGGGAATTACCCTATGAGGATGGCCAAAAGCTGGAGTGCCACGAGTTGGAGGGTCCACCAGTAAGAATCAGCTCAGTTTTGTCTGAGTTCAACTTAAGTTGGTTGAAGTTCATCCAATCACTTATGAAGATCATGGTGGCTTGAAAGTTAAGAACTGAAGATGCTGATGAGTTGATGTCAAACACCAATTGAAGATCATCAGCATATTTGTACGTTCAAATCTATCTTTCTCTCAGAGAGCAGATATGGGGACAGAGGTACAAATTGAAAAGAAGGGGGGCAGAGAAGAGCCCTGGAGAACCCCACAAGTCAATTACCTTTTTCTGGAGGAGAAATTGCCGAGCAGCACCACTTGGAACCGGTTGCTAAGAAAAGAGGAGAGCCACTTCAACGTCAAACCCTGGATCCCGGCCTTTCTGACACAGTTGACCAGAATATTGTGATCGACCGTGTCAAAAACAGCTGACAGGTCCAGAAGGATCACGGCCTGGGAGACACTCCTGCCGGCTCCTTTCCTAAGTTCATCCAAAACTGTCAAAATGACAGATTCTGTAGAATGGGCAGGTCTAAAACCTGCCTGATGGGAATCTAAAACTTGACAGTGTTCAACAAATGAGCTGAGGCAGTTTGCCACATGAGCCTACAGGATGTTTCCCAGGTAAGGCAGCAGGGAAATAGGGCGGAAGTTACTAAGAACAGATGGATCCAAGCCCGGTTTCTTCAAGATAGGAAGAATTTATGCACTCTTGAATACATCGGGTACAATACCGAATTTAAGTGATTTATTAAGAAACGAGAGAGGGGAATCAGGGCAGATGGTGAAAGCTTCTTGAAGTACATGAGGGGGACAGCAATCAGTTGGAGAACCGTAGCCAACTTTTTCGAGTAAATCAAGGAAGGTCTCCTTTGAGATCGGCGGGATTTGATCCAGCCGATCTGGATTCTGGCAAATGTTTGAGATAGAAGTGGGAGGAGTAGAAGAAGGGATGCTTGCTTTAATGACAGCAATTTTCTCCATGAAATATAAATTAAGAGAGTCACATAGGAGCTGTGACGGGGTTAGCTTCGGCATGACCCGGTCTGGGTTAGAAAGCTCATTAACTATGAAGAAAATCTCTCTAGATTTCTTCGAAGAGTTGAGAATTTTATGAGCGAAATATTCTTCCTTGGAATAGAGAATATCTTTTGTATATTCTTTAATGAGGGTTGAGTACAAGGCCTGCTTGTCAATAACATAGTGGCATCTCCAGCTGCATTCAGCCTGTATTAAAGCAAGTTTTTTGTTTTGGAAGTTGTCAGAAAACCAACGTTGCGCATCATGGTGTCTCAAGATCTTAATTTCCTTGAGAGGAGCGACAGGGTCGCTTGCCTGCTCAAGCCCCAACTTGATGCTCTCTCCCTGGGTTTGAAAGTCGTCCTGAACGGAGGAGGGATCAGGCAGTTAATAGTGAGCCAAAGAGACCCATATTTGCATGTCTCCAATTTCGTAACAAAGTTCGCTTTGGGTTGAGGTTTAGAGGAGAAAGCAGTAGAGAGGGAAAAAATTATAATATGATGATCAGACCAAATACAAGGAATGGTCGAGGGAGGGGAGATCTCAAGGTTAGCTGTCCATATTTGGTCTAGGATGTGCCCGTTTATGTGTGTGGCAGTCCTAACATGTTGGGTGCAATTCATCCCTGTTAAGAGGTCTGTCAGTGCCACCGAGCTAGAGCTTTCCCTAACATCATCGAGCCAATAGTTAAAATCCCCAATTATCAACATTCTGGCATGGTCGATACAGAGGTGGGATATAATTTCGCCTAATGCCTGGGGGAACGTAGGCATGTGCTGGGGGTGTCTATAGAACAGGGCATAGATAAAAGATGAGGAAGGGTATTTGAATTTCAGGATTACGCTGTCAGCCGTGGGTGGGCCAGTGACCTTTAGAGAACTGAACTGAAGACTCGAGCAGATAATAGCTGCAACCCTGTCACCAGCTTTCCCTGTGGGGCAATTGGCCTGTAAGATGTAAAAATTGTCTGGTAATGCTGCTAGTATATCGGGAGCAGATTACTCCGTGAGCCACGTTTCGGTGAGGAGGAGAATGTCAGGCTTTTCAGAGTCCAGGAGCTGAAAAATTTCTAGTTGGTGTCTTACCATTGAAAGGGTGTTACGAAAACCGACTTTAAAACCATCTAACCCCTGGATTTTAGGGTAAAGAGACACTGATGGGGACATGGAGCGGGTAAGAGGTGAATTTGTATCAATTTCAGGGAAGGTGTGTCTTTGAACAAAGATGCTGTTTTTTTGTAAAATATTGCAGGTTATATCATTTATACAGGGATGTCCCTGATGTAATTGTAACTCACTGGCCGAGTAGTGATAGAAATGGGCATAATGAGTGGCCCCCGGCACCATTTGGACACAGACGAGTGCAGACGGGCTTGCCTTTGGCGCGTGGCAGCGCTCGTCCACTGCACGTCTGGTTCAGCATTGAATTAAGTAGCTGGCCGGGATGGGAAAACTAGCAATTCCACTTTCCCAGCCGGAAGTCAGGCAGACCTAGTAAGGGGCTGTGTCCGCTTCCCTCTGAACAAGCGCCGCGTCAGACCGGGGGGAGCGGAGACAAGCACCAACACTATCAATGAAATGCAAGGTGAGTCCAAAAGCATAAATGCTAAATTATTGAACAAATGTGCAACTATCTCCCTCAAAAGTGCAATAGTAAATGCCGTGCATGATAACACTTGCTTCGGTGACAGGCTTTAGTTTTTCACCCTTGTTGGTGCAGCCAGTGCATCTCTAGACACGTATTTCAGGATAGTTGTCCTTCTTCAGTAGAGAGCAACTCATTCTTTTTAGGGGTGCTGGAAATGTTGCTCAAAGTCTTCTCAGGTCTCTGTACAACTCGCCTGGTGCAGGCGCATCAACCAGAGCCCATCAGCACATCAGTTCAAGGGAGCCTTTTCAAACAAGAGGAGGGTGGGCCCATATTGCCTCATATCCCAGCACTCAGTTTGCCCCGATGCATCATGGTAAATGCAGTGCATTAACACTTGCTTCGGTGACAGGCTTTAGTTTTTCATCCTTGTTGGTGCAGCCAGTACTGTTTCTCTCTAGAAACGTGTTTCAGGATAGTTGTCCTTCAGTAGAGAGAAACCCATTCTTTTTGGGGGTGCTGGAAATGCTGCCCAAAGTCTTCTCAGGTCTCTGTACCACTCGCTGGGTGCAGTAAGCATTTAAACTGAACTGCATTTACCAGGAAGATAAGGGGTGAACTGTACTGAGCGGTGAAACAGTGCGCTCTCATCCCCCTGCTGTTTAAAAAGGCTCCATTGAGCCACTGAGCAGTTTACCTCTTGGAGTTCTTCCACCCATGAGCAAGGGAGAGGTACAGAGACCTGAGAGGATTGTGGCAGCTTTCTCAGCAACCCCAGATGAATTTAGTTTGTATCTTTACTGATGAAGGATAATATCCAGAAACACATGTGTCTAGAGATTGAAACACTTCAACAACATTTCAAGTAAGCATTTAAACTGAACTGCATTTAGCAGGATGCTAATACTTTTCATCTTGTTTTTTAATTTCCCATGCTGTCCTTATGCTCAGCTGGTGGCCTGGCTATAATTAATCAAAGACAGCATTGGGACTCACCTAAAAAGAGCATAATTTTCTGTATTTATCCACTTTTGAAAATAAATACAGACAGACAACACATTGTTTTCTGTCTGTATTTATCTGTAAAAATCTGTAAAAAACAGAGAGCCTTAATCAATCTATTTTTCTAACCTGGTGTGGAGTCTTTTTTATGGTATTTTCACTGTGTTTCTGCTGAAAGTGTTACATAAACACTTAACACATTGCCTCTTGAGTTAAGCCTGCCTCCTCTGTGCCAAGCTATGTGAGGGTGAGCACAGGTTAATTTATGATGTGCATCTGACTTAACCAGAAACCCAATTTCTGACACCCACTGTTATCCTCTTGCTTTGTGCACCTGCCACTCAACCCCAATACCCAAGTCCACCATAACGTGCATGCCCTTCATACATAAACAACCACTTTTGTCTCAGATGTCAACCTCATTGCAAAGTCAGACTGATTCAGACATACATTATCTCCATTTTTTATTCCTCCTTCCAGCTTTAACAGAATGAAGGGAGCCCCCCATAACAAGGCCTTACCTAGCTTAAAACTCTTCCCTGAAATAATCTCATCCTTCCTCAGGCATTGTTTAAGCCATACGTTATGAGTCACCACCCTTAAAGAGTTCTCGTTTTGTCTCTCTTCAGGGCAGGCACCCCTAGTCCTAAAAAGCAGGACTGATTTATCCTTCCATTTGTTTTGTTTTTAGCAGCACCGGCTCTGACACTTTACTATCACCTCATGGTCTTTGCAGGGCTTAGACCAGGAAGACGACTATTGAAAGAGACAATGGATAGCATTTTTCTATTAAAGGGGTACCCCAGGGATAAGGATTCACCAACGCAACCTGTGGTGCTGGCCCACTGCAGAGTTACTACATGGTTACCTGTTCCTGCCTTCTCAAGGCATGCTCCATGAGGTACGTGAGTCACAGGGAGGAAGAAGAGTCCACTGTAGTTCCAGTGTCAGAGAAACAGAGGCAGCAAGAGAAGCGTGATACATATTAGAGCTTATCTGAGAAAGCAATGATTAAGTTGTCACTGTGGACCCGATGCATTCAATGAGAAACCAAGGGTTTAAGTAACGTTGTAGTTAGGTGTTGAAATAAAATAAGAACTTACAAAAAAAAAAAAAACAATTTGCCAAGTATAGTTTAGTGAACTTGCATTCTTATGATACATGGCTTATGACCTCACAAATTATGTGACTCATAACATGTTAAGCCACATCATTGATGACATCCTGACCTCCCGGGGACTTTAACAATTGTTTTATGTCTTGATTTCTTTTTCAAGTCTATTTCTGTCTTTTTTGATCATATTCAAAGTTGAGATTACCCCTGTCAAACAACTTGCACCCACCCCCCATCCCCCTCGAGAAGTTGCATGCATTCAACCCCCTATTGCACATGGCCTCCATCCATTAGCAGCATTCCTTTGGCACTGCACCCAACCCACTACAGACAACCAACACATACTGCCTGTGGCCTACAACCTGCTCAATGTCATTTGGCTGCAGGATATGATTTATGATCACATCTATCTCATTTTCTTTTAATTGATTTTTCGGCACACGGTACCAGTACTGGTGCAGTGGTATGTTACCAATGGTCTCGGTGGGTACCACTGTACTGGATGCTGGTACCACGGTTCCAGGATTGACCACAGGGTGTCATGCACAGCAGTGACTTTGCCCTGCAGCCAGCACTCTGTAGGTGTTCAAACCTTACTGCACACAGGCTACAGCCTGCACAGTGGCAGTTGGCTGCAGGGTTCAGTCTCGGATTAGGCCCTTCTTGTGTCTTGTTTTTTCCATAATTTTTGTTTCTGTATTTTGATACTGTTACCACAGGTGAATCTTGCTGGGGTACAGTATTATCCGCAGCCAGAAATATTTTATTTTTTTACACTTTGATAGGCCCACCCCCGCCAACATCCCACAAGGCCCTGGGGAGATCAAGTGTTGCCCACCCTGCACCCTTAGGCAGCCTTTTTGTTTCCAATTACAGAGTCCTTCTGCACTGTAATGGCTGTCACAGCAATTTCGCTATGTTTTGCCTAGCCAATCAGAATTTGTCCATCCACTTTAAATAGGCCAATCAGAGCGTATCTGGACAACGACAGTCCTGTTATCTCTAACCTTTACCAGCTTTAAGCACTTCATGCCCACCCAAGGACCTTTTTAAATGCCATTTTCTTAAAAATGTCTAACCTGATTTAAATAAACAAAAAGCACACTTTTAGAGTAAAGTTCACATTTTTGCCAAATTTAGTGTAATTCCATTCAGCCATATTTAATGCACTGAGAGCAAACTTTCTTAAAGGAATTAACATGAGAAACCAAAATTTTGACACATTTCCCTCTGTTCCCCCTTCATCTTGGCCACAGTTTAACAGATTGGAGCAAAATGTTACCTGAAGGAACCACAGTGAATGAACTTCTTTTTGGAAAGTTGCATGCTGATTCATCAAACGGCATCAAAGTTATTAAAAAGAAATGCCTTTCTTATAGACACACTGACCTACGTATAAGTAAAGAGTGATGACATCCTCTGCGTAATATATATAGTACATAAAGGGTAGATGTGTAATATGGTCCAATATTGCCATTGAGGGGTTCTGACAACACCATAATTAACAAGACAGAAGGCTGAGTGGTTTGGAAATATCATTAGAATCCTGAGATGACAATATAGGGCAATATTGTCCAGAGTACCCGCTTTGTATTTTTTTTATAGTACATGTTTATTTTAGGTCTGTTAGCCTGAAAACAGGGTTTTTCTTCAAGGTCAACTAGTTATGGGCACTGATTGGTATTAGATTTTGCTTTCTTGAATAATTTGTTAATAAAACAATAGCTAATGGCAACGTTCAGTGGTTTTAGGCAAATCTGAGTCTGCAGGATTCACCACATAATTATTTACTACACTGACCTCATAAATTGCAACATCATTTTCAAAATATTCAATTTCTTCCCCAAAAATGTCTATCTCAAATCAATAACAACATTACTGACAGAGATTGCGCCACCAAATTTGCAACTATGAACACCAGTGCTTATTCAATTAAAAAAGTGGCATTTCATAAAAGCATTTCTTGACGCATTTCGACTGAATGATCAGCCTTGATCACAGGTGAGTCAAATAGCAAAGCAAGTGTTACGTTTTATAAGCACACCCTCACGTGACTTCCATGTTTTCCTAAATTTCCCAGTATGCACTTGTAATATAATTGATCCCAGGACTACAATATATGTGTGTCTCGCATAATAGCATCAAAACACAGTCATGAATAAAGTGCATAAGTGTAAAATGTCACTAGTTGCCACATGTATTTTTGAAGACAGGTTTCCTGTGCATTTACTCTTCTTTGGTGTACTCGCTTAACTTTACTGCTGCCACTTGCAAACCCATGCTTCAAGAAACAGATACCATGGTTCAGAATTGGGAAGAGGAAAAACTTTCCCTCCTATCTCCCTTTCTCACCTCCATGCCGTGGGTGCCTAGAAAGTCCATAATGTAGCATGAAATGCGAGCGAGTCATGCTCCCCAATGTCAAACAACAACAGTCTCCATTTAACTGGGAGCCTCCAACTCTGCAGGACCACTTCGTTTATGGGCAAGGAGCAATCCGGGGCAAAAAATCCAAGAACAGAAAGTTGTCAGAGCCCAACCCTATGAACAGCAGTGTTAATTCAAATATATATGTGCACTCGAACAAAGAAACTGCACTCGCGGGGGTTAAATCCAGAACGGATTTATTGCACACAGAAAAGACGCGTTTCAGCGATACGCCTTCGTCAGTTACAGGCAGCCGCCATAACGCTGCAACATATACACACATTGTCTCACCAGATCTCACGGGGTGGTATATATACACACACATATATATATATATATATATATATATATATATATATATATATATATATATATATTCACTGAAAAAACCATAGGTTATAGACCATATATAGTTAGGAATTAGCATTTAAAAAACCTTATTTTACTCACACAAAACCATTGAAATTCCATATATAGTTCGTTGCACTAACTATATATCGCGCACCCGCAATCCACTGCTGATCATGTCACATATTACATCATTCATGACATGGTCAGTGACATCACTGATGACATCACTGATGACATCTCAAATGACATCACTGATGACATCACTGATGACAACATCCAGTGACTGTATGTTTCTGTAAAGTTAAAATATGTCTTACATATTGAAGAATGAGTGGATGTATAAGTGTCTGGATGAAGGATTTAGTAGGTGCGTGACTGACTGTATAATGAGTGATTAAATGTGTCTCACTGAATGCATGGGTTAGTGACTAAACTGTCTTAATTTGTGCATCATAATGTCTGTTGTGATGTAAACTGCTGCATGTGTTGATCATTAGCTATACGAGAGGCTATATGTGTTATTGATTGGTTGCCCAAATATTTGTATGGGAGATTGAGTTTGTGTAGGGGTGGCTGGGAGGTGTGTGACTCTGTGCATAGATGTGTGAGCAGTTGATTCACTAGGTGTATGAGTTCAAGAGTGCATGTGGAAACAGCTACATGGGCAGTTGACTGTGTGCATGAGTGTATTGATGAGTGAATGGATATCTCAATGCTACATGTCATAGTAAGTACATATGTAAAACACAGTACATGTGAGAGTTGGCATATATAAATAACTGTGCATGAGAGCCACTGAATGTGTGAGTGGTTGTATGGATCATTGTGAACTTGTATCAGGGATTGTATAAGAGAGTAAATATGTGTTAGTATATGTTTGAATAAGTAAGGTGTGTATAACTGTATAGTTGAAGAAATGGAGGTGAGATTGTTTATTTGCATGACTGACTAGGTGTGTGAGTAACTCCATGGATGAGTGACAGTGTGTGAGTGTCTGTATACACTGAGTGTATCTAAGGTTATATTAGAGTCTGAAGAGGTTTATCGTATTAGCACAAGAATGATGTCAAATGAGATGTCATCATTGATGTCATCAGTGATGTCATTTGAGATGTCATCAGTGATGTCATCAGTGATGTCACTGACCATGTCATGAATGATGTAATATGTGACATGATCAGCAGTGGATTGCGGGTGCGCGATATATAGTTAGTGCAACTAACTATATATGGAATTTCAATGGTTTTGTGTGAGTAAAATAAGGTTTTTTAAATGCTAATTCCTAACTATATATGGTCTATAACCTATGGTTTTTTCAGTGAATTTTCAAGGTTTTGTAAATGCTAATTCCTAACTATATATGGTCTATAACCTATGGTTTTTTCAGTGAATTTTCAAGGTTTTGTAAATGCTAATTCCTAACTATATATGGTCTATAACCTATGGTTTTTTCAGTGAATTTTCAAGGTTTTGTAAATGCTAATTCCTAACTATATATGGTCTATAACCTATGGTTTTTTCAGTGAATTTTCAAGGTTTTGTAAATGCTAATTCCTAACTATATATGGTCTATAACCTATGGTTTTTTCAGTAAATTTCAATGGTTTTTTAATAGCAAATATCATACACTGTCGAATGTCAAGTACGTGGTAAGTAAAAACATTTTCGTGTTTATGCACACTGATCTGCTTTGAATGCTGCCCCCCACCCCTCATTTCTATTAGGAGTACTCTCTCTTTGCAGATAGTGAAGGGTAGTTAACGCAGGCCTTTGCCCCCGTTGTAATCCGTCGTGCCTGCTTCTCTCTCCATTTGATTGATTGTTCTCTTTGGTTCATTCTCTATTTACAAACAAGCACAGAGTCGCAATACTCTGTTTAGTCTTTGCAGATAGCGAAAAATCGTGTAAAAAAACAAAAGGAATCGAGCAAAATCAGTAGGCCACTAATGGGATCTCTTTTTGACCTCGCTAAAATAGAAACATTAGGAACAACCTGTTGAAAATAGCAATGTGTATGTACATAAGCGGCGTTCATTTCTGTTCACAGTACCCCTTGTTGATTGTTTGAATCGAGCATTGAATTGTTCGAAGTTGGTTCTCTTAAGGATCTTCTCTGCCTGCAAACGAGGAAGAATAGCAATATTCTCTCTCCCTTTGCAGATAGTGAAGGGTAGGTAACGCAAGCCTTTAACACGTCGTACCTATTTCATTCCTCATTGATTGATTGATTGTCCGAACATTGACTGTTTGGGAATTAGTTCTTTTTGGAGGTATTCCCTGTTTGCAAATAAACGTAGGAAAATCTTTGCAAGTAGTGAAAGGGTACGTAATGCGGACCTTTCTCCCCCGTTGTAATCTGTCATGCCTATCTACTCCCCACTGATTGATGCACCTGTTTCACCCGGACCATTTACTAGAGATAGGTCATCTGGCCCGACCAGAGAGCACCCCTAGTGAAAAGGACATATGCAATAATAACGAAGTGATCACTGTATCCTGTTAACAGAAACTTTAGCATGAAACAACCTGGAAAGAAAAGATTAGGAAAACGAAAATCAGTAGGCCACTGATGAACTTTTTATTAAATAACAAACAAAGAAACGATAACAATACGTAATGATAAAACCTATTATTGTCCTAGAAACAAGAAACGTTAGAAGTAAGCCCGTAATAAGAAACCTGAAAACATCGCCCCTCACTGCCCCAAAACGTGTCTGTCCCACCGCCTGCCACGGCCAAATAACGGCAAACTGGGAAAGATAGAAGTCAGCAGACATCCGCCCCATTCCAGAAACTTCCAAAGGGCAACAGGTTTTCGGCTACGCCCAGCCGGAAGCAACACATATAAGGCGGGTCCTGCTGCCACGCCTCGGCCAGGAGATCATCACGTAGGGTGTAGCCGGAGGAGAGGTCGAGGCCAGCGGGACCCGGCCAGGGGGATTGACAACACTGGAGAGTTTTAGGGGGGGGGAATGTCCCTGTCCTCGACCCTCCCCTCTCTCTCCCAGTCCGGCCGCGGTGGCCCTTGAGAGTTGCAGGTTGTCCCTCCACACTCTCTCCCGGTCCGGCCACCAACGGCCGGGGGCTGGGGCCGACGGGATCCGGCTGCAGCCGATGAGCCAAGGAACCCGTTTATGGGGCCAGAGCAAAGGGCGTCCGGCCGCCATCCACCGGAGGTGCGGCCCAAAGACGGACGGGACATTTCTTCTTTCTTGAATAATGGCTGCGACAACACTGGGGGGGGGATGTCTTGCACATGCCTCCGACCCCCCCCCCCTCATCCTCATCGCCTGGTCCGGCCATAACAAATGTCAAGCGAGACGCCGTGGGGTGCACTGGGTGGGAGAGACAATGCGAACAGGCCTCTCCCGTCTCCCCAGATGAAGGCTTCCCAGCTGCACCCTCAGCACTCCAGGCGCCCGGAAAAGGGTTCTTCCACTGTGGCGATGCTGCAACGTCTCGCCCGGCAGGGTGGAGCCCGTCGCTCATTTGACCCCGCGATCGCCAGTAGCTACCGAACTCTCAAAATGGCGGTCGACCTGGCAAGAGCGGGCCCAGCATAAAGAAATGGCCCGGTCACTGGTTGACTCCACCACCGTAGTCCTCCACGACCTTGAAGATTCTAGAGGAGCCGCGGGAGTCTCCGACCCCCGCAGACACCCCCGATGGGGAATGACTGCCATGATCGCCCGTGGAGTGACGAAACTGTATCCGCGGGACGTCGGCGCTCCCATGCTGCCACCAGCCTCAGTTTGAATAACTAGAATCCTGCAGACCTCAGTTCCGGTGAAAGCACAGTGTGACCCGGTAGGAAAAATTGTTGCACCCCCTCCCCTTTTTGACTGATAGTTCAAACCACCGATCCTTTCCTTTGCCCTTTTACCGGAACTATGGACTGCCTCCCCCTCTTTTACATTTTCTAGAGAAAACAAAACATTAACCACTACATTAGCATAGCAGTTGACACCAGAACTGTTTTCAAATTGAAAACCAACAACATCTTCAACAGAATCCTTTTTGTTTCTGCTGTGACCTTGCTACAGCACAGGCATTGTCCCCAGCAGTAATTCTGCAATGCCGATAAGTATAGCTGTGGTGCCTACTGGACTCACTCACCCCCGCGGCGCCCCACGCCGTTATTTGCTGGGCGGCAACTTACTAGACATCACCTTCGTGACATCCAGATTTCAGCGCTTTCTGCTGCCTTGGAACTATTCGCACAACAGACCGCTACTGACAATCCACCCCCCGGGACGCCCCACGCCGGAAACCCAAATCAGTGCGGCACCCAGGCAACATCTTCTGAATTTTCATAATTTGAAAGAACTAGTAACATGTCCTCATCAGGAATTTCCTCATGAAAAGTCTGCAATGATGATTCTTGTAACTCTATGGTCTCCAAACATTCGATAAATTCGCCATCAAGAGATTCATCAAAAAAATCATTCAAGTCATCTCCTCCTTGTGAGAATATTTCATCATTGGTGCTGTCAATTTCAATAAATGTATTGCATAATTCAAAAGAAATTGCCACGGTCTCTTCGTTGTTTAAATGTTTTTACTGTTTTTGTTTTGTTGTATATATTTATAAGTTATTAAAGTTTTATAATCCTACTACTTTGTTGGAGTGCTATATATTTTGAATACTTACAACAAGGGGTGGTGAGGGACAGAGTCTCTGAATTAAGCAGAATACTCTCACCCAGTCAAGAGATCAGGGCTAGATCCAACACCGTTTTTTAGCTCATTGCACCATCCCAGTTTCAGAACCTGGCTGTATGCAAATTAGTCTGTCCCTGGCCCAGTGCATCATGGGAACAGGGCAGACCAGACTACAAAAGCCAATTCTTACACTGGGAAGGAAACAAGCTTCCGGGGACCGGTTTCTGGCATTACAGCCGTCTTCGGCCCGGCTTGCTTGAACCCTGATGGTGCAATGAGCAAGGGACTCATGTCTGAGTATACCCTTCCACGCTTAGGGTGGACAAAAATATTTACAACAAGGGGTGGTGAGGGACAGAGTCTCTGAATTAAGCAGAATACTCTCACCCAGTCAAGAGATCAGGGCTAGATCCAACACCGTTTTTTAGCTCATTGCACCATCCCAGTTTCAGAACCTGGCTGTATGCAAATTAGTCTGTCCCTGGCCCAGTGCATCATGGGAACAGGGCAGACCAGACTACAAAAGCCAATTCTTACACTGGGAAGGAAACAAGCTTCCGGGGACAGGTTTCTGGCATTACAGCCGTCTTCGGCCCGGCTTGCTTGAACCCTGATGGTGCAATGAGCAAGGGACTCATGTCTGAGTATACCCTTCCACGCTTAGGGTGGACAAAAATATTTACAACAAGGGGTGGTGAGGGACAGAGTCTCTGAATTAAGCAGAATACTCTCACCCAGTCAAGAGATCAGGGCTAGATCCAACACCGCTTTTTAGCTCATTGCACCATCCCAGTTTCAGAACCTGGCTGTATGCAAATTAGTCTGTCCCTGGCCCAGTGCATCATGGGAACAGGGCAGACCAGACTACAAAAGCCAATTCTTACACTGGGAAGGAAACAAGCTTCCGGGGACCGGTTTCTGGCATTACAGCCGTCTTCGGCCCGGCTTGCTTGAACCCTGATGGTGCAATGAGCAAGGGACTCATGTCTGAGTATACCCTTCCACGCTTAGGGTGGACAAAAATATTTACAACAAGGGCAGAAACCGGTCCCCGGAAGCTTGTTTCCTTCCCAGTGTAAGAATTGGCTTTTGTAGTCTGGTCTGCCCTGTTCCCATGATGCACTGGGCCAGGGACAGACTAATTTGCATACAGCCAGGTTCTGAAACTGGGATGGTGCAATGAGCTAAAAAACGGTGTTGGATCTAGCCCTGATCTCTTGACTGGGTGAGAGTACTCTGCTTAATTCAGAGACTCTGTCCATCACCACCCCTTGTTGTAAATAATTTTGTCCACCCTAAGCGTGGAAGGGTATACTCAGATGTGAGTCCCTTGCTCATTGCACCATCAGGATTCAAGCAAGCCGGGCCGAAGATGCCTGAAATGGCAGAAACCGGTCCCCGGAAGCTTGTTTCCTTCCCAGTGTAAGAATTGGCTTTTGTAGTCTGGTCTGCCCTGTTCCCATGATGCACTGGGCCAGGGACAGACTAATTTGCATACAGCCAGGTTCTGAAACTGGGATGGTGCAATGAGCTAAAAAACGGTGTTGGATCTAGCCCTGATCTCTTGACTGGGTGAGAGTACTCTGCTTAATTCAGAGACTCTGTCCATCACCACCCCTTGTTGTAAATAATTTTGTCCACCCTAAGCGTGGAAGGGTATACTCAGATGTGAGTCCCTTGCTCATTGCACCATCAGGATTCAAGCAAGCCGGGCCGAAGATGCCTGAAATGGCAGAAACCGGTCCCCGGAAGCTTGTTTCCTTCCCAGTGTAAGAATTGGCTTTTGTAGTCTGGTCTGCCCTGTTCCCATGATGCACTGGGCCAGGGACAGACTAATTTGCATACAGCCAGGTTCTGAAACTGGGATGGTGCAATGAGCTAAAAAACGGTGTTGGATCTAGCCCTGATCTCTTGACTGGGTGAGAGTACTCTGCTTAATTCAGAGACTCTGTCCATCACCACCCCTTGTTGTAAATAATTTTGTCCACCCTAAGCGTGGAAGGGTATACTCAGATGTGAGTCCCTTGCTCATTGCACCATCAGGATTCAAGCAAGCCGGGCCGAAGACGCCTGAAATGGCAGAAACTGGTCCCCGGAAGCTTGTTTCCTTCCCAGTGTAAGAATTGGCTTTTGTAGTCTGGTCTGCCCTGTTCCCATGATGCACTGGGCCAGGGACAGACTAATTTGCATACAGCCAGGTTCTGAAACTGGGATGGTGCAATGAGCTAAAAAACGGTGTTGGATCTAGCCCTGATCTCTTGACTGGGTGAGAGTACTCTGCTTAATTCAGAGACTCTGTCCATCACCACCCCTTGTTGTAAATAATTTTGTCCACCCTAAGCGTGGAAGGGTATACTCAGATGTGAGTCCCTTGCTCATTGCACCATCAGGATTCAAGCAAGCCGGGCCGAAGACGCCTGAAATGGCAGAAACCGGTCCCCGGAAGCTTGTTTCCTTCCCAGTGTAAGAATTGGCTTTTGTAGTCTGGTCTGCCCTGTTCCCATGATGCACTGGGCCAGGGACAGACTAATTTGCATACAGCCAGGTTCTGAAACTGGGATGGTGCAATGAGCTAAAAAACGGTGTTGGATCTAGCCCTGATCTCTTGACTGGGTGAGAGTACTCTGCTTAATTCAGAGACTCTGTCCATCACCACCCCTTGTTGTAAATAATATATTTTGAATACGACACATAATTGTAAAAACTTTGATGTACAAAGAGTCATCCCTGGAATCTTCCGCTTCAGGCTCGGTCCCCTCCCCAATCACAATACAGGATGGTTTTCAGATAGTAGGAACACGTGTGGTGTGACGGATCTCATCGGGTGTGGGCCTTGATCTACTATAACTCCTTTGAAGAGGGGTGATTCTTTACAGCTGGGGCCATAAACTACATCTGCAGGGCTAGCTGATAGCCTGGACAATCGGACACAGAGGAAGAGGAGTGTCAGAGGGTGCGGTAGTGAATAGGGCGAAAGGGAGGTGTCGGGCGGGCACAGAGTGTGATTCTCAAGGAAGAGCAGCGCAGATGGGGGGAGGTTTATTGCCCATGCATAACACAGAGAGCGGGGGTGACCAGTGCCTGGGGAAGATACTTGCGAAGGTGGGGAGCCATGCTAAGGATCGACAGCGTGCAGAGAGTGGGTCTGGTCAAGGCATCTAAAATGGCTGCCGTGCACGACAAAAGTGTGGCATTTCAAAAAAGGCAAGATGGCGCAGACAATGTTTTTCAACACTTCCTCATTTCCTTCGGATCGAACGTTAACAGACGTTGGTGCATATTACCAAAGTTAAGCGATATTTATCGCTAACAATGCTTAGCAACGAATTTTTTACCGCTAAGCATCGTCAGAAATTATCGAAGATAAACCTTGCTATTATCAAGGTTTATCGCAAATGCGATAAAAAAACGGCCGCAATGCATGAATATCGCTAAAAAGTCAGCGATATTCATGCATTACCGAGCTAATGCTCTTAGCCATGTTATCCACCTCCCATTGGATAACATGGCTAAGAACTGCTCAGGGCAGGTGTTAGTTTTTGGAGATATTCGCGCTTAGCGCGAATATCTCCAAAAGTTGGTAATAGGAGATAGATATCTTGCATGTTGTAATGCAAGTTATTGTGGTATATGGAACTCATACCATAATCTCTCAGGAAAGCAGAAACTGATCCTTTTGGGACCGCCTGAGAAGGCCTAGGAGGTGAGGGGTACTCTACTTTGCCCCCTTTTCACGTTCCGAACTATTTTTTTTTACTCTCTTCTGTAATTACACAAAATGGCAGCGATAAGATGCATCAGAGACAGACAGTGAGAGAAAGGAGGCCGGAGATGAAGAAGAGATGTCAAATACACATTGGAGATAATATAGTGGGAGAAGGAAAGTAAATATGAGTAAACTTACCATGTAACATAAAAATGTTGCACTCTATACTATAAGTCTCATTTTATACTACAATCACTTCGCTACAACCTCATAAATTAAAAATAAAAATGAATAATGTCTCAAACAATTTTTGATTTCTAAATATAAATTTATTCTTCTGAATTTTCAAAATTTGAAAGAACTAATAACATGTCCTCATCAGGAATTTCCTCTTCAATCATCTCATCTGGAGTCTCCTCATGAAAAGTCTGCAATGATGATTCTTCTAACTCTATGGTCTCCAAACATTCGATAAATTCGCCATCAACAGATTGATCCAAAAAATCATTCAAGTCATCTCCTCCTTGTGACAATATTTCATTATTGGTGCTCTCAATTTCAATACATGTAGTGGATAATTCAAAAGAAATTGCCACGGTCTCTTCATTGTGAGCCATTTTATTTTGAAATTGCTTGCTGTAAATTGCAGAAAAAAATAATCACTTTCATTTATCGTTTTTAGTAATACATAATATAAAACTAACTTTATCAAGTATTTAGTATAACAGAAGGACTGTAAATAAATAACAGAAAACATTTTTCAAATTATCTTCAAGTGTACAACATAGTTCCCCTTACAAATTAACAACTCACCTTTTTAAAAGTAGGAGAAGTGTTAGTACCGTGTAAATCAAACACCAGCAATTGACCACCAAAAATTCCTCACAAATGTACCTCAGACAGTAGTATCACAAAATGGCTGTGGTTTCCTCTCATTTTAGATATATACATAACCAATTAACTTTCATCACACACAAATACAAAACCAAAGTAACATTTTAATTGGTTCTAAATTTCAACACTTTCAAATGTGTTTTCCCCATGCAATTTTCCATAGGACATTTAGATACGTCTACAGCCTGAATGGCTGAACGGAATTACACCAAACTTGGCAAAATGGTACATCAAACCTAAGAGGTCAGGGAGGATCTACTATGCCCCCTTATGGTCGTTTGCCCCTTCGCTTTGGCCTCCTCTTGTCTCTCGATCCTACCGAGAGACAAGATGGCGGCCGCTACGGACTGTTTGGAATGTTTACAGACGCCGGAGAACCAATCAGCTTCGCAAAGCTCCGTAACGCGAAAAGTACGCGAAGCGGAGCGCTGTTACAGATATATATCTTTTTTTGAACGTTAATTTCTCAAAATCCACTGGAGCACATATATTGAGACCTAGCAAAGGCACATCGGGCTACCAGTCCCTACAATTTTGCCAAGTTTCATGCAAATCCATTCAGCCGTTCGATTATTATTATTATTATTTTTTTTGCCCCGCGGGGCCCTTTTAAAACCTCCACATCAAACCTAGAGGGTCAGGGAGGATCTACTATGCCCCCTTATGGTCATTTGCCCCATCGCTTTGGCCTCCTCTTGTCTCTCGATCCTACCGAGAGACAAGATGGCGGCCGCTACAGACTGTTTGGAATGTTTACAGACGCCGGAGAACCAATCAGCTTCGCTTCACAAAGCTCCGTAACGCGTAAAGTCCGCGAACCGGAGCGCTGCCTGGTCCGCTGTTACAGATATATATCTTTTTTTGAACGTTAATTTCTCAAAATCCACTGGAACACATATATTGAGACCTAGCAAAGGCACATCGGGCTACCAGTCCCTACAATTTTGCCAAGTTTCGTGCAAATCCATTCAGCCGTTCGGGCTAAAAGTGAGGCCAACCGCCCTATGGAAAACTCAATGTTAAAAACACGTTTTGGGACCCCCCTTTTTTCTCAGCCCCCCCTTGACGAACCCCCCCCAAATTTTCAGGGGCTGCTCAGAAACAAAATGTTTCATTTTCCTGAAAATTTCAGCCAATTCCGTCCACAAACGCCAAAGTTATTAGACATAGAATTTTCAAAAATCCTAACTATATATACCTACTGGCGACCGCCAGTAGGTAATATATATATATATATATATATATATATATATGTGTATATATATATATAGTAGTTATGGATAGGATCTAATTTCCATAGATGCAGCATTTTTTTGCTAATAACTTTGGCACCATATGACAAATGTGCACGAAATGTTCAAAACTAGTATGCCAGTCACTTCAGCTGCTGTCTGGAAAGTTTCAGGGTGATTCGTTAAGTTGGGGCCGGAATAAATGGGGAGTCCCATAATGCATTTTCCCAATGCAATTTCCAAAAGAAATTTTAAACATAACTACAGCCCGGACCACTGAACGGAATTACACAAAATATGGCAGCTTAATTTGGTTCCAGAATGATCTCTTTCTGCAATTTGGTGTAAATCTGAAAAGTAGTTTTGGAGTTATTAAACAAAAAGATATATGTATACATAGGGATGTGGATCCACTATGGTAGATCATCTGATCCATGTACCAACAGCAATTCTGTGATTGGCAGGCAATAACCTGAGAGGAAAGTTGCAGTCAACATTTTGTATATTGGGACTTGGTCCCAGGGTGAAAAAGACCCCAAAAATTGGATGAGGGGTCAGGGTTCCTCTGTGGGAGTGATGGAGCGGTCTGTAATGGACCCCTTATTGGCAAGAAATTGTCCAAAATGTTTATTTGGGGTGTGCCAGAATCTGCAGATCCACCCCGGGACTCAGCAGAACTTCTGTGTGAATCTGAGACTGAACCACGTACCCAGACCCCAATTAAAAAAATGCACTCACTCACTGAACCCCACACTACCACTCACAGACCCACAACACCACTCACAGACCCACAACACCACTTACACACCCACTTACAGACCCACACAAGCATTCACCCACAGAACCACACAGCCACTGACACACCCACCCATACATACATAGAGCCACTCGCACACCCACTCACAGCCCCACACAGCCAGTCACAGACCCACTTGCCCCATACACAGGTTGACTGCCTTTGGCGGGTTGGCCAAAGGGCTTGGCCGTATTCCAGACCTTGTTGCAAACCCCCTGTAGCACGTGGCCAAAGGCAGTGCGCGGCGGGGAGTTGACTGCATGTGGGGTTTTGACTGCATGGCCTGGCGCGATTGAATTAACGTAGAGTAGTTAAATATCACTTTATGGTAAAATAAAAAAAACAAGAAATTCACTGAAAAAAATAAAGGTTACTGAGACATTACTGTTAGGAAATAGCATTTGAAAAACATAGAAATTGACTGTAAAAACCAAAGGCTACAGGGACGTTATAGTTCGGTTCAGATTTTACACACGAATACCATAGAAATTTAGCAGTTATAGTTCGAGTTATTCCAAATAACTATAACTTGTGCCCTAAGGGGGCCCTAAGTGATATTATAGCTAGGAATTGTGATTATATCTTAAATTCCATAAAAAAAAGCCTTAGTAGGTCACTGGAACAACCAGGATTAAAGTTGTGTTATAGTTAGGTAAAGCTTTCAGTGACAACTTCACATTTTAAACATTTAAAAAAAAATGAAATTCACCATTGTTATCTCAATAAAATATAACTCATGCCTAGGTAAATACAACTCGTGCCCTGCCATACACAGTCTTGTCATTAATAATTTAATCTTCGATGTTGCTGTGATGTTATCAATAATGTCATAGAAGGCATTTATTCCACTGTGGCTCACTTTTGCTGACTTTTGGCCTCGCCATAAACGGCCATTTTCACCAGGTCTCGCGGGCCCCTTCGGGGCACCCTTTTCAATATGGCCACCAGACCTGACCCAGAGAAGCGCAAGACTATGACGCCTCTCCGAGGGGGACAGATTCAAACCAATGTTATGGATCGTTACACCCATCCTAAGGGATCCCCCGGTGGTACCGGCCGTACTCCTGAAGATCCGGGAGCCGAATCTGCCGCTTCTCCTGAACTCTCCCTACAGCAGAGGTCTTCAAACTTTTCCAGGTTGAGCCCCCCAGTTGAATTCCCCCAGATGTTGGGCCCCCCCACCACCCGACAGAAACCTCGGGAATCCGGCACACCACATGATCGACTGCTACGCGCACACCACGGGCCATATCCGGCAAACAATGCTCAACACAACAAGAGTGCCTAGCAAACTGCACGACAGAGGCGTACCAGACAGCTCAAAACACAATCCTCCAAGACAAAATGTGCGCAAATTCTCCCCACTAGGATGCCCTGCCTTACACAGGACACAGATCAACAACAACACCACCAACATGAATGTGACGGGTGTGCCGGTGCCCAGCCACATCTAGACTCTCAATCTGTGGGTGAATCCCTGCCACTGCCATCCTCAGGCTGTGCTCCACATCCAGTTCTAAACGGTACCTAGTCTTCAACACCGCAAGTGCTGAGAACCCAATCTCACAAACTCCCCAACAAATAAACAAATACATTGTAGGATGTAAAGCACCATGCACAAGTGAACCAAAGGGAGGACCGCTGTGATGAACCCACTATAGGGAACACACCATGGGTGCTTCACCAAGCGGAACCCAAAACATGGAACCCGACCTTGCCCATGGGGGCCCCGCATTCAAGTAGCAGCTGGGCGTCATGCAAAATGTCACATGCATGATGCATAGATCCCACACATGAGCACACATAGAATACAGAACAGTAACACATAGGCAAGGGAGCAGCCAAACAATTCAAATACCTTCCACTCTGAACCACAGCTCTCATGGCACCAAGAAAGCAAAGGAAGTCATCACAACCCCTGCCCATCCATCATGTACACCTTGTCATCCACCAACTCCCCCACCATTCATTCCGTCCCTCCATCTGAGCCCCATCCACATCCAAACCCCTTCAACCACTTGCAAACCCATCCACCTTCCATCCCTCCATCCATCATCTCACCCATCCATCCCTCCATCCACCCCCTCACCCATCCATCCATCATCCATCCATCCCTTCACCCAATCTATCCCCTCACCAATCCATCCACTCTTCCACCCATCCATCCACCCACTCATCCATCCAACCATTCACCCAAGCTATCCTCCCACTCATCCATCCACTCCTCCACTCATCCATCCACTCCTCCACTCATCCATCCACTCTTCCACCCATCTGTCCACTCCTCCACCCATCCATCCATCCATCCACTCATCCATCCAACCACCCATCCTCTCACCCATCCAGCCATCCCCCACCCACTCATCCATCCACCCAGTCACTCATCCGTCCACCCACTCAACCCCCCACTCATCCATCCACCCATCCATCTCACTCTCCACCCTCCCCCCCACTCATGCATGCACTCTCTGACCCATCCATCTCCATGCTCCTCTCCTCACCCATCCATGCACACACCTGCTCATCCACTCTGCCAATCATTCATCCATGTCATCACTCATCCATCCATCCTCCCCCTCTCTCTCCATTCCCCCCTCACCCAGCCACTCATCCCTCCATCTACCCTTCACCCATCCACCCACTCATCCATCCACTCATCCACTCATGAATCCATCCATTGACCACTCATCCACCCCTTCACTCCTCCATCCATTCCCCCGTCCATCCACCCTTCTCAATCACCCATCCATCCCCACATCCACCCCTTCACTCATCCATCCATTCATTCATCCCTTCACCCATCAATACATCAATACATCCATCACCTCTCTCATCCATCCACCCACCGACTCGTCCACCATCCACCCCCCCATCGATCCATCCACCATTTCACTGATCCATCCACCCCTCCACCTACCCTTCCAACCATACACACATCCATCCACTCCCATCCATCCTTCCACTCATGCATCCATCCTCTCTCCCACCATCCATTCACCCCTTCACTCACCATCCATCCCCTCACTCATCCATCCACCCCGCACCCATACATCCACCACTCCACCCTCACACCTTTTATGATTCAAATTCGAATCTGCAGACCAACATCCCTGAACACCGACACTTCGGAGCCCACACAAAGATCCTCATGAGTTGAGGACCGCAGACCAGAGCCCACTGTCCCGAATCATGGCCCAAACCCGGATTGCAACCTCTCCCTCCCTTCCCAAAATAACTGAAGGACTCCCGCCCCCCCCCAACTCCCCCTCACTCCCACCCCCCTTGAAAGGCTGGGGCCCTGGACCAGAGCCTACCCTGCCCGTGCCTCAAAACCTCTGCGAAACCTTCTCTCCCTTCTGGGAAGAGCTAACTGTTCCAGGAGGGGGTTAATTCACAGAGCTGACAGCTTCAGCTGCAGTGGGAGGCAAGGGGTCTCCTCTGCTAAAACTGAAAGCGTGTCTGTTTGTTTGCTTTCGTTTTTAGCAGAGGAGACCCCTGCCTCGCACCGCAGCCGAAGCTGTCGACTCCGTGAATTGGCCCCCTCCTGGGAGAATCACCCAGACAAAGAAACGGCACAAAGGGAAGATCGAAGTGGAGCCCGCGCCCCCCCTGGGATGGCGCCACGCCCCCCCAGGGGGGCGCGCCCCACAGATTGAAGAACCCTGCCCTACAGGATGTCATGAGTGCTATCGCCGGCATTAAGGCTTCGATGGGTCAGCAATACGAGGCCCTTGCCTCGAAGATCGACACGGTGGCCGTCGACGTCACTTTGATTAGAGCGGACCTGGCGAAAACTAATGAGAGGGTCAAGTCCTTAGATTTGAAGACCGCCAGCCTAACTACTGATGTCTCCGACATACAGACTGAAGTCGGCAACCTACGTTCCTCAAACGACTTGCTGGCACACCAGCTTAAGGATTTTGAAAATAGGGCACGGAGTAATAATGTACGCATTATTGGAGTCCCTGAGAACCATGAACATTCTTCGATCCATCTCCTGGTGGAAGATCTTGTTTTGAATCATCTCGCCCCCTCTGGGCTCAGCAAATTCTTCGCCGTTGAGCAAGCCTATCGAGTTCCGGGTGGAAAACCGAAACTGGGTGCCCCACCGAGACCTATCATTGCAAAACTTTTTCACTTTCGTGATAGAGACGCTATCCTGCAGGCCTCTCGGGTGGGCGGCCCGGGAGAATACTTCCGTTCACTTCTACCCGGATTTTACTCAGTTGGTTCAAAGGCAGAGAATGGGTTTTCAGGGTGTGAAACGGCGACTACGTGACTTGGGTCTTAAGTACGCCATGCTGTTTCCAACTAGACTTCGGATCGGATATGAGGATTGGACATTTTTCTTTGATCGGCCGGAGAGTGTCAGTGACTGTCTTGACTCTTTGCCTAAAAAGGATGATCGATCCGAACACCCTGGTGGTGCCGAGGGTGGTTTGCCGGAGCAGGAGTGACACTGTGGTTCCCGATGTCTCAACTTTTCATTCGTATTTCAGCTGAGTCTCATATTTGGGTCTTCTTATGTCCTGTTCTATGTTGGTCCGGGGTGGCGGGGGTAAATTGGGACTCTTTCGTCCTCCTAGGTTTCTTTGTTTAGATTAGTTTAATGACTGGGCGACATGCACACTGCAAGTTGGGGTGGCTATTGAGTCTCATGCAGGGGTGCAGGGTGGGGGGTGTTGTAACGGGTTCAAGTTGGGGGGTGGTGGGGGGGGGTGTTTGTTTGTTTGTTCTTTTTCGCAAGGCATTGTATTGTATTCCTTATTGCTTCGATGGATGTGTTCTTTGTGGGGTGTGCTCTGCAGCCTCTTCGGGAATGGGGGGTAGTGAGTTGAGACTGCTGTCTTGGAATGTCAACGGGTTGGGGGACAGGATAAAACGAGGGGTTGTGCTGCAGTTTTTGAGACGTCATTCTCCTGATTTTGTCCTTCTGCAAGAGACACACTTAATTGGTAACGCTTGTCAAGCCATGAATAGACGAGGCTATCGCTTGGTTGCTCATTCCGGATTTACTTCTGGCTCTAGGGGGGTGGGTATTCTGGTCCAGTCTTCCCTCCCCTTTGAGATTGATGACGTAATACTTGATGATAGGGGGCGCTACGCCGCGCTCACTGGTAGATGGGAGGGGAAGACGCTCTCCATGCTTACGATCTATGTCCCCCCTGGCCTGCAGACTCCCACCTTTGCTGATATTGAACGGGTTGTTCTAGGGCTTCCTGAAGGTCTTTTAATCCTGGGTGGGGACTTTAACTCTGTCGTCTCTGGTTCCTCGGATCGCTACCCTCCCAGAGATTTGGCTAAATCTCAGTTATGGATGAGTGGGTTTTTGGAAACTTTCGGGCTGGTAGATAGTTGGAGGTTGATGCATCCTGTGCAGTTACAATATACCTTCCATTCAGGAGCCCACGGGAGCCTCTCCAGGCTTGATTATCTCCTAATGCCAGCGGGTCAATCCTCCTCTATCAGGGAAATCCAACACCTTCCCATGGGCATTTCAGATCATTCCCCCTTGTGGCTCTGTGTGGAAGCTGGGGTGTGCAGTGAGGGCAGGGTTGCTCCCATCAACCCCTGGTATCTCCGGAATCCTAAGATCCGCTTGGAGCTGATGAAATCTATTGATCATTACTTCCTCGATAATGTGGGATCTGTTTCGTCATCTGTGTCATTGTGGGAGGCTTTCAAGACTGTTATCCGTGGACATTCTTTGTCGTTAATTACTGGTGCTAGGAAGGCCAAATGTGAGGAACTGGTACGTATTGAAGCTGATATAACTGTCATTGAGAGTGACCTCAAGGCGGGTGTCACCCGTGCTAAACTCCACTCCCTCAGCTTAAAACAATCTGATTATAAAGCCCTAGTGACCGATGCTGCTAAAGTAATGGACAGAGAGCAACAGGGTAGGCTGTATGATGTGGGTGACAAGGCTGGTAAATTGCTTGCGTGGCTGGATAAGAAGGACAGAGCGAATCGTGTAGTTCCTGTGATTGAAAGGTCGGATGGAGTGTGTGTGACTGACCCGGCTGGGATCATTGACTGTTTTGTGGATCATTTCCGTACTGTGTATTCTTCAGTTTGCGATAGGGACGAGGAGGATTCCCAGTTGTTATTGCGTGACATTGCATTGCCCTGTCTCTCTGATGTTGATAGGGATTTTATGGACGCACCGCTTACGACAGATGAAATAGCGATTGCCATCCGCTCCCTTCGCTCTGGTAAGGCTATGGGCCCCAATGGCTTGCCTATTGATTTGTACAAACTGCGGCCTGACAAAATGGTGCCCTATCTGAGAGATATGTTCCTTGAGGCGCTGAAATCTGGTTCCCTCCCCGCGGATCAACGGCTGGCCTCTATCGTGGTAATACACAAGGAGGGTAAGCCGCGCGACCGTTGTGCCTCCTATAGGCCCATCTCCCTTTTAAACACCGACCCAAAAATGTTAGCCAAATTGTTAGCTAACCGCTTGGTTAAGGTGATCTGTGATTTGATCCATCCGGATCAATCCAGTTTTATCCCGCATCGCAATACTGTTCTTAATCTTCGGCGGCTTCATGGAGTTCTCGCGAGAGCCGGGACCCTCTCTGAGCCGGCCATTTTGGCTTCCTTGGACGCCACTATGGCCTTTGATACTATCGAATGGCCTTATCTCTGGGCGGCTCTCGCCAAATTTGGTTTTGGCCCTATATTCATTGCATGGGTGAAACTTCTTTATGAGAAGCCTCTGGCTCAGGTGGTGGTTAATGGGAAAGTAGCTGGCATTTTTACTCTTGGACGGGGCACTCGGCAGGGCTGTCCGTTGTCTTCCTTGCTTTTTGCCCTTGCGCTCGAACCGCTGGCCGCGTGGCTCCGCTGGGAGCCCTCGATAAAGGACATTAGGTGGACTCCTGACTTCGAGGATCGTATTTCTCTTTAAGCGGATGACATCCTTTTGTACCTCACATCCCCCCAGAAATCTCTGAATGCGCTTTTTGACGTTTTGACTTCATTTGGGAAGAACTCAGGTCTTGTTATTAATTGGACGAAATCCTGTGTCTATGTGCTAGCAGGAGGGCTTCCCGGGCTGCCTCGCAGATTCCCGATCCATGTCACCGAGTCAGGGTTCAAGTATTTGGGGATCTATATCTCCCTGGATCCTGTGGTACGCTACAAGTGCAACCTGCTTCCCCCGCTCCAGCAACTGAAACTTGATGTCTCACGCTGGCGTCGGTTACCGCTGTCGCCGCTCGGGCGTGCTGCTCTTTTTAAGGTGATGTCGCCGCCGAGATTTTGTACGCACTTCAAAATTCCTTTGACCCTATTCCCTCCGGGTTTTTTCGGGAGGTGGAGAGCCTACAACGTCGTTTCTTTTGGGACGGACGCACGCGTACTGCTCTCCCCAAGCTTACGCTCCCTTGGTACGAAGGGAGCATTGCTCTCCCAGACATCAAGCGTTACTATTGGGCCTCTCAATTGAGTGCGATTAACCATGCAACCTATGCACTGGGTCCCTCACCTGCTTTTGAGATGTATAAACACCTTTTACCGGGCGGGAATTATAGTAGGGCGATTTACTCCAATGGGATTTGCAGGACGTTAACTGGGCCCACTAAGATTGCTGTGCGAGTTTGGCGGGATGCGAATGCGGCTTTGGGGTGGAGTGATAGGTTGACTCGTGCGGCTCCGTTGTATGACTCTGAACGATTGGGTTGCTTATGGAGAACGAAAGGTTTTGAAAAATGGGACATGATTGGTATCAGCAGAGTGGGTGACCTCTGGACCAAGGGAAATGTTAAAACTTTTGAGGCGCTGAGCACGGAATATGAGCTCGGAGACAAGGAATTTTTCAGATATGTGCAGGTGCGCCATGCCTTGCTGTCGGTTTTCGCTGCAGGCACTGACGTCCCCGAGTCCTCTACTCTCGAGGACCGTTATGTCCCTGACAGCACGATTTCATTGATTTATAAAAAATTTATCAATAATCGGACTGGTCTACTTGTGCGTCTCAGAGCGGTATGGACTGAGGATGGGTTGGAATTAGATGACGAAGACTGGCAATCCGCGTTGTCGTCGCCCAAGGAGGTTGCTATTCCTGCCCATCTTCGCTTTGTCCAACTTAAGATCCTTCACCGTATATATGTTACTGGTCCGAGTTTGGTGCGAATGGGCTTTTCTCTGGATGGGTTGTGTAAGCGTGGTTGCGGCATGCCTGGAACCTTCCTTCACATTCTTTGGGAGTGTTCGGCGGTGGTGGGGTTTTGGGCCCGAGTGCATGCAGTGATGGAAAGAGTTACCGGAGTGTCGTTGTTACCCGAAGCTAGGCGCTGCCTGCTGAACGTGTGGGAGTTGAATGATTACACTATTGCTCAGATCCGTTGGGCGACCCTTGGTAACATGATAGCTAAGAGAGACATCGCACAGTTGTGGGGTTCCCAGAGGTCGCCCACGGTATTTGCATGGAAGGAGGGCATGGATTGGTGCATGTTTAGGGAGAAAGCGGTGTATCTGGCTAGGGGTAGACCTAGGAAATGGAACAGGATCTGGTCTCAGTGGAATGCCTATCGTGGAAATATATGTACTCCCCCGCAAGACTTACTACCTAATGTTCCCTTGTCCCCCTAAATGACGTTCCATGTACTGTTTAATACTATGAGTGCTGCACTGTTTCCCCACTGCCCCCCCCTCTCGACGGATTATAAGTGTATGATTTTTCCTGAATATTTGGAGTGACACTCTATGCGGACACAAGATCGACAGTACTGTATCTAATGCCTTGATTGTTGTTGTTGTACTTTATTTTTCAATAAACTTCTTAAAAAAAATAAAATAAATAATATCATACAATCTTTTTTCATGTTACAGGCAGCCATTCAGACTACACGCTCCCATATGAGTGTGTCTCACTTGGGAGCAAACTGGCCAATGGGAAAAAAGCCCCCTAGTCAAATCAAAAAACTATATTTGAGTGTTTGAGGGACTCTTGTGAGATTCCCTCAAACCCAACCATTTACAAATATAAATATTTTTATACAAACATGTTAAAGCTACTTAGTGGATTTTCACCAAGTCACCAAACACACGCTCGCTGGACCAAGATCTAGCTTCCTTTGGTGTAATTTCATGCAGCAGCTTTTGTGGTAGTGCTTCTTAAAAAGCCTATGAAAAATGAATGTGGATTTTTTGGGGTTTTGGAACACGCATTTTTCCTCAGCCCTCGTTTGACAGGTCACCCCAAAACATTCAAGTAACGAGCTGAGGTGCGCAAACATTTCTTTTGGAAAGTTTTGTGAAGGTATATCATACAGCGCTAAAGTTATAAGCACACCAACACATTTTCTTTTCATGGAAATGCTTACCTAACTATAACTACCCAGTGGCAACCATCACAGGGAAATATATATATCAGCTTTGTTTGCCAACTAGAAACCACCCATCAACAACAAGGCTCAATTGGATTTCTTCACGTTTATTTTCACTTGCTGTTACACATTTCTCTGCCTTGCTCACACAGTCTATATATTCACTGGAAAAAACAAAGGTTACAGGGGCATTATAGCTAGACTGACGTTCCACTTATACAAAACCAGAACAATTTAGCTGTTATAGTTAGTAAGCTAACTATAACACGCACCCCCGCAATGCACTGCTTATCACCTCACATATTTAATCACTCATGACATGGTCAGTGACATCACTGATGACATCTCAAATGACATCACTGATGACATCATCCAGTGACTGAGTGTTTTTAAAACGTTTGAGTGTTAAATATATATACACTAATGTATTTGTGAATCAGTGGGTAAATGAGTGCCTGTATAGATGATTCAGTGGGTGCATGACTGACTGTATTAGTGAAAGATTAAGTGTCTCAGTGAATGTATGGGTGAGTGACTGGTTGTGTGAATGTCTGTGTTTGTCAGTTGGTGTCTAAGTGGCTGCATGGGTGTGTGAGTGGATATGTGAGATTCTGTATGGCTGAGTGATTGGTTGTCTGAGTACTTCTATGGGTGCCTGAGTGTCTGTGTGGGTGGGTGAGGGTGTATGTGACTACCTGTATGGATGAGTGACTGTGTGAGTCAGTGGCTATATGGGTTAGTGACTGTATGTGTGAGGTGCTGTATGGGTAAGTATGTGTGTGTATGTGTAGTGCTGTGTCGGTGAATAACTGGGCATGTGTAAGTCAGTATATGTGAGTGATCGGGTATGTGAGTGAATGTATGGGTGAGTGTGTGAATGTGAGAGTGGCTGAATGGGTGAGTATGCTTGTGTCAGTGACTGTATAGGTAAGTGAGTATGTGTTAGTATCTGTATGAGTGAGTGTGTAATTGTAGAGGTGATTTAGTAGCTGTGTGACTGACTATATGGGTGATTAGATATGTGAGTAGCTCTATGGGTTACCAACTCATTGTTTTAGTGGCTGCATGGGTGTAGGAGTGGATATATCAGTGGCTGTATTAGTGTGTGAGTATGTGTGTGAGTGGCTGTATGGGTGAGTGAGAGTCTATGTTTGTTGACCTATGAATCCCCGAGTGGCTGTGTAAGTACTGGTATGGGTTTGTGGAAGTTGGAGTGGGTGTATGAAAGGCTCTTTGGGGGTGTGAGTTGGTGCGTCAGATTCTGTGGATGTTGTAATGAGTGATACAATCTGTGTTGTCATTGATATGTCATTAGTGATGCCACTGACCTGGTCATGAGTGATTTAATATGTGAGGTCATAAGCAGTTCATTGTGGGGGTGCGCGCTATAGTTAGAAATTCACTGAAAAAATAGAAAGGTTACAGGGATGTTATAGATAAGCTGACATTTCCATCGTACAAAACCAGAGAAATTCAGCTTGTCTAGTTAGTGAACTAATGTGTTTTAAATGCTAATTCCTAACTATAAAATCCCTGTAACAATTGTTTTTTTTCAGTGAATTTCTAAGACGTTTTATTAAATGCTAATTCCTAACTATAATGTCTCTGTAACATTTGGTGTTTTACTGAATTTACAAAGTTTTTCAAATGTTAGGTTCTAATTATGAGATATGTCTATGCTTTAGTTTTCAAATTAAATTATAGATTTTTTAATCATGTTTTCGAACTAGAAAATTCCTCTAACATATAATTTCTTACAAATAGAACTTTTTTTGTTTAATGTATTTTGAAACTGTATCGTATTCCATATATTTTTTTATTAACTACATTTTGTAGATTTAAAATTGTAAATTAAAATGTTTTTAGAACATTTTTATTTATAAAAGGTAACTAAAACTTTTTTATTTTTAAAGTGGAATGCATTATTGTATAATACAGTGTATAGATATGCAAGTATTTGATTGCATATGTTAATGAAATCCTTTTTTATTTTTTTATTTACTGCATTAGTTTGTGATTTCAGTAATACGTTCATATGTTTTAACCCCTTCGACGCTGATGACGAGCTGGGCTCGTCATGAGGTAGCCTCCTCGCACGCTCATGACGAGCCCAACTCGTCACGTAACATGCGCTTTTGAAAAAGTCAGCGTACGAGCGGAATTCCGCCCGCACGCATGCGGTTAAGGAACATTGTAATGGTGGTATATACATTTAATTTTTCTTAATACGGTTCATGTACTGGGTGCGAATTACCACATATTTGTTGTGCTAGGAATATACTGTTTTTTAGTAGTCATATGAAACGTGACGGAGCAGTCCTTGAGCGGTTTTCCTGATATGAAAACGAATCGGTCTGTTCCAGTAAATAAGAAGTCCTAGGCTCCGCTGGCACCTCTGAGATTACTCTTTGGAGTGGGATTAGCTGTTACAGCCTGGAACGACCTAGTCAGAACAAATGGATGTGTCTCTGGCTTCCTATATTGACTAGGTAAGCCCCACTGTGCAAACATAGTTTTTTTTCTGTAGCACATATGATACCATGGTTGTAATTCTGAAGGTTGGAATGTATAAAATAGTGCTCTGTGACTATCTTTGGATCGTGTTTGTTTCATAGTATGGGTCTATCAAAAGAGGCAGAGGCTATTACCTCTGTTTAGGGTGTCTTCTCTACTTAGAAAGTGGTAAAGTGGAATAAGAATCAATTCTTTATTGAATTAATTAGCTCAGAGTAACTTTAGCTGTCCATAAGGTTTGCAATTAAAGACCTCTAATTTAAAACACATTCCCTGATTTGATGTTTTAGTGGTGATGTTAAAAAGAAAAGCCTTTTAGACATGGCACAATGCTATTATTTTGTATGATGGTGACAAGGAGAGATCATCACAAACCAAGCACTCAAATTTCTGGCCACTACAATGTCACAGTGTCATTTAAACACTTTATACCAGCAACTTTAACAAGCATTTGCTATAGAATAGGTCTCTTATTTACAGGATTTAGAGCGATTGATGTTGTAAATGATAATGTCTTTTACCCATGTGTTTTTGTTTGTAATGTTTGGGATGTGGGTGGTGTGGCGTGGAATTATGAGGGTTGGATTGGAATTGTTAGGCATTATGATAAACACGGGAGGGCTCGTGTGATGTTAGATGAGTTCCACAGACAATCAAGCTTGTTATAAAATTGTCCAGATCTATACCACTAGAGTGACCAACCCATGCCATTACAATAAACCAGGCTTAAGCAATGTGCACCGTAGCGTAAGGGTGCTTGTGCTGTAAGCAGGATGGGTTTTGAGCCGGAAGGGGCACTTTCCTGCACAAAAATAATCCCCATAGACATTTTCCTCTTTTTCTGTGTGCTGCAGAATGCAACACAGAGTTAAAGAGGAAAAACGAGGGGAAATGAATATATTTCTCCTCGTTACGCCCAGCATTTTAAATAACATGTATCTGTAAAATGAATGTTCACCCAGAAAGGTATCTTTCTACCAAATAATAGATGTTTGTACAACTCAAGGGTACTCATTGTATCCGCATCAGAAGGATGAAAGACTGACTGCTCCACTGGAATTTGAACCTGTGACAATGATGAAAAACACAGACCACTGCAGTGAATGCCTTAGTCCACTGAGCCACCATCTTACCCAACCATCTGTGTAACAAAACTTGATGGGCCCTCCTGTACATAGAGGGGGCACCCCCATGCTCCTGACCCAATCAGGAGCTCTCAGCCACAGCATGTTCTTAGTGTCGGAGGGGGGCTCTCGGAGTTGTGGGGCTATTGTTATGTCACTGGACCCAGCTGAGGTCTAGTGAGGTAGCACCTAAGGCAGAATGTAGGCAGCACTTATAAAACAGGATTTATGGCTGTGGAGTCGGAAGTTGAAAAGGACAGCAAGTGCAAGAGGTGTTGGGTTAAGACCAAGATTCCTCGTGTCATTAGCCAGTAAGGGGGGTTTGCTTGAAAACTATACTATCAGACATCCCTCAACTAAAGTTATAATCATGAGGTTTTGTCCAACAAGCTCATATTCTAAACAGTTTTGGATGAGCCATTTAACACAATACTTTGTGCATGTCCAGCAAATCCCCTTAAAAGTAAGCCTAAAACCACACTAATATTTTACCAAAAGAATGCCAACTGACGGTCGACATCCAAAATCGCAAAAATGCTAAAACAAATGCAAGCAACGAAGTGGAGGCACGGCTTGAGAGGCAATACTAACACTTCTCCAGTATTAGGGTGTCTTTCATAGATTCACATGCTTGAATAATTCCCCGTCGTCGAAGTGGGAGTCCCACGGTACATAAAATAGTAGTAAAAATGCATATAAATATACATATAAAACATCATAAAAATATACATATAAAACATCATAAAAATATACATATATATATTACCTACTGGCGGGCGCCAGTAGGTATATATAGTTAGGATTTTTTTCCTATGGGATTTTTGAAAATTCTATGTTGAATAACTTTGGCGTTTGAGGACGGAATCGGCTGAAATTTTCTGGAAAATGGAACATATTGTTTCTGAGCAGCCCCTGAAAATTTGGGGGGGTTTCGTCAAGCGGGGGCCGAGAAAAAAAGGGGGTCCCAAAACGTGTTTTTAACATTGAGTTTTCCATAGGGCGGTTGGACTCACTTTTAGCTCGAATGGCTGAATGGATTTCCACGAAACTTGGCAAAATTGTAGGGACTGGTAGCCCGATGTGCCTTTGCTATGTCTCAAGATATATGCTCCAGTGGTTTTTACGAAAATTAACTTTGAAAAATATATATTGGGCTACATTGGGCTATATATATGTTGGAGCCCAAATGTAGCCCAATGTAGCCCAATGAAGCCCAATGAAGCCCAATGTAGCCCAAAGATGGCCGCCAGAGACAAAAAAAAACAAATGTAGCCCAAATATCAGCCAGATGTAGCCCAACTATAGCCCAGTGACAGAATGTCCCAGAGTGTTTTAAAGAACAACTAGAACGCTAACAGTCTTACTTATGACAAAAGTATGGCACACCTGAAGTCATCTTGATTGGAATAAAGTGGTAACACTTAATACATTTAATTTGAAAAGGAACAAAATAAGGGGTTTCATTTTGCCATAGAAATGTTATATATATATATATATATATATATATATATATATATATATATATATATATATATATATATATATATATATATTCACTGAAAAAACCATAGGTTATAGACCATATATAGTTAGGAATTAGCATTTACAAAACCTTGAAAATTCACTGAAAAAACCATAGGTTATAAACCATATATAGTTAGGAATTAGCATTTAAAAAACCTTACTTTACTCACACAAAACCATTGAAATTCCATATATAGTTAGTTGTACTAACTATATATCGCGCACCCGCAATCCACTGCTGATCATGTCACATATTACATCATTCATGACATGGTCAGTGACATCACTGATGACATCACTGATGACATCTCAAATGACATCACTGATGACATCACTGATGACATCTCAAATGACATCACTGATGACATCACTGATGACAACATCCAGTGACTGTATGTTTCTGTAAAGTTAAAATATGTCTTACATATTGAAGAATGAGTGGATGTAGAAGTGTCTGAACAAAGGATTTAGTAGGTGCATGACTGACTGTATGAGTGAGTGATTAAATGTGTCTCACTGAGTGCATGGGTTAGTGACTAAACTGTCTTAATTTGTGCATCATTATGTCTGTTGTTCTGTAAACTGCTGCATGTGTTGATCAGTAGCTATATGATTAACTGTATGGGTTATTGATTGGTTGCCCAAGTATTTGTATGGGAGACTGAGAGTGTGTATGGGTGGCTGGGAGGTGTATGACTCTCTGCATAGATGTATGGGTTCAAAAGTGCATGTGGAAACAGCTGTATGGGCGGTTGACTGTGTGCATGACTGTATTGGTGAGTGAATAGATATCTCAGTGCTACATGTCAAAGTAAGTACATATGTAAAATACAGTACATGTGAGAGTTGACATATATAAATAACTGTGCATAAGAGCCAGTGAATTTGTGAGTGGCTGTATGGATCATTGTGAACTTGTATCCAGGATTGTATAAGTGAGTAAATATGTTTTAGTATATGTTTGAATAAGTAAGGTGTGTTTAGCTGTATAGTTAAGGAAATGGAGGTGTGATTGATTGTTTGCATGACTGACTAGGTGTGTGTGTAACTTCATGGATGAGTGACAATCTGTGAGTCTGTGTTTACACTGAGTGTATCTAAGGTTATATTAGAGTCTGAAGAGGTTCATCGTATTATCACATGAATGATGTCATCAGTGATGTGATCAGTAATGTCAAATGAGATGTCATCAGTGATGTCATCAGTGATGTCATTTGAGATGTCATCAGTGATGTCATCAGTGATGTCATTTGAGATGTCATCAGTGATGTCATCAGTGATGTCACTGACCATGTCATGAATGATGTAATATGTGACATGATCAGCAGTGGATTGCGGGTGCGCGATATATAGTTAGTACAACTAAGTATATATGGAATTTCAATGGTTTTGTGTGAGTAAAGTAAGGTTTTTTAAATGCTAATTCCTAACTATATATGGTTTATAACCTATGGTTTTTTCAGTGAATATATATATATATATATATATATATATATATATATATATATATATATATATATATATATATATATATATATTCAGAAAGAAAGTTTTAAAAGTACCACAGAACAACATAGGTCCATAGAGGCCCAAAGGGAGAATTCACTTTAGTAACATATCTATGTCATTATAATAGTCCACATTCCAGCCAATCAGGCTGCAGCACCCTCTAGAACCTTCTCCTCAGAAGCTCAAGCCCTTAGATTTTCTACCGCACGTCGTGTGAAGGGAGTCTCCCTGAGCTCTGCTCAGTTTTCTTCTACTTCTGACCTTTCAACTGCTACAAAATGTCTTCTACTAAAAAATCTTTATTCAGACCATGTTCCTCATGTCGCAAACTACGCCTGTTCCATGAGGACCCTCACAGCAAGTGCATTTATTGCCTGCACCCGGAACATGAGGTGAGGAACTGCAAGTTTTGCCGGACATTTTCTTCTAAGACTCTGAAAGATAGAGAGGCCCGTCTCCTTCTGTGGCTACAGAAGTTGAAGACTTCGGATAATCCTATGTCTGATGTGGAGAGTGTGTCTTCCTACCATTCTAAGACCTCTCTCAAGCGTGGTTCAGAGACTGAGATGCCTTCTCCTTTCCTAAAAAGGAAGAAGTTTGTGGATGCTCCAATGTCTGTCTCTCCACAGGATCTGCCGGCCTCTACGCCTACGGGACCTGGTTCTCTGGCGCCGCAGTCCCAAGCTGTGCCCTCGTCGTCTAAAACGAGCGCCAGCTCGTCAACGAGCTCATTGACGATGATGAGATCCGTCGACGCTGTGCCTACGATGACGACGACATGTTCTATGTCGATGAAGACGATGACGACGACGACGTCCGCCTCGTCGACGACGCTGCAAGAGGTTCGACCCATCACTTCCGTTGTGAAGATCTCGTCGACGGCGAAGAAGTCTGTCTCGTCAACGGCCTTGACTAAGAAGCACTCGTCGACAAAATCTTCGTCGACGCGTCCCTCTTCGACGGTCCCACCCTCGTCGCCGGTACCACATTCGTCGACGGTTGCCTCATCGACGTCAAGTTCTAGGTCGACGGCTACCTCCTCGTCGAAGACACCGTCGACAGCGAAGAAAACCTCATCGACGACGGCCGCATCGAAAGGAAAACCCCTGGATCCATCGACGACTTCCTGCTTTGTCGAATCCCTCTACGGATGTTTCGAACACGAGCTCATCGACGGGACCGTCTACGGATCACTATTCTCTAGCAACTGCAACTACCTTTACAGTGGTGACGGCTTCCATCGTCAAACGTCCCGCTCTGCTGAATTTGAGTCCTGTTCAAGGTGATTCTCGTCACCCAGTTCAATTATTTGCGTCTGCAGAGGAGGACTCTTCAGATGGTTCCTATGTTGATGGCACTTTTCGTCCTGCGTCAAGTCCTTCGGAACTCAATATAAAGTATCAGGACTGTGAGGATGACAACAATGATGACAGGGGTTCACTCTTCCCCGTTCATGATGACCAGTTGGATGTTGACCATGAGGTTCCTGTGGCACAAATACCAGTGTCTTTGATATCGAACCTTCAACACATGTTGGATGACTATAAATCGCAGATTCCCACCTTCTGCGCAAAATTCTCCCACTCCACAGCCTCCAGCACAAGCGCCGGTACCTGTTGCTCAGCCAAGGTCGCCAGTTCGTCCAGATGCGGATACTGATAATGATGATGAATTCCGCCAGGATACGGACCAGGACGACGACGCAGTCCTTACAGATTGGGATAACTATCGGGCCCAGACACCGTCTCCTCCTCCGACATCTCCCCTGGCTTCTCCACCAGTGGACATTGGGAGTTTCCACAACCTGACGGTGCGTGCCGCAAAACGTTTTCACTTGCCTATGGAGGTCAAACAACAGGACTGCTTCCTTTATGACTTCAAGGATCGGCCTTTGAAGCAAATGTATACCATCCCAATCATTGACTTCATTTGGCAGGAAACTTCTGGAACGGCCTAATACCATCCCGGCCGTGCTTCCACGCCTTGAAAAAAAATACAAGGCGCCTGCAGACTCATCGGCATGCCTTGTGTCTCAACCTAAGACTGACTCGGTCATTACGCATGCTGCCCAGAAGAGGTTGTGTAACCTGGCGACTCCGTTGACTTCGCCACCGGATCAGGAGGGTTGCCGCCTGGATACCATTGGGAAGAAATTCACCACTATGGCTGCCACGACGGTCAGGACGGCTAACTCCCTGGCCATCCTCGAACGATATGACCGTCAGATGTGGCTTTGGTTGTCCTACTTCCGGACTCCTCCAGGGCTGAAGGCCATAAGATTGTGCAGGAGGGGGAGAAGATCTCCTCGTAAAATTATTATTTTATTTTTTTTTAAACCTTTATTGTGCAGTATCAGCAAACAGTTATGGGCCTACAACCACCTGGCCGGCCTCAACGTATGTCTAAGCACTTACATAAGTTATACGGTAACTCAGCAGTACGGTAATACAAAGTAGCAAGCATTCAGAAGTACACTGAAAAATATCAGACTGCCGTGAAAGAGGAGAATTAAGGTTCATTTTAAAATATAGAAACAACGTACATAAAAGGATAGGAGCAGAGAAGGATCAGTAACCATATAGTCCATCGGGAGCAAGAGTGAGCAACGCCCACCAAAGGATATACAACGAACAGGGAAACAGAAGCAAAGAACGGCTCATAAATAGCAATGAAAGGATAAACAACCACCAAAATATTTCGCGCCAGTCCGTATCCACCCCACATCAAGCAACCCTACTGACCCGAGAAAAAGAGAGGAGAAAAGAAATAAGAAAGAAAAAGAAAAAAATAAGGCCCATAGAAACTGAAAACGGACAAAATCAAACCCCCCCCCCCTCACCCCCACCCTACACACATGCAGAGGCTACGGCCTACCCCCCCCTAGCAGTGTGTCTGTCGCCCAATAAAGAGTACCCGAAATATAGACAAAGAAAAGAAAGACAGAAAGGAACAAGAAACTATATAAATCGGAGGAGGTTCATACATATGAGCTCCCGGTCTCCCAAGCCTCAGGTTTATTCTCCACCCCAAGAATAAATGACAACAACGATAAGCAACAGTTACGGTAATGAATGGGGAGAGACAGCAAAAACAGCGCAGCTGAATGTTACATTGGGACATGTCAATCCGATCCTCCGCCAGCCAAGAAGCAATCAACTATAATAGGGAGCACCTAGCCCTGGCCTGTTCGCGCGAGCCCCCCTAAACATGGCTCCCGAGGGAAGCCCGTCCCATCCAACACAAAGGAACAAAATGTCCACGCATGGCAGAGGAGTGGTCCGTAAATACAAAATGGACGCCGCCAGTTACCAATATGGCCATCTTCATCGACATGTATCGCCCCCAGGTTCGCCCGATGATACTCAATCCATAGCAAGGAAAGTGGGGCTTGGAAGGAGGAAGCGGTCAAAGGGGCCAACAGCTGAAAAAGCATTGTTCGGGGCGGTAGCGATGATACCACAAACGAAATCTCAGCCCCCAGGTGGGAGAGATACACTGCAGTGCCACAGGAGCTAGCAGACGGCCGTCCGTAGGCACCAACACCATCAGGGAGAATACGCTCCCCTCTGCACTCGTGCGGAAACATTGTAGCCCCCTCAGGAACTGGAGAAGGCAAATCGTCACCCCACTGGGAGCAGTTCCGCCGTATCCGCCTCAAAGTGAACTGAACGCCATCAAGTTTATCACCCAGCTCTCGGTAACCATCCCTCCACACAGATCTTAGATCCCCAAGAGCAGCGAGAATGGTGCCACAGGATAGCTCCGATAGGTGACTCCACACCTCCGTGTTACGAGATGACCCGCATACCCCATCACACATCACATCGATAGGCAGGGCACTGCATTCCAACTCGCGTAGGGCACCATCAAACGCGTTCACCATGGAGGGAGAATGACAATGAGATGGGGGTGAGGACGGCACCGGCAGATCGCAGTCCAAGATGCCGATGCCAACAAGGCATATCTCGGGGGAACGATCCTCCGTAACAGCCATCCCCTCATCAATGCAAGGCTGGGGCAAATTCGGGGGCGGTCCGCAGAAACCGGGCAATTTCGAAAATGGGGTCCGCTCCGCTCACCTCCAGCTTTACACAAGAAGAAGTAGTCCCAGGGAGCCCCCATCTCGCAAACGCCCTCCAGTCGTGCGGCGTGAGGAGCCGCGCTCCAGCCGAGAAATTCCGTTCCTGCTCCCAGTCAGCAGTCAACTCGTCTCAAAGGGCCAGCTCCGACCCGGCCCCACTGGCCGGTGTTGATCAATTAGGACCCGGCTGCATTCAGCGGCATAGGTCCCGGCTTCAGGGCGGCGGAGGCCACCAAACAACTTCCCGAATAACTCCGGTTACCGGGAAGGTAGAGACTCCGGGAGAACACGAATTAGGACAGCGCGCAATCACCGGCACCCCGCTGCAGTCCGACCTCAGGATGGTAATCAGGATTTCAGAGCGGGGCTCGAGAGCTCGGGGAGCCGGGAGCCTACACGTCCGCTCCGGTGGCCATCTTGGCTCCTCCCTGGCCTCGGAAAATTATTGACTGTGCCGTTGACATTTCCTCGATGGGTTTCAGGCAGCTCGCATGTGCTGCTGTCTTAAGGAGGCAAGGCTGGCTCAAGGCAACGGCTTTTCGGCCTGAAGTACAGGCGAGGGTGCTTGACTTGCCTTTTGATGGGGAATCCCTCTTCGGCAAGCATGTGGACGACGCCTTAGAGTCCATCAAGAAGGACACGGACACTGCTCGTGCTCTGGGATCCCTCCAGTACCGGAAGCGGCCCTTTCGTGGGGCACGTGGCAGAGGTACTTCCTCCAATTTTCGTGGCTCCTCCCAGGACCGTTCATATGGTGACAACAAACAGCGATACTCTCATCAGAACCAGAATAGGCAATCCGATTCCAGGCCTTATCGGAAAAAAGAGCACCTACAGAGGGGGTGCTACCTCTAAAAAACAGTGACTTTCCCAAAGTCAAGTGTTCTCCTGCTCTGCAAATTGGAGGTCGAATCTCCCAGCACTTCTGCAATTGGTCAAGAATAACTTTGGATCGTTGCGTCTTGGATGTCATCTTAAAGGGCCACGCTCTCGAATTTCTCAAATTTCCACCCTCTGGCCCTCCCCCAGCACATTTGAAAGAACTGTTTGCTCAGGTCAAAATTATGATACAGAAGGGGGCTGTCGAAGTGGTTCCTCGATTACAACAGGGCAAGGGCTTTTATTCCCGCTTTTTTCTTATAAAAAAAAAAAATCAGGAGAGTGGCGCTCGATCTTGGACCTCCGAGCCCTCAACAAGTTCATCAAGTCCCAAACATTTCAGATGCTGACCTTAATGGAAATTTTACAGTTCCTAAATCCCGGAGAGTTCCTCTCCACCATCGACCTCCAAGATGCATATTTTCATGTGCCAATACATCACAGACACAGAAAATATCTTCGCTTCACTGTAGGATCGAAAGACTTCCAATTGAAAGTCTTGACTTTCGGTCTTCGTTCCGCGCCGAGAGTCTTCACGAAAATCATGGCTCCGGTTGCAGCATTTCTTCGCCTACAGGGCATTCAGTTCTACTCTTAATTGGACGACTGCCTGATAAAGGCTCAAACGTTTCGTGCAGCAAGACAACACACTCAGACTTGCCTGTCTTTCACGCCTTGGGCCTTTCCATCAATCACGAGAAATCGCATGTCCGTCCAGCACAACAAAGAATCTTTCTGGGGGCATTGATAGATTCTCGTCTGGCAAAGGTGTTAGTCTCGCAGGAGCGACAAGCTTGCATGGTCAAGATGGTGGCTCTTCTACGTTAAAGAAGGTCCGCTTCAGTCCGGATGTTGAAATCTTTTCTGGGCATGGCATCCTCCTGCATACAACTGATCCCAAATTGCAGGCTACATATGCGAGTCCTCCAAGAGGAGTTGGACAAACAATGGAGGCAAGTCTCGGGGTCGTTCAACGACAAAGTCTGCCTGACCCCCAGCATTCAGGGTGCATTGGACTGGTGGGCCCACCTTCCAAACATCGCCACTGGGCGGCCTTTTCAAGACGCAGATCCCACGCTTACCCTCACAACGGATGCCTCCTTGGAGGGTTGGGGGGAACACCTCGAAGGTTTGTCAGTCAAGGGCAAATGGACTGCAGATCAATGCACATGGCACATAAACCGCCTGGAACTCTTGGCCATCTTCCTCACCCTAAAATCTTTCCGGATGCTGGTGGAAGGAAAATTGCTGCTGGTGCGTACGGACAACACCACCAGTATGCACTACCTCAACAAACAAGGTGGAACAAGGTCTCTTCTGCTGTCCAGACAGAAACAACAGATCTGGGAATGGGCGATTCGCCATCGTGACCAACTGACAGCAGTTCACGTACCGGGTGTCTGAAACGCCCTTGCCGACTCTCTCAGCAGATCGGCTACGGACAATCACAAGTGGGAACTCCATCAACCGACTCTGAAGTATGTATTTTGCTTGTGGGGCCATCCGGAGCTGGATTTTTTTGCAACTCCACTCAACCGCAAATGCCTACACTTCACAAGTCGGCATCCCCACAGAGGGTCGAGCGGGAATGCGTTTTCGATCAACTGGTCGAGCAAATTCGTTTACGCTTTTCCGCCGCTCCCTCTGATTCCACGCTTGCTGCACAAGATGAGACTTCAGCCGTGTCACGTCATACTGATTGCGCCCAGGTGGCCGCGTCGCCCATGGTTCACGGATCTCCTTCTGTTTTCCCAGTGCAATCCAATTCTTCTTCGCCCTCTGCCTCATCTGCTCACCATGAGCCAGGGACAGATTTGCCATCCGGCGTCTCTCAAGCTGCACGCTTGGAACCGGAGCACAATGAATTTGCACATTTGAATATTGCTCCCGAGTGCAGGGAGGTGCTTGCTCATGCACGCGCTCCTTCCACAGTTAAGACCTATAAACTGAAATGGACACGGTTTTGTGTCTGGTGCCACAAGGAGAAACTCGATCCGATGCTCGCCACGCCTGAGCAAATCCTGCCTTTTTTCCTCCTTTTGGCACAGTCGGGACTTTCACATTCCACTCTTAAAGTCTTCCTGGCTGCGATTTCCCGCTTTCGCCATGATGGTTCCACGTCACTGTACTCCTCTCGGATCATTCGTCAGTTCTTTAAGGGCCTGTTCCGGATGTTTCCGCCCATCCGGCGTCCACCTCCTGTTTGGCGCCTGAATCTGGTCTTATCACAGCTCCTCCGACCTCCTTTTGAGCCCATTCATTCAGCGGAATTGAAATTCCTCACTTGGAAGGTTGCTCTCCTCCTCGTACCTTCATCATCCAGGCGAGTGAGCGACATCCAAGCTTTCACCATTCAGCCTCCTTTTCTTCAATTCTCCAGGGCCGCTGTTACACTACGTACGAATCCTACATTTATTCCCAAGGTTCCTTCAGACTTCCACCTTAATGAAACTGTCATTCTCAGAACTTTTTTCCCAGACCCTCAGTCTCCCGCTGAGCGCTCTCTTCATTCTTTGGACTTGAAGCGCCGCCTCAAATTCTATATTCAGCGCACTGCTGCTTTTAATAAATCAGACCAGCTCTTAGTGGCCCATGGCCGAATGCGCAAAGGACATCCAGTCACTAAACAATCCATTACTGGATGGATTTCTTCTGCCATCTCCTTCTGCCATCAAAGGGCTGGCAAGCCTCTTTCGCTCCAGTGCGAGCACACTCGACGAGGGCTGTTGCATCCTCTACCGCCCTCTTTGCTGGAGTGCCTCTACATCAGATCTGCAGGGCGGCAACGTGGTCCAGTAGGCACACGTTCACGAGGCACTACTGTCTGGAGACAGCTGACGCTGCAGACACTGCTGTGGGTCAAGCGGTACTACGCAATCTCTTCAGATGAAGGTGAGCCTCTGTTGCTTCCCGCCTCCTGTCATAAAAGGTTCTTTCATATATATGCAAGGTTCATATGTGCATTTGTTGTTTGCATTTGTTCTTAATGCCTTTTATGACTCTCATGTGTTGGCGTACTGCTTTCTATTCTTATTCAAGCATGTGAATCTATGAAAGACACCCTAATACTGGAGAAGAACAAAAGAACAAAAGTTACTTACCTGTAAACTGTGGTTCTCCAGTATTGGTGTCTTTCATAGATTCACATGCGACCCACCCTTCCTCCCCTCAGAGGCTCTCTTCTCCTCATGCACTCTTGGTCACTTTCGTGCTACGAAAATCTGAGGGCTTGAGCTTCTGAGTAGAAGGTTCTAGAGGGTGCTGCAGCCTAATTGGCTGGAATGTAGACTATTATAATGACATAGATATGTTACTAAAGTGAATTCTCCCGTTGGGCCTCCATGTTGTTCTATGGTACTTTTAAAACTTTCTTTCTGACTATTTATATATATATATATTATATTTATATGTTTATGATGTTTTTTTTGTCCTCATTGCCCAAGTATACCAAAGCTTTGGGTCACAAGTCCCAATCAAGAAAGAAAGGATTGAAACTACCCCATAGTCGATATATTGGGATGGATCACGCTACACCGTGCCCTCTCTATTCACCCATCGGTAGCTAATTCTTTACGGCCCTTACGTGCCACCGTCAGAATATTAGGCAATATGGTATAGAGCCCTAATCAACGGACTTTTATAGATTTAACCCATTTCTCATATGGAACCCAGAAATTGTTTCTCTTACTTATTGAAGATCTATCTAAAACATTAGTATGTTGTATAGAGGCCAACCATTCTACTTTACTGGGAGGTGCCGCTTTCACCCAATTTTTACATATTTCCCTCCGGGCTAATAATAAGAGGAGGAAAATCAATTTATTTGTATTTTTTCTCTGTGATGTATAGTCAACAGGAATCCAAAAAAAAAAATCAAAATTATGCTTACCTGGAGCATCTCTCCAAGTATAACAGAAATTATATTACTCACTTCCAACCAAAAATCCTGTATCATCGGACAGTCATAAAACATGTGGATATCATCGCCTTTCGCTTTACCACATTTAGGACATTTAGGCACTGCTCCATTCCCTATTTTGGATAATTTGTATGGCGTCCAATAAACCCTGTGGAGACAAAATAGGTGGTTCCGCCTTAAATTTGCAGGCCGTACTGTGGAATATAAAGTAGTACAAGATACTTGCCATAATTCTTCCAACTGCTCCCCGGGCAAGCTCTTCTCCCACAGTTCTTTCGGCAGGTTAAAATCACCATCACTCAGCTCCACCAACAGCCAATATTCTTGTGACACCTCTTTTTTCTGGTTTACTCCAGCCATCAGCGATGATTCCAGATTATTGTCCTGACCTGCACCGAGTCCCTCAGTATGACTCCAACTCAACATTTGGAGATATTTAAATCTTGATAATCGTCCATTCGTTAGTATTTGGGCCTCCTCCCAAGAGATTAAAGCCTCATTTTTCATCACCGAACCCCAGAGCAGGATTCCCGCTTCTTTTAGTGGCTGCGCCAGACTGTCTTTCGTCCATTCCGGGGATCCTGGTGGGTCAAAGATTGGCGCCCTACAACTATAATAACTGATCTTTAATTCCCTCCTAACTTTATACCAGGTTGTAGCTAAGCCCTGCAGAGTTTTTAATCAAATCTTTTTAAAGCAACGAGGGTCCCCATATTTATGTAAAAAGTTAGTGTCTCCTTCGTTTAAATTTTTTAACATTGCTTTATACATTCTGCCTGTATCTGACTCCTCTGGAACATTAAAAAAACGATTCCCTCCTTTTAACAAGAACACCCATGCGTAGTACGATAGATCCGGCAGCTTAAGTCCTCCTTTCTCATATTGCCTGCTGAGTTTCTTCCAGGCTATCCGCACTCCTTTGGAGGCCCATATAAAGCTTGAAATTTTGGATTGAGCCTTTTTAAGCCATTCTTCCTTAATGGCCATCGGAATGTGTTGGAATAAAAAAGTAATTTTTGGAAGGTTAGTCATTTTAATGATGTTCACTCTAAATTGGTAGTGGGAAATGTGACCAGCCCAGCAGCAATTTCCCTATTTCTTTACTGACCCTCTGGAAGTTGGTTTCAGGAATTTGCTCTACATTCTGTACTATTTTTATACCCAAGTATCTCATTTCCTCTTTGACATATTCTACCCATGTATCAATATTCCAGACCATAATAACCGTGTTATGCTGGTTTATTTCATAGCCTGAAATCTTGCCAAAACCTACAGCAAGCTCATACACCACTGGTAAGGCTGAATCCAAATTCGATGTATACACTACCAGATCGTCAGCGTATAGGCCCACTTTCTTTTCCCAACTTCTTACTTTAAACGGGATGATTTTGGCATGCTTCCTAATCTTTTCCGCTAGGGGCTCAATATATAAATTAATGAGTAGTGGGGATAGCGGGCACCCTTGTCTTGTCCCCCTGCCAATGTTAAACTTTTTTGATAGTCTTCCATTTATTAATATTTTTGCAGATGGGGCTTTGTACAGTTGCATTATGGCACTACAAAAGTTTCCTCCTAAATTAGATAGCCTCAGAATTTCCTCCAAATATGGCCAATTCACGTGATTGAAAGCCTTAGTCGCATCAACAGTGATAACTGCTAAATACACTTTATCTACCGTGGCTAGATCAATGGCGCCTATGCGGTTATATGTAAGATCTTTAATATTTCTCCTGCTCACGAACCCTTTTTGATCCTCGTGTAGGAGTGCTCCCACCACCCCATTCAGCCTAGCCGCTAAAATATTTGAGTATAAATTGTAATCGGAATTTAAAAGCGAAATGGGCCTGTACGAGTCGCAGCAGTCTGGTGGTTTGTCAGGTATTAGAATGAGCGTAACAGTGGCCTCATTCCATGAGGGAGGGATTTCTTCCCCCTTTTCAAATATTGCAGAAAATAGTTTCTTTAAGACTAGGGCTAAGACTTTCTCTAATTTTTTATATAGTTCCATAGGAAGGCCATCCGGACCCGCCACTTTATTCGATTTCCCTAATTTAATAGCCCTCACAATTTCTTCCTCCGTTAATTCCTCATTAATACCCCCCTTCTGAAACTCTGATATTTTAAGCGGGAGCTCTTGGTGTAGCCAGTCTAATATCTTGGTCCCTGTGGTGCTCAAGTCTACTGTATATACTTGTTTAAAATAATTTAATATTGTATCCTCGGTACTAACCCACACTTTTTTGGGCCACCTGCTGTCTCATAGTTTAGCTCGTTTATAGAACTTCTCGCCTGGTCACTTTATTTTCCAAGCTAGGAGCTTGCCGCACCCCTCCCCATAGTTAAAATGTGCCAAATTACCAGCACGCCATCTGTCTTGTAACCTTTTTTCTAAAACTGCTACCAGATTTGATTTATGAGTCTGGATAGAAGCTTGGCCCTCCTCACAACATATTTCATTATTTTGTATCATATATTCCAAACTCTAAATCTTTTTTTCTAGATCTTGGATTTCCGCCTTCCTCTGCCTATTTTTGTATACCTGCGCCGATGTAATTTTCCCTCTTAAAAAGGCTTTATAAGTGTCCCAAACTATATCTAAGGGAGCACTTCTCAGATTGCCATCAAAAACTCTTGGGACTCCAGACCCAGGCTTTCCATTAAGAAATCGTCCGCCAATATGGTGCGATCCATAGTCCACCGCTGTTGTGCCCCCATATCCTGTGGAAACAGAGTTAGCGTTATGGCAGAGTGGTCTGACACATGTGCACCCACATGGTTTACGTCTCCTGCTTGATGTTTTATACATTGGTTCATTAAAAAGAAGTCTATTCTAGACTGATGTCCATATGTTTTGCTATTGAATGTAAAACTTTTTAACAACCCCTTCGTTTCTCTCCAAATGTCACACCACCCTAAAGATTTAATTGTGTTAACTATTAATGACCTCGACTTGTTATGCGTCTTACTCCTACTTTTAGTAGAACGATCTAAATTACCATCTAAGACCACATTAAAGTCTCCTGCCATTATGACAGGGTCGGGAAAATCTAATAGCTCTGAGACCAGTTGACCAAACGGAAGAGGGTTATCAGTATTGGGCCCATAATACCCAACCCCTGTGTATAACTGATTGTGGCTTTTTTCTTCACAATTACCCATCTACCTGCCCTATCTACTCTGCTTTCCATTACTTCAACTTGGGCATTTGATTTTATCAATATCGCCACCCCTCTTATTGTGAGCTGCTGATCCGTACAAATCAGAGTTCGCACCCATTTCCTTTTCTCGAATAGCTCTTTCATCTCCTTACAAGTTAAATGCGTCTCTTGTAAAAAAATAGTTTGTGCTGGCGCATCCTTTAAGTACTGCAACAACCGCTCCCGCCTATGCAATCCTCTCAGGCCGTTTACGTTCCAGGAAAGAAATTCTAAACGCGGCTTCTGACTATCTGCCATCTCTTTTTAATCTCTCCGGCTCCATTATATCTTGGGATAAGCTATATATAGAGGACAGACCTTTTTTTGACTTTTTCCCCCTGCTCCCACACCCGTGCATTAGCAGCAACCCATGATCCCCACCCCCCTCCCCTCGGGAAACCCTCCTCTTCTTCCTTAATGGCTCAAAGCCTTGGGAGGCCCCCATTCGGGAGATTTACTCCTATTAACTATCGTGCCTATATTATCTGAAAGCATACTTCCAAAGTTTATTCTTTTCTATGCTGTGTTCTCTATGTTTTACACTTTTTTACACTCTTGGAGAAATCAGATCTAAAAACTGAAAACTTATCCCGGTCCCATATTCTAAGTGGCGGCTGTCTCAGAGATTGATATTAAGAAACTCTCTGCATCTTCGACTCTACGAAAGTTCTGCATTTTATTGTTATACATAACACGCAGGCTGGCGGGAAACTTTAACTGTACCGTCGCTCCCAAGCTCTTGAATGGCTCGATCAGTTTTCCTATTTCCCACTGTCTATTTGCAGTGATTTGTGAGATGTCTGATCTGATCTCAAAATCATTTCCATCCACTGTCAAAAGTCTTAATTTTAATGCTTTCAAGAGGATTTCCCCTTTCAAGCTATATGTGTGGAAGTTCACCAGTAATTTCCTCGGTTTACTTTTGTTCAAGTTCCTCCTGTAAGGATCTCTGTGCACCCTCTGTATATCTTTCATTAGTTCTTCTTCCGTCCATTTCCCTTGCAGACCTTCTTTAAACAGATGCACCACAAAAGACTTAATGTCTTCTCCCTCTGCTCCCTCCGGGATCTTCAAAATCCGCAGATTACACCGCCTTTGATTATTTTCCAACATTTCGATTTTTTCTTTCAATAGCCTCTCACTCCCATTAAGGTCTGTAATTTCCTTTTTATTAGCTTTTGTTTGAGAAGTTAATTCTTTCACTTCCACTTCCACTTCCAACTGTGCAGTCCTGGTAGTCACCTCATCTAACTTCCTTTCCAAATTATCACATACCGACCTGATCCTCCTTCCGGTTCTGCTCAGAGATTTCAAATCTGCTCCGTACTTCGGTTGTTAGTAGCTGAATAGGCTCTACTACTGATTGAGTGTTGTCTTGTAATACAGACAGCTGCAGCTGCTGCATCGACAACGGCAACAGATATGAAGAATGTGTCAGCGCCTGGAGCGGAGGCAAAGGCGGAGACAGAGGAAGAGGCTGCGATTGTAGCTTAGGGTGCTGCACCCGATGGGATTATGTCTGAGGTAGTAGATGAGATTGATTTACTTCCTGTGTACCTGCTGCTGGGATTGTATTATGCAGATATATCCGCATGTGCATATTCCTAGCACAACACATATTGAAACCACTAGGAAGTTGCATGATTCTCAACTTTTTCTCATATCTTGGATTATTGATGGCTTTAAACAACTATTATCCCAGGATGGGGCTCTACATTTTTTGTAAAAATTGGGACATCCTTTTTCTGCAAGAAACGTGGAGTACCTAACAGATACCGATCTGAGGCTTGCAAGAAATCAGCAGACTGGCTCACAAGTTTAGCAATTTAGGCAGATCCTCTGGAGGTCTATGTTGACTGCTATGAATTGAACTACCTCCGTTTATACATTTGAAAAGCACCTCACTCCAACCAATAAAGCTTAATCATTGTAGTGATGGTGGTAAATGCATTGCCTATTCTTATTACTAATGTATGTTTTAACCTCCACAGGGGTGTGTGAAAAGAAACAACTGAAAATGTCTGTCAAACCATAGTAGAGTTAGTCTGCAACAAAGCTACTCATTACATTATTGTTACAAATGACTTTAATCTCATCAACCTGGGTACTACCTCAGAGCAATGGATGAATCTACGGTGGGCAGAACTCTTGGAGTTTCACTGTGTGGAATACCACAGAGTTAAATAAAAACTTGGCAAGATTTTGCGAATTCTGCAAACTGGCAGAAATTGGCACAACATGCTGCTCTCACTGATTTTTAGTGCAGGGTACTTCTTCCACGTTGCAGAATAAGCGGCGTGCCAAAGCGTGCTGCTTCTTTGCTGCTGCTGAAGTAGATTTGTACTCAAGCGGCAGCATTCTCACCGTGAACGGTCGCGACAGCCTATTTCGAGAAAATCTTGCTAGGTGACCTTTTACAGCATGAAAATCACGCTAGGGGATGTTGCTTCTCACTCATGAACTTGCTATTGGTGAGCCACACACGAGAAAAAACATCAGTTGGTGAAGTTTGGCCGGAACTCCGCATTACTAGTGTACAACAAAGCGATCAAAGGGCCACGAACTCTGCTGGTGAAGCGGAATTGAACGCCCACCCATAGAATGAATGAAACAGTCTCTTTAGGTCAAAGAATCATTGTTCACTTAGCCTTACACAAATTGGTCTTGCTCCAAACACCTCATGACTGTAAACAACCAGAACAGATCTTTCTCTGTAAATACGGGGATGCCTCCACTCTAGATTGTATCTTAACCTCTGAGCTACTGACCTCAATTTGTGCTCAATACTCGATCCTACAACATAAAAGAACCAACAACCTGCCTTTGGCAACACTATTCAGCTTGGAAGCCGCAATAGCAGAAAGCTTAAAGATGTTAGGATCACAGATTGCCTTGAATTTAGTACATTCCTAAAGATAAGGTGTAGCAGACTATTACTGGAAAAATGGAAAATAAATGGCAGGATATTGTGGCAAACTCCAACTTGTTTACCCACTTCTTTGAACAAGATCACTCCATTCAGAATTTCCCTCGAAACAGACTCAATATATAACCATCTTAAATAAATAAATAATCTTCCATTTAGCAACACGAGAATCAAGGCTTTCACAAACAACCCCTTGTACACACCCACAGTAATGGAAAACTGCATTCAGACACACAAAAATTGTGACACGAATAAAACTGATAGGACCGCATCTCTGCATGTTAAAAATCTAAGAAGGTAACTCGCCACTATCTGGGAAGAAAAACAAAAGTATTACGGAGGCCAAAAGACGCATAATTCACAAACTACTGGCCCGAAGGGACCAGGATCAAATATGGCAATTTTAAAGAAGAGAAAATATAATAGACTTCCGGGGCAATAGGGTTCATTATACCAAATAGATGGAGTAAAGAAGATCACTTCAATCTGAGACCTGGGTGAAGATGAAAGTCTGACCTGAATACAGAGTGTCCAAACGCATTAGCACAAGCTGGGGTCTGGGTCTATGTTCTGGGTCTCTAAACCAAAGTTGGCAGCATTTGGAAAATATAAGAACCACCCAAAAAATCCAATGGCCAATTGGGTTGGAGTATACTTTGACATACAACTACCTATCGGTCTGACTATCAGACACACACAACTTCACAGTCCAACAGCAGAAGTGATATTAAGAGTGACACAAGCACAATTTCTACCTACAATATCATATGGTCATCAGGCCTCTCCCTCCCATTTTACATCCAGAAAAGCTGCAGTGTATGGAATTCAGAAGGATCTTTTATCTACCTCAATTATTTCACTGCACCCAGATATGCCTATAATTTGGGCTGCTTAGACAAGACTTGGTCTCCAAATCAGAATTTATAAATACCACCATCTGGTTATGCACACCAAGCCATTTACCCTTAAACTGCTCTACAAGAGTCCTTCAAGGATAACAATAACCTATAGTCAATGTACTAACCACATTCATTGAAGATCTAGAGTTGAATGCGCTTATGAAAGATGACATGTTATACAAAGATATGACTTACACAGATATAAACATCAAGTTAAATAAACAAGTACTTAGAATACCAAAAGCCACATATTTAGATAAACTTGAATTATCCAACCACATTAACCCAGTCATGCCCTGCTACGATATGAGCATAATGCAGCATTATTTAAAGCAGCCAATTAGTAAACCTGCAGACAGAACATTTCAAGGATTACAGACTCAGTAGTAAAGACTTCACACCTGTTCTCCTGCACTGTAGAATCGGTCATTATAATACCACAATTCAATCCTTCACCTACTCTGCTTTTGCACTGAATGTAATTTGGTGTGACATACTTTTCAGACCATGGTTTTTAAAAACATAATCTTCTCCTGTGAAGAGACACTCAAAATATGTCCTAATTCTAAAATAAACAAGCTTGCATGTGAGGGAAAATATTTAAATATAGTATGTAACAGAATGAAGGACATTCAACTACCAGATAATTAAACAGAGTCTGTGAATCCTGGTAATTAGTGCTACACTAGGAGTCCGTACAATGTCCATTTTCATAGAGAGCTACAATCTGCTGCACAAGACTCAATGTGGTTTTCCAACCTCCTACAGCACAGAATCAGCCTTGTTTCTGGCAGGAGAGGCTGTTCTTCAGATTTTGGACACTGGTGGTACTGCGTTGCTGTTGCTACTAGATATTAGATCCGCGTTCTATACTGTGTCCCATAACATCGTAATTGAGAGGCTGTGGAACAATGGTGTGGGGCACAAAGCGCTGAGCTGGATTGCTTCAGTTCAGCAGGTACATACTTTTTAAGTATTACAAAAACTCCATAAGTCAGAAGTGCTCCCATTAAAACAAGGAGTGTCGCAGAGCTCATCTTATAGACCAACTTTGCTTAATGTGTACATGCGGCCGCTGGCGGAGATCTTTGAACGCTAAGGATTCACCATCATCTCATATACACAGAATTTGGCCCACATGGCCTCCGGCCTATGCCTCTGCCTTGCAGAGGTTGCTTGGTGGATGGACCTGAATTGTCTCTAGCTCAACGCAGTGAAAACCGTGGTTCGGACCCTGGGAAATCAAGCAGATAATTGGTCCACTGCATGGTGGCCTCTGGAGTTCGGTCCAGATTCTGCCCACAGACAAAGTTAAGAACACTGGTGATTGGTTTGATGATAAAATGTCGTTTGATAGCCAAGTCACAGCGGTGGCAGGAAAATGTTATGGATTGATCAAGATGCTGATTAAAATCCTGTGCCTGTTGACAGAGTAGGCAAAAAAAATGGTTATCCAGGCCTTGATTATTTAGTGACTAGATTAGTACAATGTTTTGTACCTTGAAGTCACTCAAGCATGAATCAAAAGAATCCAGAGAGTGCAAAACTCTATGAGTCGCCTATTGTTGACTTTACCAAGGCATGCCTCAATAGGGGTCAAGCTTAGGAGATTACATTGGCTGCAAGTAAAGCAGAGATCATCTTTTAAAGCTTTGTTTTACTGCCACAAAGCTTTTTCCAACAAAGTGCTGGGATACCTTCAATCCCTAGTGAAGCTGTATTTACCTTCTAGGAACTTAAGATCAGCAGGGGAGGTGCTAGAGAGCGTTCCAAAGGTAAAGAAAATGCGCTCTGGTGGGAATTCTTTCAGCTATTTGGTGCAAAGCTGTTGAATGAATCGCCCTGATCGGTTCATCAGATACAATCGAAATGTGTTTTTAGGAAGGAACCTAAAACTAGTTTTTTTGGCGCAGGATGCTCAAGAGTTTGTAAGTATTATGTAGGGTGCAGAAACCTGCTTCCAACCCTGGGACACCTCATGTGAGGTATCTATGCGCTTTATAAATTGTATTATTATTATGAAAGTATAACTTGAGCAATAAAGCATGCAGACGGTTTTAAAGCATATTTTTTAATGTTTCATACTATTACATGTTTGTTATTAACAAATAATCATACAGATAGGATTATTTATACTACCATTATTTTTTAGGCATTGGGCTATGCAGTTCTATAGGATTTTATTTTTACAATTTTAATGTTTTTAATTCATTAGCTGCAATAAAGAATGACTTATTTATTGCAAGTATATAGACTAACAAAAGGGAGAGCAAGGGATCGTGTTCACCGTAGGTGGACGGAGAGTACTCCTGTTCCCCTGGTAAAGGACTAGATAAACAAAGAGAGGAGTGCCACCATTGAGAAACAAGAGAATTCCTAATGGGGTGTCTGACTAACAAAAGGAAAGAATGTATCCTTTTGTTAAAAACCCCTCACTCACCAGCCTAGTGGTGACATGCTTCATCATCGGGGTCCACCCTGGCGGCCTAGCGTCACCAGGGTGTGCTACAACACCTGAAATACAGTGGAGCAGGTTGTGAGTGTAAGTGCAAAAAAAGTGTTAAAAATTGTCCTGGTTTGAACTTAATGGGAAGATAAATTTTATTTATAAGCAACTGGATAATATTAAAAAAGGGGGTGGCGAGATACTAAAAGGGTAGTTACGGCCAAAAGTATCTCTGTATGTGTACTGGTCTACATGTTTCAACCTATGATGGAATATGGCAGGTTTTCGTCAGGACCAAAAACAAGGAAGTGAACGGTCTGTGCCCCCTAAAAGGCGCACCCAATCCTAATTCCTCGTGACCCAGTTAGCAAAACTCGCTAATGGTGAAAAGCTCTAGCTCTATTTATTGCAAGCACATGGTGGCCATATTTAGTTGGGTACGTGTGTTCTTTTTATCATTTTTATTTTGTGGTATATTGTTAGAAATTGATTATAAAGGTTGGGTGTCTACCCATCTCAAAGAATAATTACTAGTTTACAACCCATGTCAGGGTGAACCCTCAAAGTCACTAAATTAAAGTGAGCAAAAACCCCTGGTAGATTTGGCACGCAACAGATTAATTTAGGGCAATGTGTAAAGTATTTATGCAGTACCAAAACAGAAATAGAGTCAAAATGCAGAACAATAGAAATCCACCAGAATTATAAAAATAGTAAAATGTGATAAATAAAATGCCACCAAAGTTACAATAATCCAATAGGGGGAACTGGAGATGTGAATTATTAAACATTTAAATAGAAAAGCACAAAGCACCAATGATAGTCAAAGCAGTTGCCCCCACTTTGCCTGCCGTCAGCGGGGAGACCGGACCACAAGTCCCAGCCCTCAAAGTGTCTGCCACGCTGACAATGTTTCTGCAACACGCCCGGAGGTGCTCAAGTAGCACGCAGGGCTCCGATAGCGCGGAAACAGTTTCTTGTTGCCACCACTTTGCCTACCCTCAGTGGGGGCACCGGACCACAAATACCAGCCCACAAAGCGGCTGCAACGCCAACGTAATTGCGACGTGCCTGGAGGTGCTCAAGTAGCCCGCAGGGTCCCGCAGAGTGAGAATCATTTGTTTTTTTGAGTTTTATATATCGCAAACTAAACCCGAACATATCGGGTATCAGAGCCCTTTACATAGCACCAGTTTTGTTACACGTGGACACATTCATTTTTGTTAGGCACGGGGAGATTAAGTGATTTGGCCAGAATCACAGGATGTTGAGCGTATTTGTGGAGACTTGAACCCGGTTCACCAGCTACGACGTCGACCGCTCTAGCCATAAGGCTACATCCTCTCCCCTTGTGGCGCCTCTTTGCTTACTGTCAGTGGGCGGATCGGACCACAAGTCCCAGCCCAAAAAGCGGCTGCCACACCACCAACATCACTGCGACGTGCCTGGAGGTGGCTAAGTAGCCTGCTGGGCTCCCACAGCAAGGGAGCCGTTTCTTGTTGCTGCCACTTTACCTACTGTCAGCAGGGGGACCGGACCACAAGTCCCAGCCCGTAAAGCGGGTGCCACGCCGCCAATGTCACTTTGATGCATCTGGAGGTGCTCAAGTAGCCCGCAGGGCTCCTGCAGTGTGGGTCGCGGGTGGGCGTTCCTGGGCTAAACCTGGGCCGAGGGCAGGCCCGTCTGCGCTCATCAGAGCCCGGAGGAGACTGGGCTGGGCCAACTCTCTAGGTTTCTTTCCATCAGGACTTGAGGGCTTCTGGTATTAAGACTTAGCTCTGTAAAGCTATGTGAAGGTGAAATATTTTTGTTTCTATTTTTCCCTAGTTGTTCTAATTTTGACAATTCGTATGATGGAAAAATGGAAACCTACCCCTACACCAAAGACAATGAACACAACATTGGATGACTACCCCCAAAAAGCGTTAGGGGTGTTAACTAAGGAGATAGAAATCGCTGAGCGAAGACTCTCATTAGCTCCTTGCCCAATCACACATGTCCCAACTGACTCCTGTCATTACACCAGAAATAGCTGCTGTGCAGAGGCCACAACCTCCTCTATCACCAACTGTAATCATTTCAAGTCAGGGTGTTTTACATGTTCCCAATGAAGTAGTTGATTCTATCACTTGCCCAGTGACAAAATCTACTGTACAGCAAGCTGCAACTGGAGGAAAAAGGAAACAAATTGACCTGGCAGGGGTTGTTTGTAAATTAAATGGTCACTCTCTGAGTGTCAAGAAAACTAAGCAAACCCACTTAACTGGAAACCCATCTAGGACCCGGTTGGGAGGAGGGAGAATTAGGGTATCAAATGAAATGGATAACATTGTTGATACATTCAGTAGAATTGTACAAGAGGCTCTGACACCTATTCTATCTAGATTAGCCTGCATTGAAAATCAAAGGGACTCAACTGAATGACCTTCGGGTAGTGCAACAGCTACTAATTTAGGGGTGGAGCTCATGGCAGATGTGGTAAAAATTGCTTAAGCAAATTTAGACCCGCTTCTCCCAAAATTTAGAATAGAGCTAACCCGACTCAATAATCTTAAATTGACACTGGTTGGAAGGAGTAATGCCATTAGGATGCTGTTTCTGCCTAAAATCTTGTACTTTTTTAGAGCCATTACTCTAATAAAAAGTAGCTGCTCGTTCAAAACTCTAAATTAGATGATATTGAGATTTTTATGTGCAAACGGCTGATCTAGGAGGACTCTAAGATTCATGACGCTTCCAAGGGAAAGGGGAAGCTAGGGGGTTCACTATTTTCAGCTGTACCACTGGGCATCAATATTATATAAAATGGGGAATCTACTTAATGGGTAGGACACAACTCCCATTGCAATATATATTCATCTAATCATAAGTAGCTCCTGGTTCAAAACTTTAAATCCGATGATATTGAGATTTCTATGGGCAAACTGCTGATCTAGGAGGACTCTAAGATTCATGACGCTTCCAAGGGAAAGGGGAAGCTGGGGGGTTCCCAATTTTTAGCTGTACCACCGGGCATCAATATTATATAAAATGGGGAATCTACTTAATGGGCAGGACACAACTCCCATTGCAATATATGAGCTGTATTAGGTAGAGAAGCCAATGGGTGCCTTTTGTGACACACCAAATGTAATTATTACAAAAGGGTCAAATTCATGATCCTCCTATGCGCTTTTAAGGTCTAGAAGGCAGTCCGCAAAACATTTGGTTTGGGATTTTTTTAACGCCTACACTCCACTATACAAAAACAAATTCCTTCCAGATATCTTTTATGATGGATATTTGAAAATGTGGTGGGAAAAGGGAATTAGGATGGCGGGGGATGCGATGGACAAGACTAGATTGAGATTGTTTGATAAAATTAGGGATAAGTAGGGACTTGAGAATAATCAATTACCTCCAGATTCTCCATTTCCTGATAAAAAGTGTGTGGGTCATTATGGTTTTGCCAAAGTAACATTGTTGGAAATATTATCCAAAGGATCATTCACAATTGGCAGGATATATAAAATTCTGAATTAAATTATGGTGGATGACCTAACCAAGCATTATGATTATTGGCAGGAACATCTACAAACTGGGTTTGGAGAAATTGAAGACTCACTACACTCAGCCCGAACATCCTTTATTGCGGCCAACCTACAACTCCAGGGTTTTAAAACCTGGTTTAATTTATACATCATGCCAGCCAAGATTGCTAAATGGGGCGGGTCAGCTGGCACATCTTGCCCTCGCTGCGGGTTTTATGTAGCTGACAGTTTATATAGGTTTACATCATGCCCTAGTTTGGGTGCTGTCAAAAGAAATGGCGGTGTCACCTTAGAATCCCAAATTGGACAGAAAATAAATATGTCAACAGTTGAATATGTTAGGAGTGGGCGATATCTCACTCTCAGAACGAATACGGGTATTCGTCTGTATTGCTATGACAGTATTCAGGCTATGCTTAGCCACTCATTTGCCTTATCTAACGCCGCCATCCAGTCAGCAGTGGCTGAGTAGATTTTTAGCGGTCTATCAGTTAGGAAACGCAGTCTATGCCAGCAAGGAGTGCAGAGCGCAAAAAAGAGGTTATGAAATCTGGACTCCCCTGATAAGATTGTCCCGGGATAGGGATGAAGGAGAATCATGAAGAAATGGTTAAAATGTTTGAATATCCAGACGAGTATGCATACAAGGGGGAGTTTTTGTGAGAGGAAGGGTGAAAATAATGGTATTAATAGTAATATGTATTTTTATGTAGTTATACACTTCCGACAGATAACAGTCTATACAATGAATTATTAATTGGATGGATCTGTGACTATGTGTATTAATGCACCTTTTTTTTCTCTCAAAATGGACTCAATATTAATGGAACTTTGGACCAACGGGGAGGGTGAGGGGTGGGCAAGGGAGGAGGAGAGGTACTGCTTTTCTGTTTGTTTCTAAGATGCATGACATTTTTGTATATTATGAAAATGCCATAAATATGATAAAAATGTAAAAAAAGGAAAAGCAACTTGTGTTGATGGGCCTAGGTAATAACAGAGTATCTGACAAACAGATTGGCAATGTTACCTATCCATGACAGTAGACCATCAACCTCAAACGCAACAATCGTAGAAACGTCCGCCTCTTTTTTAGGAAGAGGCCAGGAGACACCTGCTGAACCAGGCGGGGAAAACGAAAGAGAAAGGGATCTACCGACTACGGAATCAACCAGTAGTCCGAGAGTTTAGTGACCACATCTCCAAATGTGAATTATCCACATTCCAAATCAAAACCTTACAAAAAGGAATTTCTTTTGTCCCTACATACCATTCCAATGAGTTGGAGATCCAAATTTATTTTTTAAAATTCATGATAGCACTGCGATTGAAGCACTTTTTTGAGGAACATCATGGTACCCACACTTAACAATGAGAAAGGAACCCTATTAGGATTTAAACTGAAGAGTTAATTCATGGCACCTATAAGTCATAAGGTATTGGATTCATTTGAAACCGTGGTCTACACAAGGTATTCAAAGAAAAGGAACAAAAAAGGCCAAATTTCTCAGTTAAAGAACGAAACACCATAACTCAAATCGCCTCCAATAAAAAGATTACCTGCTGTAAAGCAGATAAAGGAGGAACTTTAGTAATTCTCGACAAATAATTTTATCACTAGAGCATAGAAGCACGTCATGGATACCACAGTATATATGAAATTTATTTCTAATCCTACTAGAGAATTCAGTCAAATTTTGTCCTTGATTATCGATAATGCTCTTGGGATGGGCACCATTACTGAACAAGATAAAAGGTTTTTGATGAACGAGAATCCCAGTATACCGTACCTGTATATGATTCCCAAAATTCATAAGTGCTTAGAAAATTCACCGTTCAGAACAAGTGTTTCAACTCGTAATTCCATCCATGAACCCATTGGTAAATACATCGACCAACATCTACAACCCTGTGTTCAAAGCATGTATCTAAAGGACACCACTTATTTTCTGGTTAAAATAAATGACGTTGTGATCGAAGACCCTATTCAACCGATATTGTGTACTATCGATGTAAAATCACTTTACACCTCTATTCCCCATGACTTGGGGCTACAAACCACTGAATCTTTACTTCTCAACACCGAAATGGAAGAAAGATTTTAAGAATTTTTACTCGAGTTATTACATTTTACCCTATATCATAGCTACTTCACATGGAATGATGAATACTATATTCAACTATCAGGCACTTCCATGGGAAATTGCGCTGCTCCGGCGTATGTTAATCTTTTTATGCATCAATTTGAATTAGATCACATTTTATCTGAGAAGAGCTGGCAAGACAATTTGATCACTTTCCATTGATACATCAATAAAAAAAATTAATTTGGAAAGGGGAACAATCTGATTTAATTCAAGCCATCACTGAGATTAATTCAATTGATGAAAGAATTGAATTCACTCACTTGAACATTTTGAACACTGACCTGGGCATAGCGGGGAGGGCCGCAGGACGCTCAAGCCTTCCCTTGGCTCCGCTGTTGTTCCCGCCAGTCTCCTGCCGCCACAGCTACAGCCACTGCACTACATCCCCCACAGGCCCTCAGGCCCTTGCGACAGGAAGTCACGCACGCCCTGTCCCGCCCCCGGAGGTGCTTTAAGGTCAGCGAGAGCCCCGGGGGAGTGGGGGCATTTTGAACACTGACCTGGGCATAGCGTGGAGCACCCAAGGACGCCGCAGGACGCTCGAGCCTTCCATTGGCTCCGCTGTTGTTCCCACCAGTCTCCTGTCGCAACGGCTACAGCCACTGCACTACATCCCCCACAGGCCCTCAGGCCCTCGCGACAGGAAGTCGCGCACGCCCTGTCCCGCCCCCGGAGGTGCTCTAAGGTCAGCGAGAGCCCCAGCGTCGCGGGCGTCGCCGGGCTAAGCCCGGGCAAAGGGCAGGTCGTCTGTTGCCGTCAGGGGCCAGAAGAGGCCGGGCCGGGGCATACCCCTAACATCTACAATGGGCAAGAGGAAACAGGTATGTCTCAGGGATGAAGAAGGGGCTAAAGCGAAACATCCCAGAAAGTCGAAATCAATCATCTCTTACCTAACCTCAGCAGTGGGGGTTCTGACCAAGGAGATCGCTAACGCGGAGAAAGAGCTGGGTCTGAATGAGGGGGAGGCTGACCCAGCCCTACTTGTAGACCATAGCCGGGTTGGAGCCAAGCATCGTGATAACTAACCGGGAAGCGGACCCACCCCGCAATGCATTGCCCACTCCAACGGACGCTTCTTGCCAGTTGCCGGGTACAACGCCTGCTGTCCCCCCATACAAGTCGCACAGGAAGCGAAAGTCGCAAAAAACAGTGGGCAGAAGGAAAAAAGCCATGGCTAGACTAACCCAATTGACCACCGTCTCAAGGACCAAATTGGGAAAATCGTAGAGGATTTGTTTATCTCACGGCTGGAACCTGCACTCGTGTCCATCGCTAAAGACATTGTGGACACATTAAACACTTGTGTAGCTGGGCTCCTGTCTAAATGTGAGAAAATTGATGTGCTGCTTAAACAACACCTGGGGGCAAGGGGGGGCCCACCCAGTCAGTGGCCTCGGTTGTTAGTTTGCCTATGGCTGACACTGTGAACACGAACCCTATACCCTCTAGGACTTGTAAGTCTGTTGGGGCCGCAGACACTGATGGGCTGCCATCTGCAAGGGATGGGGCAGGGAAGTGTATGCTTGGAGTAAATGCTAGGCGTAGCCAGGTATATAACAGTAGGCGCCCCCAACAGCCAGGCCATACCCTGGACCTGCCTCCGGAGGCTGCTCCTCTGGTGGCCGTTTTTACTGGGGTGCCTCCGGTTAGGGGAGGCACAACTGAAACAACCCCCGATCTGATGAATCAAGCTAGACAGTGGTGCCTTCAGTTTAGCACGGGAGGAGCTGACATTGCACGTACTGTCACTATGACAAGGAGGGTCCGTTGGGTCGGGCATTGCCCAAAGAATATCCTGGGGGATTGTGTGGTGGTGAATTTTAATAATAGGACTAGTGCTGAAAGACTATTTTGGGACGGTTCAGACCTTGATAACAAGGGTATTAGACCTCTCCCCCTGGGGTTTTTCTATCCCCCAGCTAAGGCCTATAGTAACCCTCAGCAGCCTAATCGGGAACACATCCGCCCCAATAACAAGCACACACCATCATACCAGGGCATGGTAAGCGCACAGCTGATATCTGCACAGGGGTTGCCACGGGGGGAGGGGGAACTGTCTCCATAAGTACAGTAAAAGCGTCCCCGGCACATTTTCAACCTAGGGGGGAGGTAGGACTCTCCAATCGATTCTCTCCCCTGTCCCAGATGGAGTCTAATGATTGACTGTGTTCTGGAACTCTGGGGCAGGGGACTGTGATAGGTGGCGCAACCCAGACAGCAAAAAATCAGACAACCTCATGTAAAATCCTAAGCTGGAATGTGGCGGGTATTAGATCCAAAAGCACTGACACCATTTGGCTGCAATTTATAAGGCAGTTTGACATCCTTGCCTTTCAGGAAACCTGGGATCCGGAGTCTAGCTTTATACTGGATGGTTACCATAGCTTCCCCATTCCCGCGGTTCGAGGGACTGTGGGGAGGCCAAAGGGGGTTTACTTTTTCTTAGTTCCCTAAATCTTGCAGGAACTTTTAGAAAACTTAATGTGGAGTCAGATAATCTTCTCATAGTAGAATGGTCCGTCTCTGACCAGTACTACCTTTTAATACATTTATATAATGCTATGGAAGGCTCCCATCAGAAGGAGCATTTTAGTGTGTTAGATCATTATTTGTCAGCCTATAAGCTTAACAATTCCTTTGTGCCAGAGATGTTTATAATGGGAGATTTTAACATACATCCTTGCCCATGGGACTGTTACGGTACAGATGTTGCTGGGCACTCGAACGGGGGTACCCCATTTCGAACATAGTAAACAGGGTGAAGCCCTGGAGTAATTACTCTCCAATTTAAATCTACTCGAACCGGGCAAGGAAGGTGGCAGAGAGATCGTTCCCACCTTTATAGGACGGGGAGCCAAGTCGGTTATTGACTATATTTTCTTATCCCCCCTAGTTTTGATTAAGACCCTGGAGTATAGAGTAGTGATGTCAATTTTCAGCGACCACAACCCGCTTGTTTTGGAAGTTGAACTGGGGGGTAAGATTGCCATCACAGACCCAGGAAGGGAGGCACCGCGGAACTTATCTACAAAAGATCAAGGCAGACGGATAAAGTGGGACGCTGTAGTCCCGGAGGCCTTTTTTGAGGATCTGGCAGTTAAGGCCGAGGTCAATTTTGGCATCTGCCTGGATGGTCGTGCCGTGGGCATGGAAACAATAACCTCCTTTACAGCAATCTGTAAGCAAATTGCTGATAATTTACATAAGGGGAGTAGGCCACATATTAGGAAGGCACACAAATGGTTTGATTCCTCGTGTTCAAAGGCCCATGGGGCTCTTCTTAAGGCTCTTAAGAGGATCCCGAGGGACAGGGCGCTAGTCTCCTCTCTCCGCAAGGAGTACAAACAGGCAACCTCCATGCGGAAACGTTTAAACAAAGAGGAGGCCTGGGACAACCTGCAGTCTATTGACATATTAAGGGACAGCAGAAAGTTTTAGGCCACTATAAATCAGCCATTCTTTTCGGAAAATGACAATCCAGACACGTAATGTGTAATTCCGGATGATACCTGGCTTCAACACTTTAGGAGTATCTATGGTGATAAGGAGCACAACGAGTTAATATCAGGTAGAGCCATTACGGGTCGCCCCACAAACCCTGTTAAATTCGATCTGGCTGAAGTAGAAAAGGCCATCAGAGAGACGTCCAAAAATAAAGCCCCAGGGCCTGATGGGGTTCCTGCCGACCTTTACATCTTGTATCCTAATTTCTGGGCAAAGATTTTAACCAATGCGTTCAATGCATCCTCCCTAGTCTGCTTTCCCCCTTCTTGGGCCTCCTCCATTATCATCCCTATTTTCAAAAAAGGGAGTAGAGGGGACCCCGCCTGCTATAGGCCAATCTCCCTGTTAGACTCTGCTGATGGGCAGAGTCATTTTACAGAAACTGGGAGATTGGATGTCTGGCAGGGGGGTGCTCTCGAATCTCCAGTACGGTTTCAGGGAACATAGAAGTACCATGGACCAATGCTTAAATCTACCTCTTTTGATAAACAAATACACAATAGCAAAAGAGGGTTTTTTATATCTCGGGTTCATGGACTTATCATCAGCGTTCGACATGGTGAACCGCTCCAAACTATGGCGTATCCTGCTTGAAATTGGCATAGAGGCACCCTTGGTCTATTTCCTCAGTGACCTCCATCAGGACCTTGCGGCAGCCGTTAGGGTCACGCAGGACGGCAGGTGCACGGGTCAGTTCAGCTCTAGGCGTGGGGTCAGAAAGGTTGCATCCTAGCCCCTCTTCTTTTTACGATTTACATTAACGGCCTCGAAAAATCTCTGGCTGGGGCTAGTGCGGACATCCCGCGTGCCGGGGGATCGGGTATCCCGGTCCTCCTGTACGCGGATGATGCCGTACTCATTGCCCGCACAGGCCTGGGCCTACAGAGGCTGCTGGACAACTTCGGCGCCTTTATGGAGTCCCTCGACCTAAAAGTAAATAGTAATAAATCCCATGTTATGATTGTTGGGGCCCGTAGGAAGATCAGTAAGTTTAAAACATTTAGATGCTTGGGAGCGGAAGTCTCTAGGGTCCCAGTGTTTACCTACCTGGGAGTGCTCTTCGACGAGAAGGGCAATTGGGGCCCCCAGCAGAAGCAGAAGTGCAATGTTGTTGCAAGATCTACAACAGCCCTTCTTAGCTTCGCCAAAAGGCTGGGAGCAAGGCCCATGGAGGCCATGCTCAAAATATACAAGTCCAAGTGCTGTGCGATTGCCTCTTATGGGTCTTCCATATGGGGTTAAGCATCTTTGGGTAAAATACAACTGGTAGAAAACAGGTTCCTTAGATCCCTGTTAGCGGTACCCCAGTCGTCCCCGACTTTGTCTGTACACTCCGAATTAGGCCTGGGCTACATCACTGATTACCTAAAAGCAGCCCCATTGATCTGTTGGGCAAAGACATGGCTCAATGAGGAAATTACTCTTAACCACCTTATCCTAAAAGACTGTTTAGCCCTCGAGAAGGCAGATAGAATCCCATGGCTGGCATACGTTAGAGCGGCGTGTGTCAGACTGGGACGACCTGAAATATATACAACCCCGGAGGGAATCAAGAAAGAGGATTTGGTGTGGATTAAATATAATTTTCGGACCATGTTGGAGGCAGATAGGGAGGAGGTGGAGCTTAAAAAACCAGGTGCAAGAAGTATCTATGTCTTACAGACCTCTCCATCTATTGAACCTTACTTGAAGATCGTCACGAAGCCTTTCCATCGCTTCTTGCTGACAAGATTTAGGTTCAACTTAATTAACTTCACTCTAGGAATTTTCCCGCTATGGGGTAAACCGGAAGAGTCTGCACCATGCTCTTGTGACAACTTCTCTACACAAGACACACTCCATTTTATCATGTTTTGTGAAAACTTTTCCAAGGCGCGGAAAAAATTCCTATACCCCATTTTACGTGAAGCTGGTTTTCTGCAAGTAAGGCCCGCACTCTTACAACTGCAATTGCTGAGTAGCGTGCGCGTTATTTTTAGCGTAGCAAGCTTCTTGGTGGCCGCAGCCAGGGTGAACAACAAAAGAAGTATTTGTATGCAACAGAACAGTTGGTCACGAGGGGGGTACTCCTGATTTTAAATTTATGGAAATATAATAGATGCATTTTAGACCTCATACACTGTAGTTTCTATTTTTGAGCTACAAGGTTGTTGTAAATATCTGCTATCAATTGCTGCTGCTTAAAGACGTGAATTGTAAATAGTGTATTTTCATGAATGAAAGCAAATGAACGCATATTTACCTTTTATCTATTTTATCTATTTTTATGCACATTGGATGTATGTATCGTTGTTTCTTTTATGATTTTAATTAATCGAAATAAAGATTTTTTGACTGACTGACTGACTGAATTCACTCACCAAATGAGTACAGAAAGAATTACATTCTGAGATGTAGACATTATGTTACAGGACAAAAAACAAATCCCCTCAGTATTTACCAAACAGACAGATTGCAATAATTGTCAGCATTTTACTAGTTTTCACCAAATGTCTTTAAAGATACACCTACCTTACTCGCAACTGCTAAGGTTAAAACAAATTTCCTCCTATGAGGAGTTATACAATGACAGTTGTAACAAAATGATGACAAAAGTTAAACAACGAGCATACCCAGCATCCATCGTACAAACAACGGCTGACAGAGCTAAACTCAAGGATCGTTCCCAGCTGTTGAAACCTAGAGAAAAAGAGTACTACACAAGAGGAGAGATCAGTGTTTGTTTCTAAATTTTCCACCAAAAGTAAAAAAGTGAAATAAATAATTCGAAAGTACTGGCCGGTTATACAAACAGAAACTGAATTCAGGGGAATATTCCAACACCAACCGATCTTTGCGTACCAACGTACTAACAATTTGAAACAACTATCGAATAAAGAAATCAGCCAAACTGAACCTACATAAAGAGGTACCGCACCATGCTACAACTGTAGTAATTGCAATAACATTATAAGAGGCACTACCATAATGCATCCCACCCAGGGTACACCTATCAAGTTGAGAATTATAGCTACATACTAGTAATGTGATCTACTTACTAAAGTGCCCATGTGGGTTACCGTACGTAGGAAAAATGGAGCTCAAGATCAAGACAAGAGTTCTCAAACATAAAAGTAATATAAGGACAAAAAATAAAAAATAAACTGTTGCGGCACACTTCAACAGTATGAATCATAACATCAGTCAATTGAGGTTTATGGTGCTGGAACACATACCCATAAAGGAAGGGAGAACCAATAACCAACATTTACTCCAACGCGAAATTTATTGGATGAATCAATTGAATTTCATAAACCCGAAGGGACTTAATGAACGTATGGATCTTAGTTGTTTTCTGTAATGTATACCGGTAAAAGATCACCATGGTACTTATTACTGCTGACATGGTTATCCATTCTCACCATCAATCTTTTTTATGATCTGGTATTTTTGATTATTTTGAGTTGAAGCTAGGGAATATTCACTTATGCAAAAAATAGTTTTTCTAAATTTTTGACCATTTCTGATTTTATATGTTTTTTTCTCATTTCAGTCTACTCTCCGATTTTCCTGACTTTTTCTTTCACTTTTGTTACAAGTGCTTATCTTCCAGGGATACCACATTCATTCGCGATTGTAAGTCAGGTTGGAGTTAATTTTCTTTGATCTCTGTATTGGAGTAATTACAGCCTTTGTTTTCCTTTGTCTATTGGTTTTTGTTTATAATTTGCATGTGATGTGATAGGGGCACTTGTCTTACGGTACTTTCATATTATTTATTGATTTTGTGAATGCATTTGGATTTATTTTTGGTTCACGATTAGTTGTGGTTTTGCCCTGGGATGCACATAATTCATTACCTCAAGTCTGTCTCAATGGTAATTTGGGTATCGCTTCTTGTACGTAGTCCTATGTATATTTCTTCACACACTCGTGGTTCACTTCCGGGCACTACAGGTATTTACTTTCGGGATTGAACAGGGGGACTTATGGACACTACCACGAGGAGTGATTATGGCGGTTTCGTACACCCGACGGAGAAATACAGGTATGGGGCTAGTTTCTTGAATATTGTGTGTAGAATAGCATGCTTTAAATCACAAATACAGCATGTGATTATTACTTGCACTTAAGCTGTACATGGCGTTACTACTACGTTTTTGCATTAACAACTGGCTATGGGATGAAGATGCTTGGCGTCTTTCACATGCTTGGATACCGTTAGGTCATTTACTCTTCATGGTACACAGTGCTGGCGCTCTTTATTCTAATTTCTGGTTCAACTGCTGTCTCCATCTCTTACCCCCTGCAGGCATGAAAGTGTATATGAATGCATGATTACATCGATTTTTTCGCATTAGTCTGGAAATATCTTTTACTATGTCACCAAGTTGGATTGCACTGGGGAGATTTACTACTTATATATTGATAAGGTGGTAAGCAGCTCTTGGATTATTTAATGAGTGGTATTCTCCCTTTTTAGGAAGTACCCCCTGATGAAGGGCATTGCCCAAAATGCATTGGGGTCCCTGTAAGCGAAATAAAGTAATTACTACATTAATGTAAAATAATGTGAAAATAACATTATTGTAATGGGAATTTGAAGATGAAATTGAAAGAGAAGAAGAAGAAAACTGTTTGAAAACATTCGTTGAAAGGATTATCAATTTTACACAATACTAAGTAGTGCCGGGAGGGTTTGTTCTTTCCCTGTTCGGGAACGCCTAGAAGCAGTATATTCATTCACACCTCCTGATCAGGAGAGGATACCCACTGGCACCCACAAATAAAGGAAAGATATTACTGAGTGATAAAATCTACTACACCCGGAGTGCGATCGTAATACACTGGATTAACAAACCTGTCCAAGAAGCTCAGATTTGAAACTAGTTGATGCCTTTCCTAGCATCCTGTTGAATCGCTTGACCCCTTTAAGCACAATATCTACTGTAAATGGCCAGGTCCCCCGTACAGAGTCCCTTTCTAATAATGTTAGTTATAATCTCATGGTTCCAACACCACAGGACCCCGTTTTGGTTGGGAACCCCCATAGGAACAATCAAAAGCCGGGTCGGGGGGTTACAAATCAATCAAGATCAATCATGATAGATAGAGGTAAACCATTACAAGGAAATGTAAATACAATGGCCCAGTGTATGATCCAAAAAGTGGGCAGGGTGCAAAAGACGTGTTAAACCTACCACCTAGAATGTACATCGTATACTTTGATCTTGAAGGGCGTTCCCCGTTTGGCCCTTAGCCAGCTAGAAACCTGTCAAAGCCTTGTCAATAAATCGGCTCATTGGTGTTTTTTTTTTTTCAGAACAAGAAGGCTCATTGGTGTTTTTAAGAAATTTTCGCCAAAGATAAATTGGTCTGAAAATATTATTATGACCAAACGTGTGGAAGAGTATTGTGTTGTAGCTCATTTTAATAATGCATGGTGTGTGCATTTTGCCCTAATGCACTTCAGAGATTCACCTGGTGATTCTATCCACCACGTCATGAATACAGTGTGAGAAAACAGTCTTCGTGGTTGGCTTCAAGTACACATCTTGGCTGGGTTCAAGAACACATTCCCTTATACAGCCTCCTCCATTTAGTCATCCTGATCGCTTTGATGTCCTTTCTGGGTTGTCTGAAATTGATTGACTGACTGGGTTCTCTAAACCAGACAACCAGCTGTCATGATGAGAATGGGTTTGCACCATAGTGTTCAAGGGAAAAGAATGAATATAGATGAACTCAGTAATAGGGTTTCCGTGGATCTACTCCCCCAAATTAAACATTAGTAAGAAGAGCCAAGACAAACCCAAAAATTGTTCCCCGTGCCTTAATTTAATTTCAAGCGATACTACCGGTAGGGAGGAGCCAGGTCTGTAGTTGAACAAGCTATAAATAAAGAATTTGTGGGATTGGCAAACCAGGATCATATCAAGTCTCAGCTTAAACTTATTTCATGGAACATAGCAGGAATTGATCCCAAATTGACTGAATGGTTATTGTTCTTACACGGTCCATGCAACACCCTTGTTAGCAGGGAGGGCAAAAGGAGGGTTGGTACTGTTAATCTCAGTTAAATATGAGGCCATAAAAAGTTCTGTTGTTGGTACTTCTCCTTGGTTCCAACTAATCATTATCTCTAATAAGCTACAGGTCAAGCTACTAGTGGTGAAGTGGTATTATAATATTTTTAATCAAAGCAGCTGCCAGGTTATGAAGGCTTTACAGGCAGAAATCAATAATATCTCTGAGAAATGGCAACCATTATGCATCATTTGGGTGGGTGATTTTAATTGCTCTTCCTGCCCCCATAGCTCCGATTGAGCCTGTGGGATTTTAAATAAAGAGGGGCAGCCCCAGTCACACGTTATCCACACCCATCAGGGTGAGGCCTTAAATTCTATTATTATGGAGAACAATGTAGGCCTCATTAATGACTTAGCTAGTAATTCCTCAACACAGTGCCCTACTTATGTTGGAGGAGGTAGTGAAAGTTTTAGATATTTTATGTTTACCTCACTGACATTTTTGCCACTTATTGGAGACTTTGAGGTGGAGCCAAATAATAATAGCGATCATAATCCCCTCATAGTATCCCTCAGTATAATAGCCCAGACAGGGAAAGTAGACTGCTACTCGATTCATGTTAATCTCAATAAAAGGGTAAGACTCACTTGGAATAAATAAACCCCTCTGAATTGGAGGTAAAAACAGTCACAGCTAATTAAGATTCAATTATGAGGTGTTTACATCATGACTTGCCTCCAGCTGAGATCATGCGTGAACTCAAATTGATTTGTTTTGATATAGCTAAAAATCTGACCAAATCGATCAAGGTCAGGGATCCCCTGGAGACAAGGTGGTTTAATGTGAAATGTTCAAGAGCCAAAAATGTTTTTAATTTGGCACTCCATACTAACCCTTGTGACAGGGCTCAAATTAAAAACGCTAGGAAGGCTTATAAAAGCATAGTTAAGCAGATGAAAGAAGAACTGAGGTGCTTAGTGTGGGACGATTTGGAGAGAGCCAGTTCCCTTAAGGACTATAAAAGCTTCTGGGATATTATAAATCGTTCTCTAATCAGCAAACAGGCAAGGAAGATGGATTCCCTGATACTGGGAGATGTCTGGGAAACTCACTTTGCAGCTATATTTAATCCTAACGGCCGCCAGCTAGGGGTACTTAGTGTGGATTTGCCCCTAGACCTAACCTTGGCCTCTTATGTGCATCGATTTCAGTCGCTGAGGTTGTGGAAACCATAACAAAAGGAATTAGCATGAAAGCTCCTAGTCCGGACGGAGTGCCATTAGACCTTTTTAAAAGTAATCCCAAGCTGTGGGCTCCACTGTTGACAAACGTTTTTAAAGCAGTGGTGACTGGCCCCATCCCAGCAGCTTGGAAGGAGGCCATTGTGGTCCCTGTGTTTAAAAAAGGTAATAGAAGCGACACTACATGTTATAGGCAAATTTCCCTTACTGACAACACAGTGAAGCTGTTGGGAAGGGTTGTCCTTGCCCGACTTGAAACCTGGGCGATTGATGCAGAGGTGATGGCAAGAGCACAGTTTGGCTTTAGGAGGGGGATGGGCACCACTGAACAGTGCCTCAACTTGTCCCTGATTATGGGCAAGTACATGAGGGCCAGGAAGGGTTCTATCCACCTGGCCTTCATGGACTTGTCCAGTCCTTTTGACACTGTAAATCGGGAGAAGCTGTGGGCACTTAATGGTTGAAAATGTGAGTCGATGAAGCTTTGGTTTCTCTCCTTCGTAGCCTCCATGCTTCCACTTTTGTTATTATAAGATAAGGTCCACAAGGGGAAAAACCAGGCCCATAGCTTCCACAGAAGGTATCCTGCAGGGATGTATTTTTGCCCCATTTCTTTTTTTAATTTATAGCAATGGCCTAGAGGCTTTTTTATGAGACAAAGAAATGTACTGGCCATGCATTGGGGACACAGAGGTCCATCTACTTTCATATGCAGATGACACGGAATTAATGGAACTGACTGCAAATGGCCTCCAAAAATTACTTAATGCATTTACTGATATTATGCTGGCACTTGATTTAAAAGTCAATTTTATTAAATCATATATTATGGTGTGTGGCCCCGAAATGACCAAAACTAGAAAATGTGCTGTAGGGAGAATTGATAAATTGAATAATTTTAATTACCTAGGGAATATTTTACCAACAGAATGAATTGGGAATCGCTTGTTACTGCAAGGGTGCAGCATGTGGGCAGGGTTGTTGAGGGGCTTTTTCGCTTTGCCTGTAAGCTGGGCCACCAACCAGTTACTGAGCTGGTTACACGTTACCAAGCCAAATGTGTGCCTGTTGCAACATAGGGATAAGGAGTGTGGGTTACCCTAACAACCGCTAGCCGCAGATTATGGAAAATACATTTCTAAAAAGGTTACTAATGATTCCAAATAGTGCCCACACAATCTTTTGCCATCATGAGCTGGGGCTTGACTCTATAGAGGATCATATAGGCATTGCCTCCCCGCTAATATGGGCCAAAACATGGTTGTCTGAGCAGTTAGTGTTTTCCAGAGAGGTCATCAAATATTGTATCAATCTTAATAGAGCACTAACTATCCCTTGGCTCCGATCTGTCAGAGATTACCTTTACAAGCTAGGTTTGGGGCACTACTTTGATTGCCCAGCTGGCATTCATGAAAATGCGAAAAATATCATAAAAAAGGCACATTCTACAGGGGCGAATATACGCCGCTCTCAACCCGAGGCAACAGTCCTCCCCTGTTTATTCCCTGCCCAGCAGCAATTTTATCTAACATTTGCCACAAATGTCCAGACATGATTTTATCTAACAAGATTTCGCTTACTTACCCTGCATTGTTTAGTGGCGTTCCTGAAACAATCGGGGTGGGCAGATAAATTGGCGCCTTGCCCCTTTAATAAATTGGCAGTTCAGAGCACATTACACTTTATGCTATTTTGCCACCTCTATAAACAGCCAAGAGGAAATTTGTTTGTTACGATTTTAAAAGAAATTAGGCCATGTTCCTATACTTAAGGTTTTAATTACTTACACTCTTTGGCTCCTTATGATATATGCACTAGGTTTTCCTACTACATTAAAGTTACAATGGCTATGGGAAATGGTATTAGTGATTGTAGCTGAACCCAAACAATGTTTGTATTTTTATGGGGGGGGGTTGCACACTGTCGTGGTATTAAGTGCTTTGTAACATAGATTGCATTTTTATTAAAAGATAGGATTTTAAGTATTGCATTTTTTTTCCCTTTATTTTAAATAACTGAATTGTATGAATTACCTTTAATGCTGCTTTGTAAATAGGTCACTGGAATCATAATTTGTAATGTTGATTTTATGAACTTTTATGGCTTCTGAAACCGAATACAGTTATTTTGACTTGACTAGTATAAGGTCACTGTAGACCGGGAGCTAAATGTAGTTTGAGGCTGACCGTGATGGCACACGGGTCAGATAGACCAACCAGATTTGTTCTGGTCAAAGATTTTGCCTCCTGCCTTAGTCCTTCAAATCTCAATCCACTACAGGAGAACACTTCTAAAATACTACAGGACCTCAAGGGAAACACTTAGAGGCTCACTGGATGTCAGGCAGAGGGCAACAGAAGGGTCTAGTTGCCACTGGGCAGATGGGTGCTTCCAAAAAAAGGCCTCCTGCAGCTTGTTGTCTCCCTCTAACCATACAGGAGGTCAGCCAACAGACCCCTAGAGTCCACTTGTTTGCGCTGGGTACAAGCAGAATAACGTCCAGTTCTTTAGGACCTCTCTCATATTATAGGCAGCAGGTCCAATCCTCTTTGGATCTTCCAAAGGTCCAGGAGGTGTTCTGGAGTGGGTGCCTGGAAATGCTACGTTTATTCATGTCACTAGCTAGTGGGAAGGAATTGCATCTGAGCACGCCCTAACCGCTGGGGTAAAAGCCTACCTATCCACTTTGTGCATTTTTAAGATGATGAAACTTGGTGTCTGAGGGCTGAGAATGTGTGGGGAGTATAGTATGGTAATATTAGTGTCCTCCCACACCTAACACTAAAATACAGTATAAGGTAGCCATTGTACCTACAGCAAAGCCAGAGACAGAAGTATGGTAGGACACAAGCAGAGTCCTTGAGCAACTAGACAGTTGATCCACAATAATTGTCTTTGCTTCCTGTTCCTTTTAACCTTTCAAGTGTGCCCCAAGTTACTTTTCCTTGATTTGTCTTAAAAATCCAACTTCACCCTTGAATTGGATTTTTATTAACTATTAAAATAGTTGTTTGGTGATTTTTGGTGATTTTTCTAGCTGGTCCTATTCCCAAGATACAGAATTAATATTTTAAGTTGTGCTTTGGTTTTCTACATAGAATGGCTAGCCCGGCCATTGTAAAAATAGCTCTTGGGTGCTAGTCACAACATGCTGACATTACATTTCTACATGCCCTACTTTTAAATACTATGCACTCTGGCTTACTACATAGGGGAGACTTATTAATATTTAAAATTGAGTTTTTGACCTGTGAAAATAGTTTGACTGATTGAATTGCAGTTTTAACACTGTTACAGTTAGGCTACAATGTTAGGCCTGAAGCCATGGTTGCACCGGCTCTGTAGTGGATGCCACAAAAGGTGCTGCAGTCCAGTAGTGGCAATTAACTTACAAACCCTGGCAACACTTTGTATCATATAAAGTTAAACATTGGAGCACAATACCAATTATTACTATTCCTTTCTGCCTTTGCTACTATTTTCCTATTGTTCTCTTCAAGCTTCTCTCTCGCTTTTTTTTATCTTTCTCTGTTGCTCAGGCTCAGTGTCTGGTGATAAAACATAGGTCCTGATAAACCTGCATCACCCACAACTATCTGCACAAATTAAGCACTTGAAGATGGGCTATGAACGTTGCGGCTATGGATAGATCAGTTAGGCCTCACTGGAGAGAGAATCAAATGATCTTGCTCGAATAAACAGGAAATACAGAAAAAGGGAAAATAACTGAGCAGCTCCTGTATGCATAACAACCCCAGAAAAAAGGGAAAAAAGAGGCTTACCTTAAAAAGAATGTGTCCTCTAACCAGGAGATCCAGTGCTACATGGTTGCTGTGTGTGCAGGTTTTAAGGAGGATAAAGGCACAATCATAGAGGCTGGAGAAAAAGCATAAAGTATCATAAGAGTTAATAAACCCAAAATAAATCAACAATGTATTTGAACTGTATAGTAATTCATGAACTTTGTTCAAAGCTTTGGAAGGAGAGCTTAGATACACATCACAGAAGTCAAATGGTAGAAGGGTAGTTTGCTGGCAGCACCAGGTTGGGTTTCCAGGTCAAGATAGACAAAAATCTAAATATTCATTTAATAAGTAACAGCACAAGATTCTCTCTTGAAGTGACTGATGCAGGGGCTCTTTAAATTGGTAACGTTTACCTCATAATGGTGACAGGTGATCATCCTAATTCTTAAATACCTTGGGCACAATTAACTAATTAACATAAAAGTGAAGGTGTAGATTTTGATCTCCTCCTGAGTGTACTTTCACTTTTTTTTTATTCTCCAACATTCGCATTAGCATTTCTGGAAAGCTGCGCCAGCGCAAGATTACCAGGTATACTATTGAGAATATCATGTGACAATGCTCACAACGTGCTGTATTTGCTGTTGAATTGTACATAGTGTATATTTCACACATTGAGCCCATAAAGTAATCAAAGACTGCTAAGTGCTTTTCTGTGACAGGGAGAGGTGGTTCTATATCAAGTTCTGTTAATTTACTAAATAGATTGAATTGCTTAGAGTTTGAATGCATAACTTGAGTGCTTGATGTAGGACTAAAGTGAAATGAATTAAACATTAATTTTCTATAAAGAAAGTAAATAAAGTTCCAGTTACACTGAGAATAAGTGCATCAATCATACACTGATTTAGGCTTTTATTTAAGTCATGCTGAGTTTCTAAATTACATCTCCATCAGACTATTTTCAGGGAATATTTGTATTGATAGCATGAAATTGAATGAACATAAATCTAGAAATTAAATAAAGGAGCCATAGTGGTCTTGAGTCTGAGTACAGGTTCCCGCCCATCTTCAGACAGCCATACAAAAATCTACATGCATATACACACACACATATATATATATATATATGTTTGTTTGTTTGTATAAGCTTTATTCGAGACAATTCTCATAAAAGCACGTTAAATCAGAATATATACAAAATATATAATACAGAATAAGAAATCCATTAAACACAGTACGCTCATACAAGATCACAGATAAAACAATAAAATGCCTAATACATAAAAACTAAAAAAGGAATACCTCATTACATACGACCCCCCAAGAACCGTTGTCTTATCGCCCACGCCCAACCCATGTATTTGGCGACACCCATAACTATTGAATCCTGCTGTGTTGTGCATAGGATTCTTAGAGCCACTGAACTTTCGCGTGTCCCCAAATTTTTACAAACCGGCGAGAGCCATTTCCTCCTTGGATTCGCGTAGGCTTCGCATGAAAAGAGAAAGTGGCCAAGGCTCTCCTCAGCATTTTCGCAGGCAGGACATAAACTATTGGTGGGTCTGTGCCAACCAGATGTCAATTTCTTGAGTGGGATAGATCCTGATCTCAGCTGGAAGACAAGTTTCCTGTCCATTGGTACCGTAACAGTATCCCAATAGTTTTCCAAGACAGGTAAAATTTTGGTCTCCAGGAAACGGCCAGACATAGAATCTGCCCTATTGTCATTCAGCATCTTGCCACCCACCCAATCCCAATATTGATTTTTAAGAGCTTCTTTACTTGGGAAGGTTTCTCCCTCGGGGTTGTTCCAAAGATTTGAGAACCCTAGATTTTCCAACATGGTTTTCAGATGTTTTAACCATTTTATTTTGTGGAAGATGTCTTCCCTGATTATCCACAAAAAGCTCTCAGCGTACTGCCTTATTTCCGGAGTCGTCCAGATGCGCCTCCAGTAAAGAACTGGACGCAGTCGAGCTCTGTCGATAATCGTGCGTCTACCAAGCTCCAGGAACAATGGGGTTAGGGGGGTGCTCTGGGGGAGTCCTGTAATACCACGCATGAACTTGTTCTCGGAAGTCTGAAGAGCCGTCAGACCATTCCAAGCCCATAGTTCTGCGCCGTATAGGGTGGCACCCAAAACCTTCGCATCATACACCGCCAAAGCGGGTTTTATAGGTTTTGTTTTTGATTTACGGTGTTCCCCCCTTAGGGCCCCCGATAACTGCTGGTGCTTTAGGACTACTTTGTTGACGTGATGCGTCCAGCCTGTCCCCCCTGCAATCTGCACTCCCAAATATGTAAATTCCTTGACTATATCGAGCCTGCTGTTATTTAAGGTAATTTTAGGATCGCTTCTGCGTCCAGCAGAGAAGGCCATTAGTTTGGTTTTTCCTACATTTACCTCTAGCCCATGCTCCAAGCAAAAAGCATCAAAGATGCCTAATGCACGTTGTAGCCCCATAGGAGTCTTTGACAAAATAAGAGTGTCGTCAGCGAACATCAGGATCGGGACCCTGGTGTTCGCTAACGATGGGGCATCAACACTAGCCCTCAACATTCTCTCGACTATCCCGTTAATGAATAACGAGAAAAGTAAAGGGGCCATGGAACATCCCTGCCTAACACCCCTTTCAACAGGAAAGTCCACCGTTGTCTCGCTACTTCCTCCCCATTGGACTCTGGCATAGTTGGATTCGTGCAGTTGCATGATTAAGGTTAGCAGTTCTGCAGGAATCCCCAGCTTTTGGAGCACCGACCATAGTTTGTGCCTGGGGACTAGATCGAACGCAGCCCGTAGATCAACGAACGCGACATACAGGCTGCCCCTCCCCAGCTCTACGGTCTTCCACCGCAATATTATGAAGCGAAAGACCTGGTCGATGGTACTGGTAGCACGCCTAAATCCCGCCTGGTATGGCGAGAGGGCACTGTTGTCTTCTACCCAGTCCATCAGCTGGTTGGTTACCATTCTCCCGACTATCTTCTGCACGGTGGCTATTAAGCTTATAGGCCTGTAATTAGCAGGCGATGAGCGGTCACCCTTCTTGTGGACGGGGATAATGGTTGCACATTTCCAGATATCTGGAACCACTGCCCCCTTTGCTAATGCGTTTGCTACAAGGAGGATGTATCTCGCCCATCTGGCCACATCGTGTTTAAAAATATCAGGGGGGATACCGTCCGGGCCTGGCGCCCTCCCGCTTTTCGCAGAACTAATGGCAGTTGCCACTTCACTAAGGGAAAACAGATCTTCGGTTGCGTAGACCGGTGTTATTTCATCAGCTGTCACAGACTTATTACTTTCCGCGTACTGGGGCCCAAAATAGTCAACCCAGGCTTCCACTGGTACATTATTGTCGGGTTTTGCAGGGCCCGCACCACTACCCCACTTAATAATTTTCCAAAATAACATTGGGTCTTTATTATCAGAGGCTTCTTTTAATTGGGCCCAGTGGTCTTCGTCCCATTTCTTTTTTGCACAATATATGGCTGCTTTATACAATTTCCTGTTCTTTCTTACTGCTGCAAGATCCCTATTCCTTATCGCATGCCCCAAGTCTAGACGTGCTGCTCTACAATGGTTATCGAACCACCTACCCACTTCTTTAGTTTTCATCCCTTTTCTTTGCTTTATAAAAAAACATGGTCTTAAGGCGGAGAATAACTTATCGTGGATATCTGTGATAACATTGTCCCCAGGAGCTACTAGGGCCACTGCTTCAATCGCAGAAATAGCATAATCTACCATATTAATTATGTATGTCATAGTGACTTCGTTTGCTGTCACCTTGGGCCATTTTAACCTTCGCTCATCGTTACTTAACAGAGGAGTTTCGTTATGTGTCTCGTTACGATTTCTTGAACCTACATTCCACCACTTATGTGACACACATAGGGGGTTGTGATCACTTTCAACCCGGGGCCTGATTACCATGTCAACAACCCCACTCCACAGCTGGAGACTACACAGTATATAGTCAATTCGGCTCCTATTAATACCATTATCAAAGGTAAAACTGCCCTCCTTATCCCCGGGTGTCCTACCATTGAGGGCTCTTAGACCGTATTCCAAACATATTCCATTTAATAGGAGAATCTCTTTAGTCCATCGCTTCACAGGTTGTAAATTTAAGGAAGGTACTCCCCATAAATTGTCCTCTTCACGCTCGATAAGGGCATTTGTACAGGTCAAGGGTTCAAAGGTCCTGTTTAGGTCCCCGGCAACTATCTTTAACCCCTTCAGTGCTAATGACAAGGGTAACTCGTCATGGAGTTTCCATTGATTTCAATGGAAAGTCAATGGAAGTGCATCATGTGCCTTAGCAGCCAAGTGGTTAAGTTACCCTGGGAATTAACCTCCATAACGTCGGACAACAACTCAATTGTAGATGGATTGACTTCTTTACCACCTCTCACATAGACATTGTATAAATCTATTGGAGCACCATTTACAACAGAGATTCTAAGGGCTTGTAAATCACAATTTCCCTTATCTAGGATTTTTATATCAATAAACAAACCCTGTCTAACCCACACAGTTAGGCCACCCTTTGGCCTCCCTCTTCCCCCTTTTGTGGCAGGTATATAGTAATTCAAGTAACCTAAGCAAAATAATGGATCACAAGCCCAGGTTTCTTGAAAACAACAAATGTCAAAACCACTTATAAAATCCACCCAAAGTTGGGAGTCCAGCTTGCTAGCCAATCCGGCGACATTCCAAGACAAAAAGGTACCAATATCTACATTTGTCCCATCCATAGATTTAGCAATTGGAGATTCATGGGGCGACATCGATATCCCCGTTAGGTTTGCCAGCCTTTCTGGGTTATCTACTGTGACCACAGCTAAATCATCTGTTACAGGGTGTAAGACATTTGGTTTTGTTGTTACTAGTCTAGAACCACATTCATCGACTACACACCCGGCCTCGTTGCTATTCTCCTTAATGTCTGTAGCAATGATGTTACCACAGACATCTCCTAGCTCCTCTACTTCTTTTATGATTCCACCTATTTTGTCAGTACCAGTATGTCAATAGCCCCACCCTGAGCCCTGCCATCCTACATAGGGATTATTGTGTGTGTGTGGGGTACAATTGAAACTGACATGGGGAGGTGGTAAAGAAGTCGCTGGCCATTGCGCCTTTGGGGGGGCTATTGGCTCGTTGAGTAGGCTTGTGGTTACACTTGTTGATCTGGGGTAAAAAAAGGTGAGATCCACAATACCAATACCGCCCTTATTTATTCCCCATCCTTGCCTTGTTATCCATCCCACCACCCTAGGATCTTGAAAATTAACCACTATACAGTCTCCCCCCAGGGTTTTAGGTGTGTAACCCATCCAGTCTATTCTCCTTGCCCCTATTATTAACCCATCAATGTCACCCGGCAGGGGACGATTTTCTTTTAACCAGTGCATGGTCTTATTTTTAAGCATCTGGAAATTTTCCCTTTGCCCTGGGGGTAAAGATGGTACGTTGATGAGAACTGCCACATAGGGGAAGGAGTCTGGAGTAAGATTGATCGGGGGTTTTCTATAAGGTGGCTTTTGTAAGGGCGTTGGGATAGGTTTGGGAACTTGTGGAGGAGGTTGGGGGACTGGTTTCTGCACCTGTTTATTATTAGCAAGGGGTGCTGTTGTGGCTTTAACAGCCGACTGGTTAACACTGTCCCTATTTCCTACCCCCGTGGTGTTAGGAGGTATGCATGTATTGGTAATTGTGCTCACAAGAGCTGGAACTTTACCCACTTGTTGGCACGAAGTAGCCACAACGTTTACAACGGCCAGTTGGTTTTGTGGCCGGGGTAATGGAGACTGTACAGGATGTGTTAAGTTGGACTGCGATGATTCAGAACCTGAAGTAGCTTTCTCAGCCCTAACTAGGGGTTTTGTGGTGACTTTAGCTGGGGGTTTATTTTGTTTGGAAGGTATAGGTGAGCCATTTCTTGTATTTCTACCCTTATCCTGTGTGTGGGGGTTATTTACAACCTGAGAATTTGAGCTTGTTTCCGACCTACTCTTTTTAATCAGGGATTTAGTAGAATAGAAATTGTCTAAAGTTGATTGCTCAAAGTGGTTTAACCTATCTATGAGATTTGCAATTCTATCCTCAATGGGAATAAGTACCAGTCTAAACATTTTTTCCAATTCTGGAAGCACATTCGCGAATAGTACATTATTACCAATACTTGATTCTTTTGGAACAGAACATGAAATGTCCACTTTATCTTGTATATCCTGGGAAGTAGGAATAGTTGACGTTACACGTCCTGTTCTTTGCGCTGATTCTTTGACTGGATTCCCACTGGTCACAAGTTTATGTAACTTCCTGATTTTTGGTAGTGGTTGGACCATTTTTTTACACCTTTTGACAGAAACTGGACATTTCCTTTTAGCCCCAGTTTTAGAGTTAAACGAAACCACATGAGGGCCCGCATCTGTATGCGATAGTAAGTCAAATGTACTACCACTGGTATTATTTAAAACTGCAGCAACAGTCTCAGTTGATTTATCCCCCGAGGCCTCAGAGTCTCTGTTTGTAACCGGGATGCTCACTGATGATAGAGGGGTTACCAAAGTGGGATAGACTACATTTGGAAACTTGTCCGTAGAGTTCTTAAGTATTTCGATAGAAAGCCTGCGCTCGGCACGCTTCTCTGCCAAAGTTAGTTCCTTATCTATTACAAGTGAGCGATTAAAAAAGAATTTATCTAAAGGACCGATGGCCAAGGGGCCAGACTCTGTGGGAAGAGACGTTAAATGGCTGGCTACAGGACTTGTATTTGCAGCAGTTGCCATAGTAGTAACAAAACAGTACAAGGGAAGCAATGTCACTTACTATGGAGATGAAGATGGAGTTTCACACTGACCAGGGGTTGTGGCCCAGCCCGGCCTCCTTCGGCCCCGGACGGCCACAGACGGTCCCGCCCTTGTCCCGGGCTTCTCCCGGCGCGCTCCCGCACGCTCCCGCGTAGCGGGGGTGGCTCCTTCCTTAAGAGTCAGCACTATCGGTACGTGATAGGCGGTGGGGCGTGGCCAGCGGGGAGAGCAGCCCAGGTGTTGCAGGTTGGGCGCGCAGGGGCTCCTGGATACTGGAGTCCCTGCCTGTGCTCGCAACCCCGCTGGTCGACTTGCCTTTCCCCGCGCTCCTCCTCGGCAAACAGCAGGCAAACAGCAGACAAACAGCAGTCACCAGCAGCAGATGGCGCGCTGCGGGACCCGCGAAGCGGGTCCGGCGAGGTGCTGGTCGGCTCGTGGAGAAGGTCCGTTTCCCACAAAGGGCAGGCGAGAGACCACGCTCCTTCACAATCCGCAGAGGGTAGAGCAATCCGGGTAGGTATCAGCAGAAAGCAGCTTCCAAGGGTCCCACAGGGGCGAGAGTGCAGCCCAGTTTTCACTCAGTTGGCGGGGGGCGTGGCCAGCGGGGAGAGCAGCCCAGGTGTTGCAGGTTGGGCGCGCAGGGGCTCCTGGATACTGGAGTCCCTGCCTGTGCTCGCAGCCCCGCTGGTCGACTTGCCTTTCCCCGCGCTCCTCCTCGGCAAACAGCAGGCAAACAGCAGACAAACAGCAGTCACCAGCAGCAGATGGCGCGCTGCGGGACCCGCGAAGCGGGTCCGGCGAGGTGCTGGTCGGCTCGTGGAGAAGGTCCGTTTCCCACAAAGGGCAGGCGAGAGACCACGCTCCTTCACAATCCGCAGAGGGTAGAGCAATCCGGGTAGGTATCAGCAGAAAGCAGCTTCCAAGGGTCCCCATATATATGTATTCACATGCATATACACACACATATATATATATATTCTCACGCACACACATATACATATATTTTTTATATATATAGATATATATATATATATATACATATATATTCACTGAAAAAACCATAGGTTTCACACCAGTTATAGTTAGGAATTAGCATTTAAAAAACCTATTAAATTCACTGAAAAAACACCAGTTATAGTTAGCTGGGAATTTTACTCGCATAAAACCATTGAAATTCCCACGTTATAGTTAGTTGGACTCACTATAACTTGCGCGTCCAATGCACTGCTGATGACGTCACATATTACATCACTCATGACATGGTCAGTGACATCACTCATGACATCACTGATGACACCATCCAGTGAATGTGTGTCTTTCTGAAAAATAAATATGTTTTATATATGTATATGTAAAAGTTGATGGAAGAATAAATGTTTAAATAAGTGTTTACATGTTGATTGGTTAACTGGCTTATTAAGTGTATCTTAGTGAATACATATATTAGTGAGTAATGTTTAAATATATGTATTAGTGTTTCACTTTGTGTATAAGTGGCTGCATGGGTTGGGGAGTAGCTACATGTGTATGTATATGGGTTATTACATGTTTTTCTTAGTATCAGTATGAGTGTTTGTATGGTTTGGTGGGGGTATTACCTAGCACATAGATGCATGAATGACTGACTCTCTCTTTGTATGTGTTTTAAAGACAGCATATGTGCAGGACTGTATGGGTGGATGAGTGTGTATATGTGTGTGTTAGTGAGTGAATGAGTGTCTCACTAGTGTCTTTATCAGTAACTACATATGTATTAATGTAGTGTATGTGAATATTAATGTATATAAGTGAGTATATGTGAGAGTAAGAGATTGTAAGAGTTCCTGTTTAAATTAGTGTGTTTCTATAAGTGATTGTTTAAGAGAGTAAGTATGTGTAAGTTTCATTAGAAGTAAAGTTGTAGTGTGTGTATAGCTGTATATGCAAATAAATGGATATTTAATAGTTTATTTGCATGTGTGAGTGTGAGTGTCTCACTAGTGTCTTTATCAGTAACTACATATGTATTAATGTAGGTATGTGAATATTAATGTATATAAGTGAGTATATGTGAGAGTAAGAGATTGTAAGAGTTCCTGTTTACATTAGTATGTGTTTCTATAAGTGATTGTTTGAGAGAGTAAGTATGTGTAAGTTTCATTAGAAGTAAAGTTGTAGTGTGTGTATAGCTGTATATGCAAATAAATGGATGTTTAATAGTTTATTTACATGTGTGAGTATTTGTGTGAGTATCTTTTAGATGACTGTTGGTGTGTAACAGGATGTATAGGTGTATCACTACATATAATGAGTGAGTATATGTATGAGTTACTATATAGAACTGTTGGTGAATAAGTGGATGTGTATATAGATGGTGGAAATTTTTGAATTGGTTGTTATTACTAGTATGGGTATCTCCATTTTTTTGAAAATTTTAGTTTCTATTATTGAATATGTGCTTCAAGGGTTACATTACAGTGAAAGGAGGTTTGTCACTCTGTCACAAGGATGGTGTCATCAGTGATGTCATGAGTGATGTCACTGACCATGTCATGAGTGATGTAATATGTGACGTCATCAGCAGTGCATTGGACGCGCAAGGTATAGGGAGTCCAACTAACTATAACGTGGGAATTTCAATGGTTTTATGCAAGTAAAATTCCCAGCTAACTATAACTGGTGTTTTTTCAGTGAATTTAATAGATTTTTTAAATGCTAATTCCTAACTATAACTGGTGTGAAACCTATGGTTTTTTCAGTGAATTTCATCGGTTTTTTAATAGCACATCTCTATAGGTATGAAATGTAATATTTTTTATAATGAATTTTATATTGTATAATTATGTAATACTATTTTTTTTATGTTTTTTTTAAAAACAAATTTGCCTCGGTGCGCTTCCGGGGCGCGTACCGATGTGCTCACCGGTGAGCGCATTGTTATGGCGCGCCCCGGGGCGCGTACCGGGGAGTGCCATTGCCGCGAACGAAAACATCATCGTGACGTATCGCGTATCCGCGACGCCTTGCGTCATAAAACACGTATCGCGTAGCCGCGAGATGCGTCTTATGACGCACCGCGGAAGCGCTCCCGGAAGCGCTATTGCGTATACGACCGCGCAATGTAAACGCCCCGACGCTCTTACGCTACGCGCCCCGGGACGCGCCCCAGGGCGCGTAGCGTAAGCGCGTCAAGCCATGTGACTTTATAATAACACTTTTCATTGGTTCAGAAATTTTTTTTTCTCCAAATATTGAGAAACCCACCCATTTCTCTCACTATTGCTTTATACTTGGAGAGAGCAAGAGGTGTTCTTTGCATTATCTGCTTCTCAAAGTTTCCTGATCTACAGCAATGGCTGCAAGGGAGTCATCCAGCAGTGATTCTGATGGTTTTTTGCCTGAGGACCCTCCTCACCACAAAACAAAGGACCACTTCATTTGGAAATTTTTTGACATCCCTGAAGAAGAAAAAAAGGTTAATGCTGCTAAGGTAACCTGCAAGATATGTGGCAGTATTTTATCCAGAGGCAATCCTAATAAAAAATATAGCTTTGGAAATGCCAATTTAATTAGGCATGTCCAGAGAAGACACCCAAATAACTATGCCAGGGAGAATGTGAGGGACCTGGCACGGAATTTACCAAGAGATGGCAGCAGCACCTCCACTGGTGGAACAACACCTTCAGGAACACCACGTGGAAGAATGGTCCCTAACGTGCAGCCGGTGTTTGCAGGCATAAAATTTCTATGCGTGGACTGTGATGAACTGCTCTGTTATGGGGAGCAGAGCGTTGAACTCATTGCTATAAAGAGACAGGAACACCGCTGCCCTCCCCGTCCCTAATTTTTCACAGTTTTTTGCTCCTGTTGAGCAGTTTTGGAATCCCTGTTTTTGTTTTTCCCCTGAAAAAAATCCCCCAAAAATATAAAATCGTTTTTAAAAAGTATAAAAAAATATAGAAAACCAAAATGAAAAAAAAGTTATTTTCAGAACTACCTCCAATTTATAAAAAAATGCTACATTTTTTAAAAACTCTGTCATTCTTTTTTCTCCATGGTACGCTCCCCAGTACGCTCCCCACGCGAAAATCGAATTTTTTTAAAATTTTTCTTTTGTCCCGCGGGACCCTTTTATGGCCCCCACATCAAACCTAGGGGGTCAGGGGGGGTCTACCCTGCCCCCTTTTGGTCGTTTCCCCCTTTGTTTTTGCCACCTCTTGTGTCTCGATCCTACCGAGACACAAGATGGCGGCCGCTCCGGACTGTTTGGAATGTTTACAGACACCCGAGAGCCAATCAGCTTTCCGCGCGCGAACTCGCGTAGCACGCTGGTACGCGCCCCGGTGCGCGCCTATAGATATATATATTTTTTTGAACCTAAATTACTCAAAATCCTCTGGAGCACATATCTTGAGACATAGCAAAGGCACATCGGGCTACTTGTCCCTACAATATTGCCAAGTTTGGTGAAAATCCATTCAGCCGTTCGAGCTAAAAGTGAGTCCAACCGCCCTATGGAAATTAACATGGGGAAAACACGTTTTGGGACCCCCCTTTTATCTCGCCCCCCCCTTGACGAATCCCCCAAAACTTTCAGGGAAGGAGTGGAGCGGAGCGAGGCAATGTGAGGAAAATTACAGGCAGATCCCTCAATCTGCGCCAAAGTTATTCCCAATAGAATGTTGAGGATTTCCTATGGAAAACAATCCTAACTATAACTACCTACTGGCGACCGCCAGTAGGTTATTTATTTATATATATATATATTGTATATATATACATATATACACACACACACACACACACACACACACACAATTACCTACCCGACTGGCGGTCACCAGTAGGTAGTTATGTTTAGGACCTAGTTTCCATAGGACAACCTTTTTTTTGGCTTGGCTATAATTTTGGTGTTTGACCAGTCTTCTAGAATTTTTTCCCAGAAATGTGTTGCGATAGGTCCTGGTTTTCATGGAAAGTTTGGGGGTGATCCGTGCAGTGGGGACAGAGAATGTGGGGCACATAATAAGGTTGGATATGTAATGTTAATTACCATAAGAACCTTTAGCCACACCTTCAACCTTAACTGCCGAACGGACATACACCAAATTTGGCAGGGAGGTAGATATCAGTTCAAGAAGTGCCTTTTGCTTATTTGGTGTACATCTGTTCAGTAGTTGTTCAGAAATGTAAGTCTAAATTTATAGTGATATCTCTGGCAGCGGATATTTCGCGGAGGTTTCACGATGAATCATGAATGCACGCACCAACAGGAATGCTCCAATTGGCTGAACGCACTCTTAACAGAATGTTGCGTCGGCCATTCTTTTACTATTGGGAACGGTTGCCAGGGCTGAAAATGTGTTTGAAAGCCCAGATAAGGGATCAGGGTGGAGTTACTCTGACTCCATGGTTGAGAAATGGAGGTGTTACCGACACAAGTTATGTGTCCACATTTTTTTTAATCGTGCGCGATATTAGCTACGATGCCGCAACCACTAACACTGCCCCCGTCTACCTCCGTCATTGTGAATATTGGTGGGAAAAAAACCCCAGGGAATTATTAATACGCATTTATATAAAGATATTGAGATACTGAAATGTCTTAATTGAGTTCTTTATATAGTGAGTTATGTACTGTGATGGTCAAAATTAATTAAATGGTTATAATTTTTCATTGTGGTGGTGGCTATTGAATTCCTGCTGTAGCTTTCATGGCGGAACTGAGGTGATAGCGATAACCAACGTCATCGCAAGCTCCGGCCTCACCATGAAAACAGGTTTTAAAGATAGTTGCTCTAGAGATACACTAGAAAAACATACGTTTGAAGTGTACAGCAATAAATCACTAGTGTGTAAAATAATGTTATAAATGTGCATATATGTGTTTTACACTTTATGGAAAAGGCACGATCGTTGCGGTGAACGAAGTCTTGCGACATCCCGAATAACCGACACTAATGGAAATAGGTCTGAAAGATGGTTTTTAAAGAAACTTAGTACAAAAATATGAGTTTAAAAATGCTTTGTAAGAAGCATGTATATAGTAATATGTGTAGGGCAATGTGCAGAATGGATTGTTTTTACATATTTCTGGATGTGTTGGCGGCCATTGGATGTCTACTTTTCTTTTCTGTTTTCGCAACGTGTCAGGAGGGTGTGGGGGGGTTGCGTCGTCGCGAAGATCCACAAAAACTAAAGGAAAAAAAGACCTTTAGAAAAAGACTTCAAAATATTTCGGGTACTAGGTTGGCTCTGACAAGAGTCATTGTGTTGGTTGTGTGTATATGGCTGCTATGCTTAAGAGGGGGTGCAGAATTTCAGGTTACTTAGAAATACCCTGTTGCTTTCATCTGTAAAAGGGTACTCCATTTCTATAAATTCCATGCATGTCAAAACACAGATTGTTATAGATACAGCCCATGCGGTGGTCTCTGAGGGATGCAGAATCAGTTTTATTAACATGTTCCCTGGCTTTGTCAATCTGTGGAAAGAATTGATTTGACCACTTCCATTTATGTCTCTGGCATATATTACAGTACACCAAGACAGTGTGAGGGAAAAGTGACATCAGTTTTTCAAAGTTTTCTATCATTAGGATTTCCATCTCTACCCCAGTCAATGTGCCTAGGTAAATGCCACCACAGTGCACAATCACGAGGTGAGGAGCTTGTGAATCCATAATAGATTTAACCATAGCCAGCAACTGATGAAACTTTAACCCTCTCTGACCAAACCATGTAATCTGCACATTAGGCCAACCCAAGTCTCTGTCAATACCTCTCTTTTTTTGAAGACTCTTTAGCCCAATAGATATAACTGTGGCCCACAAGCCATACTCTAAGCATTTTTAAGTGAAGGAGCAATAATAGCCAAGAGAAGGCTGGAGCTGAATGAGGTAGTTTTTCAAAGGAAAAGCAGTTAAAATGGAGGTGTTTAAATAAAAATTATTTAATTGGATTCTGTCAGCATGAAAGTGAATACAATTAGGTAGTGTTGTGGATGTCTTAACAAGAAGACTTCTCATTGGATGTTGTTTAAAAAAAGAAATGTTATACAGACATGGATATGATTTTGAATCTGTGGAGTAAAGCACACCTGCTGTATCTTATTTGGAAACAGCATGTTCCTTCTAGAATGTGCTGTGAACCTGTGACCTACTGGTTCCACAGGGTTGCTAGGTGTAGTAAGCTAAGAGTATATTGGGGAGGAAAGGTGTTAAAGAGACAGAAAAAAATGTTAAGCCGGGGAGTGATGACAATTTAAATAATGGCAAGTTTTAATATCCAACTCAGGACCATGTAATAAACTGGTGTGTAGTATTTAAATTTCTGAAAAATTAACCTAGTTATAGGTTTGAACCCCCGTTTGTTTGCGATTACGCCACAATGATCGTGAAAACATTGCGCAAATGAGCAGGCAGGAACCTCGTTTGAAAAGAGAGTGAAAGGGTTAACATATGCTAACCATTGACAAGTGGAGATGTAGTAGTCTAAAATGAAAGATATGATTTCAAAACCATAAAAGTACAGTTAAAATAATGTTTTTTCAAAAATTATAATAAAACAATCATAGAAGTACAGTTAAAACCATATTTTCCATAAGTTGTAATCAACCAAAATCATACAGCAATCCATTCAAAAGGTTATTAATTAAAAAGATTTTTAAAAATCATGATTCAAAGTGTAAATACATATGTATCAACGTTTAACCAAGGTTGGGGCGATGATTAACACAAAATTTTAGGAAACAAGCTATAGATTTAGCATGTAATTCGTTTTCCAAAAATTGGAGTGCTAGAAAAGCTGGACGACATGCTCGAAGCCCCATGTATCTCAATATGGGAACTATCCAGCGTCTGCGTGGGATTTCATAAAATCTACAGAACAACAGTATATGTATTGAGGATTGTGCAGAAATAGTGTCGCACGTGCATAGTGATAAATTCCTAGACCAATCATGGTGTTGAGGAAAGGAAATTAGACGATGAAAAATGTCTAATCTAAAACGAGTTAGCAAACTTTTTCATACTGATTCAGATTAAATATTAAGTATGGTTGTATGGTAGAAGTAGTTTGAACAGCTATCGAGTGCTGGACTGAGCTTTTTCCTATCTCATGTGTAGGTCGTAACTGGCCTAGATGCAAAAGACACCGTTTTTTAGCTCCTTCCTAGGCATCTAGGAGATAGTTAATGGATGATCAAAGTATCTCCGGAGGCCTAGGTCGTAAAAAATGAATTCACATAGGCTAGTTATCTAATGCTATGCATATTATCAAGCGGCATGCATTCCTGGACAAGGCGTCGTGTTAAATCGCACTGGTCAGTAGTCCATATGCGACACCATAACATAATAGGTTGGATCTTTAAAATGTCTGATATGTAGTCCTGCCCTAATTCTAGGTGGTATCCGTATGTCGAAGTGCTTTGGGGAACTGCTAGTAGATAACGAAGGAAGGAATTCTCGACCATCTGTAGTACATCTGTGTTTGCGTATCACCATAGCCCTGAGCCGTAGCTGGCAACACTAATGCATTTCGCCTGAAAGATCTTTAGCATTTCTTGCGGGGGTCTCTTCCCTAGCTTCTGCGCGAATACCACCAATGCGGTAGTAGCCCTCAGAAATAATAGTTTCCTCGCATTGATGGCCATTATCCATGTGGACTTATTATCTATTAAAATCCCTAAATAGAGATAAGATGTTGTGCACTCTAACATAATGCTATTAACAGAAATATCTTTAATTTTTTTCGGTCTGGGGCCAGAATGCAAGGCATAAGTCTTTTTTATATTCACTTTAAGGTTCAGTGTACTCCTAAAACTGCAGTATTTATTTAATGACTGCTGGAGTTGGATGGGGGTTCTTGCCAAGATCACTGCGTCGTCGGCATATAGTAATGCTGGAATTGGCCGACGACATATTGTTGGCAGGTCCTGGCTCCCTTTCACCATTGCTGCTTCAAGCCCATTTGTGTATAGTGTAAATAGGAAGGGGGCCAGAACACAACCTTGTCTGACCCCCCTCTCTATCCGGAAGGGCTCAGTGAGTTCTCCCCCCTACCCCTTCCCTGACTCTTGCAGATGCCCCTGAATAAAGCTCCCGTAAAAAATTCACCAACGGAGGGTCCACCCCCATAGCTAGTATAATTGTCCACAGTTTAGTATGACTGACACAGTCAAAGGCTGCAGTCAGGTTGACATAAACCATGTGCAAGTACCCTCCTTTTGCTTGGACATACTTCCCTATTAAGAGCGAGAGATTCAAAGCCTGGTCCACTGTACCCAATCCCTCGCGAAACCCATACTGCAGGTCTGAAATTATATTATGATCGCTTGCCCAGTCCTGAAGACGATCTAAAAGGATACGTCCAGCGACTTTGCCAAGAGAATCTAAAAGCGATATGGGTCGATCGCAGGTTGGGCTGTGACGATCGCCCTTTTTGAAGATCGGGACCAATATTGATGTGGACCAGGATTCGACTAAACCAGCCTTATTGGCTGCTTCCAAGACTCTCGTAAGGATTGGAGACCATAAGTCTATTTTATATTTAAAAAGGTACACTGGGACCCCATCAGGCCCAGGTGCTTTTCCTGATTTTGATGTTTTTAGGGCCTTTATTTTTTCCCTATGGGTAAAACTTAGCTGTATGGGGTAACATGATTGATTTGAATAGGACTCCCTCTCTACACCCTCAACTTGGTCTAGGGTTATGTCTTCTGTCTGAGTAAAAATTTTTGAAAAGTGTTGGACCCAAGTATTCGCGTCTACCGCTACATCTAGCTTCGGGGAATCACTTGCTTCAGAGAGGAAGGGAGATTTAACTATTCTGCAGAAGGTGGCGCTATCCTTCACAGAGCAGCTCTCGTGCAATTGCTTCCATAAACCATTTTTAATCTGCGATTTATGAGTTTTTTAACGCCATGTTATAAGCCTTTCTCAGTCTAATAATTTCTTCCTTATCTCTATTATTTTTGCTCAGTGCGACTTTTAGTGTTGAATGCGTTTTTTTACAGTCTGTGTTGAACCATCCCTTCCTAACAGTCCCTTTTCCTTTTTTTTTTTACAAAATAACTTCTTCAATAATTTTGGTAATAATAGTGTAACTAAGCAATATTTGTTCAGGTGTAGAATTAAGATCAAGACAAATTTCAAGAGAGGGAAGGGCTTGCTTGACTACTTTAGCCGTTACCAGCTCTTGATCTACTTTTCCCCACTTTAGGGAGAAGCCATTAAGTCTATTTAAATTCAGGGATTGTTGGTCCAAGAGACTCCAATAATCTAACTCCGCCAAAAGGGTAGGAACACGTATTGACAAACTGTTGGGAAAGTGATCGCTTATTGCATTAATGATTGTATCAAACTTTTGCATAGTTGGTGCAGTGCAATGAGAAGCAAGTAGAAAATCAATTATGCTTGTAAGCCCTCTCCCATTAAAAGTAGAGGAAAAAGGTACGGGGGGACTAACCAGTTCATTTGCAAACCCTAAATCCAGGGTGGCCATTATCTCGTTCATACGATTACCCACATTCATATGCGTGAAGTGCGCTAAATTGTTCCCACCCTCATCCTGAATGCCACAGTTGTTAGTGCTATTCTTTTTACACAGTGACAAATTAAAATCGCCGCCCCAAATCAGTACGAACGATTTATTAATGTACTTTGAACGCAATCTTGCAATAAAAAGGAAACCTTATTTAGAACATCAATTAAATCGATTTGATTCAGATTATTATAAAAATGTACCATAAAATAGTTGGACGCCTTATTTATAGATATCAAAAGTACCTGATAGTTCCATAGCGATGGGATGGGGCTCCCCGGGCAGACCACTGGTGGTGAGATGGGTGGCCGCAATAGACCAATGCATGATAGCTGAGAAAACGGTATATAAAATAAGGGGCTGCCCCAAGGTATGGGACAAGAAGTGGGGACACTGGAATGCATACCGTGGCGAACTGTGTGATTCTCTAACGGCGGAACTGGCGATGCCCCGTGGAGGACCTAGGAGCAGGTGTGTGGGCTGAGGAGGGTGGGACTGGCATCCACTGTGATCTGCCTCTGTTCTTTCTGCGAAACATGTGATGCTCCTATAAATATGTTTTATACCAACAGGGGCCTGGGGCGAAGCAGCACCGCTAGTTCTAGCTGGACCCTTGAGTTGGACTGTAGGCTATCTTTCATCTCTCTGCTGGATTTATTTATTTGAGTATTGTTTCTGTTTAAATGAAAAAAGTGGTGAGACTACCCGGTTTGTGTCCAATGCAGGTATTGCTTTGCTTTTATTATGGTTTTGCTATACTGCGATGCCGTCCGACCTCAGGGTTGTGGACCGAAAGGCTGTGTACTATTACTTATCTTATCTTATCTTAAGGGGGACTTATATAGCGCTCTGTCACCGTAGGTGATTCCTGCCCTTCATCATTGCCTGCATGTACGCAGGTGTGAATATCCATTTGTTCTCTTGACACTCCACCACAATAAAAAGTTTCTAAAAAAAAAAAAGTACCTGATAGTTACTTTCTAGCCTCAAAGCTTCTATCTTATTAACTGACAGGACATTTGATATGTACATTATTAAGCCCCCTTTCGGCCTCCCAGAGTAAGATTGAATTGCCTCTGAGAAGTAAGTTTTATATCCCACCAAGTGGGCGGGAGAACAAAGCCATGTCTCCTGCAAACATATGATGTTGTGTTTCCTTGCTAATGTTAACCAATTCTCATTTGTAATTTTAGAGAGTAGGCCGGCAACATTCCAAAAGATAATATCCAATTTTAAACCTTTCATTTTGGGGTGGGAACTCGTTTCCTGAGGCAAGTGCTCTCTATTTAATATTGGGGGTGATGAGTCTCTTACCAATTCCCCCTTATTGGGAGAAAGGACCACATCTTTACACGATCTGGTCTGATCCCCGCTATTTATACAATGAGTAAGGAGAGTAGCTGATGCTAGTTCGGCATATGAGGGCTCCGGTGTTGGTGTTTCCTGTTGATTTAGAGGTACCATAGAACTCACTGCCGTTGATTCTGTTACTGCCCCGTCCAGTCACTCATTGTCATCTAGGCCTGATAAAGCAATGAATCTATTATAAGTTGGAAGGGGTTGTAGTGGCCATTGAGCTATAGGAAGCTTTTGCAAGTTTACAGGGGGAGAATTCGTTCTTTTCGGAGGGTAAAAAAAGCCCAATGGCAGAATGTTAATCCCAACAGCATTAACAGTATGGCTTATCCCTAGGCTCAGAATTTCATTTACCAACCAGGGAGAGCCAAATGTCAAGACTATACAATCCCCCGACAAAACCTTTTCCCGCGCTCCCACCCATTGGACACGTCTAACCATCTTAAAATCTTGAAATAATTGACTATGCAGCCCTACTCTATTACTCAACCAATGTAACGATTTGATCTTAAGGGATATCCATGTTTCCTCATTGGGAGCTTGGTTAGATGGTACATTACCCAAGATGATAACATAAGGGGTGGCTTCTGGGGGAAGGTCCAAATGGGCATCAGTGGCCAGTTGATCAGCAGGAAAAGAAGTAGCAAGGTGACTTTGTTTGTATTGCTGGGAGGAAAAAGGCGTAAATCGTATTAGTATTTGTGTTAGTCTGTCTTTGCGTCGTGTGCTGTGACCTTTTTTCTGCTGCCTTTTTATGCGTCTGCTCAATCGGAGCTGTTGGAATTACTAAAGGGACTATCATCTTCCTTAAACCCCCCTCTCTTATTGGGGAATGTGGGCTCCCTGCGTGAGTGTTTAGAATCATGTTTGAACCCAGGTCAGTTATTCAGGTTAAATTTGTTGATTTGAATTTACTGTTTAAGAAGTTTTCCATATTGGTCATTCTAGTTGACATCTGATCTAGCCTAACCCTTATGTACGAATCCAGTCTCTCCACTAAGGCTGTTAACTTCTGTATCTCAGATTGAGACTTAGACTGGACAGTTATGCTACCAGATGAACTAGCTTTTTGTTTTGATTGAATTTTGGACTGGTCTACTCGTTTTTTCTTCGAGGGAGCACTTTTCTTCTGTTTTGGCGAATAAGTAGACAAGTGGAAAACAGCTAGACCCGAATCTTTATCTAAATTTTGGCCATTATTAGCTCTTGGTCTTGTTTTTTTAAAAACTTTTTTGGGGTGGGGGGTTGTGTGGGGGACTCACGAGTAATAGACTGTATGTCGTCAGTGCTAGGTTGGATGCAGCCATTTACTGTACTAGAGGCTTTTTCCCCTGAGTTTGGTTGGGTAGATTCTTCATTGTAGGGTAACTCCTGGCTTAACCCAGAAGATGACCCGACAATGGACTCCTCTACTGATAGAATTTGTTTATCCAACACTCCGACTGCTCCTGTTAAATAATTCAGTAAGGTTTGCGGAGTATCAGAGCTCGGCCTGCTTCCCCTAGGGCCTAATAATTTCCTTTTGCCCATAATTAAATATGAGTTGCCCAAACTATCTAGTGGGATTCAGATAAAACTGTTAATACCACTACTGTAATAAAACTGCCCCAACAAAACAATCAAAAGACCAAGAAACCGAGCCCAGCCTCTTCCGGCCGATGACGGCCCGCCCTTGGCCCGGGCGAGCCCGCGCGCGTCCCGCGCCGCGGTAGTTGGCGCCTGATTTTGTATGGCGGGGGGCGTGTCACTGGCCTCTCGCGAGACCGCGCTGCCCGCTGGGATGGGCAGTCCTGGGCTGCGCGTGGTCTGCGGGGCGAAGAAAGCAAGCCACAAAGCAACAGACAGCAATCCCCGGTCTCAGCCTCCCTGTGCAAACCAACAGAGTTCCAGCCAGAAGAGGTAGGGCAACAATACAACTCCTTGAAAACAGCGTCCCGCGACGCGGTAGTCGGAGCCTGATTTTGTATGGCCGGGGGCGGGGGGGCGTGTCACTGGCCTCTCGCGAGACCACGCTGCCTGCTGGGATGGGAAGTCCTGGGCTGCGCGCGGGGCGAAGAAAGCGAGCCACAAAGCAACAGACCGCAATCCCCGGTCTCAGCCCCCCTGTGCAGACCAATAGAGTTCCAGGCAGAAGAGGTAGGGCAACAATACAACTCCTTGAAAACAGCGTCATTTTACAAGTTCTTTGTATGAGAAAGGTGTACCATTCTTGTGTTACAATTCCGAGCAGTGTCAAAAGTATCCACAGAGAGCTAAAACAACAATATAACCTACAAACACAATTTACTGGTATGTATATAATTGTTTCATTATATAAAAAATGTACATTAGAAATGAAGATGTATATGGGAGTTTGATTAAAAGGAGTATCACAGTGATGTGAAAAAATATATGAGATGAACTCTATCTATTAGAGGGTATGTGTTTAAGAGGTTAGTGGTGAATGTTTTGGGAAGTTAGAGAAAAATTAATTAGTACCTCTTTATTACATTGTGTATTTTACTTAAAAATAACATTATAGTCTAGTGGAAAATTGCAATGAGAAACTAAGAACGTTTTAAATGTCTAAACATGTGCAGAATAGATACATCGGTTATTTGCATTCTGGGAGTTGTAGTACTTTTTGTAACATTATTAAACAGGAATAGTGTAGTGAGAAATAAAAGATGAGAACATGAATTTGAAAAAAGTAATAATTGTTAGCTATGTATTGGGAAGTGTTTGTCATTGTGGTTTTAACTTATATGACCTCTGTGCTTGTACATACATACATATATATATATATATGTGACCAAGGCCTCTGTGTAGGCCGAAACGTTATGCTGCCGTGGTGTACTGATAAATAAAAGAACTCACCTGCACTCTGGGTCTCCCGTTCTCTTCCTGTTGATGGCTCCGGATGGTGGGCGCGTCGCTGAGAGGGTACGAGTGTGAAAATATATATATATATATATATATATATTACCTACTGGCGATAGCCAGTAGGTATATATAGTTAGGATTTTTTCTCTATGGGATTTCTGAAAATTCTATGTCTAATAACTTTGGCGTTTGGGGACAGAAGTGGCTGAAATTTTCAGGAAAATGGCACATTTTGTTTCTGAGCAGCCCCTGAAAATTTGGGGGGGTTTCGTCAAGCGGGGGCCGAGAAAAAAGGGGGGTCCCAAAACGTGTTTTTAACATTGAGTTTTCCATAGGGCGGTTGGACTCACTTTTAGCTCGAACGGCTGAATGTATTTCCACAAAACTTGGCAAAATTGTAGGGAATGGTAGCCTGATGTGCCTTTGCTATGTCTCAAGATATATGCTCCAGTGGTTTTTACGAAAATTAACTTTGAACAATATATCTTGGGCTACATTGGGCTATATATGTGTTGGAGCCCAATGGAGCCCAATGTAGCCCAATGTAGCCCAATGTAGCCCAAAGATGGCCACCAGAGACAAAAGAGCCCAAATGTAGCCCAAATATCAGCCAGATGTAGCCCAACTATAGCCCAGTGACAGAATGTCCCAGAGTGTTCTAAAGAACAACTAGAGCGCTAACAGTCTTACTTATGACAAAAGTATGGCACACCTAAAGTCATCTTGATTGGAATAAAGTGTTAACACTTAAAACATTTAATTTGCAAAGGAACAAAATGAGGGGTTTCATTTTGCCATAGAAATGTTATATATATATATATATTCACTGAAAAAACCATAGGTTATAGACCATATATAGTTAGGAATTAGCATTTACAAAACCTTGAAAATTCACTGAAAAAACCATAGGTTATAGACCATATATAGTTAGGAATTAGCATTTAAAAAACCTTATTTTACTCACACAAAACCATTGAAATTCCATATATAGTTAGTTGCACTAACTATATATCGCGCACCCGCAATCCACTGCTGATGATGTCACATATTACATCATTCATGACATGGTCAGTGACATCACTGATGACATCACTGATGACATCTCAAATGACATCACTGATGACATCATCCAGTGACTGTGTGTTTCTGTAAAGTTTAAATATGTTTTACATATTGAAGAATGAGTAGATGTATAACTGTCTGGACGAAGGATTTAGTAGGTGCATGACTGAATGTATGAGTGAGTGATTAAATGTGTCTCACTGAGTGCATGGGTTAGTGACTAAACTGTCTTAATTTGTGCATCATTATGTCTGTTGTTCTGTAAACTGCTGCATGTGTTGATCAGTAGCTATATGATTAACTATATGGGTTATTGATTGATTGTCCAAGTATTTGTATGGGAGACTGAGTGTGTGTGTGGCTGGCTGGGAGGTGTGTGACTCTGTGCAGATCAATGTGTACTTGTATCAATGATTGTATAAGAAAGTAAGTATGTGTTAGTATATGTTTGAAAATGTAAGGTGCTCTATGTTTAACTGTATAGACAAGAAAATGGAAGTGTGATTGATTCTTTACAGGACTGACTAGGTGTGTGAGTAACTCCATGGATGAGTGGCAGAGTGTGAGTGTCTGTATAGGTGTATGAGTGCATATGATAGTGTTGTAAAGATGAGTGATTGTATGTATGAATGATTGTATGGGTGAATGAGTGAATGTGTGTGTAGACGTAGGAATCAGTGAGTACGTATGTAGTAACTAGTATTGGTGTGTCAATGCTTTCAAAAATTATACTCTGTATTTAACACTGGGTGAAACAGAGGTTATATTAAAACGTGAGGAGATGCATTGTATTGTCACATGAATGATATCATCAGTGATGTGGTCATTGATGTCAAATGAGATGTCATCAGTGATGTCATTTGAGATGTCATCAGTGATGTCATCAGTGATGTCACTGACCATGTCATGAATGATGTAATATGTGACATCATCAGCAGTGGATTGCGGGTGCGCGATATATAGTTAGTGCAACTAACTATATATGGAATTTCAATGGTTTTGTGTGAGTAAAATAAGGTTTTTTAAATGCTAATTCCTAACTATATATGGTCTATAACCTATGGTTTTTTCAGTGAATATATATATATATATATCAAACACCATTTTCCTCCACACTCTTGAAATATATATATAGCGACAGCTGAATAAAAAATAACAGCATCCGAATTACCTGGTCCGTGTCTGTTTCTGAAAAGCAGTGTCGTGGGAGGACAATCGCGCATAGGAGACGGAGGTCGTGTATATATATATATATATATATATATATATATATATATATATATATATATATATATATATATATATATATATATATATATATATATAGTGGTACTTTTGAGTTTACTTAAAGATGCCAAGAGATATATATTTTTGGAAACTCTAGTTCGAAGGTTTACTTCCTCTAAGAAATCGCATATATGTTTACATGGTGATCTATATTCAGTAAGGCTGATAAAAAAAAAATCCTGTGTTTGGTGAGGGTAGTGTTTTTCTTTAAACATGGTTTGTTTAACATTGAGGAAGATATATAGTGCTGAATGCCTCGTGAGTTGTCGCACTAGCTTCATTTTGAGTGTAACGTTTGTTTGAGATATGCTGAATATATGTTTTAGAAGCAGAAGAAGTATTTGAGAAATGATATTAGGTATGTCAGTCGCAAGAGGTTTTGTGCTTTGAAAAATTTCAAAATGTTGTTTTCCGTTTTAGAAACTTATTGATGCATGTGCACGCACAGTAAAAAAAGCAATGTATGTTTCTAGAAAGCCATGTATGCAATTATATATCAAGTGTGATACCTAGATTTCACTCACACACAGCTCAGAAGAAAAGCATATATACAGAAAAACAGATAGTTTAATACCGACAGAAGGAAATAACCAATGAGTCAGAGATATATTAACAACTGTTATTTATCTAACAGCAATGAAGGTACTTTCACAGTTAGTCAGGCAACATTCAGGCACTCATGCAATCACCCAGCAGTCATCAAATCAGTGATTCACTATCCATGGAGTTAATAAATTACACAGACACTACACTATACATTCATATAATCACCTGGGTACCAACCATTGACTTACCCAATTAACAAGGCTGCAACTATGCAGTTATTAGAACATTTACAAAGAACCTATGCAGCCATCTAAACACTCACTTACAACCAATGCAGTCACCGAAATACCGAGGCACAGGTGTGCACTAATGAAACACTCAGGCACTTCTCATGCACTCATCTAATTACATAGAGAGTACCATTGTAGTAAACCTATCACCCATACAGTACCTATGCAGTTATTTAATTACTGAGGCAATAGGCTTACACTAATACAATCACCCCAGCAGTACGCTTCCTTACATCCAATCTCTCAAGCTTTAACAATGGAATCATGCAGTCACTCTGGCACTATTCATGCACTCATCTAATTAGCCAGGCACTACTGATGCACTTACTCAGTTCTCCAGGCACTACCCATGTAGTTCTCTAAATATCCAGGCACTACCTGTCCACTCAACCAAAAACAAATGGGCAACATTCAATCACTGAAACACTATTCATGCACTCATCCAATGGGCTAGGTGCTATGTGTGGGCTTAAACAATCATGTATGTACTATACATGCACTCTATAAAGCACCTATGTACCCAAGTATGCACACTCACAATCATCCAGACACTAGAGTTGTACTCATTTCACCATCTTGCGAGTATCTATGCATGTGTTGAATTATTGAAGCATTAGTCACGCACTTGTCTAATAATTGATGCTATACTGATACACTCATCCGAACACCCAGATACTAGTGGTATACTCAAAAAACACGTAGGCAGTAAGAATGCAGATATGGAATGACACATGGAGTTATGAAAAAGTCAGGGAATCGTCTATGCACTACTTGCATCCTCAGGGAATCACTTTGGCACTACCTAGGCACTCATTCAATCATCCAGTGAGTATTGATGTATTTAACCACAAACACATGTATTTACAAGTTTTACTGAGGATTATGTAGTCTTTTAAAACCATGTGGGGAATTATATATGTAACCTCTCACACACACTCTGCAAGTCCTCGGAAGAATTAGTAAGATATATGGTTGGATATGGATTAATGTGCAGATGTGTATATGTAGCGTTTCCTAAACAAATCTGATACATTTAAGTAGAAAAGTACTGAGATACTAGAAACACCAGTGATACATTGGTAAAGAGGCATGTAAACAGCACTTATGATGTCTTTTTGCATTTACAGTGTTGAGACACTGTGTGTAGTGGGTAATGCAGCGCAGAGCCAAAAGCCATGTGGCTGAACTGTGCACCATTACTTTCAAAGTACAGGGATGCAACATATTTACAACAATATGATGGATCCCTGTGCTCTCCCCTGCGCTGGCGAACAACTGGCTATCATGCTCCAATGGAGGCACCCTTGCAGCATGGTGTAAGGGTGCCTGTGTTGTGGGTATGTTTTACTCTTTCTATGTGTGCTGCAGAATGAAGCACGCATAGAAGAGGAAAAAACGAGGAGAAATAAAAGACTTTTCTCCTTGTTGTGCCTCCCTACACCTCCCCTGGTGAGGTGTAGAATTCTGATGTATTCCCAGGTGTATGAATCATTGCATCATCGGGGAATGTCGCAAAATGCATGGGTGTTGTGTGGGAACACCCACAGCAACACTCATGGAATGCTCCTTTCACGCAAACTACTACGTGAAAATGTCTCGTATTTACAAGGCCGCGAAAAGTCACGCAGAGTGGTTTTACATGGCCTTGTAAATATGGAGCATCACAGTATGCCAATGGTGTGTCAAAAAAAGCAACAATTTGGCGAATGGGGCTTGTAAATATGCTCCTTCGGCTTGATGTTCATTTTAAAATGTACTACAGAAAGGATAAACTGGTCATTCATCCTATATATAAGTTAGAAGTGAGATACGGTGCAGCTGTGTTGTAGGACAGGGTGTTAAAATGTTAAAAGTTAACTAATAAATAAAGTTTTGTGTTTTGCTTTGGGTTTGCTATACCAAAGTAAGTGCATGTAGTAATAGAGCTAGGTTCATCCGTAGATTTAAAACTGCAACATACCATGAAAACAGTTTTTGTATTATGTGTACGTCAGTAGTAAAGTAAAACAGAAACCTAGGCACACATAAATAGTAAGTTTACACGGTATGTATAAGTAAGCGCTACAGTGCAAAGTACATGAAACGAAAAGGAAATTGTCTTTGGAGATGTTGAGTGACGTTCTGCCTTTTAATTTTTTCTTAAAATTCAGTAATCAGTAGAAGAACCAGCCGACACATGTTTCCTCGCATGTGGAAATTACTCCAGCGACTTCCTCAGGGCTGAATACAGATGAAGAGTATCCGGATTGTCGCTCAGCCGGTGATCATTCCAACCCAGCTGGGCAAAGACCAGTCAGGGTCTAGTGTCCATAACCCAGAACACAGTGATCCGCCGGAGGGGCTCCCTAGGCGCAACCGCCTTTAGGTCTTTCACAACGCTGGAATTATACGTTCCAGATTTTCAAACCCCCTCACGGCATCCCGCCATGCGATCTGCAGAGTCACCGCTGGTCCACCTTGACCTGATGTGACGATTTTCAATTCTTTGAGAATACTGTCGGAAATCACCCAATGTATGCAGCATATTCATCATTACCGCAGACTTGATACGTCCAGATTGAACAAACACATGTCGGCTGGTTCTTCTACTGATTACTGAATTTTAAGAAAAAATTAAAAGGCAGAACGTTACTCAACAGCTCCAATGACAATTTCCTTTTAGTTTCATGTACTTTGCACTGTAGCGCTTACTTATACATACTGTGTAAACTTCCTATTTATGTGTGCCTAGGTTTCCGTTTTGCTTGTTCAGTGAGGGTGTTCACCCACAGACAATTGGGGGGTTATGGGGCTTATCCCCTCTCCTAGCTGCACCATATAGATTGTACCTCATTTTAGAACTCGTGCATTTATAGGGCAGAGCGCCTAATATCTATCCCTGATTAGCTAAAACCCCTTCCTCTGGATCTTTAGTAGTACAGTAGTTCGTACTATGGCTAGGGTAAAAGTTTACATATACTTATTTTATTAACAGAACAAGATATACATAACTGCACACAGTTAGAATGCCTACAAAAGCTCAGATAAAAAAATCCCCAGAAGCAACTACAGTATCTCTGTAGAAATGAGTTACAAAAGATGCAAATTGCAGAAAAGGTGCTGAAAGAAAAAAGAGCTCCTGGAAAAAAGAACAAAGTAATTTCTTAAAAATATATGTGGATGTTTGCAAAGATTACAAAATAAAGAAAACACAATTATGACTAAGGACACAGTGCACATTGAAAGAAGAGAAAATAATGTGACAAACATGGACACAACATAACCAGGAGACAGAAGCAGTTTAAGGAAATTAGTGTCAGGATGTTTTGTAGTAGAGTGGTTGAAAATTAAGTGAGACATTTCAAAAAGTGTATAAGAAGGAGGGATGCAGTGAAACAGAAAGAAAGAGTTGAGAGAGTAGTTGATAAGGCCTCTGCTTTGAAGAGAAAGTTTTTATTCTGATTCTAAATAGAGACTTAATTAAGACTCTTGACAAAATAGTGTTGTGCATGAGTCAAAACCAGAAGAAAAACTTTGTGAATAGAAGTAATTTTTGTACAGTTTTCAGTGGAGAAAGGACACATACTTCTTGTACAGAGCCTTTCTACAATGAAGAAAGGTATCTCTGGGATGACAGATTAGTTCATGCTATTGATGAAAGTGGATGTTATTATGAATTTGAAGAATGGTAGTCCTATAACAAAAGAGGAGATGGTATCTAGAAAAATAGACATACAGATGACCTACAAGGAAGCATAGTTAGGCTCCTGTATACAAATGGAAATGTAGTAGTGCTTGTAGTATTAAACAGCAAACCATTGATATATTAAGACAATTTCCTACATATCGTTTCAAAGCAAAGTTTAAACCCCAAAATAAGCTATACCACTCAACAGTACGAACTTTAGTGAGGAATCTGTACTATGTGAAAACTCCTGCTTTATGTTGAGGAGAATTGAATAGAGCACTGTTGAATGGTATTGTGGCAGATGTAGAAAAGGTTTGTGGGGATGTGCAGTTTCGTTTCTTTGGTCCTGACAGGATTCTAGGGAAAATGAAGAGTTGGTAAGAGGAGGAGTTGCAGAATAGGACACGTATTACAGTTGATAGCTTTAAAGAAGAGATTACAAAATGGAACACCATGTTGTCTAAAAAAACAAGAGCATGTTTGTATATGTTGTCGATGCACTTACTAAAAGATTTCAACACAGGCTGTTGACATATTGAAAAAGTGAAAAAGAAAAAGATAACTAAGAAATGTTACCTGTGTATGTATTTGCAGAGGGACGGTTTGACTGGTCAATATGGCAAGTTATATGTAAGTTGGATTACAATAAATTAGAAGATAATAAAATGAACAACACTTAGATATTAGATACCCATTTTGTAAGATAATAAAATGCCTACTAATATAAAAAACTATGAAGGCCGAAAAAAACAATATCAACATTTTATTATTCTTTGCAGCACTTTGTTAAAAGCACCCGGTATTCACAGTGTGTCTTTGGCAATGGCGCTCATAGAATCATACCTGTGTTATCACCAAGGATGTCCTTTCTCCACCAATCTACCAATGTGTCTCCTGGCATAGTACTAGTTGGAGGATGAAGTCACCTTGGCTATTGAGGGTATTTGGGAGCCAACTATTCCTCCTGTTCCCTCCTGCAAGTCCCACACAGTCAGTTTGCTAAGAGGTCTTTGGAGGCCAAGCCCCCTTTCTGCACTACTCTGCAAACATGTCTCCCGGCATACTACTGGTAGGGGAATAAAGTTCTCTTGGATGCTAAAGGACCTTGGGGACCAAGAAGCCCTCCTGGTTCATTCTTTAAGTCCTACACAGCGAGATCCCTGAGAGCTGGTCAGAGGCCCCACCCCCTAGCCACACAATTCTGCAAACACCATTGCTACTTAAAAAAAAGTGGAAATTCACAGAAAAAAAACAAACGTTACAGGTATGTTTTAGTTGAAAATAGCATTTAAAAAATGTTAGGAACTCACTGAAAAAAACAAAGCTTACAGGGACGTTAAAAATAGGCTCAGATTTTACATGCACAAAACCAGATACATTTATCAGTTATAGTAAGCTAAGCCAACTATAACTCACGCCACCACAATGCACTGCTTATGACCTCACATATTACATCACTCATGATATGGTCAGTGACATCACTCATGACATCATCCACAGAATCTCTGATGTAACCACTCACACCACAAAATAACCTTTCATACACTCACTCCAACTTTCACACTAGCATTCTCAAACCCATTGACACACCCAGACCCGTACCCATACTTGCACACCCACTTACTGATTCATAGGACTACACACTTCCATTCAATCACCCATACACCAACACACTCCCTAATACGGCCATTGATATATCCACTCATTCACCCATACAGTCTCACACACAGTCACTCATAGAGCTAGTCACACACCTACTCAATCACCTATAGAGTCAATCAGACAGGCATTTGCTCACCTATACAGTTATACACACACCCACTCATTTATTCATACAGATACTAACACATTCTCACTCACCTATACAGTCACTGACACAAACACACACTCATCCATATGGTCACTATTGCAATCACTCAGTCCCATATACACTCACTCATATACTCCAACACTCACCTATATTGCCTTTCACATATGCAGTTACTTACCCAATTACCACTGACATCCATTCATTCACCGACAGCCATACACATACTCACTCACCCTTATAGCCCCTTACACACACACTCCGTAGCCCATAGAGCCACTGACTCACCCACTCACTGATCCATACAGGCAGTTACACACCCCCTCACTCACCCCCACAAACATTGAGACATCCATACACATACTCAGACAGTCACTCATCCATACAGAAACATACATATCCACTCAGACACCTATACAACCACTTAGACACCAACTGACAGACCATTACTGACATTCACTCAAGTCACTCACCCGTACATTCACTGAGACACCTAATCACTAACTTATACAGTTAGTCATGCACCTACTAAATCATACATACAGGCACTAATGCACCCACTGATTCATCAATACACCATGGTGTGTATATATTTAGCACTCAAACTTTTTAGAAACACTCCCAGTGACCGGATGATGTAATCAGTGATGTCATTTGAGATGTCATCAGTGATGTCACCGACCAGGTCATGAATGATGTAATATATGAGGTCTTAAGCAGTGCATTGTGGAGGCTCCACTTCTAGTTCGCTCATCTAACTATAACTGCGGAATTTCTCTGGTTTTGTGCATGCAAAATCTGAGCCCAACTATAACGTCCCTGTAAGCTTTGTTTTGCTTATTGAATATCTACGTTTTTTAAATCCTATTTCCCCAACTATAATGTCCCTGTAATCTTTTTTTAGTGAATATATATATATATATATATATATATATATATATATTAAACACAGAAACCTGACCGCCAAAGGTAGCGGTTACAACAGGCGTAGACCTCCACTCCAGTACCAGGTGTTTGATCGATTAGCAAACACCAAAGAAGCCACATCACGAATTCCAGTGCCAGCAATCCATATTTATTTTTGTTAAAGTGCAAGAGCGAGTGCCCTCCCTGACGCGTTTCGCTCCTCGGGCGGAGCTTGATCACATGACGCGTCAGGAGTAGGCAGTGCAATAAATTCAAATTAAAAGCCCTAGCGCCTAAAGAAACAGGACGCAAGGGTTGCAACACAGCAAATAGGTCAACAATTCATAATTAAAGCAATAGTGCCTGAAAATTATGTTTCTGATCAATGTACAAAAGGACACTGTTAAGAGCATAGTGCTCAAATGACATGTAAGAATAGCGTCACATGATTTGATCTGACAACCACTCTAGGGGAGTAAAATAGATATTGTAAATTAATTTTGTCACATTATAACAATCAATCAAGATTAACCAAAATGTAAAGTACTCGTAAATATTCACAAATGAGAATATAAAGTGTACTAAGTCTAATGCAAGTGCATCCAAACATTCTATTACACATTGGTCGAAAGAATTATTTACATGCTCCCAGAGAAAGTTGTCAACGACCCCTATCATAAACACAATACATGTCCAAGTGTCAAGAAAAGTGCCTACGTGCTAAAGTGCAAGTGCTTTAGAATAATTTCATAATCGAATGAAATATGTTATTTTGGCTACAGAAGACTTGACATGAAAAACTGCAAAAGTGAACAAGAAAGGCAAAAATTTAGCACTCAAATATGTCATATCTAAATGAATTAATCAGAAACAGATAATATAATATATATATATATATATACACACAAACACAAATAGACACACAAGTACACATGTACACATATTTACACACACTATATATATACACACACATATATACAGAAATATATATATATATATATATATATATATATACACACACACATGCATATACACACCCACACACATATACACACACACACGCACATATACATACACACCTATACATATATATCTTCACTGAAAAAAGCCAAAGGGTACAGGGACACTAAAGTTAGGTTCAGGTTTCACTCAGTGAAATTCAGCAGTTATAGTTAGCTTAGCTAACTAGAACTTGTGCCCCGCAATGCACTGCTTAATTGCAGCACATCAGTACTGTTGTAAGTCCTTCTTTTATATCACTGTTTGTTTAAAGCTTAATTTAAACCATGCAGACAACCATTTGCATCAACCAGGATCATAAATGCATAAATCACTCTGGAGCCCCAATGTATGCGTATTACTTGGCAGTGAGTCTGCTGTTGGTGAAAACTAAGCGATTAAAGCGGTTTTCTCATACCCTGGTACACACTGAGCTGTTGGTGCCTGGCACTCATGAGGATGGTTGTCTTGAGATATATATATATGTGTAAAATAAGTTTATGCTGCCGATCGTGGCTCTACTGTTCAAATGAATTCATGTTACACCAGCATGTGTCTCAAATGGATCATATAGACCTTTTAAGCGTGTGTCCTTTGTTGAGATATAAAGCTATCAATATGGATACAGCCATCTGTTGGTATTTAAGCACTGGCACTTTATTACTCAATCAACACATTATGATAAATATCAATGTTATTTTGCCTGGTAAACACGTTGTTAGGTCCAAGTCATTACTCAATGATTATGATGATATAACAAGTTTTATCCAATTATTTCATTCTGTTGTCAATGAGCGTATTGAGACAATTTATATGTGGATTTTAGATTGAGACAACGTATATTTTATTGTTGTTTCACAGTAATTTGTTATTACAAGCATTTACTAGTAGTCTGATGTCTATTTCTATGAAAATTGCTTGTTTTGCACATTGGTGGTTGTTGTTTCACTATTTAAATGTTAAAAGTATGGTGGCGTGTCATGTGATCAAGACCATGCTTTGATGGTCAATATTTGTCATGCCAGGCACTAGCCTCGAATAGACTATGTGCCGATAAAGGATTAAAGCACGTATTCTTCAATAGTGATTTTTATTCAGCAATCACCATGTCACCATGACGCGTTTCGGCCGGTAGAGACGGCCTTGATCACATGTCAGCGCCTGGGCAAGATGACCCTTTTTTAAAGTGTAAGTGCAGCAGCAATAGAAACAGTAGAAATACCACACATTGTAATTACATTTTTAAAAGCGTAATGCTAAAATCATGTACAGTGTGTGTATAAAATTGCAATTTCAACCAGGATAGTAAATCTCTGTAAAATACAGTAAAATACATAGACCTATAGCCTACATGATGAATATAACCAGGTTGCGGGAGTGTTTTAGTTTAAATACATTTATATAAACCCCTAATTCATGCATGTTTTACTATCCTAGTTTGAGAATAAGTCTTGCCGCTGTATACAATAAAAAGTGCTTAAGTGCAGAGTTTATAACCCCTATCATCCTGAAGTGCGAGCCCCGTATAAATACTAATATGTGCAACAGTAAGTGCAAAATAGTTGTGTATGTGCAAAAGATGGCTAGCAGCCTAACTGGTACTGGCTAATGCCTGATATCTAATATCTGACAAGATATGTCAAAATTGCAAACCAATATCTGAGACATGGTACATTTTGAGGAGGAGATTAAATCAATACGCTAATAATAGAGATGGTCACAAGGTTGATTCCCACAAATGAAATACACAATAAAAAATTGTTACAAAATCATTTCAACCTAAAAATCGCAATAAATTAGCTACAAACTCCTGATCTAAAATTGATACAACATACCATTCTAAAATTAATGACTCATGTGTGTTAAATACAGCCCTATTAACAATGTAGATCTCAGGATAAAAACAAATTACTCATTCCTGGAGGCCAACTCTACCCTGCCAAGTGGGTAAATAGGAAAAATATGGGAAATAACGGGAACCCATATCCAAAGCGGTAGTCAATCTGAATTGACTAATCACTTAAATAAATATATATATATATATATATATATATATATATATATATATATATATATATATATAAAATATCTAAATAAATCAATATTCAGTGAAAAATACAGTAACTTGATATTGTCAAAGGTAAGTATACATGTCCTTGTGGGTATTCAGGCCCCCTGGCTCCTTGGTATCCAGTTCTAAAATGTATCTGATCTCCAAGCGCCGCAGTCTCGCCTCCCTATTGCCACCTCTCTTGTTAACGGGCACTGTGTCCAACACACAGTATTTAAAATATTTAAGGCTATTTTGATGGTGTTCCTTAAAGTGCCTGGTCACCAGGTAACTAGGGTCAAGACAGGGTCAAGACTGATTTGCATATGGCCAGGTGCAAACTGGAATGGCATGGTGAGCAAAAAAACAATAGATTTAGGTCCAGATCTCTGTACTGGGGTGAATGTATGACATTGTTCTGCATCCGGTCCATCAACTGTTGTTTTTGCGTTTGTCACCCCGAGTGGGACGGGTATGCTCAGACGTGAGTCCCGTGCCCTCCATGCAACTGGAATCTAGCTATCCTGGCTGATGAGGGCTGAAAGCCCGAAACCAGTCCAAGGATGCTTGGTTCCAGTCCAGGGAGGACCTGGCTTGGCAGTTCGGGCTGGACTGTTCCCAAGGGGCACAGGGTCAAGACTAATTTGCATATGGCTAGGTTCAAACTGGAATGGCATGGTGAGCAAATAAACTATGGATTTAGGCCCAGAAATCTGTACTGGGGTGAGTGTATGATATTGTTCTGCATTCTGTCCATCAATTGTTGTTTTTGCATTATTTACTATAGCATGTGTATGTTGCAGAATTCTTGTGTGCACTGCAAGTTTAGTACTGCCTATATATATATATTTAATTGCAGCTGCATACTAGTGCATACACTGCAAATTCTGTTCTACATGACAGATATTTCGTGATGGTATGTATCTTAGGGCTAAATTGTGTTTGGTAAGTCTTGGTATTAATACCATATTGGCAGGTCTTGCATTTGGCACATTTATAAAATCCTATCCTAGGCGCGAGCCATGTACTGGAATCCATATCTTCTGGGTTATTTTTCACTAAAGCATTACCCATTGTTGCAGTTCTTCCAAAGGTGATTGCTGGTTTTTTAGGCATTGCACCACCTATGTTGGGCTCCCCCAGTACTATTGGCCAATTGCGACATATAATTGCACTTATCTGTCCTTCCTGTCTGTTATACCCTTGTATCAACCTAGTGGGTTCAGTGGGAGTTGTGCTTCTTACAGCCTGGGGCTTGGATTTATATTGAAGTAAATCCTACCTTGCCCTGGTTTTGGATTTTGATATTGCTGCATCAATAATGTGAGTCTTCTACCCTCTCTGTAGGAATCTGTTTTTGCATTCTCGCTGTTTAACTTGAGTATCCTATTTCTCGCTACAGATTCTCCTTATTCTCAGCATCTACCCATAGGGGATGCTGTGTATTAGTTGAGGGGTGTGTGCACTTGTTGCATGCAATATCGAATTTCCCGCTGTGGGTTTTCTGTAAAGTGAGGTTGCCAGACTATTGTGGGAGATGTATACCTCTGTATCTAGGAAAGTAATAGTTTCACAACTGATGTTATATGTGAACTTTAAATTCAGGTTGTTACTGTTGATTTCTGCAATAAACTCATGTGCACTTTGTTTTGACCCATTCCAGACAACAAAAAGGTCATCAATAAAACATAACCAAACAATTAGCCAACTAGCCCACCAGGTACCTCTAGTAAGCGCCACGGAGCTGCGTTGCAGAGTGTTGTAAAAAGGGGAGTGGCCTCTGAACACCTGTCTGCAATGCAGCTCCCTGACGCATATTGGAGATACCTGTTGGCCTATTTGGCCCTCAGGGACCCTCAGTATTGAAAGAGAAATAATTCCCCAACTTAAAACATGCCACAGGGCGCGTTTGCACAGTGGGGAAGGAAGGAAGCGTGCCCTATGGTGATATGTCTGCAAGCACATCCTGTCAGGTCTTAGCCCTCGCGCCTGCCTAGCGAACTACAATTCCCAGCTATCGCAGGCCGAGAACTACAACTCCCATGACCCTTTGCGGCCCTCGCGATTTAGCGCTGATGGGCGGTTTGCTCGGTGCTAGTGATTCTTGTTGTCCCCGCGGGAGCGGCTGCTCTCGGTTCCTGCTCTCCTTCCCAGGAGTGAGGTCTGCATAGGATTCGGCGACATTGGCGTTCCTGGTTTGGTATCGTTACTGAAACAGTTTACTTTGCTTGCTGGGCATATCGTTTCTTAGGAGTGCCGAGCGCTCACGTTTGGCAGGAAATGCAAGTCGCATTGAACTCGACATAAAACTATTGTGATTGTGATTCAGAACGTCCTTGGATAAGGCGTGACTGGCGTTTGTTTAATTCAACATTTGTACTTGGTTTGGTACTACCAGTGGCGGAATGAAGGGGAATGACAATCTCCTCATTGCCGTCATGAATTCATGACGAGTGTTGTCCTTTTCTTTCGGATTGCAATTCCCAAAGCGGGTGGCAGTGGCTTTGTGGCTACACCTCACCGTGTTTGGTTGGGTTTTGACAAAAAGAGGTTTTAAGTTCCATTCATGGATTTCAATGCCGTAATTGATATCGTTTTATTTGGAATAAGCCTCTGCAGTTTTTGCTTCCTTTTGCTTGCATTCATTGATCTGCTGGATAGTAGAAACAGTGCACTGTGCAAGACTTCTTTGGCTGTATGATTTTCATGAGGAAGAGTGTTGCCACTCTGGGGGTATGTGAAGACGATCTAACTTATATAGATGAAGTGCAGGGTGTTGTATTCATTGTATGTGTTAACTGTGTCCCTTGTGTTGTATAGGGATTGGAGAAAAGGGATGAAGGCCGTCGTGCGGAGAATGATTCATGATAGAAGCAGGTGATTAGTCCTTTTAAGCGAGACTTTACTGAGAGTAGACATAGGAAGTGTACTAACCTGTTCTTTTGTTTTGCAGCTTCCTTTCCCTGCTGACCCCTCCTTTCCTTCCTTGGGTTTTCCCCGTTTTCGGGGTTTTTCCCTCACCGTATCACTCGAACACCCTGTGTGGTATGAGTCAGGGTGTTTGGGAGGTCTGGAGGTGGAGCTTATTGCTGCAAACGAATCCTGCAGAGTGCTGATCCTGACACATCCTGTGGCGAGTTTTACGTTAGAGAGTTAATTCCTCCTCAATCCTGTGGGTCCCTGGGGGCCAACTAGCCCACCAGGTCCCTCCATTATGCGCCAGCTGGCTGCGTTGCAGAGAGGTCTTCAGAGGCCATGCCCCTTTTTACAACACTCTGCAACGCAGCTCCGTGGTGCTTACTAGAGGTACCTGGTGGGCTAGTTGGCCCCCAGGGACCCTCAGTATTGAAAATGAATTAATTCCCCAACTTAAACCGCACCACAGGGCGTGTTTGCACACATGTGAACTCAGGCCCCCCCTCCCTTCACCACTGTGCAAACGCGTCCCGTGGCGCATTTTAAGTTGGGGAATTAAGTCCCTTTGAATCCTGGGGTCCCTGGGGTCCAACTAGCCCACCAGGTACCTCCAGTAAGCGCCACAAGGTTGCGTTGCAGAGAGGTGTAAAAAGGGGCGTGGCCTCAGGACACTTCTCTGCAATGCAGCCTCCTGGCGCATACTAGAGGTTCCTGGTGGGCTAGTTGGCCCCCAGGGACCCACAGGGGGCACGTTTGCAGAGTGGTGAAAGGAGGGGGCGTGGCCTTCGGGGGCGATGCCGGTCTTTTTTTTTATTTTATTAAGAAGGCGGGCTTTGTAGCCCCCCTACTTTTTAATTTTTTGGGGCCCTGGGGACCCCATCCCTCAGGGCCTGCCCCAATTTAAAAAATGTTTTATTTTAAAAATCGGGTATGGGGTCGCGTGGCCACCTCCCAAGGCCATAGTCTGACCCGGGGACCCCATCCCCCGTGGCATGGGCCTTTTTATAAATATTTTTTTTATTAAGAGGGGGGCTGACTTGCCCCCCTCCTGTGGCCACTTGTAGCCCCAGGGACCCCATCCCCCGGGGCTAGCCCACTCCGTTGGGGACCTTGAGAGGGGTCCCCAATCCCCCCACGGTCCCTGCCGGCTTCCCGCGTCCTGCGGGAGCCGGCATTGCTTTTCTACATGAGGAGCAGCTAACATGCTGCTCCCCATGTAGAAAAGCAATCGTCTTTAGTTTTTGGAAGAGAGAGCAGGAAACTCTCTTCCAAAAACCATAGCAAACTACAGTGTCCCGGGGTAGGCACTCCGGGACACTGCAAGAGCCGGCCCTGGGGGGTGTCAGTCCCCAGGGCCACCACAAGGCTCCAGGAGAGGGGGCGCATGGCCCGCCTTCCAACATTTAAAAGCCCCGGGGGTGGTGGTCACCGGGGCTGGGGGGTCTGTCACGGACCCCCCAATTTAAAAATGTAATGACCCGGGGAAGTGGCTCCCCAGGGTGTGTAGGGGGGCTGGAGCCCCCCTCCACAGGTTTTTTTTAATTTAAAAAAAAGAAGCCCCGGGGTGGCAAGCCCTGGGGCTATGGGGGGTCCGTGAGCCCCCCGCATACATAATGTTTAAGCCCCAGGGGGTTGCGGTCCGCGGGGCTAGGGGGCCCCTCTAGGCCCCCCATTATTATAAAAAAGAAGCCCCAGGGGGTGGCGGTCCCCGGGGCAGCAGGGGGCTGTGAGCACCCGCATACGTATTGATAAAGCACCGGGGGGTGGCGGTCCCCGGGGCTGGGGGGCCCCTCTACCACTAAAGCGGGCTTCGGGTTTTTTTTTCACGGGATACGCGTATCCTACGCGCATCCCACGATTTTTGAAAAAATAACACTTTTTTTTTGGCCTTGGGGGTCCTTGTGGGACCCCCTGAGCAGGCCTAGGGGGTCAGGGTGTTTTTACCTTGCCCCCTTTGCGCCTTTTGCACACTTGTTTTTCAGTTTTCTTGTGCCTCAGGTCTACCGAGACACAAGATGGCTGACAACACTTCCTGGTTTGGAGTGTTGACAGACAGTTGACAGCCAATGAGCATGCAGCTCGTGCTCGTAAGGGAACGTGGAGGATACTCGTACGCTACGCGCCCCATAGATATATCTACGATTTTACTTTTGATTTTCTCAGGAACTACTACACGGATTTACACCATTTAACAATAAGCGTGAACCAAACTGTACCTTTTTGCCAAATTTGGTGTAATTCCGTTCAGCAGTTCGGCTGTACCCGCGGCTAAAGGTCCCTATAGAAAGTTGCATGGGGAAAACACGTTTTGGGACCCCCTTATTTTCTTAGCCCTCGCTTGACGAATCACCCTGAAACATTCAGGATAGGAGTGGAGCGGGCCATCTTCTTGGAGAATTTTGCGAAGTTTCGTCAACCGGTGCCAAAGTTATTCCAAATAGAATGTTGCGGATTTCCTATGGAAACTAGGTCCTAAATATAACTACCTACTGGCGATAGCCAGTAGGTATATATAGTTAGGATTGGCTACCATAGGAAATCCGCAACATTCTATTGGGAATAACTTTAGCGCCGGTTGAGGAATTTGCGTGTAATTTTCCCAAATTTTGGTCAGCTCCGCTGCGCTCCTTCCCTGAAAGTTTCGGGGGGATTCGTGAAGTGGGGGCTGAGAAAAAAGGGGGGACCCAAAACGTGTTTTCCCCATGTTAATTTCCATAGGACGGTCTGACGAGTCTACAGCCCGAACCGCTGAACGGAATTACACCAAACTTGGGAAAATTGTAGGGACTGGTACGCAGATGTGCCTTTGCTATGTTTGGTGAAAATTGCTCCAGTGGTTTTTATGAAAATGAACTTCAAAAACACATATATATCTATAGCAGCTCACCCTAAGCTTACCCCTAAGCTTACCCGTACGCGTACGTACGCGTACCGTATGCGTATGTGCGCGTACTCCTACGTGCACGAGCTGCATGCTGATTGGCTGCCACTGTCTGTCAACACTCTAAAACAGAAATTGTGGGCAGCCATCTTGTGCCTCGGTAGAGTGAGGTACAGGAAAGCAGAAAAACAAATGTGTAGAACTCAAAAAGGGGGCAGGGTAGAAGCGCCCTGACCCCCTAGGCCTGCTCAGGGGGTCCCACAAGGCAAAAAATATATATATTTTTTAAAAGTCGCGGGGTCCTTGTGGGAACCCCTGAGCAGGCCTAGGGGGTCAGGGTGCTTCTACTCTGGCCCATTTTGCGAGTTTCACACCTTTGTTTCACTGCTTTCTTGTGCCTTGGTTCTAACAAGGCACAAGATGGCTGCCAACACTTCCTGGTTTGGAGTGTTGACAGACAGTGGCAGCCAATCAGCATGCCTTCCCGAGAAAGCTGCATGGTCATTGGCTGTCAACACTTCTAACCAGGAAGTGTTGGCATCCATCTTGGGTCTTAGTAGACTGAGGCACAAGAAAGCAGAAAAACAAACGTGTAGAACACAAAAAGGGGGCAGGGTAGAAACACCCTGACCCCCTAGGGCTGCTCAGGTGGTCCCACTAGGATATTAATATATTTAAACGTTATCCGCTAATAGAATTAGCATTTGAAAAACCTTTGAAATTCACTGAAAAAACCATAGGTTTCAGGCCTTATATAGTTAGGAATTAGCATAAAAAAACGTTTGAATATATAAAAACGGTATCCGCTAATAGCATTAGAATTTAAAAAACCTTGCGAATTCACTGAAAAAAACCATAGGTTTCAGGCTTTATATAGTTAGGAATTAGCATTTAAAAAACCTTTGAAATTCACTGAAAAAACCATATGTTTCAGGCCTTATATAGTTAGGAATTAGCATTTAAAAAACCTTGCGAATTCACTGAAAAAACCATAGGTTTCAGGCCTCATATAGTTGGGAATTAGCATTTAAAAAACCTTGCAAATTCACTGAAAAAACCATAGGTTTCAGGCCTTATACAGTTAGGAATTAGCATTTAAAAAACCTTGCAAATTCACTGAAAAAACCATAGGTTTCAGGCCTTATATAGTTAGGAATTAGCTTTTTTTTTTAGTTCAGAATAATTTTATTAAAGTTTTTAGAATAAATGACAGAAATAGACAATACAAAAATGGTAGCATGGTCATTGAAACCTTAACAATTGATAAAACAAATTGGTAATGAAAACATAATAGGTCAATATATTGCAAGAAAAATATAATCAATCAGAGGAGAAAAGAAGACTAGTAGAAAGGGAAGGGAAAAAGGGCAGGGGAAGGAAGTTAACATATTATATCATCCTATATAGAACAGAGTTACTAACATACAAATAGTGTAGATATAAAAATCACAATTTTAAACAAATAAATAGCGGTAAATACTTTCATAGTGATAAATAGGAATCGATAGGTGACCAAAAAGACTGATAAGAGTGAGAGTTATGATTAATTCCATGTAAGGATAACTGTGCACTTGTTCTTGTAAAAATGATCCAAGACCACCAAGCATGAACAGATAGAGACGAAGCATCTTTCCAACAAAAAGTGACTGATTTTAAAGCAGCTGAAATTAAGAAATTAAACAATTTTTCTTCTGGAACATTGAGTTGATGTACAAGAGCAACCGATTTACAAATTAACAATTTATATGAAAGAACATCCTGAATAGGTAGTATTTTTTGCATAACATCCCAAACTTCAGACAAATGCACATATACTGTTCAATTCTTTGTGGACCCCATTACGTCTATTCCGTGCTAAATTACTCCCATCAGATACTTGTTGGCATTGTAAGATTCATCCTGGTTCCTTGCAACATATGTTATTTGAATGCTCCCTAATTTCAAAATTTTAGGAATTAGCTTTTAAAAAATCTTTGAAATTCACTCAAAAAACTATAAGTTTTAGGGGTGTTATAGTTAGCTGGACATTTCACTCATACAAAACCATTGAAATTGCTGCTATATAGTTAGTTGTACTAACTATATTTCGCGCACCCGCAATCCACTGCTGATGTCACATATTAGATCATTCATGACATGGTCAGTGATATCACTGATGACATCTCAAATGACATCACTGATGACATCATCCACGTGACAATCACATACACGTTTTCATACACTATTACAATTTTTCGTCACTCTTTGTAAAACACAGAGTATCATATTTGAATCCATTGTCACAGCAATACAAGTATCTAAAAATCCACTCAGTGATTCATAGATGTGTACACACATCTAATCACTTACCTATGGATTCACTCATACATGCTGTTAATGAACAATAGAACACTATCAAAAATACTTATACACCTATATTGACATTAAACAACAGCACGCATCCTATTCACATATGAAGTCATCCTACTCACTTATGCAAACAATGGATCATACTTACATATTTACTTAGCAAAACACTTATACAAACACCACTTCTTCTATTCATTTAAATAGTAAGTCATACTTAGTGAATTATAAAATCATTATTACAAGTACACAGTTATCCATACAGTCACTCACACAATCATGGAGTCTTATGTATACTTATTTATATACAACAACTGCACATACACTGCCTTTTATTTTTCTAGTTTGTTGGAAGTGTACCATTGAGAAATATATTTGCTCATAACCACACCCATAAAGAGATTCACTCACCCAAACTGTTAAAACATGTAGTTTTACCTTCATATATCTACTGAATCAACTATTCACACATCTTTGGACAGTCACACACACCCCACCGAACCACACACACTTTCACACTCCCATACAATATTCAGTTAACTAATCAATAACTAAAATAGACTTTCACATAGCTAGTAACCAACTGTAGAATCAGTTTACGCAACAACTGACAAAGTGATACAGATATTCACACAGTTTAGTCACTATCCACTATATTTAGTGAGACATTATAAATTGGTCAAGTAAACAGTCAATTACACTGCTACTAAATCCTCCATCCAAATATTTATTTAAATATATCCACTCATTCTTCAATGCAAATTGCTATATATATAATGCATATTTAAATAACGATTCAGAAAAGGGGGTGGTGATGAACAGAGTGCCTGAATTAAGTAGACCACTCTTACCCAGTCCAAAGATCAGGGCTTGATCCATCACCGTTTTTTAGCTCACTGCACCATCCCAGCTCAGAACTTGGCTATATGCAAATTAGTCTGTTCCTGTCCCAGTGCATGATGGGAACAGGGCAAACCAAACTACCAAGCCAATTCTTATACTGGGAAGGAAACAAGCTTCCGGGGACCGGTTTCTGCCATTTCAGGCGTCGTCGGCCCGGCTTGCTTGAATCCTGATGGTGCAATGAGCAAGGGACTCACATCTGAGTATACCCTTCCACGCTTATGGTGGACAAAATGATTCAGAAAAGGGGGTGGTGGTATACTCAGACATGAGTCCCTTGCTCATTGCACCATCAGGATTCAAGCAAGCCGGGCCGAAGACGGCTGTAATGCCAGAAACCGGTCCCCGGAAGCTTGTTTCCTTCCCAGTGTAAGAATTGGCTTTTGTAGTCTGGTCTGCCCTGTTCCCATGATGCACTGGGCCAGGGACAGACTAATTTGCATACAGCCAGGTTCTGAAACTGGGATGGTGCAATGAGCTAAAAAACGGTGTTGGATCTAGCCCTGATCTCTTGACTGGGTGAGAGTATTCTGCTTAATTCAGAGACTCTGTCCCTCACCACCCCTTGTTGTAAATATTTTTGTCCACCCTAAGCGTGGAAGGGTATACTCAGACATGAGTCCCTTGCTCATTGCACCATCAGGATTCAAGCAAGCCGGGCCGAAGACGGCTGTAATGCCAGAAACCGGTCCCCAGAAGCTTGTTTCCTTCCCAGTGTAAGAATTGGCTTTTGTAGTCTGGTCTGCCCTGTTCCCATGATGCACTGGGCCAGGGACAGACTAATTTGCATACAGCCAGGTTCTGAAACTGGGATGGTGCAATGAGCTAAAAAACGGTGTTGGATCTAGCCCTGATCTCTTGACTGGGTGAGAGTATTCTGCTTAATTCAGAGACTCTGTCCCTCACCACCCCTTGTTGTAAATATTTGTTCCACCCTAAGCGTGGAAGGGTATACTCAGACATGAGTCTCTTGCTCATTGCACCATCAGGATTCAAGCAAGCCGGGCCGAAGACGGCTGTAATGCCAGAAGCCGGTCCCCGGAAGCTTGTTTCCTTCCCAGTATAAGAATTGGCTTTTGTAGTCTGGTCTGCCCTGTTCCCATGATGCACTGGGCCAGGGACAGACTAATTTGCATACAGCCAGGTTCTGAAACTGGGATGGTGCAATGAGCTAAAAAAACGGTGTTGGATCTAGCCCTGATCTCTTGACTGGGTGAGAGTATTCTGCTTAACCCCTTCAGTGCTAATGACAAGGGTAACTCGTCATGGAGTTTCCATTGATTTCAATGGAAATTACATTGAGGGGCAAGAGGGGCCTTAGCAGCCAAGTGGTTAATTCAGAGACTCTGTCCCTCACCACCCCTTGTTGTAAATATTTTTGTCCACCCCAAGCGTGGAAGGGTATACTCAGACATGAGTCCCTTGCTCATTGCACCATCAGGATTCAAGCAAGCCGGGCCGAAGACGGCTGTAATGCCAGAAACCGGTCCCCGGAAGCTTGTTTCCTTCCCAGTGTAAGAATTGGCTTTTGTAGTCTCGTCTGCCCTGTTCCCATGATGCACTGGGCCAGGGACAGACTAATTTGCATACAGCCAGGTTCTGAAACTGGGATGGTGCAATGAGCTAAAAAACGGTGTTGGATTTAGCCCTGATCTCTTGACTGGGTGAGAGTATTCTGCTTAATTAAGAGACTCTGTCCCTCACCACCCCTTGTTGTAAATATTTTTGTCCACCCTAAGCGTGGAAGGGTATACTCAGACATGAGTCCCTTGCTCATTGCACCATCAGGATTCAAGCAAGCCGGGCCGAAGACGACTGTAATGCCAGAAACCGGTCCCCGGAAGCTTGTTTCCTTCCCAGTGTAAGAATTGGCTTTTGTAGTCTGGTCTGCCCTGTTCCCATGATGCACTGGGCCAGGGACAGACTAATTTGCATACAGCCAGGTTCTGAAACTGGGATGGTGCAATGAGCTAAAAAACGGTGTTGGATCTAGCCCTGATCTCTTGACTGGGTGAGAGTATTCTGCTTAATTCAGAGACTCTGTCCCTCACCACCCCTTGTTGTAAATATTTTTGTCCACCCTAAGCGTGGAAGGGTATACTCAGACATGAGTCCCTTGCTCATTGCACCATCAGGATTCAAGCAAGCCGGGCCGAAGACGGCTGTAATGCCAGAAACCGGTCCCCGGAAGCTTGTTTCCTTCCCAGTGTAAGAATTGGCTTTTGTAGTCTGGTGTGCCCTGTTCCCATGATGCACTGGGCCAGGGACAGACTAATTTGCATACAGCCAGGTTCTGAAACTGGGATGGTGCAATGAGCTAAAAAACGGTGTTGGATCTAGCCCTGATCTCTTGACTGGCTGAGAGTATTCTGCTTAATTCAGAGACTCTGTCCCTCACCACCCCTTGTTGTAAATATTTTTGTCCACCCTAAGCGTGGAAGGGTATACTCAGACATGAGTCCCTTGCTCATTGCACCATCAGGATTCAAGCAAGCCGGGCCGAAGACGGCTGTAATGCCAGAAACCGGTCCCCGGAAGCTTGTTTCCTTCCCAGTGTAAGAATTGGCTTTTGTAGTCTGGTCTGCCCTGTTCCCATGATGCACTGGGCCAGGGACAGACTAATTTGCATACAGCCAGGTTCTGAAACTGGGATGGTGCAATGAGCTAAAAAACGGTGTTGGATCTAGCCCTGATCTCTTGACTGGGTGAGAGTATTCTGCTTAATTCAGAGACTCTGTCCCTCACCACCCCTTGTTGTAAATATTTAAATAACGAAGCAAACCACATTCACTGGATGATGTCATCAGTGATGTCATTTGCAATGTCATCAGTGATGTCACTGACCATGCCATGAATGATCTAATATGTGACATCATCAGCAGTGGATTGCGGGTGCGCGAAATATAGTTAGTACAACTAACTATATAGGAGCAATTTCAATGGTTTTGTATGAGTGAAATGTCCAGCTAACTATAACACCCCTAAAACTTATAGTTTTTTGAGTGAATTTCAAAGATTTTTTAAAAGCGAATTCCTAACTAAACAAGGCCTGAAACCTATGGTTTTTTCAGTGAATATATATTACCTACTGGCGGTCGCCAGTAGGTATATATAGTTAGGATTTTTTCTCTATGGGATTTTTGAAAATTCTATGTCTAATAACTTTGGCGTTTGTGGACGGAATTGGCTGAAATTTTCTGGAAAATGGAACATTTTGTTTCTGAGCAGCCCCTGAAAATTTGGGGGGGTTTCGTCAAGCGGGGGCCAAGAAAAAAGGGGGGTCCCAAAACGTGTTTTTAACATTGAGTTTTCCATAGGGCGGTTGGCCTCACTTTTAGCCCGAACGGCTGAATGGATTTGCACGAAACTTGGCAAAATTGTAGGGACTGGTAGCCCGATGTGCCTTTTGTAGGTCTCAATATATGTGCTTCAGTGGATTTTGAGAAATTAACGTTCAAAAAAAGATATATATCTGTAACAGCGGACCGGGCAGCGCTCCGGTTCGCGGACTTTTCGCGCAACGGAGCTTTGTGAAGCGAAGCTGATTGGTTCTCCGGCGTCTGTAAACATTCCAAACAGTCCGTAGCGGCCGCCATCTTGTCTCTCGGTAGGATCGAGAGACAAGAGGAGGCCAAAGCGAAGGGGCAAATGACCATAAGGGGGCATAGTAGATCCTCGCTGACCCCCTAGGTTTGATGTGGAGGTTTTAAAAGGGCCCCGCGGGGCAAAAAAAATAAATAATAATAATCGAACGGCTGAATGGATTTGCACGAAACTTGGTAAAATATTAGGGACTGGTAGCCCGATGTGCCTTTGCTAGGTCTCAATATATGTGCTCCAGTGGATTTTGAGAAATTAACGTTCAAAAAAAGATATATATCTGTAACAGCGCTCCGCTTCGCGTAACGGAGGTTTGCGAAGCTGATTGGTCATTCTGTCACTGGGCTATAGTTGGGCTACATCTGGCTGATATTTGGGCTACATTTGTTTTTTTTGTCTCTGGCGGCCATCTTTGGGCTACATTGGGCTTCATTGGGCTTCATTGGGCTACATTTGGGCTCCAACATATATATAGGCCAATGTAGCCCAATATATATTTTTCAAAGTTAATTTTCGTAAAAACCACTGGAGCATATATCTTGCGACATAGCAAAGGCACATCGGGCTACCAGTCCCTACAATTTTGCCAAGTTTCGTGGAAATTCATTCAGCCGTTCGAGCTAAAAGTGAGTCCAACCGCCCTATGGAAATGAAGGAAATGAATGGGTAATTTGTAATTAGCAAATAGCTCATCGCAAACTAGGAATGGTAAAGAATCGCTATTTATTCCTTAAAGTTCGCTATTTAGGAAATGCAAAAAACTTTGATGATACATATGGCGGTTCATCTCTAACAAGATAAGAAGCATAGGGATAGATTTATGATGACTGGCGCATCACCAGGGATGTGTTAGTCATTCTGTGCCGCTGTTCCGTCACCTATGGTGTGCTGCATTTACAATGCGGCGCATCATGGGGCAAAAACAGCACAGATGCGTGATGTATCTGTGCCGTAAAGGTGGCGCATTGCTGGAGTTGTATCGCAAGTGTGATGAAGCTCCAGCAAGGGTCGGGGGTGCCCCTGTCGCAGGGTTTCTGTTCTCACACAGAACTGTGGACAGAGGATTGGAACCTCGGCGAATTAGGGTGCCCCAAAACTCACCTTAGTAATCAAAAACCCCTTAGCAAGCTAGGTACAGTGTCACATTGGATATAACAAACTCTCAATGTTTAGACAATCCAGAATATGAACTTATAGTACCTCAGGATACGTGGAACTCATGAACAGTCGGTCGTTATATATTTCTTAGAAACCAGAACATGGAGTTAAGAAGAACACATGTGTATTTGAAATGTTTATTTACTAATGCCGTCTTCTCAGGCGTAGTATCTTAGATAATACAAGTACACATATTATCAGTAGCAAAATTACCAGCATAGTTACTAGTACATAAAAAGCGAATGGTGACAGTATGTTAACATGCTGTAAATGAATAAGAGTTAGCAACACTTATAAGCAGCCGCGGGCCGTGGAGGGAGTTACGGTGGGGCAGGGAGGCGGGGAGGGGGAGGGGCAGGGTGGAGAGGGCTCCACCCTGCCCCTCCCCCTCCCCGCCTCCCTGCCCCACCGTAACTCCCTCCACGGCCCGCGGCTGCTTATATCTCACCCTCCCTAATACACATATTATATTATTTGCTAAGAAGGTCTGTTTGTGTTGGTTTAGGGCGTGCCCATAATTTAGTGTCTTAGATTTGAAGGAATCACATCAGCATACACCAGCTCTCTCTTCATGTGAACCGCATCAACTGTTGTGTATGTGTGTTCGGCAAAGCAATATAAAACCCGCCTCATGCCCAGAATTGGCAGAAGCTGCACTTATGTTATGAGTATGAAGTCGTGGAGATCAGACCTCATAACAATTCTGTATCGTGTTGTTCTTGAAACTTCAGCACTCGCTGTACAGATATAGTTTAACAAGCAAAGCAGATAGTAGAGCAATAACATATTATTCTCATGTAAACCACGATGAACTACTAGGTTGAAAGCTAAAGCAACAACTAAGTGTCGTGTGCAGAAGTTGCAAAAAAGGAAAAATGGCGTTTAAACCGGTAATGAGCCCATGCTAACTTAACACGGTGTAAAGATATCCAGGACCTAGATGACACCTCCCCATGATCCGGAAACGAACTGAATAAGATAATAGAAGTGCCATCTCATGAGAGCAGATTGCAACTTTATATGTGGACGGTCCGCAAGGTAAAACATTAAAAACTAGGAAAATGTAATGCTAAAGAAAAATAAAACAGCCAAGTACTTTATCGAGTCTTGAGCCAATAGGCAAGCTAAATAATAAAAACTTGACAAATAAGTCAATGAATTGTCAATGAAATGCTAGTACTCAGCATATCAAACATGAAAAAGGTCTATGACATAACTGTGTATGCAAAATAAGCTGCAACAGCCTCCAATAGGAAGTCACCGTCTTCATCCGAAAAGAGTTCAGCCATCCAATTTAAAAGCGGAAAAGAACATACGTGCTCTCCCAGCACCGGATCCTCTATCACCATCAGAGGACAGCTCGGTGGGTTTTCAAGAAAGCTCTGTTCCAAGAAAGACTGTGTTGCCGCCAGTAAATTCCAGGGACCAATTAGTCCATGCATCAATGCCACAGCCATAATCCTTTCGCCAGGACAAACCAACTCGTGAGTAATGATAGGAGTCATCAGCTGATTAAAGTCGACGTCAGGAGAAACCGGTCCGCAGAGACACAAATCAATGGCCCAATCGAAATCACAGGTCAGGCAGTGAAATACAGGCTGGACACAGGTGAAGTAGGAGAATCGAAAAGATAATCCATATGCCGTGCTTAATATCGCCAACGGCATTGTGCCATAATATTCTAGCATGCGATTGCGGAACAGTGTCAGCAGCTGCAGGGCGGGAGCTTGCACAGGAGGGACATCCATATTTAAAAATGTAAAAAAGCACAAGAGCGTCCGCTGGTAATGCAAGTAAAAATGGGAATCCACGAAGCAGAGTGGAAAAAATAGAATGAAAGAAAGCAGGGATGACTCCAAAGATTTTCTCAAATGAAGTCACGAGACCACTGGTAACAACTTTAAAAAAGTGCGCCAGGGCCTTTGTGGAGGACGCGTTAAAGATAGTCCGAACCATCTTGCTGAAATGGAAAGGCAAATCTGTATTGAAAAGGGTCTGCACCTCTGTACGGGTGTTCGCTATGTGAAGTACGAAAGTTTCACGGGCCGAACTCAAGGCCACCTCTCTCTGAGACAAAAGAGCTCTTATTCTTGCCATGCCGTTGAAATCTGCTCCCAAGGTTGGTATTTGTGGCCAGATTGAAAACTCCCTATGTTCATGTGTGGGAGGAAATAGAACATTTCTGCAGCAAATAACCCGTTCACTTACTGTTACGATAAAAGGAATACTTTTAATTAACCCAGAACAATCTTCATTATTGAGCATCAAATAACTACCATTTTCCAACAACTTGAACGTGGGGATGATAGCAGGAACTGGCGTGCCTTGCAACACGCAAGCCATATTTGGTCGGTGTTTGTTGTGTGGAAAAGTAAATTTTGCCATGTTCTGTGTCCCTACGTGTCCCCCATCTTATGTTATGTGTGCATGATTAATATGCATATGTATTCCCCATGTTCGATTAAAGACGCAATTATAGTTGGGTCCATCCCTAGTATGCCAGTTCCCAGTTCTCGTGAATACTACGAATATCAGGCCTATGTAAAGTTACGTTGCCACGTTTCTCAGTGTGCACGTTATTCCATTGTAAAGTCCCCGTTTCTAGGCCTCAAAAGGGCCCGGACACCAGATTCAGCTCCTGTCTCCTGAGCCCTCGCTGAGGAGCGATACAGCCCCCACCTGTATCCTCGACCCTTCACTTACTTCCTGCCTCACAGTGCCCGGCCCAGCCTGGCTCTGCCTGTTAGTCTGCCAAGAGTATGTTATGATTCTAGTTATCAGTCCAGCCCTCCTTCTCTGCATTCCTTAGCTACTGAATCACATCAATAGTTTCCGTCATTGTCTAGCCTTTACGTCTCCATGTAAGAGAAATACTGCATTTAATGGTCATTTGATATTCCTCAACACGCACTACATGTAGAATAATGCATGCTCCAGTCTTAGAGTCTGTTAGCCTCTCCCCTCCTGACTCTTAGTTTATATCAACATGTCCTCTAAACATCAGATACTAGATAGGGTTTAGGTACATGTCGCCCTGACTCTCCAGACTTCAGTCTCTGCTCCTAGCGCAGAAGTCATAGCCCCCAGCTTCTCCTAGTAACACGTCATTGTCAGTTTGCGCGCACCACTAGGTTAGAAGTCCCGGCTCCTCAGATAGCCCCCTCCATGTTTCCGCCCCATTTATGACATATTCTGTTACGTTTACATCACATGTCTATGTATACGCCTCCTGTTACACCTATTTTCACCCTTATCTTTCGCGACTGCTATTGACCACACCCACTGTTCCGCCTATTGTATGTATTGCAATGCAACTGTTTTAGTATATATGCTTGTACACTGTTATTAAATGTTACGCCAGTCCAATCCTGTCCCAGGCAGCGCTGCCATCTCATTCTTGTGCAGGTTGTCCTGTTCCTGTCCTTTATGCTGTATTAAACCTGCAAACTCCTACTACCTCGAATCTTGACTCTTATTTATTGAGCTATCTGTTATTGCTATGTCCAGTCAAACCTAGATCCGGTATTATTTATTTATATACCACATAATGGCGCCCGAATAGGGACTTGCCCTTTCCCCACGCGCCGGTGAAGCCACGCCGGCCCCCTGACCCTCTGCAGCCGTGACGGAACCATACCGTGCACGTGCAGATATTTCTGCTTCAAGTATCCCTCAGGCCCACGGAGGAGACGGAGGTGGCGGTCCAGCATCCAGACGAGGCGGTGGAGGAACGCGGCGAGTCCCGACCAGAGCCCAAGCCGAGAGTCCAAGGTCCGAGGTATCCGGAGGCCCACCCGTAACTGAAGTCCGAAGTTCGTCCGTCCGGCGTCGAAGCAGTCCAGTCCAGTCCGAGGCCTTCCGTTCTTGCTGCCCGGTGAGTACCGTTGCTGGGGTAGTATCTAGACAGGGTCAATCTAATTGTCTCTGGTCCGTGGGTTTTGGTGGTACACAGACCCAAAACGAAGTGTCCACTTCGGTGGATGCGGGTCCTGACGTGTCTCTTTATGAGACCGGTAAGTTTCGTACTGTTTTAGCAGTGCATCTAGTTTCTGTTCTAGTCAGTTCTGTTCTCGAGAAAACTCATGTATTCTGTTTTCAGTATTCCAGGTAGTATTCTGTTCGAACTGTTATTTTAAATGTTCTTCATGTATTTTAATGTCGTGGTATGAAAGTGGTGTAATTATCGTGTTCATTGTGTATTGTATTGTGTCTAGATTACAGTTCAGTCATGCCCCTATTTTCCAAACTACGTCAGTTAAAAACCAGAAAAGGTCTGTTAGAAGCAGCAGTTCCTGTCCCGCCTAGGGACAGTCCAGGTCACTTTATGTATCAGAAGCATGGCATAAGTGCCATATTATATCTAGATTTATGGGTGGAGTACACCAAACAGTTAGAAGAAAAGTATAGATGGCCCGTATCAGGTACGTGGGATGCCGAGTGCATCATGCGAGTAGAAGAAGCATTATGGAAAAGGAAAGCCAGACAGTCACAGAAAGATGCCATCGAGTTATGGCGCAAAGAATCTCATAAAAGAACCGAAAAAGAAATCAGAAAGTCAGAATTAAGTAGAGAATCCATAGAACGAGCCCAAGAAAGGGAATTAATCGAGATAGGTGAACGAGTTAAAACCGAACAGTCAGACAGACAGAGGAATGCCCTCATTAAGGGTATGTATCCTCTTCTTGCCGAGGGCTTGCCAAAAGCAACCCCGGAGGCATCCAGTAATTTTTCGCCACCATTAGTTCCGACCAAGCTATGTCACAAACCGACCGCAGCTGATATTTTCATTTCGTCCTACTTGGACGACACAGTCCCAGAATATGCAAATCCTGTTCCGCCAGCTCCTGTAAATAATGCAATTCCTGCTCCTCCAGACACCGGAGTACCTGCCACGGTACCCCCGGTCCAGCCTACATTGCAATTTCCCGCCGCGCCAGTACGAAGAGTATCAGTCGACGATTCCAGTTTAGGGGCCGCAGGAGGAGGTCCTCCTGGTACCCCGCCACCACACCAACATGTAACGTTAGTCGAGTTACATGAACGTGCGTTACAGCGTACGCCCAAATATAAGTCCGTTGCAGAAATCCGACGAGCTCTTACTGAATGCCGCTATGATCCAGTCACAGGTGATGATAGTACGGTTATATATTCCATCCGTGTAAGACGGGTGACCGGGTATTTGGACACCCTACCGAATATGAAAGAAGATCTAGACAGAATATATTGTTTCATCCGTACAGGGAATGATCCAGAAAGTATTGGTGAAGCCATGTCTCAAAGGAAAGCTGAGATCCAGCTCATGATATTAAAGTTTCTGATTAATTGTTTAATAAGAGAACAAGATTATCCGACCAAAGATCCGGCCGAAATGAGAATCCTGACAAGGTGGAGTGATAATATAGCCGAGGGTAAGCACAGAACTATCAGTAGTATAGAGAGTATGTTCAAGAAAATTCGTAAGGAAATAATAAGGTTACACGAACAACGTAAAGCAGCACAAGTAAGCGAGAAAGAGAATGACTCTCCTACAGAAGAGGTAGAGGACGAGAATCCCGCCAGAATAGCGTATGTAGGAAAATCTAGATTTCCAGACCGCCACTTACGCCTAGAACACAAGTCAGTTTTTCATCATTCAGCACCAGAACAAGGTTCTCTAGAACAAGTATTTCAAGCTACCGATCACATTCTGAAATCACGAATCGGTTATAGTGAGTTAAGTACTATGCATGAACAAGAACTAGTCCGATCAGCAGTCCGATGGACTACTGATTCTACCACTTTTCCAGATGAAATAGTGGCACAAATGTTTCTGAAATTGCCCCCAGCCGTGCAGCGACTGGTGGGTATGTACATGATCCAGCACCTCATCACATTGTATGAGGGTCAACATTCTGATCCAGGTCCGTTACATGATGTCCTGAACGAGTTACTCCAGTATAGATGGAAAGGTTTAGGTACCGATTTAATTAGTGTCATTCTAGAACAGCGCCACAAATATAGAACGTTCCTGAACCCGCATTTTGTTCATGTTTCACCTCCAGAAAGTAAACCGTTTTACATAGATAGACAGAACCCGCTACGAGAAGTACACCCAGTCAGGACAGCAGGTGGTGAAATGCAAAGAGTATTTGTTTACACCCCGATTACAAAGATGGAACTCTTAGAGATGAAGAAATTAATTCCTTGTCACGACAAAGATCCAGCAGGGTTCCACCGAGAATTAAAAGACATGCTCCGTATGGGAGAATACACTTATCCAGATATTATTAAAATGTTAAAGGTCCTGTTGCCCGCAGGGGTATACGAGAAACTCAAGGAAAAAGATTGGGAGGTGGGAGAGAAAAAGATCGATTGGGCAGTTCTAGAAGCTGAAGATAAGATACGAGTACCAGGTACTGGTCTTGGAGAGAAATGTAAAGACTTACCAGAATTGTTAATACAAGTTTTGCCCAGATTATTAGCCACTAAAAAGGAAGACTGGGATGCAATCTCAGCCTGTAAACAGAAACAAGACGAAGACACTAGTGATTTTTATTCTAGATTTGAGAAATGCTTTATTATAAACAGTGGCCTCAAGACAAGTAGCGAGTCATACCCTCATCTTTTTGTTACTAAATTAGTTGAGAATTCTAGTCCACAAGTTAAGAATCGAGTTTTGAAAGTCGAAAGTACATGGCAAGCTAGTACCCCGTCCCAGATGTTACAGATGCTTCAGTATCACCAGAATAGAATCAGGGAAGAGCAAGATCACGAGAGAAAACGTATGAAAGACACGAAAATGAAAGTACTAGTTGCACAATCTGTTCCTCAAGACAGTCAGAAGAGGGGTCCGACTCAAGCAAGTCATCCTACAGCTCCCGTTAAAGGGACATGTAATTATTGTAAACAGCCAGGTCATTTCATAAACGAGTGTGCAGTTCTGAAACATAATATAGCTACTGGTAAGACTAAAGAAAGACCACGTCCGCCTAGACAAGAACAAGTTTCACAGACTTCTCAGCCACAGAATGCACAACAGACAGTTCCAGCACCGCAGCCTATTGCTGCAACACAGCATGCTACACAGCAGATGTACCAGTATGCACAGTCCGAGTATCCAGAGTATCAGCCATATTCATGAAACAGCCTAGAGAGGGAGGTAGGCTTGCCTCTCATCGAGATTCCTGTAGATCAAGAAGGTCCCTATGTTCATAGTCAAGTACTAGGGAAAGACAGAAAGCTTCTGATTGATACAGGGGCAAGTAGGACGACCATCAGTCACGCCGAAGTTCCAGGGGCTCCGCTCTCAGGCTCTAGAAATGTTTCCCTTGGATTTTCAGGAAAGCCTATTGTAAACGAGATATCTAAGCCAGTTACTCTAGAAGTAGGTCCATTGTCCCGCACTACTGACCTGTTACTTACGAAGTCATGTCCAGAAAATTTGTTAGGCATTAAGACACTGAAAGAATTAGGTGCAGTTATTTGCTGCTCCCCAGAGGGAATACGATTGTTTTTACGTGACTTCAAGGGTCACTATGTATTACGAGATTTTGATCCGAGATTGTCTAATGTTCCGCAGCATCTATGGGCGCAAGGTCCAACTGATGTAGGTTTCATGCAAATCACACCCTATCGTGTGACTCTCAAACCAGGTGTAGTGTTACCACGAATCAGACAGTACAGATTACCACCTGAGGCTGTAGCAGCCTTATCCAAAATTATTGACGAGCTCATGGCTCAAGGAGTAGTTGTAGAAACTGACTCCAATGTATGTAATTCTCCGATCATTCCAGTCATGAAACGTACTGATCCAAATGCACCCCCAGTATATCGATTAGTGATTGACCTTCGAGAACTCAATAAATGTATTATTCCCCAGTACCCAGTAGTCCCAGATATCTCTTCCCTACTGACAGCCATTGATTCCGAAGCCTCATTTTTCACAGTCATAGACCTCAAGAACGCGTTTTTCAGTGTCCCCATTCATCCAGACAGCCAGTTCCTTTTTGGATTCTGTTTAAATGGAAGGAGCTACCAATTCACACGAGCTCCTCAAGGTTTCACAGAAAGCCCTAGTATTTACAGTCAAGCACTTAAGAGACAACTAGACAATATTCACATGCCAACTGACACTGCCCTGCTCCAGTATGTCGATGATCTACTGATCACAGCCCGTTCTGAACGTGCTTGCGAGCGAGCATCACTTACAGTCTTGTATTTCCTTGCCGAGATGGGGCACAAGGTGTCCCCTTCGAAGCTTCAATTCTGTGTCCAGCAAGTGATCTACTTAGGCCACTTACTGTCCAAGTGGGGTAGGCAGTTGACACCAGACAGTATCCAGTTAATAGCGAGTCTTCCTCAACCCAAGACACAGAAGGAGGTACGTGCTTTTATCGGCCTTACTTCTTATTGCAGACAATGGATTCCTCAGTATGCATTTCTAGCTAAACCACTGATACAGTTAACGACACAGGAGGCAGCCGTATCGACTGTCCTCCCTTGGACATCTGAACATACACTTAGTTTCAATGAGTTGAAGAAAGCTCTATGCCAAGCTCCAGTTCTAGCTACACCGAACTACAGTAAGCCTTTTACACTTTTTGTCACAGAACGTGAGGGTACAGCATTATCTGTTCTCACACAAGATCAAGCAGGACAATACAAGCCCTGTGCTTATTTTTCGAGCACACTAGATCCTGTAGCCCAGGCTCTGCCTGCGTGCCTCAAGTCAGTTGCAGCCACAGCACTAGCTATCAGACAAAGTGATTCCATAGTATTAGGACATTCCTTGACAGTACAAGTTCCACACTCCGTGGAAGTTCTTTTAAATCGAACACAGACTCAGCACTTGACAATTGCACGTTTAACAGGTTATGAATTGACACTGTTCCAGCCACACATAGAAATCAGACGCTGCAACGTTCTAAATCCTGCTACACTGTTACCGTCAGTTAATTCGAATCCTGCCACACACGACTGTGTGGAAGTAGTTAACACTATGACTAAGCCAAGACAAGATCTGACAGATATTCCATTACCAGATCCCGACCTGACACTTTATGTGGATGGTTCATGTATGAGAACAAGTACAGGAGAACTAGTAGCCGCGTATGCAGTGACTACTGACACTGAAGTTATAGAAACACACCGTATTGACACCCTGTCTGCTCAAGCAGCAGAGCTAGTTGCTCTGACCCAAGCCTGCATACACGCCAAGAACCTGAAAGTTAATGTTTACACAGATTCACGCTACGCATTCGGAGTTGTACACGACTTTGGAGTGCTCTGGCAGGAGAGAGGTTTCATGACTTCTCATGGAACCAAGATTCAGCATGGTCTCCTTATTCAAGCTCTGTTAGATGCCATACATTTACCGACATCTATTGCCATCATGAAATGCAAAGCACATACGAAAGTTACTGACACTATTTCTCAAGGTAATGATCTAGCAGATCGCACAGCCAAGCTTACAGCACAGACTCCAGACATGTCAGTTAATCCGACACAGACACATACTCCAGATCCGACTACTTGTATGACAGTTAAGGACCCTACTCAAGATGTCATAGATATCCAGACACATGCTACTCCTGAAGAAATCAAGAAATGGTCCGAACAAGGAGGGGTCCAGACAGATCAGGGATGGGTAACGAAGGGTAAAGCCACATGGTTTCTCCCCGACTCAATGGTTCAAGTCATTATCAATACCGCACATAGTCCAGCACATTTAGGAGAAAAAGCTATGTTAGATAGTATCCAGAACATTTGGTTCAACAAGCATTTACGAGCTGCAGCCAAGCAGAAAGTCCGTACCTGTATGATATGTTGCCAGTTTAATCCAGGTAAAAGTGTCCCGGTGGAACAAGGTGGATTCCAGCCCCCTGACCACCCTTTTGAAGTCCTCCAAATGGATTATATTCAGATGGAGCGATGTCGAGGTTTCAAGTATGTCCTTGTAGTTGTATGCGCTTTGTCCAGGTGGACAGAAGCATATCCAGTCCCAGATTACACAGCCACGACCACTGCCAAGCAGTTGGTTCGTGAATTCTTCCCCCGCTATGGACTCCCTAGGGTCGTATATTCTGATAACGGCCAGCCATTTTCATCTGAATTGATGAAACACGTTTCCCTGTTGTTAGGGTACCAGTGGAAGTTCCATTGTGTACGCCATCCTGAAGCAGCCGGTCTCGTAGAGAGACATAACCAAACCCTGAAAATCCGCATTGCCAAAATATGTCAAGAGAAAGGTGTAGACTGGCTAGTAGCTCTGCCAGTCGCTTTGTTTTATATGCGCATGGTCGCACATTCCAGATCAGGTCTGTCCCCCTATGAGGTCGTTTTCGGCCGCCCCCCTAATATGTGGGGTACACCTAGACCCCGAAGTATTACCGATGTTTCAAGTAATATGCTGACAGATTACCTAGCTTCCTTGATGTCTGCCCTACACTCTTGTCGTTCACAGGTTGCCGCCGCATTTCCAGACAATACCGAGGTGGCACCGCATGAGATCGTTCCCGGAAATCTGGTTCTTGTGAGGAACTTTGATCGTTCAAGTCCGCTGGAGCCTCGCTGGAAGGAGCCAAAACAGGTCCTCCTGGCCACCCGTACTGCCGTCAAGCTGGAAGGCAGGAAGGGCTGGGTCCACCTGTCTCATGTGAAAAATTTTTACGGACTAAAGACTGTTTCCAAGAACATTTCCGAGGATTTTAAGGATTGCCAAAGTACTATTCTTAAGGACTGTCCCGCAAAAGACAATGATACAGATTCCTCCCTGTTAGAGAAAACTCCGCAACAGGAGTATAAGAAAAAATTAAGGTCTAGTAAAATAAGTCAGCCAGTTTGATTGTCTAAGTCCTCCCCTAGGTGAAACGGTTAGACCGGTTTCTGACATGTATAAAATAGACCCCCACAGAGAGAGAGTTAGTGAGAACTCTAAAAGTTGCACTATTATTTTATGTTTTCTGCTATATCTCAGCCTTATGATTACCTGCACAAGTTATGCATTTTATTTGTGTTTTCCAGTTTCTAATGTAAATAAGTCTTCTATTGCTACAGTAGAGCACACGTTTAGTGATCTGCCTCCTCATGAACTATCTTATCGTCTTGCTATGCGTAACAATTCCTTTATCCGCATGTTACATTATTCACACCAGACCAGCAATGCCACTAATTGTTGGGTGTGTGGTCGACTCCCCCCTTTCCAGACACCGAAGGGAGTTCTGCCACTCTTTCCTTATCCATTTTCACATAATGGTTCTTGTGGAGCATGGTCCACGTTAACGTCATCCTCAACAGATATGTCTTTTCTTAACAGTACATGTTTTCCAGACAAGCAAGGTCTTCCCCACAGAACAGGGTTAGATCTAGAAAATGAAGTTTATAATCTAGGTAATTATTCTTCGAATTTCATGGTCCTGAATGTTCAGTCTGATACTACTCCAGACTTACCTGCTATGTCAGTATTACCAGTTAAAGGCGAATTATGTGTCAGAAAGAATGGTTCCGTACATGTAGGACATAGTGATTGTACTACTATTGTCAAGTATAGTGACAGTAGGAAATCTATTTTCAAAGCTTCACGTCATTCTTATTTTGTTTGTGGTCAGACCGCATATGTTCGTCTGCCCCTTGATTGGGATGGTACCTGTTACATTGCCTTCCTACTGCCACCAGTTTTTCTAGCCCCACCTGACTATCATAGGAATTCCCACCTAGTACATACTAGACACAAGAGAGACCTCCCGATTGTCGATTATACTGAAACTGCTCTAGAACAATACATAGATATCAATAAAGGTGTATTTCCCTATTTAGGTACTGTTGTGAATAGTAAACTGATACGTAGATTAACCAGAACACTCGAAGCAGTAGTGATTGAGACTACCTCTGCTCTAGGTAACTTAACCGAAGAGCAATCCTTTATGAGAATTGTCATGCTCCAGAATCGTCTCGTCCTTGACGTCATACTGGCCGATAGGGGCGGGGCATGTAGAGTCATCGGATCTAGTTGCTGCATTTTCATTCCTAATAACGCACCGTCTGTTTATTCAGCTATAACCAGACTCCATAAGATTGCCCATATGTTACACCAAGATCCAGGCACCTGGACATGGTCCGGTTGGTTCAGGAATATAATTTCCGCCTGGGGATGGAAAGTGTTGTCCTTTCTAGGTATTGCAGTAGCGATCATATTCAGTTGCTGCCTCTGTATACAATGTGGCCCTGCGATTTGTGGCATTTGTGCTACCTCTTGTATTCCTAGTCCCAAGTCCCGTTCTAAATCCCGTTCCAAGAAAATCCGAGACGAGCAAATGATACTGTATGAAATGATAGATGGTATCATGAATATTGATGTTTCCTGATGGAAACGTAGTGACAAGGAGGGAATGTGGAAAAGTAAATTTTGCCATGTTCTGTGTCCCTACGTGTCCCCCATCTTATGTTATGTGTGCATGATTAATATGCATATGTATTCCCCATGTTCGATTAAAGACGCAATTATAGTTGGGTCCATCCCTAGTATGCCAGTTCCCAGTTCTCGTGAATACTACGAATATCAGGCCTATGTAAAGTTACGTTGCCACGTTTCTCAGTGTGCACGTTATTCCATTGTAAAGTCCCCGTTTCTAGGCCTCAAAAGGGCCCGGACACCAGATTCAGCTCCTGTCTCCTGAGCCCTCGCTGAGGAGCGATACAGCCCCCACCTGTATCCTCGACCCTTCACTTACTTCCTGCCTCACAGTGCCCGGCCCAGCCTGGCTCTGCCTGTTAGTCTGCCAAGAGTATGTTATGATTCTAGTTATCAGTCCAGCCCTCCTTCTCTGCATTCCTTAGCTACTGAATCACATCAATAGTTTCCGTCATTGTCTAGCCTTTACGTCTCCATGTAAGAGAAATACTGCATTTAATGGTCATTTGATATTCCTCAACACGCACTACATGTAGAATAATGCATGCTCCAGTCTTAGAGTCTGTTAGCCTCTCCCCTCCTGACTCTTAGTTTATATCAACATGTCCTCTAAACATCAGATACTAGATAGGGTTTAGGTACATGTCGCCCTGACTCTCCAGACTTCAGTCTCTGCTCCTAGCGCAGAAGTCATAGCCCCCAGCTTCTCCTAGTAACACGTCATTGTCAGTTTGCGCGCACCACTAGGTTAGAAGTCCCGGCTCCTCAGATAGCCCCCTCCATGTTTCCGCCCCATTTATGACATATTCTGTTACGTTTACATCACATGTCTATGTATACGCCTCCTGTTACACCTATTTTCACCCTTATCTTTCGCGACTGCTATTGACCACACCCACTGTTCCGCCTATTGTATGTATTGCAATGCAACTGTTTTAGTATATATGCTTGTACACTGTTATTAAATGTTACGCCAGTCCAATCCTGTCCCAGGCAGCGCTGCCATCTCATTCTTGTGCAGGTTGTCCTGTTCCTGTCCTTTATGCTGTATTAAACCTGCAAACTCCTACTACCTCGAATCTTGACTCTTATTTATTGAGCTATCTGTTATTGCTATGTCCAGTCAAACCTAGATCCGGTATTATTTATTTATATACCACAGTTGCATGAACCGTGTAACTGTATGTGCCTACACATTAGTGAATGATCTGGCGTCTCAGTGCATTCCTCTCCATTCAGATAAACTTCTTGATCATCTTTGAAACATCTGTATGTGTATGGAAGCGACCAGACCTCATGAAGAAAAGCACTACCTAAAGGTTCATAACGACCTATTGGTATATATTTCATACAATTTGAAAACTTATATAAAGCAAAAGGCAGCGTTATTAAACCGTGGATAAGGCACGTTGCCAAAAAACCCGCAATCCTCTGCTGATGATGTCACTGAGCATGTCATGAATGATGTAATATGTGACATCATCAGCAGTGGATTACGGGTAATAGTATCTCTAGTTTACTCCCCTATAGCTGTCTTTCTTTTAACATAAGTGTCTGTTTCCTTCCCTTATACTTACTGTTCTTTTTTTAGAAAAATTTTTTGGTTCACTTCCGGTTCGCGTACCGGCGAGCGAACTGGGAAGCGAACTACGAGAAATAGAGGTTGGCACAGTTCCAAATATTGTACCAATTTTTTAATAACGGGGAGGTAGTTCTGAAAAGAACTTTTTTTTTTATTGTTTTTGTTGTTTTATATTTTTTTTATTATTTTTCTGAACTTTTTTTACTTTTTTTGAAATTTTCTGAACAGTTTTATATTTTTTTGGGTTTTTCTTGGAGGGGGCAATGAAAACGATTCATTGTAAAGGGCTCAACAGGAGCAACAAAACAAAAAAAAAGTATTTATTATTTGGGGCGTTTCGTACAAACTTGCATATGATTGTCAATAGCTCTGTTGATCAGAGTGATGCTACTTTCTCTGTAGCAAATGAATCCATTGCAATGTACGCAGACTTGTTTTACTTCACCAAATCTCATTTGTATATTTGGCACCATCTCCCTGCCCTCTGGTCCCGTCACTTCCGGTACAACAGATCTTCTGGCCATAATAGGGAGATTATCTAGGTCGTTACGAAACTGTGCAGCACTGTAGTTGTTAGGATGCCACCTAGTCATATGGCGATGCATTGTGTAGTTTCCGAAGCTGTATTTTTTGTCGGTCCCTCTGGACAGTCTATCTTGACATATAAGGCAAGTTACGTATCTTGCATTTACTTTTTTCTGACCTTTGGGAATTTAAAAAAATTGCCAAATGAAGTTTTCTTTCCGGTGAGACGTCCTGGGCTCCTCAGGCAAAAAGTGTCTCTCTTCGTGCTCGTCGTCCTGTTCCTCTTCTTCTTCTTCTTCTTGCTGAATTATAACTTCAGCAGGTGGTCCACTCTTCCTTGGATGTGGTGGAGGTGGTGGGGAAGCACCAGCTGAAGCTACTAAAGAAGCCATTGCTCACTGGTAACAAAGGGTCTTTCTCTCACAATGATGAAAGTCAGAGTGAGGAAAGAAGGAGGGATTTTCATCATTTGGGAAAAACAATAGTTCTCAACCAATGAAAAGTGTTCATTTTAGATTATATGACCTAGTCTTACATCATTAGGAAACCAAAAGTGAAATGAACCAATGAAAAGTGTTATTACCAAGTCACATGACTGCTGTGTTTACGTTAAACGCTTTGCAGGGCCTCCCGGTTTGCTTCCAGAAACCTGTGCTTTGCGACTCGGTAAGCGTACCAGTTCGCTAACGTAGCACGTCATATGACGTATCACGCGACAACGTGAAACGTCATGCGGACGGGAGGCGTCACGATGTTGTTTTCTAACGCGGCAGTTGCGGTAAAGAAACGTTTACCGGCTCGCGGTCTATTTCGCGGCATCAAGGTCAGCTAACGGGAAGCTTCCCGATTCGCGAAGCGGGAACGAAGAAAAAAAAATATTTAAAAAAAAAATTAATAAACATAAAATATATTTTTTTGATTTAAAGAAGAATACATTTTACAGCTACAGATATTAGCTGTTAAAAAACCAATGAAATTCACTGAAAAAACCATAGGTTATAGACCATATATAGTTAGGAATTAGCATTTACAAAACCTTGAAAATTCACTGAAAAAACCATAGGTTATAGACCATATATAGTTAGGAATTAGCATTTAGAAAACCTTATTTTACTCACACAAAACCATTGAAATTCCATATATAGTTAGTGGCACTAACTATATATCGCGCACCCGCAATCCACTGCTGATGATGTCACATATTACATCATTCATGACATGGTCAGTGACATCACTGATGACATCACTGATGACATCTCAAATGACATCACTGATGACATCACTGATGACATCTCAAATGACATCACTGATGACATCATGACACACCAATCCCAGTTACTACATACTCACTCACTGATTCCTACGTCTACACACACATTCACTCATTCACCCATACAATCACTCATACATACAGTCACTCATTATTACAACACTATCATATGCACTCATACACCTATGCAGACAGTCACACACTGTCACTCATCCATGGAGTTACTCACACACCAAGTCAGTCCTGTAAAGAATCAATCACACTTCCATTTCTTCATCTATACAGTTAAACACAGAACACCATACTTCAGTGACATCACTGATGACATCACTAATGACATCTGAAATGACATTACTGATGACATCTCAAATGACATCACTGATGACATCATGACACACCAATACCAGTTACTACATACGCACTCACTGATTCGTACGTCTACACACACATTCACTCATTCACCCATACAATTACTCATACATACAGTCAGTTATTATTAGAACACTATCATATGCACTCATACACCTAGTCAGTCCTGTGAAGAATCAATCACACTTCGATTTCCTCATCTATAGTTAAACACAGAACACCATACTTTTCACACATATACTAACACATACTTACTCTCTTATACAATCACTGATACAAGTACACATTGATATGCACAGCGTCACACACCTCCCAGCCAGCCACACACACACTCAGTCTTCCATCCATCCAGTCATTCTTCAATATGTAAAACGTATTTAAACTTTACAAAAACACACAGACACTAGATGATGTCATCAGTGATGTCATCAGTGATGTCACTGACCATGTCATGAATGATGTAATATGTGACATCATCAGCAGTGGATTGCGGGTGCGCGATATATAGTTAGTGCAACTAACTATATATGGAATTTCAATGGTTTTGTGTGAGTAAAATAAGGTTTTCTAAATGCTAATTCCTAACTATATATGGTCTATAACCTATGGTTTCTTTCAGTGAATATATATATATATATATATATATATATATATATATATATATATATATATATAGATATATATCCAAGAAAGAAGTGACTCAAACAGATAGATTCCCCAAAGAACAAAAATATATTTCCACTATAACGTTTACAATCAATGGAGCGCAAAGAACTACTAAGACCAGCATGCTGTGTGGTCCAATTAAGAACTAAGTCAGTCCCACATATGGAAATCAACAAATGAGCATGCGCAAAAGAAGCACGTTTCAGTGAAATGCAGAAGAACGCCTCTGATGAAGTGGTGATGGACCACAGAAACGCGTCAGGCGAATGAAAATATCCAGATGGTGGCGAGAATGTTAATGCCCTTCGAGGTAACGCGCTGTTGAGTGCACCCTGGAAAGCTGAGGCCATTGATATACAAAATTTGGACACGGGGGCCTTCCCGTGCAGGATGCAACGACTCAAAGAACCGAGCGGCTAAGGTAGAGGAACTTTTCCACTCCTGTTAGCACAGCGCGTTGTGTGTCAAATAACTCGCTATCACGAATCGGATCCTACTAAGGATTAAAATAATATCTCCAATATCTGCATGAACTGAACAATCAATGGAGCGCAAAGAACTACTAAGACCAGCATGCTGTGTGGTCCAATTAAGAACTAAGTCAGTCCCACATATGGAAATCAACAAATGAGCATGCGCAAAAGAAGCACGTTTCAGTGAAATGCAGGAGAACGCCTCTGATGAAGTGGTGATGGACCACAGAAACGAGTCAGGCGAATGAAAATATCCAGATGGTGGCGAGAATGTTAATGCCCTTCGAGGTAACGCGCTGTTGAGTGCACCCTGGAAAGCTGAGGCCATTGATATACAAAATTTGGACACGGGGGCCTTCCCGTGCAGGATGCACCGACTCAAAGAACCGAGCGGCTAAGGTAGAGGAACTTTTCCACTCCTGTTAGCACAGCGCGTTGTGTGTCAAATAACTCGCTATCACGAATCGGATCCTACTAAGGATTAAAATAATATCTCCAATATCTGCATGAACTGAACAATCAATGGAGCGCAAAGAACTACTAAGACCAGCATGCTGTGTGGTCCAATTAAGAACTAAGTCAGTCCCACATATGGAAATCAACAAATGAGCATGCGCAAAAGAAGCACGTTTCAGTGAAATGCAGGAGAACGCCTCTGATGAAGTGGTGATGGACCACAGAAACGCGTCAGGCGAATGAAAATATCCGGATGGTGGCGAGAATGGTAATGCCCTTCGAGGTAACGCGCTGTTGAGTGCACCCTGGAAAGCTGAGGCCATTGATATACAATATATATATATATATATATATAGATATATATCCAAGAAAGAAGTGACTCAAACAGATAGATTCCCCAAAGAACAAAAATATATTTCCACTATAACGTTTCAGCTTCCGCCTTCCTCAGGTAGTTTCAAGATGGTAAGCTCAGTGGTTGCACAGATGACATAGCTGAATTTTTAAAAAGCATCATGAGTGAAGATTCCATTTGGAATGTGGAATCAATGCAGTCCTGAGAGTTCTTGAGATATGCAGTAATCAGGTTGTATTGTCAGTAATGTTCAGTCCATCTGGATGCAATGATTTTAAACGGTCCATCCAGAAGTTTTCCCTGGAGTCCAGTAGTTCTTCCTTTGAGACATGTTCCACGGGGAAAATATTCAAATCGGTAGCCGCGACCAAAGGTCCCTATGGAAAATTGCATGTGGAAAACACGTTTTGGGACCCCCTTTTTTCTTAGCCCTCGCTTCACGAATCACGCTGAAACTTTCAGGAGCGGAGCGGAGTGGAGCGGGCCATATTCAAGATGGTTTGTGTTGGACAGGCCACATGAAGGGCCGCTCTCCCCCGGCCCAACCAGGCCCGAACCAGCCACGCAAGTACCACACACCACCATTGCACGTCCACCGTCCCCGCAGGGACCCCTACACTCGAACCTGTTGACCGCGTAGGCCGACCCCCTACCGGCCTGCGCGCCCATCCTGGGCGCCATCTTGGACACTCCACCACGAGGCCGCCTGGCCCCCGATCGACCTCAACCCTGGGCCTGGCCAGGCCTCAGACATTCCGGCACCAACATCCACCCAGGAGGTGAGCGGGCTACTTGGTCAGTCAATGGGAGCAAGAGGTGTCGATGGCTCTCCCCCGCCAAGTGCCGCTCGCCCATCGCCTCCCCGGGCGCTGGCTCCACCCCCCTGCTGGGTGTCTGAACCCCCTCATCCCGGACCTCCCGACCTCCAAGTGCGAGGGTCCGGACATCAAAGCACACCAGCCCTATAACTGGGGCAGCTCCAGAGCAGGACGGGAGTTGTATCTTGGAGTCGAGAGACGCAAAGAAGAACTCATCCTTGACGGACTACTGGCGCTGCCGTAGCTCTGTCTTGTGCACCCTCGTCCTGCCTGCTGGCGCTGCCGCGGCTTTGGGAACCACCCTATCCTTCATCGTCGTCGGGACCTGCTGGCGTGGCCGCGGACCGTTTGTAACCACCACCTTCATCGGGACCTGCTGGCTCTGCCGCGGACCGTCGTCTTCCTTCATCCATCTCGGGACCCGCTGGCTCCGCCGCGGCCCGTTCATCTACACCACCGAGCTCGAGGATTGAGAGCTATTTCCATCTTTTTGGTAACAAGACTGTCCCGCTACCCTTTTCCCAAACAGAGACCAGAATAGAGGGGACCCCTGAGTCCAGACCTCCTTGTACCATTCTACCGTACTTAAAGAATTGCCTATAAAGTATCGTTGAACTTTATCATTGTGTGGTGTCCGTCTGTGGGGGGGAAGTTACTCGTCTGTACGGTTCGCTGGAGACGGCTCTCCCCGGAGACCTCTCCCCTTGTCCTCGGCCGACCCTCCCGGTCCGTCTAACATTGGTGGCCAGCGACGGGATCCGAATCACCGCATAAACCGTACAGAGAGTAGCTCACCCCACGGCGAATCACGATGTCAACTAAAGACAGCGGATCAACGGAGAAATTCCAGATGGAGAAATTGGACGAATACAGCCATCGTGAACTTAAACAGTTCTGTATCGAATTAGGTATCGCTACCACCGGACTAAATACCAAAGATGACTTTAAGCAGGCCCTAGAATCTTGGGCAGAAACCGGGGCTGCCGGAACCCCCGATCAAGACATCGCAGCACAAACCCCCATGGCCCCTGAAGAACGAAGAACGGGTCTCTCGCCAGACGAGATCCAGGAACGAGAAAGAACCCGACTACACGAGCTGGAAATGGCCCGGCTCAAAATGGACGTTGAACTAAAGTTGGCCGAACAGAAAATCAACTTAGAGCACCTGCGTCTCCGAGAAGAAAGAGAGGAGAAACAGAGACAAAGGGAGCTCGAGGAAAAGAAACTGGCATATGAACATGAGCGGAAATTAGCTGAAATCGACCTACGCAAACAGAATAAAGAAACAGGGGTGCCCGAGCAACCCCACACTCCAGGGGCAACAGAGAAGAAGGTACACATCCCCAAGGATGTCGTTCGAGAATACTTCCGAGAGGACGACATCCAGCAATGGTTTAAGGCCTATGAAATCGCTATGACTGCACACCGGATCGATAAAAGCGATTGGGGGGCCGGTCTGTGGGGGAGATTCCTCAATGAGGGCCGCGACGCCCTGCTGCAACTCCCGGACCACCAGATGACCTCCTATGACCATATGAAAGCTGCACTCCTCACCCGCTATGGCCTCACACCCGAAATGTACCGTCAGAGGTTCCGAGACTGCACCCGCATCCCGGGTACCACTTGGGTGGACTATGTCAATTACTTTAGCCGAGCCTTCGAGGGCTGGATCAAAGGAAGCAAGGTCACAACCTACGAACAACTGTTCAATCTTATGGTATGGGAGCATCTGTCGAACAATTGCTTCATTGAACTTCGCCAGCACCTCCTCGACAGCAAGTTAACGGATCCCCGGCAGCTCGCAGCCGAAGCAGACCGGTGGGAGATCACCAGAGTGAGTCGAAATGGGTCCTCCGAACAGAACAGGAACAACAATGGTCAGCACCGTCCCCGAGGAGGTGGAGGCCAAGGACGCGGAAGGAGCAACGCTCCGGTCACCCCCACTACCAGCACCACCCCCCCGGCCAACCGGGGCAGCACCCCAGCGCGACCGGGACATCGAGCCAATGTTACCTGCCATCGATGCCAACGAGTCGGACACTATGCAAACGACCCAAACTGCCCCCAGTACCAGAGCCCAAGACCCCGCCAAGTAGCCGCTGCTGCTCTGGGGGAGGAACAGATCTCAGAGGAACAAGAAGAATATGAACAGGAACACCAAGAATGGGAGCCAGCCGCCATGGCTCTCGCCTGCCTAGGGGGGAGAGACATGGTCCCGCGGGTCCCCCTACCCGCTAATACCCAGAAGTACAGCCAATGGGTGGGCATCAATGGACGCCGGGCTGAAGCCCTTCGTGACACTGGGGCCAGTGTAACAGCCGTCCGCTGTCACCTGGTGACCCCCGAACAATACTTACCAAACATTCTCTGCCCTGTACGTTCAGCCGATAACTCAGAAAGTCTGTGTCGGATGGCCTGCGTCCCCTTCGAATGGGGAGGGGTCTCCGGCATGTTGAAGGTGACGGTCCGAGATGATGCCCCCGTAGACTGCCTCCTGGGTAATGACCTGGAAAGCTCTCCATGGGCAGCAGTCGAACGAAAAGAGCACCTGGGGATGCTGGGCGTCCCGGACTGGGCGTGCGTCACCACCCGGTCCATGACCGCCCGTGCCAACACCCGCCCAGAGGAACTCGAATGGCCGGCGCCACCGCCTCCGGTCGCCCCCGCCGAAACCACCGACCGTGACGTCCCCCCCGAACCAGCTCAACCTCCAGACCTCGCTAACCTCGACCAGTGGCCTCAAGAGGGGGGGCCCACGCAAGAACAATTTCGCCAAGAACAAAAGACCTGTCCCTCCCTCGAGGGACTCCGCCAGCAAGCGCTAGCCCAAAGCGCAGGGGATACCTCCGGAACTCACTGGGTCTACTGGGACAATGATCTGCTGTACAGTGAGCAAAGGATCGCGGAGCTGGGGGCCAGTCGAGTCCTAGTGGTACCCCTCCGTTTTAGAGACTTTCTGCTAAACCTGGCCCATGATGTCCCCCTGGCAGGACACTTGGGTCAAGACAAAACCTATAGCCGCCTGGTGACCCACTTCTTCTGGCCCAAAATGAGGGACAATGTACACCAGCATTGCCGATCTTGCCCCACGTGCCAAGCCAGTGGGAAGAGCGGCCGCAAACTGAAAGCCCCCCTGCAACCTTTTCCCGTGGTCACCACCCCGTTCGAGAGGGTCGGAATCGATATCGTAGGGCCCCTGGACCCGCGCACAAAACAAGGCCATCGATTCATCCTGGTGCTAGTGGACCACGCCACCCGCTACCCGGAGGCTGTTCCCCTGCGGACTGTGACAGCCCCGGTAGTCGGCCGGGCTCTGATGGGGATCTTCTCCCGGGTGGGCTTCCCCCGGGAGGTCGTCAGTGACAGAGGCACGAACTTTATTTCGAAATATATGAAATCTCTCTGGCAACAGTGCGGGGTTACCTACCGGTTCACGACCCCCTATCACCCTCAAGGAAACGGACTCGTTGAGCGGTTCAACCGCACGCTCAAAGGGATGATCGGGGGGTTGGAAGAGCCCCTCCGTCGCCAGTGGGATGTGCTGCTGCCGTGCCTCCTCTTCGCATATCGAGAGGTTCCCCAGAAGTCCCTGGGCTTCAGCCCATTTGAACTGCTATATGGACACCCCGTACGCGGGCCGCTCAGCCTAGTTAAGGAAGGCTGGGAGATGCCCCCTCTAAAGAACCCACCAGATGTTTTCCGCTACCTCCTAACACTCCGCAACCAGACCCGGCGATTCCGAGAACTAGCAAAAGCCAACCTAGAGGCCAGTCAGGAGGACATGAAAAGGTGGTATGACCGGAATGCCTCCTCCATCGAATTTGAACCTGGGCAACAGGTATGGGTGATGTCCCCCACCGAACCCTGCGCCCTACAAGACAAGTGGACAGGGCCCTTCAAAGTGGTCGAGCGCAAGGGTCCGGCTACCTATCTCATCGACTTGGAATCTTCCCGGAACCCCCTCCGGGTCCTCCACGCTAACAGACTGAAACCGCACTTTGTACGGACAGAACTCAGCCTCCTGATGGCCACAGACAATGGGGCTGAAGAGGACTCCGAGCCCCTCCCGGACCTCCTACGAACGCGGGAGAAAGACGGTTCCGTAGATGGGGTCCGACTCTCAGAGGCCCTCACCCGAGAGCAACACCAGGAGTGCCAAGTGCTCCTGTCACAATTCGCCAGCCTGTTCTCCCTCACCCCAGGTGTCACTTCCTGGTGTACGCACGATGTGGACACTGGGGACAGCCCCCCTATCCGCCACCGGGCCTACCGCGTGCCAGATCGGGTACGGGCCTGCATCCAGGAGGAAGTAGCCAAAATGCTCACGCTCGGGGTCATCGAGCCCTCAGACAGCCCCTGGGCCAGCCCGGTAGTACTGGTCCCCAAAGCAGCTGCCCCCGGCACCACACCAGAACTCCGGTTCTGCGTCGACTACCGGGGCTTGAATGCGGTCACCAGGACAGACGCACATCCCATCCCCCGGGCAGATGAACTAATCGACCGCATGGGAGCTGCCCGCTACCTCAGTATCTTCGACCTGACGGCGGGCTACTGGCAAATCGGCCTCACACCCCGGGCACAAGAACGTTCTGCCTTTTCCACTCCCGATGGCCATTACCATTTCACAGTCATGCCCTTCGGCATGAAGAATGCCCCAGCAACATTCCAACGGCTCGTCAATCAGGTCCTGGCGGGGCTCGAAGGATTCAGCGCCGCCTACTTAGACGACATCGCTGTATACAGCAACCAGTGGTCCGAGCACCTCCACCACCTCCGAGCAGTGCTGCACGCCCTTCAGCAAGCTGGCCTCACGATCAAGGCCAGCAAATGTCAAATTGGGCAAGGGTCTGTAACCTACCTCGGGCACCAGGTGGGAAGCGGCCTGGTGGCCCCTCTGCAGCTAAAAATTGCCGCCATCCAGTCCTGGCAGCCCCCCATTACCCAGACCGAGGTACGAGCCTTCCTGGGCCTCACGGGCTATTACCGAAGGTTCGTGAAAGACTATGGTACTATCGTGAGGCCCCTCACAGAGCTCACGTCAAAAAATCAGCCCCAGAAAGTCAACTGGACCCCAGAGTGTCAAGCTGCATTTGAACAATTGAAAGCCGCCATGTGCTCCGCCCCTGTGCTCCAGGCCCCCGACTACAGCCGGGAGTTCATCGTCCAGACGGATGCCTCCGACCATGGCATTGGGGCAGTCCTGTCTCAAGTGAACACCGAGGGCCGTGATCAGCCGGTGGCCTTCATCAGCCGGCGACTCCTACCACGGGAACAACGCTGGAGCACCATAGAGAGGGAGGCCTTCGCGGTGGTATGGGCCCTCAAGAAGCTCCGGCCCTACCTTTTTGGCACACCCTTTCGGGTACAGACCGACCACCGACCCCTGCAGTGGCTGATGCAGATGCGGGGGGAAAACCCGAAGTTACTACGCTGGTCCATCTCCCTACAAGGGATGGACTTCACAGTTGAACATCGGCCTGGGCCAGATCACGCCAACGCAGATGGCCTGTCCCGGTTCTTCCGCCTCGACGAGAAGAGTCCCCAAGAGAATGGGTAACTCTCCCCGCCTTCAGCTGGGGGGGACGCATGTTGGACAGGCCACATGAAGGGCCGCTCTCCCCCGGCCCAACCAGGCCCGAACCAGCCACGCAAGTACCACACACCACCATTGCACGTCCACCGTCCCCGCAGGGACCCCTACACTCGAACCTGTTGACCGCGTAGGCCGACCCCCTACCGGCCTGCGCGCCCATCCTGGGCGCCATCTTGGACACTCCACCACGAGGCCGCCTGGCCCCCGATCGACCTCAACCCTGGGCCTGGCCAGGCCTCAGACATTCCGGCACCAACATCCACCCAGGAGGTGAGCGGGCTACTTGGTCAGTCAATGGGAGCAAGAGGTGTCGATGGCTCTCCCCCGCCAAGTGCCGCTCGCCCATCGCCTCCCCGGGCGCTGGCTCCACCCCCCTGCTGGGTGTCTGAACCCCCTCATCCCGGACCTCCCGACCTCCAAGTGCGAGGGTCCGGACATCAAAGCACACCAGCCCTATAACTGGGGCAGCTCCAGAGCAGGACGGGAGTTGTATCTTGGAGTCGAGAGACGCAAAGAAGAACTCATCCTTGACGGACTACTGGCGCTGCCGTAGCTCTGTCTTGTGCACCCTCGTCCTGCCTGCTGGCGCTGCCGCGGCTTTGGGAACCACCCTATCCTTCATCGTCGTCGGGACCTGCTGGCGTGGCCGCGGACCGTTTGTAACCACCACCTTCATCGGGACCTGCTGGCTCTGCCGCGGACCGTCGTCTTCCTTCATCCATCTCGGGACCCGCTGGCTCCGCCGCGGCCCGTTCATCTACACCACCGAGCTCGAGGATTGAGAGCTATTTCCATCTTTTTGGTAACAAGACTGTCCCGCTACCCTTTTCCCAAACAGAGACCAGAATAGAGGGGACCCCTGAGTCCAGACCTCCTTGTACCATTCTACCGTACTTAAAGAATTGCCTATAAAGTATCGTTGAACTTTATCATTGTGTGGTGTCCGTCTGTGGGGGGGAAGTTACTCGTCTGTACGGTTCGCTGGAGACGGCTCTCCCCGGAGACCTCTCCCCTTGTCCTCGGCCGACCCTCCCGGTCCGTCTAACAGTTTGGAAACATTACTGACAAAGTTTCCGCCTTTGTCGGTATTGCGAATTACAATGTTTTTGTTTTTCTGTAGTTTCGAGATTACATTTCTGTATTGTTGATTACTTTTATTCCAATTCTTGCTTTTTTGTTGTACCGATTTGTTTAGATTTTTCAATTGTGCCGTTACAGTTTCATGAAAAATATCAATTAAGTCTCGTATTGCGATGGGGTTAAACAAAGACTTTGGTTTGAATGGACATTGAAACTTTGCTGCCACTATATATATATATATATCGCAATCTTCCGCTCTTCTTAGGCTTGCCTCTATTAACGGACACGGACCCAAGAAATGGTGCGCAAAGAGTTTTATTGCTCGTCACCTGTCGCCATTACGCGTTTCGGCTCGCTTGAGCCTTGATCACATGACAGTGGCAAGAAAAAACAGTACAGTATTTAAAGTGGCAGTGCTCACTGTTTAACTCGTCACATATTGCATCTTTACAATAAAGCTGGAAGACATATTTCACTGTTATCCTTTTGAAACAATATACGTTTTCATTTGGCGTTTGTGCAATCCATGCAATAAATAAATTAAATTATAACATCATGTAAACTTGTTGTATTTAAAAAGCCATTTCAGCTATTTGTAACATATTAATTACAGTTGCAAGCACAATGAAATATTGGTCAAAGACCTTATAATATGACTTTTTTGTTGTTGTACTTGATGTTCGCATGGTGATAAAAAACAGGTTGAATCCCTATTTGTATAGTCCTCCCATATCTTGCATTGACTTGGTCTAGCAACTGTATGAGATAATACCCTCTAGTGCAAACTAACGTGAGTAAAGTGCTTAGTGCTTGTGCAATAGATATAGCTAATTGTGCAAAACAGTGCAAGATCTATATACTGATTGCCATATCCTAATTGCAGAATTGAGGTGGGATCACAATATATTCAGATTTTATATGCAGGCTACTCTTGTCTTATTGTTGATGTTATTTCATATTATCACGTTCAATATGTCGTGTGTGGTGACCACCCCATGTATTCAATTGGACCTGCAATTTGTGCCTGGGATGTAGCAATATTATACAAATTTGAAGTAACCTAAACCGGTTGATTAGATGTGAACATTGTATATGAATGCATGATCATAAATGCGTGGGATATTAAATTAATAAATATTAAAATAAATACATTTGATAACCCATTTTAGTATAAAATTCAAAACATCTCCCATTGCACAGTTGAAACACAATCCAATCGCATTTTAGAAAATACAAAAGTTGATTGTAAAACTTGGGTGGATAAAACAACATATATAAATACTATAAATATATTTAATTATCAAATGTTGATAAAAACCCTCCTTTTTGATCCTACAGTTTCCTTACTTGTACCCTCTCATTTCGTCATGTGAGACATGTATGTAAATCTTCTGTGGCATTTAGCCCCCCTGGAAATTTTGAATCGAACTGCAGAATGTAGCATTTTTCTAACTTTTTTAGTTCACTTTCTCGATTGCCACCTCTTCTGCTCGGGGGGGACTGCGTCTATCACATAAAATTTCAGGTTCGCATTATTTGAGTTATGGCTTTCCCTAAAATGACGCTCCACAGGATAGGTGTTGTCCTGATTAGTGATGGCTCTCAAATGTTGCAACACCCGTTTATGAACCGGTAATTTGGTGCTGCCTATGTACTGAATTCGACATGGGCATGACAGGACATAGACGGCAAATTTGGTTTTACATGTTAACAATTTGGAAGTTTTGTATGTTCTTTCCCTAAAGGGTGTCAAGTAGGTACTTTTATTGCTTCCATGGGAACATGCTTTACAGGTTTTACAGCTGTTAAACCCTTTGTTAGCTTTGATCCAGCTAGTGTTGTCAACTACTTCGGCACTGGTCTTTACCAAAATGTCATGCATTGAGGGGGCTCTACTCTACGTGATGGACACCCTCTGCGGTAGCAGGGGTCCAATCACTGGGTCACTCCGCACTAGGGGCCAATTTTGTTGAATAATTTTATTCGAGTGGCCTATGTTGTTTGCTGTATTTCAGAATTAGCCTAAACTCCCCCTTCTCAGTATTGGTTTGGCAAGTTGCATCATCTATTTAAAGATATTTTTTCTTAGTGCCTCATCCCTACTCAGTAACAAAGATTTGGTAATGGCTTTGTAAATTATATCGACCTGATAGCCTCTTTGTTGAAATCTTTTTTTGCTTTCGCGTTGCGCTATCCACAAATCTTCGCTGTTGCTGCAAATGTGTCGCAACCGAAGCATTTCCCCATATGGGATGCTGTTAATTAAGTGTTTGGGGTACGAACTGCTTGCGTGTAGGGTGGAATTTCCAGCTGTTTGTTTTCTATAGAGGCGAGTTTCTATCTTGCTGTTGTTTATGTAAACCTGTGTGTCTAGAATACTGTTTTTGCTAATTGAAGCTGTGAATTGTAGATTGACATTGTTTACATTGATTTCCTCAACAAAGATGTTAGCCTCTTCCATCAAGCCGTGCTAAATAACAAACAAGTTGTCAATGAAACGAAGCCACATTTTAACATTATTTTTCATTTGGTGACTGTGTTTTTCCATGAGGACCAGTTCCTCCCACATGCCCATGTGTAGGCAGGCGTAAATTGGTGAGAAACTGGCCCCCAGGGCTACACCTCTGGTTTGCTGGTACAGTTGGCTGCTGAAGATAAAGATGTTATTCTAAAGACAAAATGTAATCATTTCTATTAACATCTTACTATGTTCCTGGTGTTGTACAGGTCTCTTCATGAGATAATGTTCAAAAACTGCCAGGCCGTTGGTGTGTTCAATACTTGTGTACAGCGCCGTTACGTCTAGTGCTATGAGGAGAAAATCTTGCCAAACAAATTTTTACATTTTTCTTAGGAAGTCACTGGTGTCTTTGACATATGATGGTAGCTCCTGGACAAAGCCTTGTAGGTAAAAGTCAATATACTTGGTTGCATGTTCCACTAATCCATCCCTGGCACTAATAATAGGTCTCCCCGGTGGATTGATAGGGTTTTTGTGAATTGTAGGAATGAAATACATGGTTGGGTTGTTGTTTTTTATATACTTGTACTCATCAACACTGAGTAGGTTGGCATGTTTCCACCCGGAGAGTTTTTTCTCAAAGTCTCTGTGTGTAGCCTTTAGATTGCTGATGTTTGTGCGGGCATAGCAGGAGCAATCATTCAATTGATGAAAGGCTTCCTTTTTGTAATCCTTTAATGGGCAGATAACTATGTTTCCGCCTTTGTCGGTATTGCGAATTACAATGTTTTTGTTTTTCTGTAGTTTCGAGATTACATTTCTGTATTGTTGATTACTTTTATTCAAATTCTTGCTTTTTTGTTGTACCGATTTGTTTAGATTTTTCAATTGTGCCGTTACAGTTTCATGAAAAATATCAATTGAGTCTCGTATTGCGATGGGGTTAAACAAAGACTTTGGTTTGAATGGACTTTGAAACTTTGCTGCCACCTTGTCAAATTGTCCTCGCTCTGGAGTTGTTGATTTACCTGTATTTTCCGTAGTATTTTCGTCTTACAGGTCTTGTAAAACTTGTAAGCATGGTTCATCCGGCTGTGATGGCGTCAGTAACATATTGGCTGATGTATCGGTTTGTAATGTACTTGCAGTGTTGATTGGGTTGACTGTAAAATGTTTTTTCAATTTACGGACTCCTTTGTAAACATCAAGTCTCGTTGTGGCATAGTCAAAGTCAGTATGAGGAGCATATGTTAGGCCTAGCTTGAGTAAATTTGTTTCCTGTATAGTCAACTCGATGTTTGCCAGATTGACTATTGTATTTTTACCATCGCCTAGTTCTGTTCTTCCAATATCCCCTTCCTCTTCTTTTGGGTTGATTTGGCTCGCCTATTGTTTGCTTTGCACCTTTCCCGCCATTTGAAGTTGATGTTTCTGGATTTCTGGGCAGTCTAGGCCGTAGCGTTAGGCGTCGCTCTTCCCATAAAAAAATTATTTTGTCTCCAGGCGAAGGAATTGTTTTTTTGCCTGCTGCAGCCATATTACGCATTTCCGATTCTGATTCACTCCCCCCAGAACTGATCTCAGATTGGGAGGTGTTGCTTGCCGTTGGAGTCGGTGTTTTAGTTGTCCCACTACTGCTTTGGAATTTAGATTTTCTCATTACATCATAACGTTTGTCAAAGGTAAAAATTTGCCCTAAGTCATAATCATTTTTGTCTCTCTGAAACTTAAATGTTTTTCTGGCTTTAATCTTATCCTCTACTTTCTTTAATTGTGCTGTCATATCACTTCTTAATTTGTTTTGTTCTTCCTTGAATTCAAGCTTGTCTAACTCCTCTTCGATCTCATCAATTTCTTTTAAAAGTTTAGCTCTATCTATATCTGCGTACTTTATGAGTATGAGGGTTAGTTTCCGTGAAGATTCCATGTTGAATGCTGCCCATCCTCTCATCAGCTCGGGGTTAGGTTCCTCATAGCTTGGTGCTTTTATTATGCGCAGCCCCCTCGGTATTCTTTCTACATCAATATACCTCTGCAAGGACCTTGACTCCCACCATTTGTTCTGCTCGGATTTCATTTTTTTCTCCAATTTTTTAAATGAATCTTTTACTGTATTCTTGCAACTTGAGCTCTCTTTATTTTGTTCTGCGGCTTTGCTTGTCGTTGGGAGGAAATCGGAGAACATGTCCATTGCCGCTGCCTCCCGTGCTCTCACCACGTCGGCCGACATTGGGTGAAATGTAGCAAAATTAATGCGCTGCTCACCGCGTTGTGCGACTGTAAACGCTGAGCTGCGCGTCGCACTCCTCCTCACCCCGATATCACCCGGCTTATTCCTACTTGCTCGGTCTTTTGCTTTCCCCGAGTCCTCTGACTCTATGTCCGCAGCTCCGCACAGGCTTTTCACGGCTTCTCAGGGCTTGCAGGGGGTCTGACGCTCGATATCCTCTTCGGATCAAAGAATGCTTCCGAGTTGCCCTGGAAGTGGTGCTCCACAGCTGGCATCGACCTGTACAAGGAGGGGGTTCGTGTATGACCGTGTGGAACAATTCGATCAATTCAATCGCAATCTTCTGCTCTTCACAGGCTTGCTTCTATTAAAGGACAAGGACCCAAGAAATGGTGCGCAAAGAGTTTTATTTCTCGTCACCTGTCGCCATTACGCGTTTTGGCTCACTTGACCCTTGATCACACGACAGTGGCAAGAGAAAACAGTGCAGTATTTAAAGTGCCAGTGCTCGCTGTTTAACTCGTCACATGTTATATATATATATATTCACTTTTTCCTGGTTTGACAGTACAGAATGAAGGGAGCACACTCTCAGGCACGTTTCTTCACTGTTTTTATTTCCATTTCAGCATAAAGTATAAAATTCTGACCCAACGGGTTTCAGTCTGCCGCCAGACCTTGATCACGGGTTGTTTTCCCACCATCATTGTCAGTGCATTTATTTACTGTCACCACCCATTTTTGCTAATTTCTTGTTAGAACTGCAAAGGTTTCTGGTTTTGGTGGTCCCCTTTGAGTAAAAACCTCTTACAGAGCAAAAAAAGCGCAATTTGTGCTTTTCTGCAAAACATGCAGATTTGCAGTGCTTATTATTGTGACCTTGCAAAGACTACTTATAATTTAATGTTAAAAGTGCAAAGTTCCTTATTATTATTATTATTATTATTAAAGGCTTTTGTAGCGCGCTCTATTACTAAAAAAATAGTATCCTGGCGCGGTGAAGGCTGAACAGCAAAGGGAGAGGACAGAACGCAGGAGAAAATGAAAAGGGATTAAACTGTGGCATTAAAAAGGTGAGTCTTTAGTCCTTTCTTAAAAGCACTGAGAGTAGATGCAGTTTTTATATGAAGGGGAAGAGCATTCCAGGCTTTTGCGGCTCTCACTGAAATTGATTGGCCACCCAGTCTGCAATAGTTAAATTTAGGGACGGACATTTGGCACAGGTTGGCCGATCGAAGGGGGCGGTTAGGGACATACAGACAGAACCTTTTCCTCAGGTAGGCTGGGCCTGTTTGATGGATAGCACGATAGGCAAGCACTAAAATTTTAAACAAAATCCTGTGGGCAACTGGGAGCCAGTGAAGAACACGGAGAAGGGGTCGAGCACTGGAACGCCTAGGTGTATTAAACAAGAGTCTAGCAGCGGCATTTTGTATGACCTGAAGACGATGGATCAGGTATGCCGGCAGTCCGCAGAACAATCCATTCGCATAGTCCAGCCTAGAAAGTATTAAGGCGCGAATGACAGTCTCTTTAGCCTCTTTCGGTAGGAGAGGGAAAAACCTACGTAAAGTTTTCAGGGTAGAAAAGCAGACCCCGGTAAGTTTATTTAAATGGTCTTCAAATTTAAGGTTCTTTTCGAACCAGACTCCTAAGTTTTTCACAGGGCCACATATGGCTTTTGGGGGGGGGGGGGGGGGGGTAGGTCAGCAGGCCAAAGACGACCACTAAAATCATCAGGGAAAGAGCCATATAGCAGGATCTCGGATTTACTTTCATTGCACTTTAGCTGGGCAAGTGCTAACCATTGAAAGACAGAGGACAAACAAAATTGGGCCGCCGACGTATCTAAGTTATCTTTAGACCAGGTAAACAATAGTTGTGTATCGTCGGCGTAGGCCATAATTTTTGCCCCTAACTGTTCAGCAAGGTAGATCAAAGGGGTAAGATAAATGTTAAAAAGCAAAGGGCTTAAAGTAGACCCCTGTGGGACACCTGTAGAAAGTAATTTAGGGGTAGAGGCAAAGGGAGGCAACCAAACTTGTTGTGTACGGTTAGTTAAAAATGAGGTCAACCAGTCCAATGCAGGGCCAATAATGCCTATGGCGGCTAGTCTGGAGAGTAAAAGAGAGTGAGGTACCGTATCGAAGGCAGCAGAGAGGTCTAGTAAAATCAGAGCCGCTCTGCCACCTTCGTCTAAACACTCTCGAATAGCCTCAGATATTTCGACTAAAGCCGTCTCGGTGCTATAGGCAGCCCTGAAACCAGATTGAGCTGGATCCAGGTCCTTCAACCTTGAGAGGACCTAATACTTTAACTTTCAAACAATCCTTTCTGTACAAACACGTTTAACACATTTTATCCATAATATGTCCCTTATGAACCAGAGCATATTCATTTGTGCCCACCGGTGAGCATATTTTATTTTTCACACTTTTTTTCTTATTGATTTCAAAAAAGCAGTTCAGGACCTCACTTTGTTGAAATATGTAGGATCTATCCAAGATTGTCATGATTGTTCATTGATACATTTTGATTTTCCCTTTTAATTTTTCCCTTTCTAGTGATTTCCCCAGGGGGAAATACTTTTAGTTTTTTTTTTAATTTGTTGTTTTGTATTTGCTCTGATTCATTAATTTATACTGGCAATTTCAATTTTTACGAATTTGTTGTTATTCACAGATTGTTTAATCTTCAGATTTTTCTTTGTATTCTTAGATTGTTTTCTCTAATTTCTAAGGTGCACGTACAGTTTTTCATTTTGGTTCAGGCCCATCGGAGTGAGAGTTCTTAATGCCAGGATATGAACAATTGTTACTTACCTGTAAACAGTGGCTCTCCAGTATTGGTGTCTTTCATAGATTCACATGCTTGAATATTCCCCATCGTCGTAGTGGGAGCCCCAATGTAAATTAATTAGCAATAAAAACCAACAATATATGTATATAGAAACATAATTACATACATTCTAAAACCATAAATACTTATAAGTACCAAGGATAGCAGTAACACATAGGAATACATTATAAGAAAAAAAGCACTTTCATAACATATCCAAGTCATTATGTTAGTCCAAACTACAGCCAATCAGGCGCAAGCACCCCTCGAGAACCTTCTCCTCAGAGGCTCAGGCCCTCAGATTTTCGTAGCACCAGAGTGACAAAAAAGTGTAGGAGGAGAAGCGAGCCTCTGAGGGGAGGCGGGTGGGTCGCATGTGAATCTATGAAAGACACCAATACTTGAGAACCACCGTTCACAGGTAAGTAACAATTGTTCTTCTCCAGTATTGGGGTGTCTTTCATAGATTCACATGCTTGAATCGAATAGTGAGCAGTAACATCTGGCCGCAAGGCAAAAGAGCAGTGCAGAAGCATACAATGCAATGAAATCACATAATGCTGCCAGACAAATAAATTACTTATATAGGTGGAGGGAATGAAAGAGGCTCACCTTATTTAAAAAGATTAAGAAGCACCGCTTGGCCCACTGCTGGATCAGCTTTGTTGATCGTCTCGAGGCAGCAGTGCTTTGTAAAAGTATGCCTGCTGGACCACGTGGCTGCTCGGCATATTTGGTGAATCGGCACACCCGCAAACAGGGCAGTAGAGGAAGACATCGCCCTGGTGGAATGAGCCCGTACTGTAGATTGAAGAGGCTTGCCGGCCTTCTGATGACAAAATTAAATTGCTGATGAAAACCAACGTGCAATAGTTGGCTTGGTAACAGAACGCCCCTTGTGCATGCGTCCGTAAGCAACGAACAGTTGATCAGACTTACAAAAGGGCGCTGTCCTGTCGATGTAGAATTTAAGGCATCTTATCGTCCAATGAATGCAAACGTTGCTCCGCTGGAGATTGAGGATTCGGGAAGAAAGTCTTTAAGAACACTGGTTCATTGAGGTGAAAATCAGTCGGCACCTTAGGCATGAATGCCGGGTTGGTGCGAAGTATGACAGTCCGATTTGAATTGAAGAAAAGGAGGCGAATGGTAAAGGCATGGATATAACTCACGCGACGTGAGGAAGTCAAGGCAAGAAGAAGGGACACCTTCCAGGTCAAAAAGTTCAATTCCGCTTTGTGAGTGGGCTCAAAAGGAGCCTTCATCTATTGCACCAAAACAACATTGAGATGCCAGGTAGGAGGAGGACGCCGAATGGGCGGGAACATCCTGAATAGTCCTTTGAAAAACTGTCAAATTACTCTGGAAGAGTAAAGAGAAGAAGACCCATCCTGCCGGAAACAAGATATTGCCGCTAGGAAGACCTTCAAAGTGGAGTGGGAAAGTCCTAATTGAGCCAACTGCAGAAAGAACGGCAGAAGCTGAGCGGGAGAGGAGTGCATGGGATGGATGTTGGCAGAGGCACAACAGTAACAGAACCTTTTCCACTTTAGCTTGTAAGTCTTTACTGTGGACGGAGCTCTCGCATTGGCAAGAACGTCTCTACATGCTGGTGAAATATTCAAGTGGGCAAATTCAAGGTGCTCAGGTTCCAGGCCGATAATTTGAGAGAGGAGGGGTTTGATGACAGATCTGACCCTTGTCCAATGTGAGGACATCCGCTCGAGGACGAAGGAGGATGGGTTTGCACTGTGATAAAAGCAGCAGCTCCGAGAACCATGCTTGTCGAGGCCATCTGGGAGTGTTCAGGAGAATGTGGCATGGCTGTCTCCGCATTTTCCACAACACTCGAGGAACCAGCAGAATCGGCGGAAAAGCGTAGGCGAATAGATTGCACCAGTCCATCAAAAGGGCATTCCCGCATGACCCTTGATGGGGAAGCCAACTTGCATAAGACGGGCATTTCCAGTTCACAGGGCTCGCAAATAGATCCAACTGAAAGATGAAGTCCAGAGTTGGCTGATGTGGAGAAGTGTGGCTCAATGGTTAGAGCGGCAGACCCTGATGCAGAGGTCTAGCCCAGGACCAGGGTTCAATTCCCCGCCTCGGCGGGTCTTGGGTTCAAAAACTCCACGGACCTGATAATTCTCGCCTCGGTGCCTATTCCAACCATGGAGTCCCACTCTGCAACTCTGGGCAATAGCTTGCTTAATCTCCACAACGGCCCCCATAACGCTAAGGATGCCTGGCCTCCACCTTGGGGGTGCCCAGGAGTGGACACCTCACAGGGAAAGCCAGGACGGGTTCCACAGCGGTATTCGTACAAGCGCCTTGAGACCCTTGCGGGTGAGTAGTGCGCTATACAAGTGTCAATTTACATTTACTCCCACTCGTGGGTCGAGGACACGGACCTGCTGAGGGAGTCCGCTAGGATGTTGGAGATGCCTGGTAGGTGAACTGCTGTCAGGGTTATTTGGTGACGGAGCGCCCAGTCCCAGATGCTCTGTGGCAGCTGAGAAAGGAGCGGTGACTTGGTGCTGTCCTGTTTGTTCACATAGTGCATAATGGTGGTATTGTCTGTTTGAATGAGCACAGATTCTCCCTGGAGCAGAAGATGGAAAGACTTGAGCGCCAGGAAAATGGCCATGAGTTCCAGTCTGTTGATGTGCCAGGAACGTTAAGACAGGGTCCACTTGCCCTTTATGGATAGCCCCTGAAGATGTGCGCCTCAGCCTTCCAGGGAGGCATTTGTGGTAAGTATGAGCTCCGGAGCGACTGTTAGGAAAGAAGTACCCGCAGCGATGTTTGATGGTTGAGCCCACCATAAGAGAGCGGATCTCATCCAAGCGGTTACCAGGACCAGATCCTTGAAAGAGCCGGTGACCTGATGCCACTGTTTAACCAATTCCTCTTGAATTCGGCGACTCTTGAGCCTGCAATTTGGGATCAGGGAGATGCAGGAGGATGCCATCCCGAGAAAGGATTTCAATACACAAACTGAAACGGACCCTTTTGAACGGATGAGAGCCACTAGGCGTAAAATCCGCAGCTGACACTCGTGAGACACGAATGCCTTCGCCAGCTAAGTATTCAGAGTGGCGCCTAGAAAAGTCCTGCAGGGAGCTGTATTGACCTGAGACTTCTCGGTGTTGATGGACAGACCGAGAGTGTGGAATAGAGTCAGACAGAATTGAGTGTCCAGAGACGCCTGGTGACGAGATTGCGACTTGATGAGACAGTCGTCCAGGTAGGGAAATATTTGAATGCCCTTCAAACGTAGATATGCCACCACCGGAGCCAGGACTTTCATGAAGACGCGAGGGGAGGAGCGAAGGCCGAAAGGCAGAACCTTGAATTGAAAGTCTCTGCGCCCCACCCGAAAGCGTAAGTACTTTCGGTGTCTTGGAAATATCGGCACGTGGAAATAAGCTTCCCGGAGATCGATGGTGGTCATGAAATCGTCCTTCGAGAAAAGGCGGAGAATTTCCACGAGCGTGAGCATGCGGAAGGATTGGCACTTCAGGTACTTGTTTAAGGCTCGTAAGTCGAGGATCGGACGTCATTCGCTGGACTTCTTGAGGACGAGGAAAAAAACAGGAATAGAATCCCATCCATTTCTGAGACTTGGGAACCACTTCGATGGCACCTTTCTGAATCATGAGTCGAATCTGTTGGAAAAGCTCCTTGAGGTGTGCCGGAGGCAGACCAGATGGAGGAGTGTTTGGAGGGAATTTGACAAACTCCAAAGCATGGCCCTTTGATACAATGTCCAGCACCCAACGGTCTGAGGTGATTGAAGACCAATTGGAAAAGAAGAGGGAGATTCGACCTCCAACTTTGAGCGGGGAAGGCAAGTCATTGCTTCTTAAAAGTGGAGCCTCTCTAGGAAGATTTTCCTCTGTAGGATTTTGAAGACTGCTTTCGATAGGACTGCTGCGACTGGGAGGACTACCTCCGATTTCCTTGGCTGTAGGAGCGCTACTGGTTGGATCCGCCACGAAAAGAAGAGGAGATGCCGCGTCCGCGTGCACCACGAAAAGGCTGTTTGCGAAACTGCAAAGAACCCAGGGCACGAGCTGTCTAGGTGTCCTTTTTTATGGTCTGAAGTGCGTCGTACACATGCTTGCCAAAGAGCGATTCGCCCTCATAGGGCATGTCGAGGATCTTTGCCTGAACCTCCTGGCGACAAGAGGTGGAACGAAGCCAGCCCTGACAACACAAAACAGCCGCCCCCGGCAAGCGGACGAAAACCAGTGCATGCAATGTTCACAGAGCAGTCTATCTCAGATGATGCTCTCTCTCCCTCCTGAAGAATCTTGAGAGCTTCTGCTCTGGAGGGCTCAGGAATGAGGTAGATAAAAGCAGACATATCCGACCACATTTGGCGGTCATATCGCCCCAGAATGTCCAGAGAATGTGCAGCCCTCACAGTGGTAAAAGCCATAGTGGAGAATCTTCGTCCAATGGCATCAAGACGACGTCCCTCACGGTCAGGAGGAGTGGTAATAGGCGAAGACGGATTCCTGGAACGACGTTGTGCGGCCTGGGTAATCACGGAATCCGGTTTAGGTTGCGCTACCAGGCAGCCTGGAGAACCCTGGGGCGCCCCCTATTCTTCTCCAAACGAGGAAGAAGCGCCGGGAAAGAATTCCGCATCTGCATCAGTTTGATGCCCTCATTCCAGATGAAGTCAATTATAGGCACTGCTGAGACCTGTTTAAATGGTTGACTCTTGAAGTCATAAAGAAAACAGTCCTCATCTTTCAGAACCATAGGGAGCTTGAAGCGCAGCACCGCTCGTTCCATAAGTTGGTGAAATCCCGCTAAATCCACAGGAGGGGAATCCCCTGGACCTGAAGGTGGCAGCGATGGCGTCTGGATTTGATAATCGTCCCAATCAGCCATGTTCCCATCATCATAATCAACTTCGCCGTCTTCCTGATCTGGGCGAACGTCATTATCCTTGTAAACAGTTGCATGAACCTGAATAGAGGTTGTAGGTGGAGCAGAAGACGCAGACGGCTCTGGCATTGCAGTAGAGGGAGGAGCCGCTGTATTTGCAGGCACTGTAGGATGAGGAGACCCCTGGTGAGAAGGTGGAAATCGCCTATTATAATCCTCCAGCATATATTGGAGATTAGAAATGAGGGAGAGCGGTATTTGCGCTGTGGGAACCTGGGCAGAAGGTTCCTCCTCATGGTAGTAAGGATCTTCCTGATCGTCCTCATAGTCCTGATATTTAATAACCAGTTCCAAAGGGCTTCGAGCTGCCCGGAATCTATCATCTACCTCCTCGTCAGAATCAGAGTCATGCTTCGAAGCAGTGGCATAAAGGGATGTTGGAGGCTGAGAGTGACGTGGAATGGGAAGCTGATCCAAAGGTACATGCCGACGGTGGTGCAGAGGGTCAACAGCCGACGACAGCTAAACCACAGCAGACGATGAAGCCGCCACCACCGATGGAGCCGCCGCCTTATGAACCAGTCGTCGATGGAGCAGTCGTCGACGGAGTAACTGCCGACGAAGAGGCTCTCTTCACAAAAGGCATCGACTAAGATTTTGATGTCGATGAGACTCCCTTCTTCGACGTCGACGAGACAGACTTGAAGCTTACACACACCATCGTCGACACTGACGTCGTCGACACTGACGTAGTCGACGCAGCCGCCGTCGACGACCCACTGGCACAAGTCATCGTCAGAGAGGTAGAGACGGCAGATTTCATCGTCGGAACGACCGACGACGGTCCCGTCGTCGATTTTGCAAGTTTTTTAAGGGAAACATACGTAGAAGGAGCCGTGGACACCTGAGAGTCAGATCTCGAGGGCGTAGGCGTAGCAGGAAGAGGAGAAGACACAGCAGGAGCTTTCTGGAGTTCAAGTTTCTTCTCCTTCAGGAATGGAGATTGCATATCCTGCACACTGCTACGTTTAGAGGTGGCTCTAGACCCAATTGACGCAAGGCTTTCTGCATCAGAAAGAGGTGAATCCTTCTCCTTCAACCTCTGCAACCAAAGGAGGAGACGCCCCTCCCTGCCCTTAAGGGTCTTGGTGGAGAAAGTCCTGCACATATTAAATTTGCCTACCTCAGGCTCTGGATAGAGGCAATAAATACACTTCTTGTGAGGGTCCTCAGAGAAGAGCCGCAACTTCCCACAAGAAGCACTAGGACGAAACAAAGATTTCTCACTTGAAGACATCTCAGAAAAACTGAATAAATCTACAAGGAAGTTGAAAACTGAGCAGGGCTCAGGGAGACACCCTTCACACAACGGGGGGTAGAAAATCTGCGGGCCTGAGCCTCTGAGGAGAAGGTTCTAGAGGGGTGCTTGCGCCTGATTGGCTGTAGTTTGGACTAACATAATGACTTGGATATGTTATGAAAGTGTTTTTATCCTATAATGTATTCCTATGTGTTACTGCTATCCTTGGTACTTTTAAGTATTTATTGTTTTAGAATGTATGTAATTATGTTTCTATATACATATATTGTTGGTTTTTATTGCTAATTTATTTACCGTGGGACACCCACTTTGACGACGGGGAATATTCAAGCATGTGAATCTATGAAAGACACCCCAATACTGGAGAAGTTTTGATTATTTTTATCTTAACTAACCCCAGGCGGAGAACTCCGCTCTACCAGGGGAGTATGTGGAGATTTGCCTTCTCTGCGTTCCCCAGAGAACGCAAATCTCTGCACCCACTGCTGGTTATCAGAGTTGGACAGGCCCGCCTACACCCCCCTATTAAGAAGTAAGTCAACATTAATTAAAAATAAACTTAAAACCATTTACCTCTGTGCTGTGGTGTCCCAGGCTGCCCGCCTCCTCTTCCTTGCCTTACCAGTAATCCTTGAGAAAACTGTGCATGCGCATTTCTTGTGGGAAATGCGCAGTACAGAGGTAAGTGGTTTTGTATGTATTTCTAATTATTGTTTACTTACTTCTTAATAGGCGGGGTGGAGGCGGGTGGCGTAGCGGAGTTCCTCTGTGGACCTCCGCGTAGCCCCGCTATGCACACTACGCCCAGGGTTAGTCTTAACACTTTCTCCCAATCACCCCCTCTCTCTGGCATGGGGATTTATTCCATTGCATAGTATTGTAATTTTTCCCAATTGCTTTCATGTTTCTCCTCCATGTGCTTTGCCACCTCATTGCTCTGATCTTTATTGCATTTGGCCCTGATGTGTTCAAGAATTCGTTTTTGAATTCACATGTTGTACTTCCCACATATTTTTTTGCATGGCCATTCAATTATATAGATAACAAATTTGCTTTTGCATTTAATGTGTTGCTTAATTTTCCAATTAGAACCATTTGCCATCTTTCTTTGTTTTTTGTTTGTGGCTATTTTGCATGCTTTGCACTTATTGCAGCCCCAAAAATCTTCTGTGTGTAACCATGTCTTCTGATTCATTTTGAAATGGCGTTGTGTCTGTTTGCCCCTCAGATTAGGTGCTCTTCTATATGTGAACTGAGGATGACTTCCCATTCTTTAAGCAGCTGTGGGATCTAGTTGTTGAATTCCCCAGGTTTGTTGTACAATTTTCTGAAGCCTTTTGGTTTTAGCAGAGAATATAGTTCTGCGTCTGATGACATTCTTTGATTCTTTCTTTTCCGTATTATAGAGGATGTCAGGTCAATTTCTTTTTTTTCACCTTTTCTAGACTCTTCTTGATTATTCTAGTTGGATATCCTCTTTTTTAATCTCTTCTCTGCTTGTTGACTCTGTTCTATGGAGTCTGGATCCATAGAACAATTTCTGCGGATTCTTAAAAATTCTCCATAGGGGATACTCCACTTCAAATTATCTTGATGGAAGCTCTCTGCATGCAAGATAACATTCGTAGCTGTTTCTTTTCAATGTAAAGTGGTTTGCACCATGTTGTTGTCTATAAATATTTAAGTGTCTAGGAAGTTCACTCTGTTGCTGCTGATTTCATAGGTTAGTTTGAGATTTTCAGAGTTGTTATTTAGTATATTGAAGTAGCTTGCAAATTTGTCTTCAGTTCCATCCCATATTATCAGATGATCATCAATGAATCACATCCACAATATTATCTTTTCTGTGTATTTGTCATGACATGAAGCCCATGCAAATGTTTGTTCCCACCACCCCATTACTAAATTTGCGTAATTGGGTGAAAAGGAAAACCCATGGCGGTTCCATGTTCTTGTTTGTAGATTGTTTTGTCAAATAGAAAGATGTGTTGTTGAAGCACATGGTTAGCATTTCAAAAAGCATTTTGGTATGTTCAGAGAACTGAATATTTCTCTTACCTAAAAAATGTTGGCAAGCTTTCAAACCTATTTGATGTTCCATGCTTGCATACAGGGACATCACATCCATTGTTATCAATTTAAATGATGAATGCCTTGGCATTCAATCCAATTGTTTTAGAAGATCTGATGTATCTCTTAGGTATGAGTTTAGATCCTTCCCCAAGGGGGCCAGGAAGTGATCAATGTAGTTGGAGACTGATTCCGGACTCTTTATCCGATATAATGGGCCTTCCCAGTGGGTGTTTTTTTTCCTTATGTATCTTGGCAAAAACAAATTAATTGTTGCCATAACTGGATGTTTTGTTGTTAGGTAGTTTGCTTCTTCTTCGTCTATCAAGTTAGATTCTACCCAAGTTTTACATTGTACATTTTTCTGTGTTTGCTTAATTTGTTTGAGCGGGTTCATTTTCAAGCAGCTATAGCATTTGTGATCTGTCGATTGCCTTAGTGATTCTTTGACATAATCCAATTTGCTCCTGATAATGATATTGCCTCCTTTGTCCGCTGATTTTATGTCAATCACATCATCCTTTTGTAGATTTATTAAGGCTGCCTTTTCATTCATGGTCAGATTATTTTTATGTTTTGTTTGCTCCATTTTATATAGATCTTGAAATAAATCAATTCTTTTCCCTGGAGGTAAAACTGGATAATATCGAGACTTTGATTTTTTTACCCCTTTCTCCGGCTACCAATGATAGGAATTCCTTTTCAATCTCCCTTAGATCATCATTCATTTGTTCGTTTTCTATTCCCATCAGGTTCATTAATGTTGGTCTGTCTTCTGCCAAGAGACTGCTTGATGGTTTCATTTTAAATCTTGTTTTGTCTTTTTCTTTTATTGCTTCAGCATATATTTTGGCTAGTTTGATTTTTCTGAGGTATTCGTAGAGATCGATTCTGGTTTGTGGTAAGTCGATATGTATATTTGGACAGAAGCTTAGTCCTTTCTTGAGTAGCGCCTCTCCTTGTTCTGTTATTGTTTGTTCCTGGCTGAACAGCACAGAATGAAGGGAGCACACTCTCAGGAAAGTTTATTCACTGTTTTTATTTTCATTTCAGCATAGAGTATACAATTTTGACCCAACGCATTTTGGTCTGCCCTCAGACCTTGATCACTGGTTGTTTTCCCACCATCATTGTCAGTGCATTTATTTACTGTCACCACCCATTTTTGCTCATTTCCTGTTACAACTGTAAAGGCTTCTGGTTATGGTGGTCCCCTAGGAGTAAAAACCAATTACAGAGCAAAAAAAGTGCAATTTGTGTTTTTCTGCAAAACATGCTATTTTGCAGTGCTTATTATTGTGACTGTGCAAAGACAGCTTATAATTTAATGTTAAATGTACAAAGTTCATTAAAACTTGTGAGGGCTTAATACTTTCACTTTCAAACAGACCTTACTGTACAAACACATTTAACACTTTCTATCCATAATATGTCCCTTATGAACCAGAGCGCATATATATATATATATATATATATATATATATATATATATATATATATATATATACACACACACACACATATATATATATACACACACATATATATATATATACACACACACATATATATATATATATATATATATGCACACACACATATACACACACATATATATACACATACATACCTAGCGCTATACCCATACAGACACTCTCACCCCCACACTTACACCCATACAGACACTCTTAGTGCAGTAGCTGCTGTTTAAACCCGTCTGAATTTGAGGTGAAAGTCTTGCTGGGAAGCTCACATCACTGGGGAACGGTACATCCCAGCAACCTTCACTTCAGTCCCCCTCTAAGTTGGTATTTTTTTTGCCCGGATGTTCCCTTGTAGAAGGATGGGTAAAACTGAAGCCAAACAATGGGCACATGGGGGTTAAATTATTAACACTCTAGACTTCTTTCTGACGAGAGTGGCTAACTGAACGATGCTGGTCTCTAGAGGAGGTAAGAACAGGTGTGTATGATGGTGTGATGTCCCAACCAGCAGACTCTGTGAACTCTGCCACTTTGGCCATGCAGGTGTGTTCACCTAGTATGCAGCGCAGCAATCACTCAAGTTTCTGTGGTGCAGATTATTATTATTACTAACTTATAAAGCACCCAATTCCCCCCCAGAGGGGTATCCCCATACTACGGAGGTGCATAGTTAGGAAGGGGAAGAGATTTTCAGAAAAGCTTAGTTTTTAGGAGCTTTCAGAATAGTAAACAGTCTGGGCATTTAACCCCCAATAGAACTCCTAGTCAAGAGGAAAAGGGAAGGGGTAAAGAAAAACAAGGTTGTGAAAGTTAGTAAGACTGTGGGAGTGAAAGTCCCCTTAAGAACTGGCTCCTTTAGCTGTGATGACGATTTGTGTCAAAGGATGGTATGAGTTTTCTTACTGTTGTTGCAACTGGTACTGTGCAGATGAACCAAAACTGAAGAGAAGCTATCCTTGCTTATTAATGGTAGGTCAATTATGCTGGGGAGGGCACAAATATGAGGGGCATACAGGGGCAGGCAAAGAATGAGTATTCGTTAATATCTATAAATCAATAAAGGCTAGCTAGTTTAAGGGAAATATTAGGGAGACTCTGGTACGTCAGCAGTGACAATATGTGGGAAAAACACTGTTTTCCTTTGAAAGCCCTCACCCACCGACCTAGTCGGTGGCATGCTTCATCATCGGGCCCACCACAGTGGCACCGAATGTGCCCCGGGTGTGCTTCAACGCCAGGTGACTGCGGAGCTGGTATGTTGCTGAGTGTGCAGTGAAGGGGTGTGAAGGTGAGAAATTAAAATGCTATCCAGGAGGTCCCAGCACCCGAGGGTATTAGCAATATTTAATGAACTGGGCCTCTGTTAGCAGGTTAAAAAGGCAATAGGACGTTTTAAGGGAGAGTTACAATGACCTCCAGCGTCCAGTGTGGTCTACATGTTTCTGCCAGTGCCTTTGTTGTAAGCTGGCTTTCCTCAGGACCAAAAAGGGGTGAAAAGTGCAAATAATAATAAACTATATTAAGTGAGTGTTGTTATTTTCTCTATGTGTCGCGCACGCTAAGGCGCTGTAGCTGTTAGAGGGGGATTCCCTCAAGCTTTTCTACACAGAACACATAGGACAAAGACAAGACGTACAAGGAAGAGTCATATTAGGTTTACATTAAGTAAAAGAACCACTTATAGCCGACTTGTAAGGTGGTGTTCGACCTATATGCGGCTAAGGTGAGCTCATTGGGGACTCCATAGAGCTTGTGAGGGTATATTCAACCGTTAGTGAGGGGTGGTGGGCTAAAAACGAAATCACAAGGTGAGGTACAGGGAAGTAATAGTACTAAGTCCTCACTCTGTTATTTCAATGTAAAAAGCCTCATGGGTCGCCTGGCAGAGAAAGAGACCCTGTAGGGATAAAAATGAGACATACAAGGCTATCTAACCTGTAGGGAGAGAAAGTTCTTACCCCATTTGCAGGATTTAGAGGGTTACTCACGAGTAGTTCGGTCTGGTTCCTCCTAGGACCTATTCATCCATCCGCGGCGCCCGAAATGCAGTGACTGGGCCGCAATGTTTGTCTTTTTATGCTCTAATCGTAATCTATTTCACCTGGTTAGAGTAGAAAGAGAAGGCGGTATGCGCGTAAAACGCCCTATCATGCTGCAACCAACTGCACATGTGCAGGGGAGCAGCGCGTGGACTCGCGCATGCGCGGAAGGCAGGGCGCGTCAATGCGCATGCGCAAGGAACGGGGCTCTGATGCGCATGCGCGGAGCATCGCCGGGTGAGCGCTGCAAGCGCTGGGCTGTATGAGCAGCCTGTGTGAGAACAGGTGTGCGTAGCGCTGGATGTGCGCTAGCCCAAGCGTTATAATAGACAAAGTATTAAGCTCTGGCACATGTAAAGAAACACAAGCGCTGGGCAAAGAGAATAACCTGTGAGTTAACAGGTGTGTGTAGCGCTGACTATGTGCTACCCAGAGAGTCATTATAAACGAAGTATTGGGCCACTATGTTGAGAATGGGTAATGCCCATCAGGCTTAGGAAATACTAAGTAGAGAGGGGGGATCACTAGCTGGAGAGAAGGGGTAAGGGAGGACGCTCATGCAGGGGGACAGGGGCACAAGTGTCTCACATGAAGTGCTAGGTGCTACTGAGTAGGACCGGGGAGGTTATTACTGGCTCACAGCCCAAGTTGTATAGGTGGGCATGATATGGTTATACTGTTAGGCTATTCCATGGAATGGCATCGTTCAGGCCATGGATGTGTGTGGCCAGGCGGTAAATCCAGCGCTGCTCTTTTTGTAGAAGGAATCTTTCATCTTTGGCATTGTCAAATTTCTCAATGACAGTCCAGGAGAAATCATTTGGTGTGTGGTTGTGGGTCAGGAAGTGATCTGTAAGTTTACTGATATTTTTCCCACATCTTATTGTACTCCTGTGTTCGGTCATTCTTGTGCGTACCTTGCGAGTGGTCATGCCAATGTATCTCAGGCCGCATCTGCACGTTATCAGGTAAACCAGGTTGGTAGAGTTGCAGTTAGTGAAATTTCGTTGCATCCAGGTTTTGCCTGGTTCCAGATTGAGGGTTTTGGACGGAGATGTAAGGTGGCATACGCTGCAGTTGTTACAGGGTTGGTGTCCGATGATCTTGGGCAGGCCCCATGCGTTAACAATTGTGTTGTCTCTGTTCTGATTGGTCGTGCGTGGCCTGGTGTTGACTAGCTGGTCTCTTAGGTTGGTAGATCTTTTGTAGGCAATGCGTGGTTTTTCCCATTGTCTTGTGCCAGAGTTGATAATTTTCCAGTGCCGTTGTATAATGTTGGAAACTTGGTTCGATGCTGTGTTGTACGTTGTTACACAGGTGAGGACTGGTTCTTCCTCAGGTTTGTCGTAGTTTTCCAGGAGGGCTTCTCGATTTTGATTCCTTGCTCTTTTGCGGGTTTGGTTTATTATCCTGGTGGGGTAGCCACGGTCCCTCAGTTTGTGAACTAAGTCATTGGACTGTTGTTTATAGTCCTGGATGTTACTGCAATTGCGCCTGATACGTAAAAACTGCCCGTAGGGCAAGTTTTCCCTCAGGTGTCGAGGGTGAAAACTGTCAAACCTAAGCAGTGAGTTCCTTGCTGTGGGTTTGTAGTAGGTGGTGGTGGTAAGCTTCCCATTGTCTGGTTTGATGTTCAGGTCCAGAAAGGGTAGTTCAGTGGTACTGCTGGTGCATGTGAAGCGTAAGTAGGGGTCCAGTTGGTTGACCCAGAGTATGAAGCTGTCCAGTGATTCTTGGTCTCCTTTCCATATTAAGAGTATATCGTCGATATACCGACGCCACATACGTATGTTGGCAGAGAAAGGGTTAGTGGGTTGTAGTACGTGGGTGTCTTCAAAGTGGGCCACGTACAATCCTGCCATACTAGGGGCAAAAACACTGCCCATGGACGTTCCATTCGTCTGTAAGTAGTGCGTGCCTTCATATTCAAAATAGTTCTCTTTGAGAGCCAGAGCCGCGCAGTCTAAGATGAAGCTACGGGGGGTGTTGTACTCCCAGGGGCTTGTCATTAGGACATCATGTAACACTTGGAGTGTAGCGTCCTGTGGTAGGCTAGTATATAGGCTTTCTATGTCTAGTCCTGCCATGAGTTCTGTGGTGGGGTCAAAGTCAATATCTTGAATCACACTAAGGAGGTGTTTGGTGTCTTTAATGTAAGAGGGGGTCTTTTGGACGAGTGGGTTTAGGAAAAAATCACAGAACCGTGATAGGGGCTCTAGGAGTGACTTGATCCCTGATACGATGGGTCTCCCGGGTGGTGGAGAGATACCTTTATGTATCTTGGGGACCGTGTAGAAGTAAGGGGTCTTTATTTCTTTGGGACAAAGGTAGTCCGCCTCTTGTTTAGAGATGTGTTCGTTGTCTTTTGCGTTGGTGACCAGTTGGTTGATGGTGACTTGAAGTTGTGCAGTCGGGTCTCTGGTGAGGCGTTTGTAGTTTCTTGTGTCACTGAGGAGCCTCTTACATTCGAGGTCGTAGTCAGTCTTGTTCATCAAGACTATTCCTCCCCCTTTATCAGCAGGTTTGATTACCAGTGTGGGATCATTTTGTAGGCGTTGGATGGTACTTCTATCTTTGCTGGACAGGTTGTTAAAGGTGTCCTTTTGTTGTAGGTTTTGTATATCGGTGTAGACTGCCTGTTCGAACGTCAGGATTTCGACCGGGATGCTACCCGGTGGGGGGGTGAAGGTGGACTTCATTCTCAAGCCTGTCTCGTTTGGCGTGCTGGTTGTCTCCGACATGATGTTGTCCTTTTTCTCAAAGAAAGCTTTAAGTTTAAGTTTCCGGAAAAATTCGGCAAGCTCGACGTGTAATTTGAACATGTCTAGCCTGGGAGTGGGGACAAATGAAAGGCCTTTGTTGAGTACTTCCATTTCTTCTGTTGTTAACTGGGTATCAGATAAGTTGAACACCAGTGGGTGTTGCGGTGCTACTTGCTGGTTCCCGGTTGTTCCCTGGTTTTGTTTCTTGTGTTGGCGCTCACAGGTTCTTCCTCTGGGGTCCATTGGACATGCCCCGTGTTCCGTCTCTTGCCCCGGCCTCTTCTGCCCTGGGATAAAAAAGGATACCGGGGGTTTTGGTTCCCTTGGAAGAACGGCATGTTGCCTTGGGGATACATGTGAGGGTATCCAAAGTAAGGAGGTGGGAAGTGGCCTAGGAGGGGCGGTGGTGGCCCGTAATTTTGGTTTTGGGGGCCTTGCCAGGGTTGTTGCCAGTGTTGTCCCCGTCTTCCTCTTCCTCTTGATGTGTTGGATCCTGTGCTAGAGTTGCTAGAGGTGCTTGAGACAGAGCTGTTGTCTGAATTGTCAAAAGTTTTTTTGGGGGGGGTGTAGTCGTCCTCCGAGTACGGGTAAGTTTTAGAATAGCTGAATCTCTTCAGGTCTTTCTCGAATTTCTTAATTTTGGTCTGGGTTAGGTAGTCTTTGTATTCCGCTATTTCGCGGTTTTGGTCCTCGAGTTTTTTCTTAAAGCCCGTTATGGTGGTTTTGAAATGGGACTCTGTTGCTTGGATTTCTATCATGATGGCATCTGATAGACGTTTGGCAGTTTTGATGATTAAGACTAGCCAGTCCCTTGTGCAGTGCCAGGCGATCTGGGCCCAGTCTTTACGAAATGCTGCGTCATCCAGGAAGATCCTGGGGGCATTGGTGACTAGAAGGCCGGTAGGAGCTGTATTGGTGCGTAAGTATTGTGCCAGGATGACCCCATGCAGAACAGTCCGGATCCTGTTCCTCTTTTTCTCCGTAAGTGAATCCCAGTCCGTTGTTTGTGCTACGGTGGCCGGGATGTTGAAGTCTGCCAGGAGTGAGGGGTCAGCTAGAATTTCGCTGATATCCTCAGCAGTGTAAGTAAGGCCCATATTTTCGGCCATATTGAAGGGAAGGAAGCTCTCACAGCTGCGCGCTGCTCAGTAGTATACAGATCAACAAGAGAGAGAGGACTAGATAAGCTAGCCTGTATCCCCAGTTTATATATATAAATCAATAAAGGCTAGCTAGTTTAAGGGAAATATTAGGGAGACTCTGGTACGTCAGCAGTGACAATATGTGGGAAAAACACTGTTTTCCTTTGAAAGCCCTCACCCACCGACCTAGTCGGTGGCATGCTTCATCATCGGGCCCACCACAGTGGCACCGAATGTGCCCCGGGTGTGCTTCAACGCCAGGTGACTGCGGAGCTGGTATGTTGCTGAGTGTGCAGTGAAGGGGTGTGAAGGTGAGAAATTAAAATGCTATCCAGGAGGTCCCAGCACCCGAGGGTATTAGCAATATTTAATGAACTGGGCCTCTGTTAGCAGGTTAAAAAGGCAATAGGACGTTTTAAGGGAGAGTTACAATGACCTCCAGCGTCCAGTGTGGTCTACATGTTTCTGCCAGTGCCTTTGTTGTAAGCTGGCTTTCCTCAGGACCAAAAAGGGGTGAAAAGTGCAAATAATAATAAACTATATTAAGTGAGTGTTGTTATTTTCTCTATGTGTCGCGCACGCTAAGGCGCTGTAGCTGTTAGAGGGGGATTCCCTCAAGCTTTTCTACACAGAACACATAGGACAAAGACAAGACGTACAAGGAAGAGTCATATTAGGTTTACATTAAGTAAAAGAACCACTTATAGCCGACTTGTAAGGTGGTGTTCGACCTATATGCGGCTAAGGTGAGCTCATTGGGGACTCCATAGAGCTTGTGAGGGTATATTCAACCGTTAGTGAGGGGTGGTGGGCTAAAAACGAAATCACAAGGTGAGGTACAGGGAAGTAATAGTACTAAGTCCTCACTCTGTTATTTCAATGTAAAAAGCCTCATGGGTCGCCTGGCAGAGAAAGAGACCCTGTAGGGATAAAAATGAGACATACAAGGCTATCTAACCTGTAGGGAGAGAAAGTTCTTACCCCATTTGCAGGATTTAGAGGGTTACTCACGAGTAGTTCGGTCTGGTTCCTCCTAGGACCTATTCATCCATCCGCGGCGCCCGAAATGCAGTGACTGGGCCGCAATGTTTGTCTTTTTATGCTCTAATCGTAATCTATTTCACCTGGTTAGAGTAGAAAGAGAAGGCGGTATGCGCGTAAAACGCCCTATCATGCTGCAACCAACTGCACATGTGCAGGGGAGCAGCGCGTGGACTCGAACACCACCTTACAAGTCGGCTATAAGTGGTTCTTTTACTTAATGTACACCTAATATGACTCTTCCTTGTACGTCTTGTCTTTGTCCTATGTGTTCTGTGTAGAAAAGCTTGTGTAGAAAAGCTTGAGGGAATCCCCCTCTAACAGCTACAGCGCCTTAGCGTGCGCGACACATAGAGAAAATAACAACACTCACTTAATATAGTTTATTATTATTTGCACTTTTCACCCCTTTTTGGTCCTGAGGAAAGCCAGCTTACAACAAAGGCACTGGCAGAAACATGTAGACCACACTGGACGCTGGAGGTCATTGTAACTCTCCCTTAAAACGTCCTATTGCCTTTTTAACCTGCTAACAGAGGCCCAGTTCATTAAATATTGCTAATACCCTCGGGTGCTGGGACCTCCTGGATAGCATTTTAATTTCTCACCTTCACACCCCTTCACTGCACACTCAGCAACATACCAGCTCCGCAGTCACCTGGCGTTGAAGCACACCCGGGGCACATTCGGTGCCACTGTGGTGGGCCCGATGATGAAGCATGCCACCGACTAGGTCGGTGGGTGAGGGCTTTCAAAGGAAAACAGTGTTTTTCCCACATATTGTCACTGCTGACGTACCAGAGTCTCCCTAATATTTCCCTTAAACTAGCTAGCCTTTATTGATTTATATATATAAACTGGGGATACAGGCTAGCTTATCTAGTCCTCTCTCTCTTGTTGATCTGTATACTACTGAGCAGCGCGCAGCTGTGAGAGCTTCCTTCCCTTCAATATGGCCGAAAATATGGGCCTTACTTACACTGCTGAGGATATCAGCGAAATTCTAGCTGACCCCTCACTCCTGGCAGACTTCAACATCCCGGCCACCGTAGCACAAACAACGGACTGGGATTCACTTACGGAGAAAAAGAGGAACAGGATCCGGACTGTTCTGCATGGGGTCATCCTGGCACAATACTTACGCACCAATACAGCTCCTACCGGCCTTCTAGTCACCAATGCCCCCAGGATCTTCCTGGATGACGCAGCATTTCGTAAAGACTGGGCCCAGATCGCCTGGCACTGCACAAGGGACTGGCTAGTCTTAATCATCAAAACTGCCAAACGTCTATCAGATGCCATCATGATAGAAATCCAAGCAACAGAGTCCCATTTCAAAACCACCATAACGGGCTTTAAGAAAAAACTCGAGGACCAAAACCGCGAAATAGCGGAATACAAAGACTACCTAACCCAGACCAAAATTAAGAAATTCGAGAAAGACCTGAAGAGATTCAGCTATTCTAAAACTTACCCGTACTCGGAGGACGACTACACCCCCCCCAAAAAAACTTTTGACAATTCAGACAACAGCTCTGTCTCAAGCACCTCTAGCAACTCTAGCACAGGATCCAACACATCAAGAGGAAGAGGAAGACGGGGACAACACTGGCAACAACCCTGGCAAGGCCCCCAAAACCAAAATTACGGGCCACCACCGCCCCTCCTAGGCCACTTCCCACCTCCTTACTTTGGATACCCTCACATGTATCCCCAAGGCAACATGCCGTTCTTCCAAGGGAACCAAAACCCCCGGTATCCTTTTTTATCCCAGGGCAGAAGAGGCCGGGGCAAGAGACGGAACACGGGGCATGTCCAATGGACCCCAGAGGAAGAACCTGTGAGCGCCAACACAAGAAACAAAACCAGGGAACAACCGGGAACCAGCAAGTAGCACCGCAACACCCACTGGTGTTCAACTTATCTGATACCCAGTTAACAACAGAAGAAATGGAAGTACTCAACAAAGGCCTTTCATTTGTCCCCACTCCCAGGCTAGACATGTTCAAATTACACGTCGAGCTTGCCGAATTTTTCCGGAAACTTAAACTTAAAGCTTTCTTTGAGAAAAAGGACAACATCATGTCGGAGACAACCAGCACGCCAAACGAGACAGGCTTGAGAATGAAGTCCACCTTCACCCCCCCACCGGGTAGCATCCCGGTCGAAATCCTGACGTTCGAACAGGCAGTCTACACCGATATACAAAACCTACAACAAAAGGACACCTTTAACAACCTGTCCAGCAAAGATAGAAGTACCATCCAACGCCTACAAAATGATCCCACACTGGTAATCAAACCTGCTGATAAAGGGGGAGGAATAGTCTTGATGAACAAGACTGACTACGACCTCGAATGTAAGAGGCTCCTCAGTGACACAAGAAACTACAAACGCCTCACCAGAGACCCGACTGCACAACTTCAAGTCACCATCAACCAACTGGTCACCAACGCAAAAGACAACGAACACATCTCTAAACAAGAGGCGGACTACCTTTGTCCCAAAGAAATAAAGACCCCTTACTTCTACACGGTCCCCAAGATACATAAAGGTATCTCTCCACCACCCGGGAGACCCATCGTATCAGGGATCAAGTCACTCCTAGAGCCCCTATCACGGTTCTGTGATTTTTTCCTAAACCCACTCGTCCAAAAGACCCCCTCTTACATTAAAGACACCAAACACCTCCTTAGTGTGATTCAAGATATTGACTTTGACCCCACCACAGAACTCATGGCAGGACTAGACATAGAAAGCCTATATACTAGCCTACCACAGGACGCTACACTCCAAGTGTTACATGATGTCCTAATGACAAGCCCCTGGGAGTACAACACCCCCCGTAGCTTCATCTTAGACTGCGCGGCTCTGGCTCTCAAAGAGAACTATTTTGAATATGAAGGCACGCACTACTTACAGACGAATGGAACGTCCATGGGCAGTGTTTTTGCCCCTAGTATGGCAGGATTGTACGTGGCCCACTTTGAAGACACCCACGTACTACAACCCACTAACCCTTTCTCTGCCAACATACGTATGTGGCGTCGGTATATCGACGATATACTCTTAATATGGAAAGGAGACCAAGAATCACTGGACAGCTTCATACTCTGGGTCAACCAACTGGACCCCTACTTACGCTTCACATGCACCAGCAGTACCACTGAACTACCCTTTCTGGACCTGAACATCAAACCAGACAATGGGAAGCTTACCACCACCACCTACTACAAACCCACAGCAAGGAACTCACTGCTTAGGTTTGACAGTTTTCACCCTCGACACCTGAGGGAAAACTTGCCCTACGGGCAGTTTTTACGTATCAGGCGCAATTGCAGTAACATCCAGGACTATAAACAACAGTCCAATGACCTAGTTCACAAACTGAGGGACCGTGGCTACCCCACCAGGATAATAAACCAAACCCGCAAAAGAGCAAGGAATCAAAATCGAGAAGCCCTCCTGGAAAACTACGACAAACCTGAGGAAGAACCAGTCCTCACCTGTGTAACAACGTACAACACAGCATCGAACCAAGTTTCCAACATTATACAACGGCACTGGAAAATTATCAACTCTGGCACAAGACAATGGGAAAAACCACGCATTGCCTACAAAAGATCTACCAACCTAAGAGACCAGCTAGTCAACACCAGGCCACGCACGACCAATCAGAACAGAGACAACACAATTGTTAACGCATGGGGCCTGCCCAAGATCATCGGACACCAACCCTGTAACAACTGCAGCGTATGCCACCTTACATCTCCGTCCAAAACCCTCAATCTGGAACCAGGCAAAACCTGGATGCAACGAAATTTCACTAACTGCAACTCTACCAACCTGGTTTACCTGATAACGTGCAGATGCGGCCTGAGATACATTGGCATGACCACTCGCAAGGTACGCACAAGAATGACCGAACACAGGAGTACAATAAGATGTGGGAAAAATATCAGTAAACTTACAGATCACTTCCTGACCCACAACCACACACCAAATGATTTCTCCTGGACTGTCATTGAGAAATTTGACAATGCCAAAGATGAAAGATTCCTTCTACAAAAAGAGCAGCGCTGGATTTACCGCCTGGCCACACACATCCATGGCCTGAACGATGCCATTCCATGGAATAGCCTAACAGTATAACCATATCATGCCCACCTATACAACTTGGGCTGTGAGCCAGTAATAACCTCCCCGGTCCTACTCAGTAGCACCTAGCACTTCATGTGAGACACTTGTGCCCCTGTCCCCCTGCATGAGCGTCCTCCCTTACCCCTTCTCTCCAGCTAGTGATCCCCCCTCTCTACTTAGTATTTCCTAAGCCTGATGGGCATTACCCATTCTCAACATAGTGGCCCAATACTTCGTTTATAATGACTCTCTGGGTAGCACATAGTCAGCGCTACACACACCTGTTAACTCACAGGTTATTCTCTTTGCCCAGCGCTTGTGTTTCTTTACATGTGCCAGAGCTTAATACTTTGTCTATTATAACGCTTGGGCTAGCGCACATCCAGCGCTACGCACACCTGTTCTCACACAGGCTGCTCATACAGCCCAGCGCTTGCAGCGCTCACCCGGCGATGCTCCGCGCATGCGCATCAGAGCCCCGTTCCTTGCGCATGCGCATTGACGCGCCCTGCCTTCCGCGCATGCGCGAGTCCACGCGCTGCTCCCCTGCACATGTGCAGTTGGTTGCAGCATGATAGGGCGTTTTACGCGCATACCGCCTTCTCTTTCTACTCTAACCAGGTGAAATAGATTACGATTAGAGCATAAAAAGACAAACATTGCGGCCCAGTCACTGCATTTCGGGCGCCGCGGATGGATGAATAGGTCCTAGGAGGAACCAGACCGAACTACTCGTGAGTAACCCTCTAAATCCTGCAAATGGGGTAAGAACTTTCTCTCCCTACAGGTTAGATAGCCTTGTATGTCTCATTTTTATCCCTACAGGGTCTCTTTCTCTGCCAGGCGACCCATGAGGCTTTTTACATTGAAATAACAGAGTGAGGACTTAGTACTATTACTTCCCTGTACCTCACCTTGTGATTTCGTTTTTAGCCCACCACCCCTCACTAACGGTTGAATATACCCTCACAAGCTCTATGGAGTCCCCAATGAGCTCACCTTAGCCGCATATAGGTCGAACACCACCTTACAAGTCGGCTATAAGTGGTTCTTTTACTTAATGTAAACCTAATATGACTCTTCCTTGTACGTCTTGTCTTTGTCCTATGTGTTCTGTGTAGAAAAGCTTGAGGGAATCCCCCTCTAACAGCTACAGCGCCTTAGCGTGCGCGACACATAGAGAAAATAACAACACTCACTTAATATAGTTTATTATTATTTGCACTTTTCACCCCTTTTTGGTCCTGAGGAAAGCCAGCTTACAACAAAGGCACTGGCAGAAACATGTAGACCACACTGGACGCTGGAGGTCATTGTAACTCTCCCTTAAAACGTCCTATTGCCTTTTTAACCTGCTAACAGAGGCCCAGTTCATTAAATATTGCTAATACCCTCGGGTGCTGGGACCTCCTGGATAGCATTTTAATTTCTCACCTTCACACCCCTTCACTGCACACTCAGCAACATACCAGCTCCGCAGTCACCTGGCGTTGAAGCACACCCGGGGCACATTCGGTGCCACTGTGGTGGGCCCGATGATGAAGCATGCCACCGACTAGGTCGGTGGGTGAGGGCTTTCAAAGGAAAACAGTGTTTTTCCCACATATTGTCACTGCTGACGTACCAGAGTCTCCCTAATATTTCCCTTAAACTAGCTAGCCTTTATTGATTTATATATATAAACTGGGGATACAGGCTAGCTTATCTAGTCCTCTCTCTCTTGTTGATCTGTATATATTCGTTAATATCCCCAGCCACAGCGGCCACATTAAGTAGTGTTATGGACTAGAGGACTTCTCTTAGGGAATGACAGAACCCCCCCATCCATCAGTTGCAGTGGGGAAAATAACCCAATGGAGAGTGAGAGATGTTAGGGGCATCCCAACTCCAAATTACCATCAGCTGCTATTAAAAGGGAAACATCAAGGGTTATTCATCAAACTCAACCCGTATCAAGACAGGCTAATTCCACCGTAGATGGTATAGCGGACTGGGGGATAGCGGCTCCTAAACTCACTAATCAAGTAGATAATGCCGGCATGGGTAGGTCGAGTGAAAGGGAAAACTGGCAGGTTGCCAACAAACAGGGGAAACAAGAGGGAACAAAGTCCCAAAAGATAGACCTCCTCCCTGCTGCCGGTCTATATATTTTAATCCTGCCAAACACCCCCGGGTTGAGCCAATCTGAGATAGAGACAGCACAGCAGCTTCTGGCAAAAGCCCTCCACTGGTTAACTAAATTCAACAAGGGGAACAGGATCTTAGCAGACGTGCCATTATGGAAAGGAGTGGCATGGGTGAGCCCAGCTCCTAAAATAATAAGGGACGACTGTATAGTTGTCAAATTTAATGTTTACAGGTTGGTGGGGACCTGCTGAGAACACTCCTTAATACTCCTTCATTCGACTCAAAGATCTTCGCCCTCTTTCTATCTTCTAAGGCTAAAGGCCCGCAAGCCTGGTAGGGATAGAACTGTCATCTATTGCCCCTCTTCCCACTATAACTTGAAGGGTTGGAGTTGTGCGACTGAATGGGCAATGAACCCATGCCTCCATATGAGTATGAGGAACTTGAAACTAAGATACAGAAACTGGAGAAGAGAATGCACTTGTTTTCTCCAAATTCTTTATTTGGTTTGAAAAACCATAAACGATACAAATTGTATACATTTCATACGTGTTAAATATAAGTCAAATAAACAATACAATATACTATACAAACTTACAATCCCACACAAATTAATACCAATCTGGTTTCCAAATACTAGTTTTAAAACTCATAAAGATTGGGCTCAGTTATGGATGTAACGGGACATTGTTCACAAATAAAAATACTATAATGCCCGTTCAATTTTAAAAGACAATAAAGTACAAAATCATTCACAAAATTGATAAAGTGCAAATGCATCAATCACATTATCCACTATCAAGGATAAAAACAAGACACTGCTTAAAAACATACAATACTAATATTAGAGATAAAAAAGAAACGGACAGCAATATGTTAAAATTTCAGTCCCTTTCTCTTATGTACTAAGTTTATGGTGAATAAGTATCTACTTGGGCTAAAAACTATTTTCGGAGATGTATCTGTTCTTAAAGTTCTTAATGCTCCTAAATATGACCTAATTCCCATATTAGGACAAATTGGTTTTATCCCGTTTTTCCTAGAAATGGCATATGCTTGTGTTGGGATCCTCCCGGGGCCCTAGTGGTGTCGACCAGATTGATGGCATGGACCCTTTATCTTTCCCCCAGCTCCCGGACTCGGAGGTGTGCCTACCCGGGGGAGAGATGATTGTGGAAACATATCACTGGCCCTTTAAATGAATCTCTGCAAGAAGTCGATAGCCACACCCCTTGGAGGTGGGAGCCCGGAACATCATCCGCTGAAAAGGGGCTGCGCTTCAATGAAGTTGTGCTCCTGGACCGGAAGACGGAGGAGCCGCGTCAAACCTTGAGACGGACGAGCCCCTACAGGAGAAGAGAACTGCTTCTGGAGAACCAAACCGAAGATCGGAGGAAAAGCCAGGAGGCCCATGACCCTACGCTGCGCCCAGCAACACTCCCAGAGGAACGTGGCTAGAGCAGGTACGTGCTCGCTTCCTGGGTCCCAGGAGGTCGGGAGTGGCTTTACCGGGAGGCGAGAGGGAACAGGAGACTTGAGCAGAGAGAGACTGTTTTTTAACAGAATGTGCCGCATAAATACTCTCCCCCCCCTTCAGGTGATGGTCCCCGACCCTGCACAATTCCTTGTTTAGCGGTTTTGCCTCCCATCACTCCCCCCCTTCGTGATCTTTTCTTTGCCCGAGCATTAACGGAGGGCTTTTCTACCTTTTGTTTTTTGCCTCATCATTCCGGAGCCCCGGACCGCCTGGGCCCACAAGACGCCAAGGAGGGAGACGAAAATCCCCCTGAAGACGACATCGTGGGAACCCCGCACAGACTGTTATTGTTTGTTCATCTTCACTTTAAAAATAAATCCCCAAATTGGCTCTAACCTACTTAGTCTTACGTGTCTACCTACCCCAGGTTACACGTGGTGGAGAATGCGGGCAAACTAAATCCATTCGTGTGCCCAAAAATAGAGGCTTTAATCCAACACATAGTTGAAGGACAAAAAAAACTTGAGTGGGCTGTCGAACGGCAGATGACCTCTGCCCAGGCCGATCTAGACACCCTCAAGGAATTCATGAAAGCCCAGGTGGAGATCATGCAACGATCCCCTGATGATCCCCCTACAGTGAACAAAGGACAGAAAGCTTCTCAAAGTGCCTTTGCCGCTACCAATATCTCCCTTCAAAAATACACTCCCGGGGAGGACCCGGATGCCTTTTTATTACATTTTGAGAGGGCAGCAAGGGCTGCTGGTTGGCCCCTAGTTAAGTGGCCCTTTTTCTTGACCCCCTTGCATGCGGGGGAAGCACAGGCAGCCTATCAGGTCGCCAACTCTAGTGGAATCACTTCATATGAAGAAATTAAGGCGGTGATTCTAGATCATCTTGTAATGGATGCTGAAGCCTATCGGCTCAGATTTAGGAAGGAAAAGGGCGCCCCTGGCGACAATCCTAAGACTCTTTATTTTAAATTAAAGCTCGCCGCGGACAAGTGGGTGAGACTCAATGATAGGACCAAGGAGGACATCATGAAGTCCATATATTTGGAGCAGTTTCTGGATTCGCTGCCATACAACATCCAGCGTTGGCTACGTCAGCATGCCAACCGAACGGCAGGACAGGCAGTGGAAATGGTAACCTCATTTTCAAGGGCACAACCCCGCCCTAAACCCTGGGAGGGGGACAGAGCACCTCGGTCACTACCTACACCACGAAAGGCACTCAGACCCATCTCAGATCCTGAAAAGGTCTGTCCCCAAAAACCAGAAAACATCTTGTATCGAGGCCCACAGCGTTTTGACTGCGGGGAGTGGGGGCATATTGCCAGGGCCTGCCCGCGAAAGAAAACAAAAGAACCAATGGACATCAGTTATGTACCCAAGAACCTCATGTAAACGGAGGAAATGCGGACCTGCTTCTACGTAAGTCTTAAACTTAATGGTTCCTTGGTGATGGCCATCCTCAATTTGGGCTGTCGCCATTCCGTGGGTAAACAGAAATTAGTTAAGCCTAGTCAGCTACTTCCAGGGAGACAGGTATTTATCCCATGTGTCCATGGGGACGTCCGACCATGCCCTGTCGCCCAGATACCTCTCCAATGTCCTGGGGTTCCCCTCTCTTTGGTCACAGTAGGGGTTCTATCCACCCTCCCAGAAGACTCATCCTGGGTACCGATAATCCCAATTTCTTGTCCTTGTTCTCCAATCTCTTAAAGACGGGTTCACCCCTGCTCCCCACACTGGTTTTGCAAGCTCCACAGCCTTGTTATCTCAGAGCCCTTGGCAAGGGGATAAGGACTTCCGGTGGGCTTAGAAAAACAACGCCGCTCTTGCCCAGGCATGGCAAGAGGCTCTCCACCTACAAAATCAACATGTAAAAACATATCCTCATTTCCAAATCACAAGCGACCTACTATACCGAGTGGACGAAAAAGGTGCCAGTCCCCAGCTGTTGGTCCCTAAAGACTTTCGAGACCTGAACTTTTCTTTGCCCATTCTCACCTCGTAGGAGGTCATTCAGGAGCCCAAAAGACCGCCAGAACCTTCTATGCATGTTTCATTGGCCAGGGATACACGCACACATTAAGCGGTACTGTCAAGAGTGTCCTGTCTGCCAGTGAAAGAATCCGTACAGACCACCAGCCGTTCCCCTACAGCCTTTTCCCATTATTGGTCGACCCTTTGAGAGGGTCGGGATGGACCTTATCGGTCCTTTACCTAAGTCCACCAAGGGCTTTCAATACTTTCTGGTCCTGGTAGACTATTGTGCCTGTTTCACTGAGGTCTTCCCCCTTAAAGCCCCGACCTCTGCAAACATAGCCGATAAATTGCTAGAGTACTTCTCGCGGGTCGACTTTCCCAGGCAAATCCTCATGGACCAGGGTACCCCTTTTGTATCCCGTCTCATGTCCCAAGTCTGTAAACTGTTGAACGTAAAACATCTTAAAACCTCAGTTTATCATCCTCAGACTGATGGCCTGGTGGAACGATACAATGGGACTCTAAAATTAAGCCTGAAAGAAATGCTGACCGGGGAGGGAAAGAACTGGGATCGTCTCTTGCCTCTTGCTCTCTTTGTCATACGAGGACAGGTTCAGAGTAGCCTGGGGTGTTCTTCGTTTGAAATGCTCTATGGCAGGCAACCTCGTACCTTACTGGAAATGACAAAGGAGACATGGGAAACTGAGAATGATAACAGTTCAGAACTCCTTGATTATACCCAGCATCTTCGGTCCCTCATCGGCAAGTTACGAGATCTGGCCGACTCCAACCTGGAGAAAAGTCAACAAAAACAAAAACAAATTTATAACAAAGGGAAAAAATGGAGGGTGTTACGTGTAAATGATTGGGTTTTAATCCTCCATCCTACCTCCCTTTCTAAAATTAAGACCAAATGGAAGGGCCCCTACAAAGTAGTCGCCACCATTGGGAAAACTAGCTATCGAATACAACTTGGGCCAAACAAATTTCACACCTATCACGTCAACCTACTAAAAAATGGATTGGGCTGCCCTCTCAAAGAGTAGCCTATTCCCCCACAGAGGACCCGAACCCCTCTACCTTAGGTCAGTTGGTTGTCAACCCGGAGTTAACTCCGCCTCAACAAGAGAAGTTGCTAGAGACCCTAGAACCCTTCTCTCCTCTTTTTTATTTATTTATTTATTCAAAGTTTTATATAGCGCGAACAAGATCCTTACAGATATCAGAGCGCTTCACAATGACAGGGTAGGGGCAGTAGGAATGAACAGAGGTAATGGGAGCAATGTAGTAGTCACTAACATGAAAGGATAATAATAAAATACATAAAACATATCAATATACAGTCAGGTAAACAGGTAATATAACGGCACAAGTCATTGATCCCATTACAGAGGTGTTCAGGTACACCTTGGGTGTGTGGAAGGCTTATACCAGTGTTTTAGTATAGAGAGCACACTGAGTGGGGGCATCGGGAGGGTGAATCAGTGACCCAATGTGTCTCATATTGGTCGGTAGGAAGAAAGTAGCGCAGTAGTGTCACCATCAAGTAGAGGTATAGTGCCAAAGGACAAGGTGAGCATTGATACAAGGCAATGCAGAGTCTCTGATCGAGCACCTATAGGGTTCAGGAGATCTTGGCCAGAAGGATGGTTTTCACCTCTTTCTTGAAGAGTGCAGCGGAGGAGATACGCCTAGTTTCAGGCGGGAGCGCATTCCAGATCCTGGGTGCCATTCCTGAGAAGGAGCGCTTGTAAGTTTTCTCTTTCCTGAATCTGCGGGGTTTCAGGAGTAGATTTTTTGAGCTTCTATTGGATCTCGAACCTCCTGATATGGACAATTTTTGAGCGAGGTAGTTGGGTGCATTGTGGTGCACGGCCGCGTGTGTCATAACTGCAATTTTTAGTTGTATTCTGGCTTCAAAAGGCAGCCATTTTAGGGACTTTAAATCTGGGGAAATATGCGAATGTTTTCTTGAGCCAGTAATGAGTCTTGCGGCAGCGTTCAGGGAGGCTCTTAAGGGTGCTGTTGTGGATAGCGGGAGTCCGCTGAGGGTCACAATTCCGTAGTCGATTTGAGGGATGACTAACGCTTGTACAGCAGTTTGGAAGTCTTCAGTCGGGAGGAAGGGTTTGATTTTCCTCAGTGTGTTGATTTGGAAATTAGCTGCTTTTGTGGCTTTGCTGACGTGTTGCTGCATGTTGAGCTTGGCGTCCAGTGTGATGCCTAGGGATTTCGCTGAGTCCACGATGGTGGGTTGGACATTGAGTGCTGTTAGGTTGTTGAGCCATGTTTGGGTGGTGGAAATTTTCGCCGGGGTGAGATGAGAAGGAACTCAGTTTTCAGAGCATTTAGTTTGAGGTGATTATCGGCTAGCCAAGATTGAGTGTTAATAAGCGTGGAATTCAGATGTTTGATATCTTCCGGAGATTGAAGCTTTAGGTACAGCTGTGTGTCGTCGGCGTACATATGAAATTGGACATTAGAAGCTTGGAGCAAGGTGGCGAGCGGTTCCATGACGAGGTTGAACAATGTGGGGGAGAGGGAGGATCCTTGTTGAACACCTAGATCTGCAGGCACAGGTGAAGATAGCACATTATCGATCTTGAACTTCTGAGACCGGTTGTGTAGGAAGGACGAAAACCATTTGAGAACCGTTCCCGATAGACCCATTCTAGTGCTTAGCAGCTCCAGCAGGTTCTCATGTTTGACCCTGTCAAATGCTGACGAGAGGTCAAGAAGGATGAGGAGACAGGACTCATTGCGATCAAGAATTTGGAGGGCGTCATCGATTATGTGTGTCATAGCTGTTTCCGTGCTATGTTTCGCTCGGAAGCCTGATTGACGAGAATTGAGGAGGTCAAATTGGTCAATGTGTCTTGTTAGTTGGAGTTGGACACATTTCTCCAGCAGTTTGGCCAGGGTGGGGATATTGGTGATGGGCCGGTAATTGTTTAGGTCAGACGGATCAGCTGTAGGTTTCTTGAGTATAGGCGTGACTTGCCCCACCTTGAGGGAGTCTGGAATGAGGCCTTGTTGCAGGGAGCAGTTGATGATTTTGGTCCAGAGAGGGAGGAGCAAGGGGATGAAGTCTTTTACAGCATTAGCAGGTAGAGGGTCTGTGAGGTGGTTAGAGGGCTTCAAGGTGCAGAGCAGTTTGTGTATTGTTTCTTCCGAGTAGGTATCTAAGTACTGCCAGGAAGCCATGTTTTTAGGTTGAATGTTAGCCATTCTTGTGTGGTTGGGGAATCGGCTTACATCCATGATGAGGTCATTTCTTATGTTGTCAGTCTTTAGCTTAAAGAAAGCAGAGAAGTCTTCACAGTGTGGGGTGTCACTTGTTGTGCTATTTGATTGTAGGGGTTGTGCCTTTGTTTGGGTTTTGATTAGTTCGAAGAGTTTTCTTGGCCTGTTTTTTGCTTGGTCCAATTGGCGGCTGAAGAAGTTCAACTTTGTGCGCTTTATTTTCCTGAAGTAGGCATTTCTCTTGTTTTTAAGCCTTTTGAGGTGCAGTGCTGAGGGGTCCGCTCTCCAGGTGCGCTCTGCCATTCGCATCGAACGCCTGTCGTCATTGAGTCTGTCGAAATACCAGGGGTTAGAAGTTTTGGTGGAGACTCTCTTCAGTTGTAGTGGGGCGACTTCATTGACTAATGTATTCATAGATTCAAGGTAGTGGTCAGTCAGTGATTGAACATCCGAGGCACCTGAAGGGGGAAGGAGGAGATTGCCGATGTGGGGAGGCAGCGTAGAGGGGTTGAGATTCTTCATGTCTCTTTTCCATGTTTTGGATTTGATTGGTTGAGCCGGGTTAGGTTTAACTTTTTCATTGATAAAGAAGGTGATAATGTGGTGATCTGACCAGTCGCAGGGTAGAATCGTCTCCAGTTGTGTAGAATTCTCTTTGGCAATGATGAGATCAAGTATCGCGCCTTTGTCGTGTGTTGGTCTATCGCATATTTGGGTGAGGTCAAGTGCATTAAGGAAAGTTTTGAGACTATTCACCACTGTGTCTTTCTGATCGTTCCAGTGGAGATTGAAGTCACCCAGGTAGACTTGGGTGGTCTGCCGACCGGCATTAGAAGTGATCATGTCCATGAGTTGTTGGGTGAATATGAGATTGTCACCAGGCGGGTGATAGATGAGATGTAGAGCACAAACTTGTTTGCCCTCGCTGGTGATGTCGAGGCAGAGGAGTTCACAGGAGGAGAGGGAGGGGGAGGTGACTTTGGTAACGGAGAGGTTGCTTTTAAAAATGCATGCAATTCCCCCGCCCGTATTGTCTGAAGACCTGTCTAACCTAATTATGTGATAGTTGGGGGGGACTAGTATGTCCATAATCGGGGTAGAGGCTTCAGTGAGCCAAGTTTCTGTTAGAATGGCTAGGTCCAGATCCCTAGCTGAGACGAGATCTGCGATGTCGGAGGAGTGTCTCTGGGCCGATCTGCAGTTGAGTAGGATGCATTTGAGTTTGGGAGAGAGAGGGGTGGTCAAGCTTTCTAGTGTGAGGGGAACTTTTCTGAGGTTGTAAGGGACGGAACCTCTGTTGTTGAGTGTTGGGAGCCTCAGAGGGTTTGTAAGAATTGTGGGTATGGGGATGTGTGTGCTGGGTATGTGTTTTACCGGACCTGAGCCATAAGAGCGTAGGAGTGAGCATAGGTCGCGGTCCGACAGTGGGTTGAGGACACGGCGGGGGCGGTGGGAGTTGTTGCGAACGGGGATAGTCGGCCAGCGCGGATGTCGTTGGAGGCGAGGGTATGTAGGGCGGGTGCGTCCTTTGTAGGGTAGAGGGATGATGGGAGGTGGACTGGGCTGTGATGAGAGCAGGTCTTTGATTGCGCTGACATCTTTTTTGATTTGTAGAATATCCTCTTTGACTTGTTGGAGGGTGGGTAAAGTCTGGTCAGGGGGAGCATTGGGGATGGCGTAGGTGGTGGGAGCCATTGGTGAGTGGTTGTGTAGTGAGCTGGAAAGCGGGCAGGGAATCGAAGGGGGGGATATACTGGCGTTGTTGGAATGTTCTGCGGTGCAAGTGGGTGGGATGGCATTCAAAGAGTGGGCGTCTTTGTGGGCGGGGGGTGTGAGTGAAGTAGGCGGTGATGGCGGTGGGTGGGAGGCATAGGTAGTGCCGCCAGTGGGATTTTTCTGATCTCCCTGGTAAAACTACCCTTACTGAACATTGTATTGAGACTACACCTGGGGAAATACTTAGGCAAAAACCTTATAGGATCCCGGCAGCCAGGAGGGAAGCGTATCTCTTGAAGTAGAAAAGATGCTACAAATGGGGGTTATCCGTCCCTCCCGAAGCAATTGGTCCTCTCCCGTCACAATGGTACAGAAACCTGACAGGTCTGTACGCTTTTGTATTGACTTCCGCCGGGTGAATGCCATTTCCAAGCTAGACGCCTATCCCCTTCCCAGGGTAGATGAGCTTATTGAACGTCTCGGGATGCATGTTATATCGCCACTCTCGACCTAACTAAGGGTTATTGGCAGGTGCCCCTCCGTCGTTCTAACCAAGAAAAGATTGCCTTCTCTACCCCCGATGGTCTTTTCGAATTCAAGGTCCTCCCTTTCGGGTTACATGGAGCCCCCGCCGCCTTCCAAAGATTAATGAACCAGGTATTGCAAACACTCCAGGCTTTCACATCTGCCTTCTTAGACAACATTGTCAACTTTAGTCCCTCCTGGGAAAAACACCTAGAGCATTGTCACTTAGTGTTTCAGGAATTACAGAAAGCAGGGCTCCATGTGAATGCAAATAAGTCCCGAATGGGGTTCCAAAAAGTTAAGTATTTGGGCTATCTGTTGGGTAACGGTAGTATGGAACCCAGGAAGAAAAGATCAGGTCTATAACCAAAACATCTTTGCCTAAAACCAAGAAAGAGGTGAGAGCCTTCCTGGGATTGCTGGGATACTACAGGAGATTCATTCCTCAATTTTCTGAAATAGCTGCTCCCTTGTCCGACCTGTTGAAAAAGGGTACCCCAAACCATGCCATCACCAACCCCTCCTCATCTGTCAGGGAGGCCTTCCATAGACTTAAGTCCCAGATTACAAGCAGTCCCATCCTAGTATACCCCGATTACAGTCCGCCATTCGTCCTCCAGACCGATGCTTCTGAGGCAGGTCTAGGTGCCGTCCTCTCTCAGATTACCAAAGACGGATCAGAACGGCCCATTTTGTCCCTCAGCCGGAAACTCTTTTCCCGTGAGCAACCCTATCCGGTTGTGGAAAAAGAGTGTCTGGCCATTAATTGGGCCATCGATAAACTAAGATCCTATCTGGAAGGCCGACACTTCACTCTATATATGAACAATGCCCCCTTGGTATGGATGAGCAGGAACAAAGGCAATATTCCCGCGTAATGCGCTGGTTCCTCTTTCTCCAGCACTTCAGTTTTGATGTACTCCACCGAAAAGTGGCCCTGAACGCCAATGCAGACTTCCTCTCCCACTTTTCCATCATCCCCGAGCGGGACGATTCTAAGGGAGGGGTGTGTCGGGATCCTCCTGGGGTCCTTGCGGTGTCGACCAGATTGATGGCATGGACCCTTTTTCTTCCCCCCCAGCTCCCAGACTTCGGAGGTGTGCCTACCCGGAGGAGAGATGATTGGAAAAACATGTCACTGGCCCTTTAAAGAACCTCTGCAAGAAGACAATAGCCACACCCCTTGGAGGCAGGAGCCCGGAACATCATCCGCTGAAAAGGGGCTGCTCTCCAATGAAGTTGTGTTCCTGGACCGGAAGTCGGAAGACGGAGGAGCCGCGTCGAACCTCGAGACGGACGAGCCCCTACAGGGGAAGACAACCGCGTCTGGAGAACCGAACCGAAGACCGGAGGAAAAGTCAAGAGGCCCACGACCCTATGCTGCACCCAGCTATGCTCCTGGAGGAACGTGGCTAGAGCAGGTGCGTTCTCGCTTCCTGGGTCTCGGGAGTTCGGGAGTGGCTTTACCGGGATGCCAGAGGGAACGGGAGACTTGAGCAGGGAGAGACTGTTTTTTTAACAGAACACGCCACGTAAATACTCTCCCCCCTTTAGGTGACAGTCCCCGACCCTGCACAATTTCTTGTTTAGCAGTGTTGCCTCCCATCACTCCCCTCCTTTGTGATATTTTCTTTGCCCGAGCATTAACGGAGGGCTTTTCTACCTTTTGTTTTTCTCCTCATCAATCCGGAGCCCCGGTCCACCTGGTCCCGCAAGATGCCACGGAGGGAGACGAATAGCCCGCTGAAGACAACGTTGTGGGAACCCCGCACAGACTGTTATTGTTTGTTCATCTTCACTTTAATAAAATAAAGCCCCAAATTGACTCTAACCTATTTAGTCTTACGTGTCTACCTACCCCAGGTTACGCGTGGACAACAGAATAATATATGGGGATTGTTTTCTACCGCATTTTGTGAACATAGGGTGCAGAGAACCTCTCTGCCAACAGTATTATTGCACGACCACTTGGATGTGTTAGATTTGATCTGTAAAACGTCAAAGCAAACTTCATGTACAAGGACTTAGCCAATTGAGGTTGTATTTCATCCTTGTATACTTCGAAAGAAGGAAGTGGTTTTATGGATAAAAACTGCAAAGTCAACCTTCCTATTTTTGGGCAGTGATGCATACTGTTTTGAGTGTACGTCGAGCAGGTGTTTTTCAAGACTCTTTTTGAAAGATGTGTTAATGAGTAAGGGGCATTCCAAAAGCTATTTAAGCCTAGTTTATAAAACCAACTACGCACATGTCGGAGCCATGGAAGTGTAGTATTGTAATCAAGTCTCAGTGTCTCAATTAATCTTTCATTATAACTTTTTAGCTCTTGTATGGTCCCAAAGCGGACCCAAAGTAGCAAAGGGTCTTAATGTGGCTTGGGGCTCAATTCGCCTGATCTTTAGATCTTGGATAATGGGGATCATAAGTGTAAGTACTGGTAGCTGCAATAGAATCCTTATAAATTTGTTTTCTTCCACAGTAAGCATATTCTGACTATTATTAGCCCCCCAGAGTTCTGCCCCATAAAGAATTGCAGTTTGCGCCCTACACTTATAAACTTCCAGGGCGGGTGACACTGCCTTAGATGTGCTTTTCTGTTCCTTTTTCACAATTGCCACGGAAGTTTGGAGCAGAGAAGATTTTCATTATTAGCATGTGTGGTTTCCCTGACAATTTGGTGTCAAGAATAATACACAATATATAAAAGACCCGATTGTCTTTAGACACCCGTCACATTCCGATGAGTCAGAGAATAGTAGAATAATATACCTGCTCAAATGCTAACTTCTCAAGAATGATAATCACATTCGGATCTGGGTGTACAAATATCACTGTTTGTTAAACTACCAAGGATTGAGCAATCTTAGTTGAAACAATCAAGATGAAACAAATGTGTAAAAGGTCAGAAGGTACCTCACGTAAGCATCACCAAGTGAGCTGCTGGTTGGTACTCACCAGTTTGCTAATTTTTTTTATCATTGGTGACTTTCAGGACAGTGAAATAGAAAAGAAATTTAGCGTCAAAACTAAGAGTGGGCGGCAAATTCCGTTCCGCACGCAGAACTTGCAAAATTTTGGCATTTCCGCGTTTGGCGCGGAACGCGAAAATGTTGAAACTTCCGCGATCCGTGGTGGAACGGAATTCGGGGGTATGAGGTAATTAAACCTCACCAGGAAGCACTTACAGATGAGATTATAAATAAACTAAGCAGGAGCCTGAGTAAAAGCTCAAATTCAGTGAGGATTTGCTTGCGGATCTTGCTCGCTCAAGCCATCTTTGATGACGTTAGTTACTGGCTGCCCACGTCATTAAGACGTCATCCTTGATGACGCTTGGTTACTGGCAAGTGTCCCTTGCATGCCAGCTGCTTCTCTTCCATGCAGCTTTTGGTGACCTGCACACCAACACCATCCTACGTCACTAAGCAAGTGTACCAATGTGGTGACCATCTTGGAATCAGGCCATTTCTTCTAGTAGTGCCGATCTGGCTGATATGTACACCGCTGTACATAGTATTCCTTCCATCTGGTGAAGTGCCATTCTCAGTGATTTGCACATCGTATTTTCCCAACACGCGTTCCAAGCCTCCACATTTAAGTGCTGATTCCGGTGATCCGCACACCATTTTTAAAGTGCAATAATTCAAACACGCTCATTTAATATCAGTTATTTTTCCAATATTAACTAGTGCTGATCCCGGTCATTCTCACACCATATTTACATGTAATTATTCTGTGACACGCATATTAAGTATGACAACAGTATAACTTCTCTGCATGCATCATTGCAGTGACACACACACCACATACTTAGTATGCTTATTCCACATTGTTTTTGTAACTACAGTTGGCATTTTCTTTATAGTTACTTGTAAGTTATAATTATTTAGCATTCATTGCACGGTTTGTACTCTTCGCATCTTACAAGAACCGGATCTTTATTGCCTTTACTATTGTGTTATGTATCAAGCAATTGCCCCACCTGCACCTTTTGTGCTCAATCCAGCCTCTCCAGAAATAAATTGGGAACAATGGAAAGAAGGGTTTGAAGCATATCTGGAGGCCCTGGACATAGAGACATTTACATGCAAAAAGAAATATGCTATTCTCAGACATTGTTTAGGGGCAGAAGGCCACAATATTCTGAAACATATTCCAAAAAACTTGTTATCATAGGTGAAGGTGACGTTGTAGAAGATCAGTATGCTACAGCCATCAAGGCTCTGAATACTCATTTCAAGGTTTGCAAAAATGTAACTTTGGAGAGGCATACATTTTACAAGCGGGTTCAATTGCAAGGGGGTTCTGCTTCAAGTTACGTTGGCGCCTTCCGTATTCTCGCAGCCTCTTGTGAATACATAGCTTTTGAAGAGGAGATGATAAAGGACCAACTAGTTGAAAAAACCAAACAAGAAAGTTCAAGAAGCTTTTATCTAAACCTGACCTCACTTTGCAAAAGGCATGAGACATTGCCACAAGAACAGAAAGCACTGGTTCATATATGAAACAAATGTCTTTATCTGATAGTAAAAATCAGAGTGTTCTAGCAGTTAAAAGCAAATATAAGAAAACAAAAGAATTCAAGGAAAGGACGGACAAAAGAAACAGTAACTATACAACAAGGAAAAAATTGGAGTGCTACAGATGTGGCAGTACTAGTCATCTAGCTCTTCCTAGATCGTGCCCTGCGGTTGATAAAATATGTGCCAAGTGTTCAAAGAAAGGGCATTTTGCAAAGGTTTGTAGAACCAGTGGAGGCGGCTTATCTAGGAGGGTGCCTGATGTGGAATCGACAGTTGAAGAAACATCTTCATCAAGCGAGGAAGACCAAATATTCACTATTTTTAACATGGATTGTTCAGAGGGCATTTGTGGCTTTAATTCACAAGGAGTGTGAAGGCCTCTATGTTCCATAAGTGTGAATGGTGTGAATGTCAAAGTGTTAGCTGATTCTGGGTCTCCTTTCACCCTGCTAAGTGCATCTGTCTGGAAGGAGCCACCGAAGCAAACCAATTCAATCCAGGTCAATGTAACAGCAAGTCCACTAAACTTTGATACAAGGTGGGGGCAGCTAGGCCATATCAATGGGTATGAACTTAAGAAAGGCCCAAGGAACAACCGTGACTCTGGAGAATCGAGCCAGGACATAATTAAGATTTGTTGATAGAAATGGGCCAAGACCATAAAACTCTTTTTTTCAAAAACAAGACCTAATCTTGCTTCAAGAAACATGGAACATGACCCCAGTTTCAATTCCGGGTTACATAGAACACCATATTTTTGCACCAATCTTTGGACACCCTAGAGGAGGTCTATCAATCTATACAACACTAAAACACGGATGGCTAATAGAAGAATTAGACGCCGGGGAAAACTGGTTGCAAGTTATAAAATTTACCGGTAAGCTTCATTTTAACAAGTCAAGCTGGCAACTAATATTAGTCAACGTCTATATCCACCCTGAGAAAAAGACGCAGAAGGAAACATTTTTAACATTAATTAACTTGATTAAAGTGCTGCAAAGATTGCATGAACAAAGCTTCTTGATCATCTCAGGAGATATTAACAGCAACCTCATAAATAACAAACCGGACAAAAGAAAGAGGCAGGAGGACTGCGGAGTCCAAATAATTATGCGTGAGTTGGAAATCTTCGGTCTGACCATCTTGAACGGTAACATAACAGGAGATAGTCCAGCGGCTATAACACATTTGAGTGGAAAAATGTCAATCAACTATTGACTTCAATAGCAGAAATCCTGTCCCAATCATAGACTCATTTCAAGTCTGCCCACGCATAGAAAGCAATCACTTCCCACACATCACGAATATCAATATCACACAGGCTCAGGTCTAAAAAATAAAATCTCTACTACAACATCCAGAAAAGTTTAACCTTCAGAAGCTGAAGTAGCGAGGACCTGATATGAAGATCATAATGGATAATGGAGGGAATACACGAGTCAAACAGGGACGCAGCAAGAAGAGGACAGAGTAAAAAGCTGGGAACACTTGGGCCTTGTTCTAATTTAAAAAATTCCCAGCTACTTACGGAAGTCAAAAGAAAATAGACACTGGGACGGAGCCATAGTTCAATATCGAATTGCAAGACCAAAAGAGAAGGATCGCAAGAGAGATGTGATTACAAGCCAAGGCGGAAAGAACGGGAAGAAAAATAGACAATGGGAAACTGAAGGAAATGCGGATTAAGTACAAGAAGAAGTTGAGGGAAGAAAAAACAGAGTATAAAGAAACAATCTGGAAAAAAACTACTGTGGACAAGCAAACTGCCAAATAGCAGGGAATTCTGGGGCATCATAAATAACTTGACAAAGGGTTCAAGACTTCAACAAGAAGCAGGAATTGGTGAACAGATCTTGATACAACATGTACAAAACATGTATAATAGCACGGAGCATGAAAAGCGTGCCACAGCAACGACAGCTTCAAAAACCCCTCAAGAACAGTGGCTCGAAGTAGAAAAAATCACTACCCAGCCCCAGGGAGAATGTAATGAATCAGGTCCAGAGAAAAGCGGCAACAAATTAAATAACCTAAATGACACTAAACAATTAAGAGAAATAATAAAAAAATAAAAAATTAAAATGGAGGGGGCAGCGGGTCGAAACGGGCTTCCCAACGCGCATTTTAAACACGCACCAGATTTCTGGGCAGATTTTCTCACGCCCCTTTTTAACCACATTTACAGCTAGAACAAGGTCCCCACATCTGGGAACATAATTCATCCAATATTCAAACAAGGAAACCACAGCAAGCCTGAAAACTACAGATTGATATCCTTGATCGACGTAGAGGCTAAACTTTACGCATCATGTCTCCTAGCTCATCTTCAAGATTGGATAGACGAAAGGAGCATAATCCCTAAGTTTTTAGGCAAGGGATGGGCACCAAAACAAATCTGGCTATTCTGGCACTTTTAACTGAAAAAGCGGCAAAAAAGGAAAACTCGACTGTATGCATGCTTTGTTGACCTAAAATCAGCGTTCGACAGAGTGACGAGAAACCGACTATGGAAAAAACGAAAAACCTTGGGGTTACCGAGCAAACTATTGGAGGCAATAATCGCCCTACATAGTGAAACTTGGGCAAGAGTGAAACTAGGCAACCGGAGTAGTGCAAACTCCAGTATCAATACTCCACAAGGCCTAAAACAAGGCTGTGTCCTGGCGCCAAGCCTATTGAACCTGTTCCTCGCAGTCAACGTCAAATACACGCATACAGCCGATTGCTATACGCCAAACTTGGCTAAAGAGGCAATCCCTTTCTTACAGTACACAGACGATATCATGTTGTTGAGCCAAAGCCCGATTGGACTACAAAGAGCGATAAACAACTTAGCAACTTACTTGGACCACGAAAATCTAAAACTAAACAAAGAGAAAACAAGGGTTGTACGCCTAGTGAACCCCCAAAAAAGAAAGTTCAAATGGCTCGTAAAAGGGGCAATAGTAGATGAGCAAGCGTCCTATAAATACCTCAGCATAAAACTGGGGTGGAGTGTGTTTTAATGAGAAGCTGACCTTGGAAACTCAAGTTAATAAGACTGTGGGGAGTTGCTTCTCCCTTATTAGGATCCTGAGGAAAATCCTCCCCTCTGCTCCTCACACATACACACCCCTTGGTAGTAAGGAGCGTGATTTTGAGCAGGATGGATTATTGTAATTCTTTGCTGTTAGAATCTCCCAAATATCTAATTGGGAGACTGCAGAGAATTCAGAATATGGCAGACAAGTTGGCTTTGATGCGCCCTCGCCAATCTTCCTCCTCTCAGGCCCAAAGAATTGGGCTGCCCAGACTACAACCACCTCCTAAAAGTGATGGCAGCTCAAACCCTCCCCACCCTGTCCTATGGCCTAGTTACTTGGTGTGGAAAGGAGGCTGATCTATTAAGCGAGCTCCAGACAAATATTTACCAGGCCATTTTCAACTTAACAAAGTCTGTCTCCCCAGCGCAGGTTCAACTGGAATTCGGCCTCCAGAATCAGAGATTCTGGGGTATGAACTGCTCCCCGAAGCTATGCCATAAATGTTTGGCTCTTTGAACAGTCTATGCTGGGAAGAGATTAAAACCCAGATGGATCAAGAAACATCTAATTCA